>NC_064638.1:236951199-237576199 GCF_023864345.2 Schistocerca serialis cubense | reverse complement strand
GAAGAAAAGAAAAAGGGAGGGGGTCTATTCCTGTCCCATGGACGGGGTGGAACGTACTTAAAGACCCTTATTTAGTTTACTGATATAACAAACGAAATATATTACATTTAGTCATCAGCATTTGCAAATGTCATTAGCGAAATGTTTGAATAAACAGTTCCTAATTTTTCTAGAAATGTTTTTTCATCATTGAGACCTCCAAAATTTGCTCCAAACGTTTGGTGGTCCTTTCCGCCGCATCTCCCCTACATACTCTCTGCAAACGGGATAGGCAAATCGAGCTGTATTATACGTCTTACGAACAATAAAAGGCGACTGTAGAGGAATAGACTATACCAGTCGGCGCCACGCGGTGTAACCGTGCGGTCTAAGGCGTGCTGCTGTCACCGTTCGCGACCCCCCACCCCCCCCCCCCCCCCCCGTCGGAGGTTGGTGGTTCGAGTCCTCCCTCGGGCTTAAGGTATGTTAAGTAGTATGTAGGCCTACGGACCCAAGACTTGAGCAGTTTGGTAGTAGGCCATTTCGTCCCAAACGCTCATCTATTGAGACAATATTCGGTAACCAGTAAAAATCCAGTTTTATCGTAAACTCATTTATGTACACCATTCTGTACAATTCGTATTAAATCATTGGCTTTTCGAATCTTGGATGGTGGTGGTAATGAGGCTGGATAGAGGGAGGGGGAGCACTTTTATGTGTTGTAGTTGGGAAGATTTTCTTCATTTGCTCCTGTCGCTGCTACTCCTCCTTACAAAGCACAATTGTGTTTTAAAGGTGGCTTTCTGATAGATTACTATGATGAGGGCTAGTACAGGAATGCACAGTTTTTGTCGCCTGGCGTCGGAGAGATGTCGAGTGGTCGTCTGCCTGCCAGGTGTCTAGGTCTACTTTTCAGATTTTCTTTGTAAAGGTACATTATTAAAATTCTCAGTTAATGAGGAATGGTATCACCGAGGTATTGCCGAATTGAAGAGATCTTAGAAGAGACCCTTGGCCGTTTTATTCACGTGTGTGTCAATGCCGCAAACCTCCGTGATCACGTCACAGGAGGGCGTGAAATAGAACCGAAACTCTCACACCTGATATGGATGAGAGGGTACCAGAACATGTCGAGGACAATACTGGAACGAGGGCCCAAGTAAGAGCCGTAGCGGAAGGTTTTAATGAGCCTGTTGTCTACTCAGTCGTCCGCAAACAGTTGCTGTATCCCTACTATGTGCAGCGAGTCCAAGCTCTGCTGCCTCAGTATTGCCCGACAGGTTACAATTCTGCCAGTGGTTTCTCCAACTGTGTGCTCACGAAACGTAGATCACGGCGAACGTGGTAACTGATGAGATGGGCTTCACGGGAGACGGCATCGTAAATTGCTGATGACATTCCGCTTGTACTTTAAGAGAGACGGCACCAGCACACATTTGCTAACAACGTTAGGGCAGGAGTCCTCTTGGACAGGTTGCTGGGGCCCTACGTTCTTGCCGGCCGGTATGGCCGAGCGGTTCTAGGCGCTTCAGTCTGGAACCGCGCGACCGCGACGGTCGCAGGTTCGAATCCTGCCTCGGGCATGGATGTGTGTGCTGTCCTTAGGTTAGTTAGGTTTAAGTATTTCTAAGTTCTAGGGGACTGATAACCTCAGATGTTAAGTCCCATAGTGATCAGAGCCATTTGAACCATTTTGAACCCTACGTTCTTCACAATACATTAGCTCATGAGAACTATCGTCACTGCCTTCAGAACCAATTACCTGTGTTGCTGGAGAATGTGCCATTACATGAACGACTGCAAATGTCGTACATGCGTGATGGGGCACCCGCTCATTTTCAAATTTGGGTGAAGTGACATCTAATACGAGGTTTTCAGCAGGGATGGATTGGTCGGGTAGGGCAAATACGTTGGCTTGCCCTTTCTCCTGCACTTAACCCTGTAGTTTTTTGGCTTTAGGAACACCTAAAGACCTTGGTGTGTGCGGTCCCCATGTGTTATGTGGATACAATACGAGAATGGGTGTTCAATTCCTGCAACGCAATCCGGTAGTAACCAATGGTGTTCCAACGAAGGAGCGATTCCATGAGACAGAAGCTGGAAGGCTGCACTGAAAAGCATGGCGGTCGCAGGGGCACAAGTTACGAAGAATAGAACAGTAACAGTGAACCGTAGCTCCGAAGATATGACGTTTACGACCAGTGTTAATAGGGACTCATTCTTCCCTTGTGTCCACTACATCCACAGTAAATTCGACATAACCAATCTATCATTTGATAAGAATGGTGATGTCCATACATACAGCACCAGTAAAAAGAATTGCCGTTATTACTAATTGCTAAACGTCTCAATGGCTGAGACTATAGTTCAGTACGCAGCATCAAAAACGTAGCTAATTACATGAAATGTCTGAGATGTAGGAAAGCAATGGTTAAACCTACCCCAAAATCATTTCTGCTAGACAAATCCTTTTATTCCATGGACGAATTTTTATTTCAAATCTGGTAGCATCAAAAACTAAATAAATTCAGTAAAAAAATAAAAAGAAAATGACCCAGTTTTTATGTATAGGTGCATGAATACGACTACAAATAAGTTAATTAATGTTAACACTAATCATGTACACATATCTTGTAAAGCCACACGTTACACCTTATTTCGATAAAAGAATCGTTCACATGATCTATGGAACATGTAAAAGTATCTACTACGAATCTCCAAGCAATGTACACCAAATACACTCCTGGAAATGGAAAAAAGAACACATTGACACCGGTGTGTCAGACCCACCATACTTGCTCCGGACACTGCGAGAGGGCTGTACAAGCAATGATCACACGCACGGCACAGCGGACACACCAGGAACCGCGGTGTTGGCCGTCGAATGGCGCTAGCTGCGCACCATTTGTGCACCGCCGCCGTCAGTGTCAGCCAGTTTGCCGTGGCATACGGAGCTCCATCGCAGTCTTTAACACTGGTAGCATGCCGCGACAGCGTGGACGTGAACCGTATGTGCAGTTGACGGACTTTGAGCGAGGGCGTATAGTGGGCATGCGGGAGGCCGGGTGGACGTACCGCCGAATTGCTCAACACGTGGGGCGTGAGGTCTCCACAGTACATCGATGTTGTCGCCAGTGGTCGGCGGAAGGTGCACGTGCCCGTCGACCTGGGACCGGACCGCAGCGACGCACGGATGCACGCCAAGACCGTAGGATCCTACGCAATGCCGTAGGGGACCGCAGCGCCACTTCCCAGCAAATTAGGGACACTGTTGCTCCTGGGGTATCGGCGAGGACCATTCGCAACCGTCTCCATGAAGCTGGGCTACAGTCCCGCACACCGTTAGGCCGTCTTCCGCTCACGCCCCAACATCGTGCAGCCCGCCTCCAGTGGTGTCGCGACAGGCGTGAATGGAGGGACGAATGGAGACGCGTCTTCTTCAGCGATGAGAGTCGCTTCTGCCTTGGTGCCAATGATGGTCGTATGCGTGTTTGGCGCCGTGCAGGTGAGCGCCACAATCAGGACTGCATACGACCGAGGCACACAGGGCCAACACCCGGCATCATGGTGTGGGGAGCGATCTCCTACACTGGCCATACACCACTGGTGATCGTCGAGGGGACACTGAATAGTGCACGGTACATCCAAACCGTCATCGAACCCATCGTTCTACCATTCCTAGACCGGCAAGGGAACTTGCTGTTCCAACAGGACAATGCACGTCCGCATGTATCTCGTGCCACCCAACGTGCTCTAGAAGGTGTAAGTCAACTACCCTGGCCAGCAAGATCTCCAGATCTGTCCCCCATTGATCATGTTTGGGACTGGGTGAAGCGTCGTCTCACGCGGTCTGCACGTCCAGCACGAACGCTGGTCCAACTGAGGCGCCAGGAGGAAATGGCATGGCAAGCCGTTCCACAGGACTACATCCAGCATCTCTACGATCGTCTCCATGGGAGAATAGCAGCCTGCATTGCTGCGAAAGGTGGATATACACTGTACTAGTGCCGACATTGTGCATGCTCTGTTGGCTGTGTCTATGTGCCTGTGGTTCTGTCAGTGTGATCATGTGATGTATCTGACCCCAGGAGTGTGTCAATAAAGT
The DNA here is from genome assembly GCF_023864345.2 of Schistocerca serialis cubense. Classification (NCBI taxonomy): domain Eukaryota; kingdom Metazoa; phylum Arthropoda; class Insecta; order Orthoptera; family Acrididae; genus Schistocerca; species Schistocerca serialis. The sequence continues at coordinate 237,572,115 of NC_064638.1, read as the reverse complement.
TTCCCCTTCCTGGGACAATGAATTCACGGTGTTCTTATTTCAATTTCCAGGAGTGTATATGTTGGAAAAGTTGTAACTACCGTTATTTATCTTTAAATCGGTATGTGAGTTATCCTACCGATTTGAGCACATTACTTTGTGATGTTGGTGGTTTTATTATTTTAATCAATGCTAACATAGTGGGTAAAATAACATTCCTTTTGTAATTTAGGATACGTCACTCAGGGCTTTTGGATTGGATTTGGATTGTTTGGGGGAGGAGACCAGACAGCGAGGTCATCGGTCTCGTCGGATTAAGGAAGGACGGGGATGGAAGCCATCCGTGCCCTTTCAAAGGAACCATACCGGCATGTGCCTGGAGCGATTTAGGGAAATTACGGAAAACCTAAATCAGGATGGCCGGACGCGGGATTGAACCGTCGTCCTAACGAATGCGAGTCCAGTGTGCTAGCCACTGCACCACCTCGCTCGGTCAGTGCTTTTCCTGAACCTAAATATGCGAGTCACATATAAGAGTAAATTTTTTTCTCCATAACATTTGATTTGTGATCGAAATACTCTAGTTCCAGTATAGTTTCATAGATGTACAAATTATACTACAGAGACGATAAGCTACAACTCTTCTGTACAACAGAGCAAAATGGCTCAGAGGTCAAAACCCCGTGAGGAAAACGGACGTTCCAAACCCCGCTAGGCTATACGAAGCGTAAAAATAAGTCTCTCTGGCTGCTCGTTGTACTACACCACCGCCAAATACCTTCACAATCCTTGGCCATTTGATCTCGTGTACAGCCTTCAGTTTCCTGTCACATGGACAATGGGTCTATATCTCCCTTCCAGTTTCCTTCCTCACTTATTTGTCTTTTGTGAATTTCAAGTTTTTCAACATCCCTACTATTCCGCTCTTTTAAGCTTTTGAAGTACAGTTGATTTTATTCTTCATTTTCATTGCTAACGATTACATACTCCCCCCCCCCCCCCCTTCCTTTTCACTGGTACCCAGTGCTGTGTTTCACCAAAATTCGCTACTTATCGACTTTTGTTCAACTATCTCCTCCATACGTCATTGTTAACATAATAAGAGAACTATAGATTGTTGTAATGAAAAAAACTATGAAACACGGACTACTGTATATCCTGGATGCTCTTGGTAAGAAAATCAGGAACTAAAAGACCACAATATCGATTCGGTCCAGTTCTCTTTCACTCATGCCACGTCTACATCTGTTGGTCTTCCTGCTGTAATCAAGAACCGCAACCGCAGTTAAAGTCCGTCCATGAAGTATTGAATTTCTAACTGTTATCTTCCTCTTTCCATCCATCATTTTGTCTTCAAGTTGATTAAAAGTTGCTGTCACTTGTACTCTATATTTAAATATGTCAACAGCTTTCATAAGCTAATTTAAAACCCATTTCATCGATCATTGTACTTTTCAACACCAACACAAAAAACTCCGCTGTGCTTAAAGTCATGTAATATTTAGTGAAGGACAATATTTTCGCCTTTGACTGTTAGGTTTACTTACAAAATGACCAAAAGTTTTTATAAATACCTGCCATCAGTATGAGTGTTCTTATAGCTGAATTGTTGAAATACTATTGGAGCTCGCACGCTGGTACGATTTAATGCTATTTCCTCCTGAGCTTCTCGAAACTTTCAACTTTAAACATAGGTGTAACTTCTTGATGTGGCTGGTTCGGAGTTACTAGCTTATCACTTGTACTCGCTCTGCAGGAATCAAATGGCTTGTGCTTCTTTGGAAAGTATTCAATACTGTTTACAGCCCTGCAGCACATCGAGAAATCTCGCGCCCGTTCCACTTCCATTAAGAGGCGCTGCGGAATAAAATTTATGATATTTTTATATTATTTGATCATAAACTTAGGAGCCTGAGAGCTGTTTCTACTTGGCTACTGTTTCCAGCATACAACGTCCGTCAAAAAAGTGTCGAGATCAGTTTCGTTCAAGGAAGTATAATTGACTTCAGCATACAACTACCAAACGTAGACAACAGATATGCAGCAGATCAGTCAGTTGTGAGTTAGCAGTGTTAAACATTTGACGTGTGGCAATAATATGAGGACATTGTGTCACAAATCGCAGTGGACCAACATCTCTAAATCAAGTGTTCATGATATTCTCCATAACGTTTTTAAGAAGAGAAACGTTTGTGTCAAGTTTTTTCAGCACGTTCTTTACTTAGGAATAAAACACTGTTCGTGGACGTCTTCCAAGATTTTATTTGAATGCAGGACGTGGAAAATTTCTTTCTGGAAGAAAATTATCACAGACGAAAAAACTTTATATTATCAATACGAACCTATTATTAAACAAAACGAAGATATTGATGGTTTGACGACAAATCGACATTCAAGCCACCAATTGAATAATCTTCCAAAAAGCTCTGTTTCGACTGTACCACAGGGTTACATATCCTGGGTGTTGTATTCAAGTGAAAGGAGGCTATGCAGAGCACCTGAAACATTAAAACCTCTGTTTTTGTTAATACAATCTCTAAACTTTCTGGAAGAAAGGGATATAGCCACAGTACGTTCCTTATTTAGCGAATCTGATGTTAAGTGTCGTGCGTTAAGTTTGTACATATGTTGTACAAATATAATCTTATTTTACCAAAACGGAAGAATCTGATCAACTGAAACTTGTGAGAAAAGTTTATCAACTATACTGTCAAACTAATGGAAAAACACTCTTTGGGGCGGCGGGTTGATTAGAATAATGATAATAATCGTAAGTCATAAACCATAGGGGAAAACTGAAATTGTAAATATTGTTCGCCGTCTTTTACGAGCGCTTGGCAACTGTTTCTGTGGTGAGCCAGAAAGCGATGTAGAACATACTGACCATAGTTCCCAGTGTGCAAGTCTACATTCTTATCCAGCCCAATGAAAGAACTTTGCTCAGCGGGATCAGGACTGCGACTGTAAATGAAGATTTTGTGTTCTAATTTATACATATAATTGGAAAAGTTTCACACGGCCAACGTTGTAATATTCATTATGTTCATATTGACCGAAAATCTCTCCCAAACAGCACTACGAGCTGTTCAGAGGCGACCTCTACGGAAAGTTCCTAGTAAATTGTCTTTCGCCCTGACTACTGATAATCAAAATAAACGCTCGCCACAAAAGTGGAAAATAATTGTCACCATTTGCGACACGGTTATTGTTGTTAACTATATGATCATCACACCAACAGTTACTTTTGCGAAATGTAAGCGATCCGGACGGTGTATAGTTCTCGCGAGTTCACTTTCTATTATTACTGAAAATAAACGTTTCGTGACAGCCTGTCTCTGACGTCATCCGAGGCAGCGCGTCTCTAAATGGTTGCTTTCCAGGACACACAATATTTAATAACAATGTTATGAATCAACTTATAATCTTCGTAATTTTTGCATGCATGTAAGTTGGTTAAATCACAGAATAAGTTTTACCGCTCCTGCATTAAAACTTTGCCTTCTAGAGTTCTTAGAACGTAACTGACAGTAGAACATCACCTCTGTACTACAACTTTACGCCACCTTGTATTGGTTCTTGTTAACACCAAGGTCCTAAAACTTGTTACAGCTCTACTATGTAACAGGTTTCATCATGTGCTGTAACCAAAACATGAGCATTAATATAACAGATACTTAATCTACTACAAATACGGACGTTTTTGTTCCAAATTTAGTTTTCAGTAAATTACTCGACAACTATTAGAATTAGGTTAATGGGGTCACGCAGTTATTATTTTCATGTTGAACTGAAGCGTCATACAAATTCTCACATTTGTAAGTCTAATATTTAGAGCCGTCAATTGTTCTTAAAACGGTGGATTGTGACTGTAATATTGCTTTAATCACGTTGAGACTTATACCAGTTAATTTTGACATACATCGGCACATTATGACCAATTTCTGGTTCCCTAGCTTTAATATTTAGCGCCACTTATTTTTTCTTAAAACAATGTATTTAGGTAGAAACATTGACCTAATCGATCTGAGGCTTGAGATTTTAAGCATTATTACACTAAAGCATATGTTGACTAAGTTTCAAAATGCAACTTGAACTTTTAATTTCGTTCTTAATTATGGAGCAATACTGGTGTGCTACGCACAGACGCGTTATGGTGACGTGGCGCTACTAGCAGTGAACTGGGTTAAGTCCCGGCACACCTTCGTAAGTCTTACCTCCATTTGGCTCAATTATCGTATGGATTAGTAGGCTACAGAAGTTATTCGTTCGATACCACTTACTTTGCTTTGTTGTACAAATCATTAGAAAGCTATTTTCATTACAATATATCAACGCTTTACGATCTGCATTTCTTAACACATTTGTTGGATTTTGCTGTCTGTATTTATCACTGAATTAACCTTCTGCCTTAAGCAAGACAATTTTCCACCATTTCACCATATATGTCAGCCTATTAACCTCATTTCTTATGTTTATCCCCATTTTCATTTATACATATGTTTCGACGCTTCTTTCTCCCTTTTCTCTTCATCAGCCTACTGACCCCATTATTTACTTATACATTTGGTGTGATCCTGACACAACTTCCACACATCTTCTGTAATTAATATTAAAACACTTCGGCTTTCCACTAGGGGCACCACATTCTTACCTTTCTTACCTTCAGACAACGTTATTCCCAATTGAAAATTATTACTTTATGCAGAGTCTACTGGATCAGATTTTAGGCATTTCCAGCTTCAATAGCTTCTCTTAATGCAAAGTGTCTCTGTATTTTCGTATTTACTAACCCTTTTTATGGGTCTTAGTTATTATTTATTTATTTCAGCCATGCTTTTTCTATTATTGGAGCACAAAAGTGGCCCATTATTATTTTACTCTTTAGAATTTACTTCTGCAACCTACCTGTCACATTCTTTTCTAATTCATCATTTTGGTAAAGTCATTTTCGGGAAACATTCTTAGTCACTAGGAAGACACGACAAACTAATAGCCTATGTACAACGTGAAGACATATGTTCCTTATTTTCTGCAATAGAACAGAAGATGGGAATGAAACTTGAAAGGGAAATAAAGTTTCATCTAGCTGGGACAGTATAGTACGCCAAACCGTGTATCCGCCAAAGAGTGGTATACTTCCTATAGTATCTAGTTAACGTTATTTTTAAATTTCTTCAGCTCTACAATATTTCTTCAGATCCACAATATTTCGTAGACCTAGTTCTGTCTTACTCTTTGGCTTTTCAAGCGGTATGCATCCGAATGAGGTTTTCTTGTCACTGTGAATGGTCCTTGATAGACATGCATAAACTTCTTAGTTTCTGCTGAAATTTTTATAGATTTTTCTTTAGTCTTCGCCAGTAATAGTTCAGCAATGCTAAAACTCGTGGGGGAAGCTTCTGCGTCATGCTTTCTTTTTCTGTTCAAAGCCCTTTTATCTGAAATTTGGTTAGTTGGCTGTATCTTAACACCTATCTCTTTTAGTACACAGTTCTCTTCTGCAGTAGCAACTAGAACATTATTACTGAATTCAATATCTCCCTGTAAGTATTCTTTATTCTTCATCACTCTAATAGACAGATCCTAGGTTTCATTTTTAACGCCTATAAAACTTCCTATAAAAGGCTCTTTTATTACCTGAGAGTCAGGTAAGCTTAAAACTGAGTTGTTCTGGTCAAAATCAATCCTCCTCTGATAATTTGTTAAAAAATCTGTACCTATTAATATATCAACACTTAAACCGAGCACGATTAAATAAGGATGATCCATTATCACCTATACCAATGGGTATCAAATATCCGTGCTATACTGGTCTAGAATCGTTTCCAGTAGCACCTGTTATTTTCGAACCACTTACTTTCATGACCATTAATTCACACTTATTTGGAATAGAATCAAAAAAATTCTTGGGATAAAGCACTTGTGTAAATCATGGAATTCTTTTAGGTAAGCTAAATCATTATGGTTTGAGGGGGGCAGTGCACAAATGGTTTAATTCATACTTATCTGGAAGAATGCAGAAAGTTGAAATAAGTGGTTCATGTAATCTTAAAACAACAGCTGATTCCTCAAACTGGGGGGCTATCAAGTACGGGGTCCCACAGGGTTCGGTCTTAGGTCCTTTACTGTTCTTGATATACATTAATGACTTACCGTTCCACATTGATGAAGATGCAAAGTTAGTTCTTTTTGCTGATGATACAAGTATAGTAATAACATCCGGAAACCAAGAACTAAGTGATGTAATTGTAAATGATGTTTTTCAAAAAATTATTAAGTGGTTCTCAGCAAACGGACTCTCTTTAAATTTTGATAAAACACAGTATATACAGTTCTGTACAGTAAATGGCACAACTCCAGTAATAAATATAGACTTTGAAAAGAAGTCTGTAGCTAAGGTAGAATTTTCAAAATTTTTAGGTGTGTCCATTGATGAGAGGTTAAACTGGAAGCAACACATTGATGGTCTGCTGAAACGTCTGAGTTCAGCTACGTATGCTATTAGGGTTATTGCAAATTTTGGTGATAAGAATCCCAGTAAATTAGCTTACTATGCCTACTTTCATTCACTGCTTTCGTATGACATCATATTCTGGGGTAATTCATCGTTGAGTAGAAAAGTATTCATTGCTCAAAAACGTGTAATCAGAATAATTGCTGGAGCCCACCCACAGTCATCCTGCAGACATCTATTTAAGGATCTAGGGATCCTCGCAGTAATCTCACAGTATATATATTCACTTATGAAATTTGTTGTTAATAATCCAACCCAGTTCAAAAGTAATAGCAGTGTGCATAGCTATAACACCAGGAGATAGGATGATCTTCACTATGCAGGGTAAAATCTGACTATGGCACAGAAAGGGGTAAATTATGCTGCCACAAAAGTCTTTGGTCACCTACCAAACAGCATCAAAAGCCTGACAGATAGCCAACCAACATTTAAAAATAAATTAAAAGAATATCTAGATGACAACTCCTTCTACTCATTGGCTGAATTTTTAGATATAAATTAAGGGAGGGGAAAAAACCAACTTAAACATTAGTGTCATGCAATATTTTGTGTAATGTAATATCTTGTACAGACATCTTTTATTAACCTGACACGTTCCACATCATTACGAAGTGTCGTATTCATGATCTATGGAACAAGTATTAATCTAATCTAATCTAATCTTGCTTCACCGCCACTGTCAAGAAGACGATGTACTGTTACTCCTGAGATGATAGTTTTTATAATAGGGTGAGTTATTTTGCTCTGAACAGGTATCTCATAAACATCTTCTAATAAATCATTCCCAAACTGTTTCCAGCTAACGTAGATTTTTCAGTTGCGAGTACATTCATACTGAGATTCTTGGGTTCACAAACCTCTACATTTTTAGCTACCTTTCCCAAATTGTCCACCAATTTTAAATCAAAGCACTCGACCACTCCCTCTACTTCCGTTTGCTGCACATCAGTTAAACTTTTCTCTGCCTCAGAGCAACTGCGTCCCTGCGCAATATTGCTACCTATAATACTGTCGCCAACTGTTACAGTTTGCGGCAAGTCAATGCAGCTATCAGGTTCCTTGACCTCATTATTATTGCTACCCTTCATTCACCAATTCCTCCGCTTTAAAACTTTGCAAAACTACCTCTACTGCCTCTAATGCCTCTAATGCTTTTACCTTATATTCGTCCATATCAGACTCAAACCCGTTAATTTCTTCCCCACTCTATTATGTATAGCGCTTTCTTGCTCTTTTTTGACCCATTTTTCCAGAGTATCCAAAATGCTGTCCATTATATTATGGGAGTGGTTCAACACATCACTGGTACTCTATGTTCCTATTCCATCATTTCTGTTCCCTGTTTGGGTGTGTTGGTTGACTGTGGTCTGTGTTTTTATTACTGCCTGTGTTACTGTTACCGCACTGTGAGAACCAGTTTCCTTATAGACGGGATTTAGTTTCCCACACTCGGCCTGTTGTGTTCATTTTATACAGCGTTACGTAGGATAGCATTCTGCTGTCCGACTTGTCTCAACGGTACAGTATTTACATTTCTGCTTTCGTCATAATAACTGTTGCGAAACTGTGATGATTGTCTACCCCTATCCCTCTACCACGGACTTGATTGTGAAAGGTTACCTGTTTGGGGCTATATAAAAATGATTGAGATCATGGAAGTGAACGCCAGTAAGTAATCAGGTACACGTACTGAATGAAGAAATATAACTTGTAATTGAGGGCAAATGAGAGAGGTACTGTATGATCATTGAACATGGTAATAAATCATAGCACGTTATTTTAGCTGACAACATAACGCTGCCGCGAGCATTTCTCCAACAAAGATTTGTAACTTTTATCTTAACGGCAAACAGCCCTTTTACATTGCTTCTTTAAAACACGATTCCTTCACGTCTGTTGCGCAGATGCGATCGTAATTACAAGTTGACACAATCACTTCAGATTATTTACTGTTTAACGCATCTAGTGGGTACCAAGACATTAACTGTTTCTCTGACTAACCGGCATCGTTTGTCGACCATCTGATGCCTGTATCACTCAGCTAAATTGTCTCAAGGAAGGCTTAACCTACAAGACGATGTGGTCTACCCTATACCGGGGACAGTAACACTTCTTGGAGGCAGAAGAACTCGGGTCCCGGTGAGGTGCAGCTTTTGCTCTGGAGTTTCGAAGAAAGTAGCTGACGGCGCAGAGGAGTCCACATTTTGATAGCCAACCTATGCTCGTTTTTGTCTTCTTCTATTGACTGCTCAGTCAGATCTGGTTGCCAGTCACTGAGTTCTTGTAGCGGCCAGAACCGCTTCTCTGGCACCTCTCTGGTGCATTTATACGCGATTGAGCATTCTAGTGTAACACAGAGGTCTCCCTTACAACGGACAACACCATAGTGGTGAAAATCACTTACTTCTAAATTAATTGCAATTACAGCCAACAAAGCAAACAATATGTCTATATAGGGGCAATATTATTGTCCATTTGGTATCTCTCGTCTGCACGCAGAACACGTACAAAGCGATGAATCAAATTACACTCTAATTACTTCATGTAGTAATACAATCGCGAGCCTCAAATCCTCATTAATCTCTAATTTACCTAGATCTGATGCGATAATAGTTTGCCACCGCTAGTAAGTGTGACGTCACAGTATGTTTCCTGTCGCTTTTCCTTCATTTGACATATTATCAACTTGAAACAATTGCCGATGTGTGTTTACCTTCAACTGTATGATCCGCAGCAATCACGAAAGCGGCTGACAGTACAGTACGGCCATTGGATAATCAACGCCAATTGTAGGGCACGTCAGAGTGACCAACGCATAATCTTTTTTTCTGAAAGTGGTCGTAATAAACCATGCAACATCACAGTATGCTGTTTTAACACTTTTCTTTTTAATAATCATAATCTTTTTGTTATTTTCGCTTTAATATAGTCGGTTACCAGTTTCGTTCGTAATGGCCAGATTCAAATTATATAAATCGCAACGTACTTTAATGTTGTCGACGTCATACAGGTCGACAAAATAGAGAAGCACTGAAGACGTCAGATAACGTCCGATATCGGAAATCAGCTTATTAAATCGTAAATAAATAACCAACTGTATCTGTCGAACTTTTGCTGCATCTTTCCACGCGCATGTGCTTGACCATACGTTGCTTAAAGCTTACACATTTTGAATAGTTAGTTTTGAAAAACTGGACTCCTTGTGATTCAGTTGCCCCACAATGACCGTCTGTCATTTTTATTTTTAGTGGTAGACTTTAGATTACCACGAGTATACGTCAAAAAGCAAGTAACCATGTCTCCGCATAGTAAGTCCATTGCGCAACAAAAGCCACACATTATATGATCAGAGTACGTGTTTTGGGTTCCCTACTGACACAGTACTGCTTCGATACGAATAATAGGTGCGTCACAGTGTGGGTATGAAATAGCACAGCAGCTGGACATGTGCCCCGAATTTTAAGTACGCAGATAAGTAAGATTCTTTTGGAGAAAATTTGTAAATTGGGCACATATTCCCGCGAAATTCTGATAAAATGTGGACTAAATACAATGCCACTCCCAGACGTAGTGCAATGGTGTTAGAAAATGACCAATGCCGCACAGATGTGGGTAATGCTGATCAGCAATAAAGGCCATCGATATCTACAACAGACTATGATGTCGAGGCAGTCGAAGAACTGATTCGCAGCAGTCGCAGATATTCCTACTACGAGGACGTTCACAGATCGGTTGTCGAATGGCTCCGCGACCAAGGAGCGGATTTCTAGCTCTGAGGAACTGAATGACTTGTAGAAGCGTTGTCCGCCTCCGTAGCGCTGCGGTAGCGTTAGCGCCTACCACACAAGGGAGCTCTGGAGTATCGTACTGCATTTATAGCAGCAATTTGAGTAGCATTTGGCACCACGGACAGCTCGTAGACAGACGCGCTGCAGACTGCATTCCATTGACTGCAAACCACCGCCATTTGCCACTGCAATAGTATCAGGCAAGAACTCATTGGAGGGCAGGTTGGAAGTCTACCGACTGATGTAACCTGGTTCTGCCCCTGTGCCAGTGACGGCCTTGTTGGTTAGAAAGAGACCAGTCGAGGGCATGCAAAAAACTAGTCTGCCTCCTAGACACAATGGACCTGCACCAGGAGTTACCGTCTGGGTTGCGACTTCGTGCAATAGCAGAAGCGCTCTCGTGATTATCCCACGCAACCTGACAGCAAATTTTTACGTCAGTCTGGTGATTCGATCTGTTGTGCTGCCATTTATGAGCAGTATTCCAGGAAGTGTTTTCTAACAGAATAGCGCTCGTCCACATACCAATGTTGTAACTCAACATGCTCCACAGAGTGTCGACATGTTGTCTCAGCCTTCTCGATCATCAGGTCTGGAGCACATGAGACATCATCAGACAACAACTCCTGTATTAACCGTCCCTGTACTGACCGACTAACTGCAACTGGCATGGAACTCCATCCACAAAATGACAACCGTCACATGTACAACGCAATGACTGCACGTTTGTATGCTTGCATTCAACATTTTGGCAGTTACACGAGTTTTTAATGTACCAGAATTTCACATTTACAATGGCTTATCTTGTGCTTACCTTACTCTGTGATGTTGTAAATTTAACTACTTGACCTTGTTACCTACACAAATGTATTCCCGAAATTTCATCAGTCTACATAAATTATTTTTGGGTGTTGTTAGTTTTTTTCGGTCATTGTATTTACCATCAACACATTGGTCATGGTATTTACACGTATGGCCAAAGGATCTAAGTCATCATCGATCGATTAGCGAGCATCAAAATTTCTGTTTCTCGCTTTTGATTAGGGGAATTAGGCAATCAGGGGGAAAGTATTTCATAGTTTTTACAGTTTATATTGCGACCGTCCAAATAATTCCCACGTCTACTTTAGTCGTCGTAATTTGCAATTTCGTATATGATAAAAGAGGCGAGTGTACTACTAAAGGAGATGAAGGGGAGTCGTGAAAATGCTAGAGAAAGCTTTTTGCAGACAACAGTTGTGTAGATTAGCGAAGTATGATAGAAAATAATGACACAACCACTAAACGATGCCAACGTCACGCCATAGAACTTCTGTCTAATGGCCGGCCGGAGTGGCCGAGCGGTTCTAGGCGCTACAGTCTGGAACCGCGCGACCGCTGCGGTCACAGGCTCGAATCCTGCCTCGGGCATGGATGCGTGTGATTTCCTTAGGTTAGTCAGGTTTAAGTAGTTCTAAGTTCTAGGGGACTGATGACCTCAGAAGTTAAGTCCCATAGTGCTCAGAGCCATTTTTCTGTCTGATGGCTTAACCGAAGGCTCTGTGTTTGGCGCTAGACGTGATCTAGGTGGTGTCGGACACCTTTAGGTGCTAGTCTATTTGAACACACCTTATGTGGGAATAGCGACACTGGAGGAACGCCATCTGGAGGAACGCTGGGGATTGCTTTGGCATAGGAGTCGGCAAAAATATCAGCTAGCTCCTGAGGAATTTACAGAGCGTCTTCACGAGCGAACTGAGAACAGGAACTCATGTCCGGCAACATCAACCGCCAACTTTACATACTGTCCTTGTCACTGAGGAAAAGACCTGTCGCAAGGCTACGCTCGCGAAAGCAGACGTCTGTTGCAATGCTGCCGCTGTCTCCATCTCTGCTCTTAGCGGTCTCGGCGGTGTTCTTCTGACAGCCGCGGACTATTTGGACGCCACGTGACGTGAACAGCAGTGTCAGGCCTACAGTGAAGATTTGGGCCTGCGGTCCGCCTGCGTTCCAAATGGCGTTTGCTGCCAAAAGGGCGGCCTAGCAGCAGGCCATTTATCCTTCAATTTCAATGTTCTGTAGCGTCCAAAGGGTAACGTTTCCGGATAGAGATTGCTATCCTATAGCACTTCAAAGTTCTACAGGTATATTGTCATTACATCGTGTAAATCACGTGAATTAAATTCACTGAACAGAAATTAGTAAATGGGAATGAAATCAATGAAGATACAATGATACAAAAGTAAGTGTTGTCATTTGTCATGATACATTCATTTCACCACAAGTTTAGCATTTCTTAACGGTTTTCACTAACGTAATTTCACGTCATCGTAACTTCATTTTCGTCCTGGTTGACTCAATTCGTTATTTTTTATTGTATTTATTTTTTTATGTAGTGAATCTACTTCAATATAAAGTGCACAAAATTAGGTCAAAGCTTAAAGAAAGAATTTATGTTCACGGACTAGTTACACAAGAAGTTAATAACAAATGGAGAAATGCATCCATTACACTATAAAACATAGCTGTCACAACATAGCTTTCACTGAAATGTAATAAAAATATTTACAAGAGAGACAATCAGTGGTAATCGGCTTTGATAATGTGGGCTGCATTCTGTGAGATTATCAGATAACTAGTAGATCGTACGCCTGCAAAGACAGCGCTCGGGTGACGAATCTACACCCTAAATGGAAATATCGGTATGGACCATCCAGCGGAAAACAGCGACTGACGTTAAGAATCCTGGAATGTGGGAAGGCATACAGAGGAACATGTCAGATATTTCAGATTGCTCACAGAGAGTGGTAAAAGTAAAAATAAAACATGTGTGACGTCGATGGTTACCATGGCGCATGCGAAGAAGTGTCGATATGCACATTTTAACGGAAGATGAATTCAAAGCTGCGACTACGACTAGCGGTCAAGGAGTACTGGCATGCAGGTAAAGAGCTGTAGAAATGCATTTCTCACACCACAGATGCATGTGACACAGTTACCAAGAAGTAAAGTAAGTCTATGGCTACAGCGTTGCCGCGCTGGTAACACCGGTTCCCGACAGATCGACGAAGTTAAGCGCTGTCGGGCTGGAATAGCACTTGGGTGGGTGACCATCCGATCTGCCGAGAACTGTTGGCAAGCTGAATGCATTCAGCCCTTGTGAGGCAAACTGAGGAGCTGCTTGATTGAGAAGTAGTGGCCCCGGTCTCAGAAACTGACTTACGGCCGGGAGAGCGATGTGCTGACCACATGCCTCTCCATATCTGCATCTAATGACACCTATTGGCTGAGGATGACAGGGCGGTCGGTCGGTCCCGTTAGGCCTTCATGGGAGAGAGGAGTCTGGTTTTAGTAAGTGTATGTGATATATGTTACATGAAAGGAAGCACTGCGACACAAAACTGTAGTAAAATCGTCACGGGTCGATCGTGTTTGCCATGACTGAAGATCATAAAGAGTCTCAAAACTATGAAATAACTATTTACAATTTCATAACACGTAAAAACCATGAAAAATTCGATAAAGTAGTTGCAGGCATGATACTGTCGTAAAACGTCATGAATCCATCATCGCAGCCATAAATAAAAAAAAATGAGCAGTTAAAACTGTAGATGATGTTGTGAAATACTGCATACAGTTCCGTAACATGTGGCAGAGATGAAAAATCAATAAAAGTAGTTACAAGCATTAAATTAAAAATTGTTATTTGTAACATACTGTAAAATAGTTTTTAACAGTTCCTTATCAAATTACAGTCACGAAAAAATTTCCTTAAATATTATTATTATTGTTATGTGCAAAATAAAAAGAAGATTAAAATTAGAACAAGAGAGCACAATTGTTTTCAACTCAGTTTTAAAATATTTTATCCAGACCGGTAGTAATCTCCGTGAGAAATACTCTAAAAAGTTACGTATTTCGTACAGTTAATACTCAGAATTATATCCTCTCATATTGTTTAACACTCATCTCTCTTGACTGAGAGACACAGAGGTGAGCCACACCACGATAATGCCCTCGCGGCGTTGGTCTGGTACAATGGCCAGTTTCAGTGCCAGGCAGTTTTCCCCGCTTGCTTAGAAAAAATGCTGCGCTTGCCCCGAATTCCCACCTCAGACAGCTACACGAACAGTAAAATAGAATAACACATAGAACAGTTCTTACTCAATTGACAGCCAGATGGCGCACAGTACTTCCTTAAAGAGCCTACACATCTTCAATTAAATTGCATAGTGATCTGTACAAGAAAAAATCTGTACGCTTTTCTGAATTGAAGTTTGGAATCTACATAGCGTCAGGTTCCAGAACTTTTAGTTGGTTATCGGCGCGACTGCTGTTTTTATTTATTTATTTAATTATTTAAGTATTATTGTCCGCCTACTAAGCTGGCTGATACCGCGTTCGCCTCCAATACAAGCGGGCCCTGATTCGATTCCCGGCCTGGTTAGAGATTTTCTCAGCTTGTGGATTATGGATTATGTATTGTGTTGTCCTCATATTCATTTCATCGTCGTCACCGGCGCGCAAGTGGCCCAATGTGGCGTCGACTGAAATAAGACTTGCACTTTATGACCGAACTTCTACGGATGGGGCGTCCCGGCCAACGATTCCATACGCTCATTTGGCCATTATTTTATGTATTACTTTATTTTTTTTCAGTGTAAAATCATAAAAGCGCAGCATTTATTTGAGATCACGATGGAAATACCTAGACTGGTGAGAACAAAACTGTGCGAACTCTTCGATTAGCGGAGAGCGCTGCGCAGGCGTACGAACCGCCTGCAGTGCGCGCTTGCGTTTGGTAATCGTACAGTGTATCCTTCAGAAATGAAACCGCTCTTTTGGTGTTTTGTGAGGGAAAAGAAGGGGATCATTGCTTAACCACAAAAAACCGCCCCTTACCGGAACACCACCTCCTCCATACTTCATTGTTGGCACTACACAAGATAGCAGGTAAAGTTCTACAGCCATTCGCCATACCCAGACCCCTCCGCTTGTTTGCCACAGGACACAGCGTGATTCATCGCTCTATATTGCTCCTTCCCAGTCTTCCACTATCCAGAAGCGTCGCTCTTTACAATACCTCAAGCGTCGCTAGCTCTGACTAACGATAGTACTTGACTTATGAGGAACTACTGGACCATTCTACCCCATTTTTTAAACTCCCTACGCACATTGTGCCAGTTGGAGTGCTCGTAGTACTTTGGAACGCACAAGCTACTACTTTCTTTAATTTTATGTGACATTTTGCAGCCACCCTCAGCTCAGCAATGCCCGTTTGTCAGTAAGTGAGTTCTATGTGGTGTTAGAATAGCTGTGGTTGTTTCTCTTCGACAGGCACATCACAAATAGTCCACTTGGGTGGCTTTAGAAGGGTTGAAATGTCCGTGTTGGATTCTTACTCTGGTGACTAATCAACGTTTGAAGCCACTGAGTTCTCCTGACCGAATAGTTCCGGTGTTAATGCTTCTGTGCTGTCAACACAATATTCCACGGATCTTTTACATTGGTGGGCGAAGACCCCCAGCTTGAGATGTCACCCTCATTCTCCCAACAGCCTTGTCAAAGAAGGCGGAGGAGTGGATAGAGGTGGGGTGGGAAAATGCCCATGAAGGCGGAAGAGCCAGCAACGATCAACGTCATGAGGACGCAAAAGGCAGTGGGAACCACTGCATCAAAAACACATAACGTGTATCCACAGAAAATGTGGCCTGTAATTGAAAAAATGTTATGATGATCTGTCCATTGGCCAATGATTCCGGAATAGTCCCCCATTCGGATCTTCGGGACAGGACTGCCAAAGGGAGGTGACCATGAGAAAACGATTGGATAACCAACGAAAGGATAACGCTCTATTAGTCGGGGCGTGGAATGACAGAAGCTTGAAAGTGGCAGGGAAACTATAAAATCTGAAGAGAGAGATGCTAAGACTGAAGCTAATTATGGTAGGGGTCAGTGTAGTGAAATGGAAAGAAAACACGGCTTCCTGGTCAGATGAGTATAAGGTAATATCAACAGCAACGGAAAATGGTATAACGGGAGTAGGATTCGTTATGAATAGGAAGGTATGGCAGAGAGTGCTTTACTGTGGACAGTTACCGATAGGTTTGTAATTATCAGAAACGACAGCAAACCAACACCGACAACGAAAGTTTAGATATACATGCCGACGACGCAAGCTGATGATGACGAGCTAGAGAAAGTATACGACGGTATTGAAAGAATAATACAATACGTAAAGGGAGATGAAAATCTAATAGTCATTGGAGACTGGAATGTAATGGTAGGAGAAGGAGTAAAAGAAAAGATTACAAGAGGATATGGGCCTGGGACAAGAAATGAGAGAGGAGTTTTGGAATAAATTACAGCTAGTAATAGCGAATACTTTGTTCAATAATCACAAGAGGACGAGGTATACTTGGAAAAGGCTGGGTGATACTGGAAGATTTCAGTAAGATTACATCATGGTCAGGCAGAGATTACGAAATCAGAATGTAAGGCGTACCCAGGAGCATATATAAACTCGTATCACAATTTAGTAGTGATCAAGAGCAAGCTGAAGTTCAAGACATTAGTGAGGAAGAATCAATACGCAATGAAGTCGAATGCCGAAGTATCAAGAAATGACGAGATACGGTTGAACTTCTCTAACGCTGTAGATACAGCAATACGGAATCACTCAGTTGGCAGTAAAGTTGAAGAGGAATGGATATCTCTAAACAGAGCAATCGCAGATATTGCAATGAAAAACATAAGTACTGAGCCGGGTTGTGTATGAGCCAGTGTTTCCGGGTCGTCGTGTGTCCGAGTTGAGAACGGACATCAAGCTAGTGGGGACTTAGTACCAGTGAGATCCGACAGCCCGTACTCGTCAACCGATGACGACACACATAAATTGTCCGACGGAAGGAGATTGGAGCGGGAAAGACTGTTGTTGCTCGTTCGGTTGGTCGTCTCATCAGGCAACGTGTATTTGGTCTTTTGACCGTTTATTGGCCTCGTCAGTTGGTCATCTTGACGGACGTGGGTCGGTTCCTTCCCTGTGCAGAGATGTCGTGGCCAATGGGCAAGAGTTACCTCCGCATGCTTGGGTCCGAGCCAGTGTGCCCGGGTCGCCGTGTCATAGTTCCGAACGGACATGGAGTTGAGTCGGGTTGGAACTGCAGTGAACTCCGGACACACTCGCCCGACATTTGCCGACCCTCATAACTTGAGTGGGAATGACCTTGGTCGGTCGGTCCGTCGGCCGTCTCATCAGACGACGTGTATTTGGTCGCCGGCCGCTTTTGGAAACTTTGTATATGTCGACTTCTCATTTCTAGTTATTGTTCCATGGTGATTGATTTTAGGATTATCGGATATCTTGGTGTGAGTGTTTACATGGAAATGTGTGTCGCTTCTGTGATTTCCATTCAGCAGATGAATGTTGTCTGCCCACTGGAGCAAGCAGTCGGTCGGTTGCGACAGAGGGAATTGATTAGGTTGATGGTTGGTACTTCAGCCGTTCCTAGGTCGTGCTGCCGCCTGATTATTTAGTGTTACGCTTGGCTGCCTGCCTGTCTGTCTCACCTAAACTGTTGTTAGAGTTTCCTCCACAGACCAATCCTTGGAACACTTCTGAGCACCACTATTCTGTTGTTTGTGATTGTGATTTTCTTTTGTCGCAAGTACTGCGCCAGGCCTTCAGCCGTGTATCAATTTTGTCTGTTCTATGTTTAGTATATGGCTGGTTCAATTGGCTCTGACTACTATGCGACTTAGCTTCTGAGGTCATCAGTCACCTAGAACTTAGAACTACTTAAACCTAACTAACCTGAGGACATCACACACATCCACGCCCGAGGTAGGATTCGAACCTGCGACCATAGCGGTCGCTCGGCTCCAGACTGTAGCACCTAGAACCGCACGGCCACTCCGGCCGGCCAGTGTATGGCCTTCAGCCGAACCTTATGGGAAGTATTTTAAGATTACGCCTTGAGCCGTATTTTATTTAAAATTCTTATTTGCTCTGTATTTAGGCCTTCAGCCGCGTTTGTTTTAAAATTTGTGGTGTTCAGCCATGATGTGTAAATTTCTGTCCTTAAGTTTTCTCTTGAATTATGTTGAATTTTTAAAGTGGCTTTTTGCCGCACTGTGGAAATGCTTATTTTAAGTTATGTCTTTAACTATTTTGAATGATTATTGCGCCTTCAGCTTTTAGCCGAAATTTGTAAATGCTTGCCTTTTAAAAAATTTGCTTTGGTCATCTGGAATATTATTTGGGCCTTAAGCCGAGAAGATATTTTAATTTTACTTAAGTAAGCCCTTCAACCGTTTGTCTAAATCCTTGTGTTTTAAAATGAATGATTTAAACCCTTTGTTACTGAGAAGTTACTTGGGTCCTCAGCCGTTAATTGATCCTTGTTGTTTTAAAGAAGAATGTGTTTGTGTTTTAAAAGCAGTAGTTGTGTTTTCTTGTGTAACAAACAGTAACTGGTCATGGCCCCTTTCAACAACCTGATCCGCTTTGTCCTGCAAAACCAGATTTCAGGTAGAAAGAAGGTAACTGCGAAGAAAACAAGGGTAACAGAAGAAATACTTCAGTTGAGAGATGAAATAAGGAAGTACAAAAATGTTCAGAGAAATTCATGAATACAGCAATGTAAGTCGCGGAGGAATGAAATAAATGGGAAGTGCAGGGAAACTAAGACAAAACGGCTCAATGAAAAATATGGGGAAATCGAAAAAGAAATGATTGTCGGAAGGACTGACGCAGGATATAGGAAGGTCAAAATAACCTTATGCGAAATTAAAAGCAAAGGTGGTTACACTAAGAGTGCAAATGGAATTCCGCTGGTAAATGCAGAGGAGAGAATGGATTGGTGGAAGGAGTGCATTGAAGTTCTCTACGAGGGGGAAGATTTCTCTGATGTCAGAGAAAAAGAATCAGGAGTCGATTTAGATGAGATAGGGGATATAGTATTAGAATCAGTTTTTAAGAGAGCTTTAGAGGACTTAAGATCAAATAAGGCAGAAGTAACAGATAACATTCCATCAGAATTTCTAAAGCCATTGGGGGAAGCGCAAGAAAAGAAAAAAAAGTGACTATTCATGTTGGTGTATAGATTGTATAAGTCTGGCGATATACCATCTGACTTTCGGGAAAATATCATCCACGCAATTCCCCAGACAGCAAGAGCTGACAAGTGCGAGAAACACCGCACAATCAGCTTAACAGCTCGTTCACCCAGGTTGCTGACAATAACAATGAACAGAAGAATGGGAGAGAAAATTGAGAATGTGCTAGACGACGGTCAGTTTGGCTTTACGAAAGGTGGTGTCACGAGAGAGGCGATTCTGACGTTGTTGTTGATAATGGAAGCAAGACTAAAGAAAAATCAAACATGTACATAGGAGTGGTCTATCTGGAAAAAGCGTTCGTCAACCTAAAAAGGTGCAAGATGTTAAAAATTCTGAGAAAAATAGGAGCAAGCTATATGGAGAGACGGATAATCTACAATATGTACATGAGCCAAGATGGATTGGCACTCTCTCAAATCATTGCAGCAGTACGACAGTCTCTTACACGTTCTTTCTAAATTCAATATTTCTGCAGGATGCTCTCATCATTAAAGCAGTGGCACGAATTAACATGGAAAATCAGAGTAATAAGTGTGGACGACAAAAAACGAAGTGCTCGGATTGAAGAGGTTGTAAGACAGGGATGTGGTCTTTCGCCCACACTGTTCAACCTGTTCGTCGAAGAAGCAATGATGCAAAGAAAAGAAAGGAGCAATAGTGGATTTAGAATTAAAGGTGATGGATATGAATGATACGATTCGCTGGGTGAAAGTGAAGAAGAATTACGTCAGGACTGACGGTCAGGTATTAGGTGCTTTAAGGAATTCTGCTACCTACGCAGCAAATTCACCAATGTTGGATGGAGAAAGGAGGGCATCAAAAGCAGATTAGCACTGGCCACAAGATCATTCTTGGCTAAGAAAAGTGTACTGGTATCAAACCAGTCTTAGTTCGAGGAACACATCTCTAAAAATGTACGGTTGGTGTACAGCATTGTATGGTAGTGAAACGTGGACTGTGGGAAAACCGGGACATAAGAGAATCAAGGCATTTGCGATGTGGTGTTACAGACGAATGCTGAAAATTCGGTAGACTGATAAGGTAAGGAATGAAGAGGTTCTACATAGTATCGTAGAGGAAAGAAATATGTGGAAAACACTTATAAGGAGAAGGAATAGAACATCTGTCGAGATATTAGAAAATGACTTCCAAGGAACTAAAGGGAGCTGTAGAGGGCAAAAACTGTAGAGGAAAACAGAGATCGGAATACATCAAGCAAATAATTGAGGACGTAAGTTGGAAGTGCTACTGTGAGATGAAGAGGTTGGCACAGGAGAGGAATACGTGGCGGGCCGCATAAAACCAGTTAGAAAACTAATGACTCAAAAAAAAGGAAAGTTCTTTTATACTGACGAGACCTTCTCTCGTGATGTCTAGTGGTCTGTTCCGCATAAGACATGGGTGCCCAGATACTTCTGACCAGAGATTCAAATGGTTCAAATTGCTCTGAGCACTATGGGACTTAACAGCGGAGGTTACCAGTCCCCTAGAACTTAGAACTACTGAAACCTAACTAACCTAAGGACATCATATACATCTATGCCCGAGGCAAGATTCGAACCTGCGACCGTAGCGGTCGCGCGGTTCCAAACAGAAGCGCCTAGAACCGCTCGGCCACTCCGGCTGGCTTGACCAGAGACTGAAAGTGGGTACGGAGAGTGGCATGCGGTGAGTGTGGCGCGGGTAAGGCTCCACATCTAATCTATTACATTGGAAAACGAGAGACATCCGACGGAAATGCAATCAGCTGATAGTTGATGACTAGGAATAGGTTGGAAATGGGCTATAAAAAGAAATTATGTAGTCCGCATCCACATTTCAAAGTTTTTTTTTGGTAGATAATAATTCAGACTTGAACAATTTGTGTCCATTTTAACATTTCTGAGACGTTCAAAAGGTGTTCCTATGTTCCGCCAACAACAGTGCTCACTTGAGGATCAGTCTAATTTTTTGTGATTACCATTTAATTAATAGCTAAAAATATTAATGGGCGAAAGCAATGAACCGAGACAGAGAAAAACATGTGTGCTTTATTTCGCATAGTATACTTACGTTCAGGAAAAACAGAAACCTTGAACGACTAGAGATAGGACGTTCTTACACATAGGACTTGTATAGGACTAGTACGTTCAGCAGAAATGATAAGCGTTTCAGTCATCTCAGTTCAGCATGTATCCTGTTGCCTAGGTGGCACAGGGTCTGCCATGGGACCTGATACTTTGTGCGATGCGTAATAGCATCGACACGTGTAACACGTGAATGGCAACCTGTGCTGCAGCTATACATGCTGCGTTCGCCTGGTTCCAAAGTTCATCTGTGGTGTTTGGCGTTGGAGTACAGCGCTGCACTTGGCGTTTCACCATATCCCACAACTTTTCGACTGGTGCTCTGGTAGGCCAGGGCAAAAGGCTGACATTCCGTGACGCCAAGAAGTCATGTGTTCATGCAGTGACATGAAGCTGTGCATTGTCTTGCTGAAAAATGTGGGGTGTTGTGCAGAAGGGATATGGCTACTGGTCGTAGAATATCTTTCAGGCATCAACTGCGATTTGTGGTTGTACCCAATAGCAGACCACACAACAAGGCCTTGAGTTGGCGCTGTATGTCTTCTACGAATTCAGACACTGTGATGCCACTCGCCCTGTCTGCCGCGAATCAAAATTCGGCCATCGTTTTCAAACAAAAAGAACCTCGTTTCGTCCGAAAACACTATTTTATGCCAATACTGTCCTCAATGTCGTCGTTACATACATCATTGCCACCTAGCATGTTTCTGCACATTCTTCAAAGGTAAGCGGAGAAGTGGACGACTGGCATGTAACGCTTGACGTAATGACCGGCAAACGGATTGTCACCTCTGGGTACGATGTGGTCCGCTGTGTCGCCACAGCCGAGGAGGACGCAGATATGTCCTGCAATTCCATGCGCATGAGGTGTCTTTCTTCTCGGGGAATGGTCTGGGTGGTGCGGCGTAACCCATCTCGTTGTGTTCTACGACCTTCCATGTACTATTCGGCACACACCAGTTGCAATGCCGAAACGCTTCGCGAAACACAAGCAGCAATTTCTCGAATTGATGCATCACATTCTCTCGTGCCAATAATGCGTCCTCTTTCAAACTCAGTGATTTGATGGTACGGTTCGTGCATACGTCTGCGAGGCATTTTTCATTTCTGCTGAAGTCACAAAGATCAATTACCTTCGGTTTATAGTGATAACGAGAACTGTGGGCACATTTTACCAATGGAGGGTGTAGCACCACGATATCGATATTGACCTTGAACCCTAGGACCGACATGATTCAAATGCTAATTATTTCTGCAGACCATAGTAATCTATATGTCCTGTGAATGTGAACATACTATCTCTAGTGGTTCAAGGATTTCTGTTTTATTTTTGATGTCTACATATTTATTTCTCAACGTCGTCACCCTAGCGGTGAACTAATCTCTTCCAACCTTCACTGTGGAATGTTTGACTTTCTTAACGAAGCCACGACCTCACTTCTTCTTGCATTGCGTCATAATTATCATACTGAAGTCCTCGACGATGTTCTTTAAGATTTGAGGGCAGATGAAAGTGGGACGGCGCCAAGTCGATACTGATGGTGGATGATCGATGGTAGTCTACATATTTATTTCTCAACGTCGTCACCCTAGCGGTGAACTAATCTCTTCCAACCTTCACTGTGGAATGTTTGACTTTCTTAACGAAGCCACGACCTCACTTCTTCTTGCATTGCGTCATAATTATCATACTGAAGTCCTCGACGATGTTCTTTAAGATTTGAGGGCAGATGAAAGTGGGACGGCGCCAAGTCGATACAGATGGTGGATGATCGATGATAGCGAACCCCACGTGTCGGATTGTTGCAGATGTCGCAGCACTCTTGTGTTGTCTGGCGTTGTCGTGCTAAAGGAGAGGATCCTTCATGTGAGGACGAATTCCCTGAATATGAAAGTCGATTACAACACGTTGCTTCTCACGCACCGACGTAGTTACGTTGCACACCGCCATGTTACAGGCTACAATTCTGAGCTCTCTAACGGCAGAAGGCTGAAAATCCTTAGAACTGGTATATAAAGACGTAAATTTTCAATAACGATTCTTTTATTTAAAACGAAATGAGACACTTAAGGGAGTAAAGGAGTTTTGCTATTTGGGGCGCAAAATAACTGATGATGATCGAAGTAGAGAGGATATAAAATGTAGACTGGCAATGGCAAGGAAAGCTTTTCTGAAGAAGAGAAATCTGTTAACATCGAGTATAGATTTAAGTATCAGGAAGTGGTTTCTAAAAGAATTTGTATGGAGTGTAGCCATGTATGGAAGTGAAACATGGACGATAAATAGTTTGGAAAAGAATAGAAGCTTTCGAAATGTGGTGCTACAGAAGAATGCTGAAGATTAGATGGGTAGATCACATAACTAATGAGGAGGTATTGAATAGAATTGGGGAGAAGAGGATTTTGTGGCACAACTTGACCAGAAGAAGGGATCGGTTGGTAGGACATGTTCTGAGGCATCAAGGGATCACCAATTTAGTAAAAAATAGTTCAAATGGCTATGAGCACTATGGGACTTAACATCTATGGTCATCAGTCCCCTAGAACTTAGAACTACTTAAACCTAACTAACCTAAGAACATCACACAACACCCAGTCATCACGAGGCAGAGAAAATCCCTGACCCCGCCGGGAATCGAACCCGGGAACCCGGACGTGGACCAATTTAGTACTGGAGGGCAGCGTGGAGGGGAAAAATCGTAGAGAGAGACCAAGAGATGAATACACTAAGCAGATTCAGAAGGATGTAGGCTGCAGTAAGAACTGGGAGATGAAGAAGCTTGAACAGGATAGAGTAGCATGGAGAGCTCCACCAAACCAGTCTAAGGACTGAAGACCACAACAACAACAACAACAACTTATTTAAAAAGCTTTCAGCGTTTTCAGATTAAAAACTGTGAGGCTCTACTTTTCAGTATGCCCTCGTAATTTTGACTGCTATTTCGCTATTCTGTAGAGAACAATACTGAGCATGATGATGAAAGAACGCGATTCGCTATTCGGTTGCTAGGTTACAAAAGTGAACGATACAGGTTTACAGTAGTAACGACATTGTTAATCTACCTTTTTCTTTTTCTTTATTAGAGAGGTGGAACATTATTTGGCTATATACTTGTGAAACCAGGAAAAGAGCGGATCCAGTTCGATGGGACAAACGCTAGGAAAGAGAGAGACGTGTCCCTAGATCCTAGGTTCATTTCTTAACTGCTTACCCTTACCGAGCTACAGTGGATGCTCCATTCCTTAAGATCGCCTTTCGGAGGTAGTGGATGATTCCAAAGGTAACTGAAAGTAATGGAAGGCATTCAAAGTGGATTTAAAAAGGTACAAACTCGACGGTTTTGGACACACCGTGTGGGATACAATATTGGGCCTATAATGCATTAGCGGCAGCGCATGTTTCTGACAGTTTCTTTGTGTCGGGCCTGAAAGCTCGCCGGGCTAAGTGGCCCCAGAAGCCAGCGCCTCCATTAGTGTTATTGCGCTTACGTGAATGGCGCCTAGCCTCGGTCTCCTCCTTGTGTTACGCAGGCAGGGGGCCCATGCCAGCAGCCAACAGCGCCTCTCTCCTGAAACAAAAGCTGCACGTGATGCGCGCGTGTTTGTGTGACGGCGGAGGGGAGGGGGGGAGGTGCTGTGGGGATGGGGGAGGGTAGGGGGGGAGGGTGGCGGCGGCAGCCTGTTGACGGCACGGGGACTGTTAGTGGAAGGACATCACAAACAAGAAAGTGCACAGTGAATCCGGCATCCACCGTCAAATTTTCTTAGGTTATTAGAGAGTATTTTCTGAATATTAAGGGCTCATGGTTTTCAGTGGGCTGCTGCAGAGCAATGTATTTACTAACAGAATGACATCCGCTTCAGTTGTAATTACTGTTTATTCAATCCGCGACGTTGCAGGACGTTAAAATGACATCTATAAGTGTTAAAATTATTGTAGTTGATAATGCATATCAAGTGATCAGAGGATTCACTGGAATGCCTCTAAACCACTGCATCTTAGTCGGAAAGTGCCCGCCGTCTGACAGCCACACGCCACTGACGCGGCTGCCTGAAAACTGTCAGTTTCCGCCTAAGACGCAGTGATTTAGAGCCGTTCCACTGACTAATCTGACCACATGTTTTGCATGGCCAAAAATTAGTGCCTCCTGTTTCTTTCATTTTTTTATTCGCCAAGAATTTCAAATGCAGTCTGAAAGCCATAACACTAACGATTAATTTATGACTTTTTAATACAATTTCCGTCCCTTTCCCCAGTTTGATCGATCTTTTAACAAAAGCACTTATTCCACTTTGGTACAACGGTGTGTCTTGCTTCCGAAGCTATTGATGCATGGAAGTTTTCAAAGCCTCCTCATCTTCAAAGTGATTTATTAGACAAGGTCAATCTGCTGATTGCTACATCTGCATGGTGGGAACATGTGATACTGTTAGAGAGAGTGCTAAAGAAATTTTTAGACCGTGGTGTTACTGCCAACATTAAAAAATCAAACTGTGTTAAGAAGCAGATAAAATTCTTGGGCCATATTATAGATCCTAAAGAGATTTTTCCTCTTCCGGATAAAACTAAATTTATAGACACGTTTCCTTCTCCTACGATGAAGAAATAGTTGAAGGCAAGCTTTGGTTCGGCATCATTCTTTAGAAAATTTGTCCTCAACCAGCTCCTTAATAATCAAGAATTGTTGGATCTGTTAAAGAAGAATACTCCCTGGATGTAGACAACACAAGGCCAGGAACCTTTTAACAAAATCAAGCAAGCTTAAGTGTATTCAAATACACACAATAAACCAGATATAGCAAGGGTTTTTTGCATCACATCACGTGCGCCCTGTTCTGGACTTGGAGCAATTCTGTTTCAGTTAGTATAAAAACATGGAAAAAACGAAATTGATGTAATCAGCTTTGCAGGCGGAATGTTATGTGAATGTAAAGGTACATACTCCGTGACAGAATTGGAGGCCCTGACTGTCATCGCATCTTTAAAATGTTAAATTATTAAATTTACAGTCGTGATATTAAAGTTTATTGTGACCATAAGCATTAATCACTTTTCTGACTTGCAAGCTAGGTCATCCGTGACTAACCAGATGATACCCTTCCTTGAAATAATATAGTTCAGAAATCACGTCCTCATATATTAGAGGCAATGAGAATATGATTGTTGATGCACTTTACAGACTACCGCAGGGGTTGTCGGAACGCACTGTCTGCGTTATAGGAGGTGTGCGATTACAAAATCTATTGAAATATTCTGCGCTTCATGGTTGTTATCTGGAGATGTGTAAGAACATGAGAGCACTGCAAGATGCAGATCACAGGTGGCGAAGAGTAAAACTCACTGTCCAGCAACAACCTTCAAGTAACTAACAAAATTCTACAAGTTGAATAATGATGTATTGTTTCACTGCAAAAAACCTGAATCTGGATCATGGCACGTGTGCATGCCTCATGCCCATCAGGATCACCTGATCGGCTCACGCATATGGCGTGGAGAAGGGTGGGGGTGGGAAAAGTAAGTGAAAAATTGCATCCTATTGTTATTTGTTAAACCTACACAGATGTGTGCACCATTAAGTACAAAAATGTTTCGTCTGTCAGAGGGCGAAATCGATCAACCTATCTACAAAGGTACCACTGCACTCAATACAAACGTCTGAACCAGAGACCTGACGCTGCAGGTCCATACCGTCAAGTTACAGGAGGCACTAAAGACCTCATGGCTATACATGTTTTATTTTCCGAACACGTACAGCTGTACACAACCAAGTCACCTAAAGCAGAGGCTATTGTTTAAGGAATGAAGGAAGATTACTTGTGTCGATGTGGAACACCCAAAACAATACTATCTCTAACGCCTCAAACCTTACTGGCAAAATCTGGCGATCTTTTCTAAAAGAACGTAATAATAATTAAAATTTGGTATCCCTATTTCGTCTTGAAACGAACTACTCTGGGAGGATTTTGTGGTACTTCGACAGGTTCATGCAAACTTACGCACCTAACCTTCAATCCTGGTGTGTAGATTTTGTTATACCCTTTGAAGAGTAAAGAGCGTATCACTCATATTACTGCACCTTTTCAGAGGGTGCACTCCTGGCGAACTCCAGCTTAAAAAGGAAGAGAAAAAAGAATGGGTAAACCCGCTTCTTCGCGCAGCAATTGACACTCACCTGAGAGGAAAATGTCTGCCAAGCAGTTACTTCGTTGAAGACTTCTGCTCAAGTGAGAAAGAGTGCTTATGACAAGTGGCCAGGCCGCAGTCCATCCTTTTCTGAAGGGTATTTAATTTTATTAAGGAAATATTCAAAACGTTCTCTCCCGAAGTCCAAAATCAAAAAGTGGCAACTGCTGTACAGTGGCCGTTTCAGAAATTTGAAAATCCCTTATAAAGCATTCTGTCTTTCATCTTATCCTAATTCTGATAAGGTTAAGGCCTCTGTCACCACAGAGATTCAAAAATCTATATTCAGTAAGGTAAATCTCAACTAACAAGAATTAACCTGAATATGATGTTTTGTAGGTTTTACTGTATGACTGTACACTGGTATATCGTTCTATGATATGATGTGTTATTTTTGCTTTTTAATTATCTATGAAGGGATATTTCACGACGTGAAAGTCCATGTACTCCATGTACATATAATATGTAGGCAAATGTGTCACATGAATTAACTGTTAGATGAAACCATCATTTAATCCACTGTTTGAAAAATACTTTATGTTAAAATGAACACTTCCAGTTCACTCCGTAAGACTAAGTGATCATAACTGCCATAGCAGAGTACAAGAGAATCAGAAAAACGTATAACTAATATGTCATCTAGTGACATTTCTGTGAATTTCTCAATGATGTAAAAACCACTTTAGAGTTTAGATTTATGTTATTACTTAACAGTGAAAATATTTGAACAGCGATTCCTTGAACATGAAAAGAAATTTGAAAGCCATATGCTAAAAAATATCAGAATCTATTGTTGTACACGCACGCACGCATGCACGCACGCACACACACACACACACACACACACACACACACACACACACACACACACACACACACACACCAACAAAGAAAGGATCCTTCTTATCCACAATCATTGCTTGCTGCAGTTTCACTATTAGACTAATCTTACAGAAAGAAAAGAATGATGCCTTCCCTAACTACGTACTATGTTGCGAACATACCATTATTCTTTTTCTACCTGTACTTGTGTGACTGTTAAACGGAAAGCACCTACGTAATTATATAATGAGCATAACCTATGTATCTTATACTGAGATTTATTTTCATCAAATTGCCTTTTAATAGGATTCAAACTGATGAAATCCCCGACTTAAAGGTCAAAGCCTTGAAGTCTCTTCGTCTAATGGAATAGCCTCAAGCCTTCCAGGGAAGATGAACTGTTATTTATTGTAGGAACCATAAGTTTTCATTAATATCTGAAAAGAACCAGTCTCAAGTACACATTTCTTTACTGAAATGGTCCCTGAAACAGGACAGAGAACGAAAAAATGTTCTCTTTTTTTCCATTAAGTTTGCGTGCTGTCACTCAATTTGTTTTTCTCTCGTAATTTGTCGTAGCAAGCGAACATGCTGTGTTAGTTCTGTAAAATACACATATTTTTGTCTGCTGGTCCTAGAGTACTTAAATGTGTTATCTGTTGAGAACTTTTGTAATTATTTTAAATTTACCTCCTCCAGATTGGCTAATTTACATTATTTTTTGCATATAATACAGCGAAGTTGGCAGATCGTTGCGAAGAAGTGCAATGACCGAACGCGTATTGCGTTCAGTCATAAGTATGTACTAGCTCATAGCAATAATTATCTGCTCAGCAGTCAGTTCAGCGTTGTGGATCGATGCAGCCTGCTCCATGGAAGTCCACCTGCCGTTCTGGATTCTGAAGATGATCCTTAACGACTGAAACCGGTCACTCCGGTTAAAAAAATATTTGCGATCAAGACTGTTTTTTAATTACCAAACCAAAACACATGCAGCAAGAGTTACCTCGGTAAGACGCGTAAGTTTACCGGGTCTTAATAACTAAAGAAAGCGACTTGGCGATTTAGTGGGCAACATACAAGTCAAAAAGATAGTTTGAAATTCCTAAATAATGAAGCATTAAACATTAAAGCAATTTAAAAAAACCAATAATGTAAAACAAACCATCAAATAACAACTCTAAGATAATTGCCAAATGGAAGTTATTATGTTGTGATACAAGTGACACGTTCCTCAAATCGCCAGGCCAGACAGGAACAGAGAACGACAACAAAAGATGGTTGAACCGAATCCGATATAGAAGCAGTAAGGCATAAACACGAGCAGTAAACGAGCCAGCTATTTTTAATAGCTCACCGAGCACACAACGCTGCTGTGTGATGACAAACTGTGGAAAAATTTGGAACCGCTAGAGGATGTGTGGATAACAACGACCTATCGCTCGGCTCCAGAGCTGATCAGCCAAAGGAATAATGTGTTCAATCCCATTTCCAGTGCAGGTCCGTACTGTCCGTAAGATAGTAGCCGACCAAACTGGAAGTCACACGGGTTGTAAAACAAACAGCCGGCTCGCCGCCTCACAGACCTTATCTGTCCTTGCTGGTGGCCACCCTGCCTCTCCCCGGAATCGGCACTTGCAGCAAACATGCCACGCCCCTTCACGCCAAAGATTATGTTCCAGGGGAGGTGGCGAGAGCTGTTGATCGCGGAACGGTTGAAGATGGAAGTTTGAAGATATTTACGCGAAATACCGTTGAGGTATTTGCACCACTATTCTACTACACTCACCACCCATCTCTCGTAAGTATTGTAATTTAGAACGCAGGTATACAGGCACTTTTCCACTCTTGCATGGATTGCAATGTATATTGGTAGCCATGGAACAAAGCTGCTGCAAAGAAGTAAATACCGTTATCAGTTTCGTTCGTGTTAGAAACAGCTGCATTATAAACCATCAATGGTTTCAAATGAACCAATGTTGAATGACTGGTATTTATAAATTGTTAATAAACGGAAACGACAAGTGTGTGATTTGCTGATTTTGAAGCAAGAAACGGTTCGAATTTTTGTTTCCGCTTCCATTATAGTAGTCGGACGCGGGATACTTGGAAGCAGCACTACAAACTAGCTGAAGTTGCGGGAGCTAAATGCAGCATTTGCTCCAGTGACCCGGATCATTACCCCGTCCGCTGTACAAAGTTGTTAGTTCCCCAGAGGAGGAATTTGCAAAGAGTCCGTAAGTAACATCTTGCATTTAATGTACGCAGTGTTAACCTTATTGGGAAGGGTCACCATTTCTGTAATGTCCAGGTTAATGGCGTGCCACTTGAGTGTCCCTCTCTGCACAATGCCACTAAATACCAGACTAGGTCCTTGCAGTCAACCAGTCTGAGCGTCACGCAACAGAAATGAAACCACTACTTTCTTGGCATCATAATAATTGGCAGCTTGTCTCAGTCATTTCAAAGGTAATATCTCCGTACAGCTTACAATGCCCCTGCTACACTACTTTCAAACAGCCCCAGGGCTATGTTTCTGTTTATTTTATTTATTTTTTTTTTCATGTATCGAGGCCAAATATGAGTCAGCAGACGTTCTTTCACTTCACCTAGGCAACAGGGCAATGAACATGTAAATACCATTTCGTAACAATTTATAGCAATACATTTTCTTTTAAATTAGTTTATATTGTACTAAGTGTATTACAAACTCAGATCATACACTGGGAAGGAAAAATGAAAAGGAAAGAAGAAAGTAAGTAAGAAATAGAACGGACGAAACCCGATAGACAACTAAAGTATCATCATTTTTTATGTTTTCTGAAGATCCTTAGTTGCTTCCCTGTTTTCGGAGACTATGCAACTAAATGGAAAGGCAGATTCATTTGTGACAAATGCGTTTCACTTCTTCCTGTTTCTGAAGTACTTCCTATGGCCTGTAATACATAATTATTTTATGTGTATAATAATTGCATTTCATAGTAATTGTACATATGTTACATTAATATAGATTTTCGTTGCTAGATGAGTAACAATATTCTGCTGCAGAACGTTTTGTTTCTATTTACGATATTTGATCCTATTAATCCATATGAGCTGTCGTGAAGATTTACTTATTTAATCTGCGTGTAGGAAAATGTCTGATTTTCCGCGTTTTCCTACCACCTTCCTCTGAACAGCTCACATTTACTGTTCGCTGTGTGATGGTTTTCGTTCGCCTTTTGTCTGTCTTTTAGTGTCTGTGGGTAGCTTCATATTCGGTTGTTTGCTGTGTGTCTGTGTTTGGCGTGTGTGTTTGACGTGTAATTCTTGTCCTGTATAGTACATGGAATCGTTGTTCCTTCAGTATTTGCTACTGTTTGTGTTGACTTGTGTTTGTGTGTTAAATTTTTCCATTAATTTTTTTTTAGTCTAACAGATACCAAGGAGCTAGTATAAACCAGCTGAAATGTCAACATTGCAAATCAGTGTATCTGGGAATGACAGGCAACAACTTCAAAACTCTATGAAGAACATATAAGGAACTGGAAATGAAATAATAGTCATTCTACGTTTGCTCAAGATCTAATGAAACAGAGGCACGAACCGTCTAACACAGAACAGGACATGGAAAATCCTAATGGTTCAACAGAACATTAACATCCACCGAGATCTTTCAACAACTGAGGAACAAATAAATGATAAACAATCATTATACATAAATACTCACTGATTATGACTTTTGTGATTCGAATGACACAAAATTTGAAACATCACAAGAAGAACATACTCAAAACACTGAAATATAGTCATTGGCAAATACAGCTTGCAATGTAAATACAACAAAGTAAAGCACACACATCAACATGCATTCCACCCAAAAATATACAAACTCACAGACACAGAATTTACAGAGGAATAAACAACCTTTTGCTGTGTAGCATATACTTAAAAATATCTAACTCGACATGGGAAATGAGGTAAAAGAACAAGAACACTTCTTAGAAATTACAATGAAAAGGAGGGACTGTGATGATGTTAAACAAAACGGATTATGCAAGCAATGTAGAGGATTTTTTCTAGTCAATGCAGTTACAAAAACTACAGAGAGAAAGAACAGCTAGTTACAACGATCAGGCTAAGCAGATAATAAACAAGTGCTGCAATATCTTTTCTGAATTTGCCTGTAAGAGCATTCTGAAAATGAACCCTGGAGCACCAAAGCTGAATGGTTTACCGAAGCTCCAAAACAAGAAGTTCCAGTCTGCAAGGTGGTATCTGCAGTACAAGCTCCAGTACACAAGATTGCCACGAGAATCAACACCTCTTGAAGAAGAAAGTGAACTTCAAAGGGTAATATAGCATTAAGAACAGTTTAGATTTAGTTAACAAGGAATAGATGTTAAGGTTCCAACAAATGCAAAATTAGTCTCTTTTGATGTGCATACTTTGTTCACAAGTATTCCAGTGAAAGACCTTATAGATATTGTGCCACAATCATTGTATTCACACAGCATAAATCCAGTAGACCAACTGCACATTATTAGTACAGTGAAATTTTGTTTAAATGAAAATTATGTCTGCCTTCAAGGGAGCTATTATCAGTAAGCAGATGGTCTGGCAATGGGCTCACCTTTATCCCCCTTGAAGAAGCCTGATTCTGCCTTTGTAGAATACTGATTTAACAATAACGACGAATACACAATATATGTACAAGTCCTACACACAGAGGAAAAGGAGACTAAACTCAACCAATTAGAAATTTTATAAATTAAAAAATAGTTGTGTGTATCCCCACACCTATTATTAAATGAGCAAACCCAATTCAATTATTCATCTCCCTTAGATGACATCACAAACCCAGGACAGAAACAAAACTTTGCCCCCAGTCCTATGTAGTTTAAAAGCTTTTGGCTGATGGATTACATTAGTCCGGTCATTGTAGTATATTTGGTGATTGCATAATAATATATGAAATTCGTTAAAAATAGTCGTTAAGCTATGGATCGATACTTTAAGAAGTTGAGATGATTATTTTTGCCTCTTCACCATGTTTATCTGTGCATGATCATCTTTGGAAATCAGTAATGTACTTGACAATGGGCTTATAACCTGAAACGTAGGTTGTGCAATAACATCAACCATCATATATGCCACATCAAAGAAACCTCCAACACATGATACACAGACTGAACAAAATTATCCACAGTACGGAAAACGATGAAAAAGAATGAAAAACAATACAGTTAATAGCCAGAAACAATGAGTGTATAACATTAATATAATACAAAAAATCAGCCACAAAATCAGAACATAACTTGCCTATTATGAAAATAGATACGGAGCATAAGAAACAACACATTTAAAAACAAGAGAGACACTGCGACGGAGAATAAGACACAGGATGAGGCCACCCACGTAATGTCTAATGAAACGAAGAGTACACTTTAATATAGAAACAAAAATCAACATGCGGAATATCTAGTACATCGGATTATAGAAGCAGTGTAGAAGTTTGCCCTCTTAAACAAGACAACTATTATGTTCTATGTGAGGGCACAGTTGAATAAAAGATAAATAAGAAAATAGATACCCTGGACAAGGAAGCTGTATACACTGGTCCATTGAAATATGATACGGTGCCACCCAACGATACCCTTTATAACATCAGGATATAACCAGGGTCCGATGGAATGAGGTCTCCAACAGTCCTAGGAAATTAAAGGGAGGCACTATGCCACGATGGTGCCCAGTGTCCCATCACGTCCTTAGTATCAAAATTGCAGGTACAACAGAAATTTTATGTGACAATATCATGTCTTCGCTACAGTCAAGGGAGGTCTATGCATCATGTCTACCCCCTTGACGTGGTCACTTCATCTTCCTATGCCTGCAGCAGTGAGGAAGATGTTAGCAACATTAGCCTCAGTTGCCACAGAAGGTTTCAAAAGACTACTAATTATTACAGCATCTGATGACCTGTGGAAATACCTTGCCAACATACATCAAAAAGCTTTCAGCATCAGAAGACTCAAACACAAATGAGATCTTATACAATTTTATAACAGTGGGTGAAATAAAATGTAGGCTTAAAGAATATTTTATTTATATTATAGTACACTGCATATGTTAATTTATTTAGATCGTTTACTTAAGTTCAGTTTAAATGTATGTAACAGATATCTGCTGTTTTTACGGTCTGAGGCTGGCTGTATGGGTGATGCCCAAAAGCAATAAATAAATAAATACAGAAAAAGAAACGTACGATATTCACGCTTACCAAGAAGAAAGGAAAATACAGACATTAAACAACGAGCAGTAAATACCAGTTACAACATCAAAACTGTATATCAGTGTATCTGTGAATTACACACAGAAATTTTAAAACTAGATGTAATGAACAGATACGAAGTTTCTTTTGGTTTTGCTCCTGAGTGCAAACGTGGATTTAGGCCCAAGAAAAACAGTGGCGACTGCGTTCCAGATGTGGACACTGTCTCTTTCAAAAAGCGGTTCTCTCGACAGTTCCTACCGTCCTTCCAAAGTCGGCGACTGCATAGGACAATGCCAATTATCATTCAGCTGTTATAGAGGAAACACTAAATATCGGGTTTAGTGTCCTGGTATAAAAACGGAAATATGCTGCACAATATACATCAGATTCATGCTGAACTCCTGCATCTTGTTAATGAAAACAAGTCACGAGACAAAGAGTGTGAACTTGGCTTGCTTGTACACGAATGTAGTCCAACAGTTTTATGTTTACACCCACACCAATGTCAGTATAATCCGACTGAATTGACTGAGCTGCAAGTTAAAGGCTATGTGGTAGAAACGAAACATTTAATGTAGCAGAGAGTGAATCGTTTGTGTATCATGCAATAGACAACATTTCTCCCTCATCGTGGACAGATCGTGTGCAGCACACTGGAAAACTTAAGAAAGAAGACCTTTAGCGAGGTGAGTATGAATATTAGCGTTGAATGAATCATTTTAAAATTACAACCAGTTGATTTTGACACAGGCTCTGATAAAAATAACGATGGAACTACGATGTGACTTTCGAAGATACAAAGGAGATAGGTTTCTGTCTTAAAAACCTTTGAATTAAAAAAATAAAAATAAGTTTTGGTTTGTCAACATAAAAATTGCATATATGGTATAACAAAAGTTTCTAACCGTTATTGATTAGAAATTTGTATCCGAAGCAGTAAGCTTCCATTTCTTAGAAGTACTCGGAGATGAAGAAGGTTGCGCAGGATAGGGGAGCATGGTGAGCTGCATCAAATCAGTCTCTGGACTGAAGACCACAACAACAACACAAACGTACACAGAAGCAAGCTGAAACTTAAGAAATTATGGAACATGTCAGAGTCAAAGACAAAACGAGAAGGACATGGTAGCATACAGCACTTACGAAGGTAAGAGACACAATAAAATTGAAACATGAGCTGCAAACAGTAAAAGTCTTCTTTTGAGTGAAATAAATGCTGAGAATGAAAATGAGGCTTGGACAGAATTAAGAAACAGGGTCAATATCGTTCTTAAATTAAGTAAATAACGTCAGGAAATGTGGAGTCAAACAGTTACATAAAAACATGAAGAAATATCTATCCACCACACGCCAAATAAAAGACCGCAGTATAGAAGACGATAGTTTATCTCTATTAGAAATAACGAGAAAGTCTTAGGAAAATAAAAAAAATGTACACCAACACCATGTGTGGCCCATAGATTCTTCCGATATGAGAGCAGCAGGTTTAAGATACATGAATCTGATATTAAAGATAACTACCATATTAAATGTTAGGATTTTTCCTTATGTTTCCTTTTCAGGTTTTATACAAATACAGTTGTATTCTGTATATTTGTACATAGCTAACAGCAATTCGAGGTTCACTTGCACCAGAACCCTCTCATGTATACAAAAATTCTCCCTTATGCTTAATTGTCTTTACAGTACACCTTAAATAATGTGTGTGTGACACAGAATGTGTACATCTTACAAATAAACCAAAATATGTTCATATGACGTGACAGTTAGTTGCTCCTTGCTAGTGTCAGTGCAGATGAAAATTGTTTCCTTGTGATACCGTAGTATATTTTTAAGTGCTGCTCTGCACGACATAGGGGTTATAGTTTTTCATGTATAATTATGTAACTGTCACTAATGATTAGTGGGTCAAGTATGGTTACTCAGGATGTATCTGTGAAGAAAGTCATTAAATATCTGTTACTTCAGATATTATTTCAAATTTTCTGTTTCATATTGTTACACATAGTCATGAATTAGAAATTCAATTTGAATGCTTCACAGCTGTTTTTATAAAGTTTTAAGATTTGATACTAATTCTTTCTTTTATGTGCTTAATCTTCATTGATGCAAAATTCTGCCTCAGAGAGGTGTGTATCATTCCAGTTTTTCTACTTTTCGTGACAGTTGAAACTAGAGAGACAACAATGCCTTCTGGTTGCATTACAGGTGTGCATGTAAGTTTTTATTTATAAATTTTTAATTGCAGTTAAATCTATTTGTTTTGCCAATAATTGATGTTATTTTCTTCTGTACATATTAGTATAACAACAACTATCCCAAACTGCTTCTCAGGCTTCTATGTTGTTTTAGTAATATTAATGCTTTGACATATATGTTTTGGCATTTATTTCTTCTACAGTCTATTCTGTCTGTTTCAAACTTGTATAGATATATTTTCCAGTGTCAGCTGCCTGCTGATATGTGTTCCCAAAACTGTTGCTAGACAAAATTATTGATAAATTTTGGGTGTGATCAAATCTTACTTGATTTTGTAAATTAAAAATCGACCTCTGAGGTAAATTAATAAATAATTTCCTTTTGGACATTATTTTATTTTCGCCCAGCACCTTACTATTCCCAGATCCTACTTCTATATAAGTTCAAAGTCGTTAACAATAATAAAAAATCCAATTTAAATAAATGATATCAGCTAAATCTGTTTTATTCGTCTTAATGTGATACACTAGGTCACAGAAGTCGTTTCATATTGTTGTTGTTGTGGTGTTCAGTCCAGAGATTGGTTTGATGCAGCTCTCCATGCTACTCTATCCTGTGCAAGCTTCTTCATCTCCCAGTACCTACTGCAACCTACATTCTTCTGAATCTGCTTAATGTATTCATCTCTTGGTCTCCCTCGACGATTTTTACCCTCCGCACTGCCCTCTAATACTAAATTGGTGATCTCTTGATGCCTCAGAACTTCTCCCACCAACCGATCCCTTCTTCTAGTCAAATTGAGCCACAAATTTCTCTTCTCTCCAATTCTGTTCAATACTTCCTCATTAGTTATATGATCTAACAATTTAATCTTCTGAATTCTTCTGTAGCACCACATTTCGAAAGCTTCTATTCGTTCTTGTCTTAAATATCTATCGTTAATGTTTCACTTCCATACATGGCTACACACCACACAATTACTTTCAGAAACGACTTGCTGATATTTAAATTTATACTCGACGTTAACGAATTTCTCTTCTTCAGAAATGCTTTCGTTGCCATTGCCAGTCTACATTTTATATCCTCATTACTTCGGCCATCATCATTTACTTTGCTCCTCAAATAGCAAAACTCATTTTCTATCATAAGTTTCTCATCTGCTAATCTAATTCCCTCAGCATTATCCGGTTTAATTCGATTACATTCCATTATCCTTATTTTGCTTTTGTTGATGTTCTTCTCATATCCTCCTTTCAAAACGCTGTCCATTCCGTTCAACTGCTCTTCCAGGTCCTTTGTTGTCTGTGACAGAATTACAATGTCATGGGTGAACTACGAAGATTTTATTTCTTCTCCATGAATTTTAACTCCTACTCCGAAATTTTCTATTTTTTCCTTTACTGGTTCCTCAATATACAGATTGAATAACGTGCGGGATAGGCTACAACCCTGTCTCATTCCCTCTCCAACTACTGCCTCCCTTTCATGGGCCTCAACTCTTATAACTTCCATCTCGTTTCTGTATAAATTGTAAATAGCCTTTCGCTCCCTATATTTTACCCTTGCCACCTTCAGAGTTTGAAAGAGAGTGTCCAAGTCAGCATTGTCAAAAGCTTTCTCTAAGGCTACAAATGCTAGAACCGTTTATTTTCCTTTCCTTAATCTATCTTCTAAGATAAGTCGTGGGGTCAATATTGGCTCACGTGTTCCAACATTTTTACGGAATCCAAACTGATCTCCCCCGAGGTCGGATTCTGCCATTTTTTTTCCATTCGTCTGTAAAGATTTCGTGTTAGTATTTTGCAGCCGTGGCATTAAACTGATAGTTCGGTAATTTTCGCATGTGTCAATACCTGATTTCTTTGGGATTAGAATTATTATACTCT
Organism: Schistocerca serialis cubense; assembly: GCF_023864345.2. Classification (NCBI taxonomy): domain Eukaryota; kingdom Metazoa; phylum Arthropoda; class Insecta; order Orthoptera; family Acrididae; genus Schistocerca; species Schistocerca serialis. The sequence continues at coordinate 237,533,325 of NC_064638.1, read as the reverse complement.
TCTTGAAGTCCGAGGATATTTCGCCTGTCTCATACATCTTGCTATCCAGATGGTAGAGTTTTGTCAGGGTCAGCTCTCCCAAGGCTGTCGGTAGTTCTAATGGAATGTTGTCTACTCCCGGGGCCTTGTTTCGACTTAGGTCTTTCAGTGCTCTGTCAAACTCTTCATGCAGTATCATATCGATCATTTCATCTTCATCTACATCCTCTTCCATTTCCATAATATTGTCCTCAAGTACATCGCCCATGTATAAACCCTCTATATACCTCTTGCACTTTTCTGCTTTCCCTTCTTTGCTTAGAACTGGGTTTCTATCTGAGATCTTGATATTTATTCAAGTGGTTCTCTTTTCTGCAAAGATCTCTTTAATTTTCCTGTATCCATCTTACCCCTAGTGTCTCTCATAAGACAGCTTTCACTTACTAGGTCAAACTTAAAAATGCGAATAGAAATCGCTGCTAACCTTGCTAACCTTACTTCCTGGCACTGGATTGGATTGTAAATGAAGATGATTATAACCAGTTTTTCTGGATCGAAACGTTGATTCTTAAAAATATGTCCTGCTGGACAAAAAACGAATTACATGATATCTAATGCAGTGATTACAGGTAAAATATTATAAAGGTGAGCATTGCTATAAAAGAAACTAATTTTTATTTGAAAAATTGTCTAACAATAATATTTACTATTAATTTGTTTTACCTACAATTTGTTATAAAGAGAATAAAAAACTGGTAGTCTGACTGTGCCCTGTCCCTTCTTAAAAAAAATGATATCACTCAGATTATTATTATTGTTAATTTGAATTCATTACATTATGATTTGTTTGGGTTCATGTTTATCAGTATTTCACAACATTATTAATTACTTCTCCATGAGATGGGGCAGAAAAGTTTATGGCCTCAGGTGTACACTGAAAAATATTTTTATTGTGATTTAACACACATCTACAGAATGGATTTTATATATAAGGTATGCTAATTCCCGTCGTACGTCCATATTCACGTGGGAAATCTTTATATATATATATATATATATATATATATATATATATATATATATATATATATATATATATAAAGATTTCCCACGTGACTATGGACGCACATACTTTGAAAGCAGAGTGGTAGCAGGAGCTACTCGTACGTCAGGGAATTCAATATTACTAGGTCCACAGTGTCAAGTGTGCACAGAAAATACAAAATTTCAGGCATTACATCTCTTCACAGAGAACGCAGTGGGAAACGGCCTTTACTTGACGGCTGAGAGCAGTGACCTTTGTGTAGAGTTGTCAGTGTTAACAGACAAGCAACACTGTGTAAAATAACCGCAGAAAACAATGTGTGAGATATTATGAACACCTACATTAGGATTGCACGGTAAATATTGGCTTTAACAGACCCGTGATCTAGGGGTAGTATCTTTGATTAGTAATCAAAACGTCAACGGTTCTGGGTTCGAAACCAGCTTAACCCCCTTAAATATTGACAAATAATCAGCATTGGCGGGCGAATACTTCCGGCATAAGAAGGCACCTCATTCTGCCAACGGCCTTTCCAAAGAGGGTGGAAGAGCGGACAAGGGACCAGGGCACTCTCTGGTCCTTGGGGTGGGAAGCTGCCAATAAAGGCGGGTGAATCAACAATGATAAACGGCATGAGGATGTAGAAGGCAATGGAAACCGCTTCACTGAAGACACATAAGATGTATAGACAGGACATGTGGCCTGTAATTGAAAAAGTGACATGATGATGTCTACATTGGCAAAAGATTTCGGAATAGTTCCCCATTCAGATATCTGGGAGAAGACTGCCGAGTGGAGGTGACCACGAGAGAAAGGTTGAATAACCGAAGAAAGGGTAACGTTCTAGAAGTCGGGGAGTGGTCAGAAGCCTGAACGTGGGGGGGGGGGGGGGGGGGGGGGGGAAGATAGAAAATCTGAAAAGCCAAATGCAAAGGCTTAATCTAAGATACAGTAGGGGCCAGTGAAGTTAAAAGGAAAGATATACAAGGATTTATAGACAGATGAGTATAGGGTAAAATCAACAGCAGCAGAAGATGGATAACAGGGGCAGTATTCGTTATGAATGGAATTGTAGGGTTGAGAATGTGTTACTGTGAACAGTTCAGTGATAGAGTGTTGTTGCAAGAATCGACAGAAAACCAACACCGGCAACGATAGTTCAGGTGTACATGCCAACGTCACAAGCTGGAGATGAGGAGATAGAGAAAGGATTTGAGTATATTGAAAGGGAATACAGTATGTAAAGGGAGATGAGAATCTAATAGTGATGAGGAACTGCAATGCAGTTGTAGGGGAAGAAGTAGAAGAAAAGGTTACAGGAGAATATGGACTTGGAACAAGGAATGACAGAGGTGAAAGACTGATTGAGTTCTGCAATAAATTTCATCTAGTAATGGCGAGTACTTTGTCCAAGAATCACAAGAGGAGGAGTTATATTTGGAAAAGGAAGATGATACGGGAAGGTTTCGCTTAGATTACATCACTGTCAGGCAGAGATTCGGAAATCAGATACTCGATTTAAGGTGTACTCAGGAGCAGATATAGACCCAGATCAAAATTTAGTAGTAATGAATAGTATGTTGAAGCTTAAGAGAATAGTCACGAAGAATCAATACGCCAAGAAGTGGAGTACGAAAGTACTAAGGAATGACGACACAAATTTGAAGTCCCCTAAGACTGTAGATATAGCAATAAGGAATCGATCAGTAAACAGTACAGCCGAAAAAGAATGGACATCTTAAAAAAGTCAATCACAGAAGGCGAAAGTAGAAACTTAGGTACGAAGAATGTAATTGCGAAGAAAAAATGGGTAACAGACGATATACCTCAGCTGACTGATGAAAGGAAATAAAAAATGGCCAGGAAAGTTCATAAATACAGAAATACAAATCACTGAAGAATGAAATAAATAGGAAGTGCAGGGAAGCTAAGAAGAAATGGTTCCATAAAAATTTGAAGAAATGAAGAAAGAAACGATTGTTGGAAGGAATGACTCAACATACAGGAAAGTCAAAAGAGTCTTCGGTGAAATGAAAAGCAAGGGTATTATCCTTCAGAGCGTATCAGGAATTCCACTGCTAAATATAGAGGAGAGAGAGTTGATAGGTGGAAAGAGCACAGTGAAGGACTCTAAAAAGGGGAGGAATTGTCTAATGTGATAGAAGAAGAAACAGCATTCGATTTAGATGAGATGGGCGATGCAGCATTAGAATTAAAGAGAGCTTTGGACGACTTAAGATCATATAAGACAGAAGTGATAGAAAACATTCCATCAGAATTTCTAAAATCATTGGGGTCAGTGGCAGCAGAAGGATTACCCACGTTGGTGTGTTGAATGTATGACTCTGGCAGCAAACCATCTGACTATCAGAAAAATATATACACACAATTCTAAAGCCTGAGAAAGCTGACAATTGCGAGAATTATCGCACAGTCAGCTTAACAGTTCATGTATCCAAGCTCCTGACAAGGATAATATGGTCACTGAGTAGCACCGCGGTGTAGTGGATATGGTGCTGAAGTATTGCATGGAGCGTCGTGAGTTCAAAGCTCCACTGGACTATACAATTTTAATTTCTATATTCGGTTCGAGTACAGTCTATAAGTATATACAAATGTCAAGCATCATTGTACTGGAATGTTCTGTAGCTGTATAAATACTGTTTGGGTTCTGGCCGGAAGCAGTTCACTCCGCGCTCTTGTATGTGCAAGTGCTGAATAAACCTTCGTTAAGTGAAGTTATAGTTCGTCATTCATCTAATTACACCGACTTCTACATGACATTATTCTGGTGGAGATTCTGGGTATGGGAACTTGTGATAGCACACATTAACGACGACACAGTGGCTTCCATCAGGCCACGACAGAGCCACTGTTTATGTGGCGAGAAACCTGAGTTCGAGCCATATTAAACAGATCGCAATCTCCCGGAGACAGAAGAAGAAGACGACGTTACGATGACAGCAACTGTATGTCACCCCATGAGACATCCTTCCGGGTTCTCTGGTGGCGATGGCCAAAATCCATACAGAGCCTGAAGGTATATGAGCGTGTAGCTAAATTTAACAAATGGGATGACATCGTGTGTCTGGCTAACGTATTTTTCTACTTGGAGGGCACTGCCAAACAATGGTATGTGAAGAACGAGGAGAAGTTCACAAGCTGGGTAGTATTCCAGGCGGAACTGTGCAAGTATTTCGGCGATACACGACAGAAGTGCAAGGCTGAAAATAAATTAAAGTGCAAGGTACAGCGTCCAGGAGAAACAACAGCATCCTACATTCAAGACGTCTTGGAACTGAGTACAATTGTGGATCCTAGAATGAAGGAGGAAGACAAAGTTCCACATCTCATGAAGGGTGTTGCTGAAGACATGTATCAAGCCCTACTCCTGAAGGAAGTTTCGACAGCAGACGACTTCATAAAATGGTGCCAGTATATCGAAACAATGCACCAAGAACGAATTACACGCAAGAGGTTTGAACGGCTTTCAAACGTCATATCGATGTCTGTGATGGAGGAAGCAACTGATTTCACAAGTGTTCTTAGTCAGATAATGAGAGGGAATTCCAGAAGGCACTTGGATTGCACGGCGAGCAAAAAACCGAGACGCTTCAACAGATCATGAGGGAGGAAGTGGAACAGACATTAAACCCAATCTTTCGTCCTTCATTTCCCTTGAAAGCTGTGAAAAAGTCGAGACCCAGTCGAAGTTACGTTCCTACAATGCCACATGAGGAACCTGTTTGGGTACCATGGAAGACTCACATCTGGAGGACCCAGGATAACCAATCTGTGTGTTTCTACTGAGGACGACCGGGACATGTGGTTCGCTATTGCTGAGGAAGGCCCGCGCCAGAAGACAGCAGACCGATCTTAGCCGACGCCAACTCCGGGATGACGAAGATGAACATGAAGAGGTGGGTGCAGGACAACGTAGCTCACCATCGCCATCGCCGCAAGCTAGTCGCTGCAGAGGACGCTCCCCAACACGCCGATCAAGGTCTCCGTCGCCGTTTACAAGCTCCAGCCGATCACCTAGCAGCCGGAACCTGGAAAACTAAAGGTTGCGACCTTCCTTGGAGGTGAGGCCGCCGAAGAGAAAGAGCCTCCGCCGTCGATCACTACAAATTATAGGAAACTACGTCGATATCCTCATGGATGGCCGACTAGCCTAAGGTCTTGTGGAATCTGGAGCATCATATTCAGTCATTTTGGAGAAGTACCATCGCCAGTTGAAGAAAACCGTATTCGTTGACAGCAAAACGTCTCTGCTGGATTTGGCTAATGGGAAATATGTAAAAATTCATCGTGGAAGACATTTTATTAAAATACGGTGCTCCATGGTCGTTAAATACGTATCGAGAGAAAGTTTTCAATCGAATCTTGTGATAGAGATAAACCGTCGTTGCAACATTACTCATCACATGACGACTGCCTACCATCCGCAAACTAACGGGCTTACTGAACGCCGCAATAAGACCTTAGCCGACTGCTATCAATGTTCGTCCATGTTGAGCAAAGCAATTGGGATGACGTGCTCCCATTCGTGAAGTTTGCCTAAAACATCGCCAAACAAGACACCAAATAATTTACGTCATTTTTCCTGGTGCATGAGTGTGAGGGGACTAAGACGATGGACACTGTGTTTCCGTTACATCTTAATAACGTGGACGACGACTACATCGGCCAGGCGTTAACCAGAGCTGAGGAAGCTCGGCAGTTAGCGCTCGACTCCGCACGCTGTAGGCTAAAGAAAACGATTGCCGAAGGTATGAACCAGGTGACCTCGTCTGGATCGTCACTTCTGTTCGGAAGATTGGTCTCTCTGAGAAGCTCCTCAGGTGTTACTTTGGACCTTATAAGGTTGTAAAACAGTTGTCTGATGTTACTTATGAAGTTGAAGGTTTCGACCCCGACACAAGACGACGAAAGATCAGAGATATGGTCCACGTCCTTCGAATGAAGCTCTAAAAGGATCCTGCAACCCATGGTAAATTCGAAGCTCCAGCGACAAGAAAAAAGCGGAAAGGTGACGAAGAGCGTAGTGTCAAAAAAAGTTCTAAGAAGATCACCGCCAGGGCGAGCATCAGTCATCGGGAGTCGGTGTATGCAGGACCGATTACTCGTTCCCGAACTAGGACGTAACAGCGAGACGCTGTTCACTGAAGGAGGTAGGAATGTCGGAGCAGAAGCTGAGTAGCACCGTGGTGTATTGGGTATGGTAATAAGCCGTTGCGTGGAGGGTCGTGACTTGCAAAGCTCAACTGGACTGTACAATTTTAATTTCTGTATTCGGTTCGAGTTCTAGAAGTATTCACAAATGGCAAGCATCATTGTACTGGAATGTTCTGTAGCTGTATATATACAGTATGTGTTCTGGCCAGAGGCGGTTCGCTCCGCGCTCTTGTATGTGCAAGTGCTGCAGAAACCTTCCTTAAGTGAAGTTAGTGTTCGTCATTAATCTAATTGCACCATCTTATACGATAAAATATACAGAAGAACGGAAAAGAAAATATAGGAGGTGTTAGAGGGCGATCAGTGTGTCTTTAGGAAAGTTATAGGCACCAGAGAGGTATTCTGACGTTGTGCTTGATAATGGAACCAAGACTAAAGAAAAATCAAGACACATTAATAGGATTTGCAACCTGGAAAAAGCTCTTGACAACGTAAAATCGTGCAAGATGTTCGAAATTCTGAGAAAAACAGGGGTAAGCTGTAGGGTAATATACAATATGTACCAGAGTCAAGAGTGGACGACCGAGAACGTAGGGGTTACAATAAAAAAGTTTGTAAGACAGAGATGTAGTCTGTCACGTCTACTGTTCAATTTGTACGTCGAAGAAGCAATGATGGAAATAAAAGAAAGATTCCGGCTTGGTATTAAATTTAAAGTTGAAAGGATATCAATGATACGATTCGCTCATGAGATTGCAATCCTGAATGAAAGTGAGGAAGAATTAAGTGATATGCTGATCGGAGTAGATTGTGTAATGAGTACAGAGTATGGATTGAGAGTAAATCGAAGAAAGACCAAAGTAATGAGAACTATCAGAAATGAGAAGGATTGATAGTCATGAAGTACGTGAAGTTAAGGATTCTGCTATCCAGGCAGCAAAATAACCAGCTACGGACCGAACGAGGAGGACTTCAAAAGCAGGTTGGCAATGGCAAAAAGGGCATTCCTTGTCAAGCGGATACTACTAATATCAAAAATAGGCCTTAATTTGAGGAAGAAACTTCTGAGAATGTACGTCTGTAGTACGACAGTGTGGACGGACTGTGGGAAAACCGGAACGAATGAGAATCGAAGCATTTGAGATTCGGTGCTACAGACGGATGTTGAAAACCAGGTGGACTGATAAGGTAATTTATGAGAAGGTTCTGCGCAGCATCGGCGATGGTAGGACTATATCTGGAAAAGACTGATAAGGAAAAGGGACAGGATAAAAGGTAATCTGTTCAGACCTAAGGGAATAACTTGCAAGGTGTTGAGAAAGACAGAGATCGGAAAACATCAAGCAGATAACTGAGGTCGTAGATTGCAAGTGCTGCTCTGAGATGAAGAGGTTGGCACAGGAGAGGAATTTGTGGCTGGCCACATCAAACCAGAGTCGCTAAGAACATGACATCGCCTGCAGTGCCTCTCATGGACTCTTTACCATGTCGGTTGAACCGTACACGACAGGAAAGGCCTGGTAAGATGAGTCTCGATTTCAGTTGGTGAGAGCTGACGGCAAGGTTCGAGTGTGGCGTAGGCACCACGAAGCCCTGGACTCATGTTGTCAACAGGGCACTGTCGAACCTGTTGGTGGCATCATAATGGTGTGGGCTGTGTTTACATGGAAAGGAGTGAGTCCTGATTACGTTAGGCCACTAGTAGCAATTAATGTTCTTGACGTTCCCAAAAAACCATTGCCTTTTGTAGATGGCAGTGCACCATGTCACCAGGCCCAGTTGTTCGTGGCTGATTTTAAGTTCATTATAGACAGTTTGAGCTAATCATTTGGCCTGCCAGATCGCCCGACATGAATCCTTTCGAACATTGATGGGACATAATCGAGAGGTCCGTCCATGCACAAAACACTGCACCAGCAACACTGTCGTAATTATGGACGGCTGTAGGGACAGTATGGACAGTATTTCTGCATGGGACCTCAAGAAACTTGTTTAGCCCTTGTCATGTCGAGTTGCTGCACTACGTCAGACAAAAGTAGGTGCGGCACGATATTAGGATGAAGCCCATGACTTGGCATCTCAGTGAATATATCCGTAAGAAACCACAGGAAAATCGAGCTATCACTGTACCTTCTTGTGTTACGTATGTAACGTGAGTTACGGGAAAAATATTACTTATTTTGGTTGTAGTATTCAGTAGCGGAAGAGAATACGTTTGCGGTTCGGAAGTTCTGTAGGAATGGACATTGTAACGGAGGTTTGACAAAGAGCGCTGAATACAGCGCAGGTCGGAAAGGTGCGACGCGACTGCTGCGAGAGAGGCCGCATACGACGAGGTGGCAAGTGAAAGGGCTCGAGGAGATGGCATTAGCAGGCTCACGCGGATGCAGGGCTTAAGGGCAAACTTGCTAATCCGAGGACAAGCGCTCGTTAGATTCCCTCGCCTGCGTTTGCTCTCCGTGTCCTTTTAGCAAAGAGGTTTAGCACGCTCCAGTCTGGGAGGCAGACACAAGGACTCAAGTGTCAGTTCGGCACACCTGTACCTTCCTGCTACAATCTCCGTTAACCTTTTTCTCACGAAGAAACTGTAAAAAATCGTACACTGTACATTAAAATGATGTCTGTTTTAGTGGAAATAGTATGTATAAATCGTAAAATTAAATGGGAGACAATTTTTCTTTTGAATCATCAGTCTTCTGATTGATTTGATGCGGTCCACCATGAATTCCTTTCCTGTGCCGTCCTGTCAATTCTGAGTAGTAATTGTAAAACACTTCGTGAATTATTTGCACGATGCATTCCCATCTCTGTCCACAACAATTTTTACAATCTACAGCTCTCTCTAGTACCATGGAAGCTAATCCCTGGTGACTTAACAAATCTTCTGTCATCCTGTGCCTTCTCCTTTTCAGTTTCACTTCACACGACATCCACAGCTCTTATTCATTATCAGTGATAAATCAGCTACAGCTGTAAAAATTATTCGTTCCTAAAAACGACAATGCTGCCCGGTTTCAGGACGTATGTTCCATCTTCAGATGCATCTGAAAAATTTTCAAATGAATACAAATACCTAATCACATGCTTAAGACCATCAGAGATAAACAGAACTAATAGAAATTCTTAGAAAAGAAAACTTATATGTATATTAAAATGTGAATCCACGAAGCATGCATTACTAAAGTTAAAATACATTGAAATGTGTTAAAATCCTTTTCAACTGTATGTCCTCCAGAAAGCCTCTTGCTGAGGACGACCTACGTAAATAGAATGAAATTCGTAAAGACTTACAATCCTTTATCCTAAAAGCCACATTACAAAAGTTACAACGGTCCAGGTTTAGAGGTGTACCACACAGGGATCTGCCTGAAGACAGATACGCGGCCTTTCGAACACTGAAATATCCAAGTCATGGGCTATACAGATTGCCCACCTGCAGCTACCTGAAGAAAACAATGCAACTCCCTCCGTACAGTTTGCAAGTCACCTGTGCTTCATAGACAACCATCTGCCCTGTACGGAGCAACAAAGGAAGTTGAAATGGTGGCGGCAGTGGCCATGTACCCGTGACGTTAGCGAGTGGACTACTCACGCCATCTGATGGTCAAAATTTAGCTTAATGTACACGTCAACAACAGGTCTGAGAAACCACAATCTCTCGTGCACTGCAGTGAAATCTAACTTCTCTCATGTTCCAGCGAGGCACTAATTACAGATTACCGTATATTCACTTGAATGCATTGCAAACCGACCGTTAGGGTAAAACGAAAGTAAATTCACATAATTCCTGTAATGTCACCACCGTATATTGCTGTGCCCCTAACGCACATTCTCAGAAGTTTCTACCTCATATTAGGGCCTATATCAGATACTAGTAGACTTCGCTTGAGCGCTGCGCAAAAATATTATTTACTTTGTCATGAACTGGTCTTCGTCTTTTTAGTCCATAGAATGTCGAACTACATCTCAAGTGACTTACGTCTTATACAGTTGTATCTGTAATTACTGTATGCAGATTCCGCATATGTATCACTTGCACTGATGACATTATGACCATCAGCGTAATAGCTTGTTTATCAGTTGTTGAGATACTCTTTCGCAGACTCTGCGTTATAATAATGCGCCCTTTGTCAAAGTCGTTTATCTCAATAGGTTTCCCCACTTGCAGCTTATGTCTTCGTTATTATCATCCTCCGTCAGTGTATGTTCTGCTTGTACGTTTGTTATCGAGTTACCTGGCTGCAACGCCACCATGTGGCATCCCACGTAGCGATGGGCAGTGCTCATAATGTTTTGACTGATTAGTGTATTCTGTCGTAAGTTACACTAAAATAACAGGAAATTAAAATAATGTTTTACATGTTACTTGGAAATAGTGAAATTTAACTAACGAGGGAAATAAATTTTAATTTACTATTTTACTTTAGTATTTGCATCAACGAAAAAATTTAAAAAGAAGAGGAAAAGGAACTGTATTTGGTCATTTATATTTAAGCAGGAATGTCCTGCGAATATGAACGTCCTATCTCTAGTCGTTCCAGGTGTTCACTTTTTCATCTCTAAAGGTTTCTCCTAATAGTAAAGACAACGTTTGAAAAATCCCGTGATGAAGCGTTACTCTTAACTAATCAAAACTATTTGTGGGTTGGTCACGTCTTTAAGAACTAATCTCTAAATTTCTGTGTGCAAAGTTAAATGTATAACGCAAAAATTACGGCTCTAGGCACTGCTCTCAAAATGATGAACTTACACAAAATTTGACTCCTGCTGAGTGGATCAGGCCATCTGATACGATTTTCATCTGATTGCTAACATCGTCCTGGACACATATTAGGAGCCTACAGCTGAAAGTGAGTGCAGGATCGAACAAAAACCAGGATTAGATTCAATACTCACATTTATTGATAAACACCTGCACGGGATCAACCTATAATATTAAATTACTTCTTGTCCTGTTAAAAATTTACTCCCTCTCGGAGTTCAAAGATGACTGACAACTATTTAATAATGTAATGCTCGATCGGTAAAATGACGGCAAGTTGGTTGCGAAAACCTGGAAACCCATACATTAATTCTCAGTGCAAAAGCTGATGAAACAGAAGGTCCTTCTGGATTCCACCAGTATTAGATCAAATTGAACTGCTCTGACAGTGCTGCGATTTATGCTTACCATAAATACGACAGTTTCCCAGAAAATAATGCACCACGTATATTTTTTAAGCCGAAAACAATGGTACGAATGCGAAACGTTATGTATGTATTATTTGAAGTGTCCTGAGTGAGGGCGATAAGTTTCCGTCACGTCCGACAGATAACGTAGCTACAGCACTGTTTCAAAACGGCGTCTGTAGGTGATGTACGTTACAAGCACCGTGCCGTTATTGAATTTCTCACTGCAGAGAAAGATACTACGGTGAACATTCACAAACGTTTGCGCAGAGTGTATGGAGCATCTGCTGTCGACAGAAGTATAGTTAGTAGCTGGGCACGTAGGATGTGGTCATCAGATCGCGGTTCGGCGGAGCTCAACGATTTGCAGCGGTCGGGAAGACCATCCACGGCAGTACACCTGACAGCCCTGACCTAAGGATGCCATACGTGAAAGACACTTGAGAGGACGATGAGGAAGTGAGTCACACAGTGAACCACTGGCTCCGCCACCAGGACAAGTATTGGTACCGACAGGGTATTACGCTCTTTCTTCGTGCTGGAGTAAGGACATAGAATGGGAAGGAGATTAAGCGGAATAATAGGTTTTGTAGATAAAACACCATTCTTTCGTGTCTGTAATTCTCATTATGTTGAATAAAGAACTGTTGAAGAAAAAAATTCTGTTCATCAGCTTCTGGGCAATCCTCGTATGACCGTGCTACAATGAGCTGTGTGTCGCAGATGTGCCGGCCTCTTCACAAAGACGGAATCGTTAACACCTTTAGAGGGCTCCAAGATGTGACAGACACTACTGTACTGCTATGCCAAATTGATCAGAACACTGTGGTACAGCAACCCGAATACGACGTGGTCTCTCTCACGTGCTACATCGATCTGCTTCCCTCGCAGGACTCACTTCTTGCCTGTTTCATACCGCCAAAAGGTGCAAATCACCAGTCGCCAAATTACAAACTACTGTGGACCAGTCACGAAGTTTCCCTCCAACAGAGAAACCGCCAAAAATAGGGCGTATTTTTCAGCCTGAAACTCTTTCCTACTACCATTTCAGTGCAATGCACCACATAATTGTCTCTGTCGTCAGACTCAGAGTGACAAATATATCCTAATGTAAGTAATTAATTAAATCACAATAACTAAAGTGGAAGTTCGACTTCAAGCTCTGTTTTTATCCATTTAGAAACTGAAATTCTATGTCAAAGTCGGTAACAGAATTTCAAAATGAATCGGTCATATGTTTTTAGAGTATTGAAAGGTGGACATATATAGGTGGGCTGGACACTTAATGAAGGGAAATTACATGTTACGAGAATGAAGCAGACGCTTGTGGCATATGTCGAATAGTCTACTTACGGCACTGACAATAGTGCCTCTGAACTTGTGTATGTTTCGCTCAGTGGTAGAGAGGAGAATAGTCGAGTGTTGGGCGTGGGGTAAGCTAACAGAATTTTTAGCGTAGCTGCACTTACAGACGCAGCATTTATGAAACAGGGAGAATGGATTTGCTTTATGGATATGGTTTTAAGGTAATAAATTTTGCTGGCGCGTACTGATATTGCTAGCGATTCTTGAAACATAACATTCCAAATCCCCACCACAGTTTAGGTCATATCACTTTAATTCGTTACAATTTACGTAATCGTAAAAGCATTGACTTGTAAGACTTTTGTGAAGAAAGTAAAGATTTTGGGTTTCTTTGAGTTTTATGTTCTTGTGAAATAAGGGTTTAAAACATAGCACTGCCATAATAATGAATGGATTAATGCTTTCATTTCAAGTAATAATTTTTTTAGCATAAGAAAATCATCCCAATCTTTCTCCCAATAGCTTAGTTTTTCTTTAGCATATTTTAGCTAATGCGATTTCTTCATGCTGTGCTGTTGATGCTGCTTATGCTGTAATTTTTCAGATGAGATTCTTTTCTTTTTTTGTTGGTTCTTCCGTTTCTCATCTCACTTTCATTGTGCAGATTCTAAGCATTTCCTACGTAATTCAGATTTTTAAAGGGTCAGTGAAGAGTGTGAGTTTCATAGTACTTCTACGCGATTTCTGTGTTTGAATTTTTTGGGCAGTGCGCAGTTTGATTTTGGTAGTGGTTTTTGAGTAACAATTTTGATATAATTTCTTGCACACTGAACGCCAGTTAGTTTTATCTTTATCTAAATGTTTGCCGTAAGACTCCATGTTCGCAATAGTAATTTCAGTTCAACCTTTTTATAACAGAGGACAATACATTCAATTTTAAGTAAAAACCAGGAAAACATTTTAACGCTCATAAACGAACGATCGATCGAGTGAGATCAAATAGCTTTCAGTATTCAGTTAAGTAGCTTGTTGAACATGCAGGTAGAATAACGGTAAATACGAAATCGTTTTCGAAAGATTGAGACTGATTTTCCATTAGTCTGCCACATGTATGCAACATGTGCATCATGCAAGGAACTCGACACCTGCTCTTTAAGAAGACTTCGGCAAAGGGGTTGGTGGTAGTATAAGAAAAGACAGACGTCGACTGCTGCTAGCTGTTATTAACTGCAGTGTCTTCAGCGTGTCTAAAAAGCCAACAAAAAAGACTAAGGGTACATGAAATTCATTTATTCATAACAGTTCAATGATGAACCTGTGTTTCTGTGGATGTAGACGTTTACACAAACGTAGTTGTGGATGTGTTAAATGCAGATTCTGCTGCTAACTGAAGTTGGTACTGGCCACAAAGTGATAAATATTTTTTGATCACTTTTAATCTCACTCGATTCTACAACTACAATGAATCATCTCAAATCTTTTTAGAGGTCACTTGTGTCTACAGAGCTAGAAAAATGGTCAAATCAAAAATAAAGGAAAGAAACTTTATTCTTTTAGATAAATTCCATTTAGTGTTCTGTTTCATTTGCGAATTTTTCATTAGATTACATGTTTCGACCACTCTGTATCATCTTCGGATCTAAGTAGATGCATCAGCAACCCGTTTCGTCTACTGAGAATCACATATCAGAGTATCACAGTACTCTGATATGTGGTTCTGAGTAGGCAAGACGGGTAGCCGACGCAGATACTTAGATCTGAAGATAATTCAGAGGGATCGAAACATGCAATCTAATTACAAATGTGCAACTGAGACAGAACAGTAAACGTGAATTATCTAAAATATCTATACAATTTCTGAATCTCTAAAGACGATTTTTTTTACTATAGTGATACTTCGTTTTTCTTGTATTTTGCTTAACTGCTGTTCCGTCCTATCATTTCTCTCTACCGTAAGTTAGTAAGAGTTATTTGATCATGGTGCACGTAAGTCACATTCCTAGGAACAGAAAAGAAATTAACCACAGGGTACTGCGCCTTAGGTACCCGAAACTCAAAATATTAAATGAAATGATATCTCATGATATTAACTATTCCTTTTACATAACGAAAATTTGTTAAAATAAGAAGTATGGTCGAGAAAGAAAGGTCACATTTTTTGTTTGTCGAGGATTTAAAGTGGCAATGGCAGTTACTTGCATGGAGTGTTTTCAAAGACACTCTTACAATATACCTTAACGGCGCTACAACCTCATTCGACATCTCTAGAAAGGTAAAGTTCACTGTATAATTCAGGCTATGGGAAATGATCGTTGGAAACGAATTAAATAACTGTAAATCTATAAGACCATGATTTACATTCACTGTTACATTTAGTACAAGAATTTTAAGTATCTCTGTAATATTGGCTTCTGACATTGTTATATTGGCGTTTTGTAAAGGATAAGTTGAATGCAATAAGAAAATCTTTTTTATCGAAACGTTCTCAATATACAATGCAGTGGAAAGCCCATTTGGAAACTATGTCAATAAATCTCTGTAATTACTGTACTTTAAAGCGTAATGTGCTAGCTGTAAAATATGTAGCAGCTACTTTAGCATGAATCACTCTGGCAGACAAATTATGTAATGGTCTTCTCGTTCGATGAGCTAGTGTACAATTGGCTCATAATTCTCAGAGCTATTTTGCTAGGATGGGCCACAGAATACATTTGTGTGATATAATCGTAATACAAAACTTTGTGGGATAAGTGAGTGCTAGTAGGTAGACTACGTTGTGCACCCCACTGCCGGCCAATGTAAATCTTTTTGGTAGTGAAATATTAATACGAATTCTTTACAGACGAATGGAAAAACTGGTAGAAGCTGACCTCGGGGAAGATCAGTTTGGATTCCGTATAAATGTGGGATCACGTGACCGACTGACCCTACGACTATTCTTACAAAATAGATTAAGGAAAGGCAAACCTACGTTTCTCGCATTTGTAGACTTAGAGAAAGTCTTTGACAATGTTGACTTGGAACACTCTTTTTCAAATTCTGAAGGTGGCAGGGGTAAAATACAGGGAGCGAAAGGCTACTTACAATTTGTACAGAAAGCAGATGGCAGTTATAAGAGACGAGGGGCATGAAAGGGAAGCAGTGGTTGGGAAGGGAGTGAGACAGGGTTGTAGCTTATCCCCGATGTTATTTAATCTGTATATTGAGAAAGCAGTAAAGGAAACAAAACAAAAATTCGGAGTAGGAATTAAAATCCATGGAGATGAATAAAAACTTTGAGGTTCGCCGATGACATTGTAATTCTGTCAGAGACAGCAAAGGACCTCGAAGAGCAGCTGAACGGAATGAATAGTGTCTTAAAAGGAGAACATAAGATGAACATCAACAAAACCAAAACGAGGATAATGTAGTCGAATTAAATCGGATAATGCTGAGAGAATTAGATTAGGAAATGAGACACTTAAAGTGGTAAATGTGTTTTGCTCTTTGGGGTGAAAAATTACTGATGATGGTCGATGTAGAGAGGATACAAAATGTAGACTCACAATGACAAGGAAAGCGTTTTTGAAGAAGAGAAATTTGTTAACATCGAGTGTAGATTTAAGTATCAGGATGTCGTTTCTGAAAGTATTTGTACGGAGTGTAGCCATGTATGGAAGTGAAACGTGAACGATAAATAGTTTGGACAAGAAGAGAAAAGAAGCTTTCGAAATGTGGTGCTACACAAGAATGCTCAAGATTATATGGGTAGATCACATAACTAATGAGGAGGTACTGAATAGAATTGGAGCGAAGAGAAATTTGTGGCGCATCTTGACTAGAAGAAGGGATCGGTTGGTAGGGCTTATTCTGAGGCACCAAGGGATCACCAATTTAGATTGGAGGGCAGCGTGGAGGTTAAAAATCGTAGAGGGAGACCAAGAGATGAATACACTAAACAGATTCAGAAGGATGTAGGTTGCAGTAGGTACTGGGAGATGAAGAAGCTTGCACAGGATAGAGTAGCATGGAGAGCTGCATCAAACCAGTCTCTGGACTGAAGACCACAACAACAACAGTGACTCTCCCGCTGCATGTTCTTTTTGTTTGATCCAACAGTCACCACTGACCGTGCTGTTTCTCTAGATAGGACATCCATAACTGAGGTACAAATTATTCCTACAGTGATAAAAAATTTCCCTTTACTTTCTAATAAACTTTAATACAGCTGTATGCGGATGTTATCAGTTATGAAAAATTTTGCTATGTCGATACTAGAAACATCTAGAACAAGTTACGTTAGACTTTTGGAAGGCATGCAGCCTTTTTTTACGATTGCATCCTCTAGGGTACCACATTCCGGAGCTAAAATAATCCACTACTTTCATTTGTAGGCGGGGGCTACTCAGGAACATGTCATAAAGAAAAACAAATGTTGTATTCTACGGGTCTGGCTGTGTTATGTTAGGTCCCCTAATTGCGTAGAAAAATTAGAGAGCTTGAAAACGTAAATTGGTATGCTGATGTCAGCATTAGTGAAGTATGATGGCAAGAAGAACAAGATTACTGGTTACGAGAGTACACGTTTCTTAACACAGATTCTTTGCTGTTTCGTTGACGAAGGAACGGGCTTGCTATTACGCTATTTTCTATCGTAAGCTCTGTGTTCCTCAAATATAAATATGGCTTTAAAAAAAGCTGGTTGGTGACGAAATAATAGTCGCAGGATGTTTCTTGATCCGTTTTTCATGTTCATTATTCGTTTCTGGTTCCACCCATCTTCAGATGACCTGGTGACAAATGTTTTTTGTTACAGTCTTGCCAAATTACTCACGTGTATCAATGGAGCCCCTACACTAAACCACCATATAGGAACAGCACAATTAAGACGTGAAACATACCCTTTGATACAAAGTGAACAAACAACTTTAACAATGCTGTCAAGTAACGTCAAAAGCGACAAATTTCACAGTTCCATATATCAAAATGAGATTTCAATTAAGAGTATGTGCTACTTTCGATGAGTGATACTGGCGGCCATTGAAGAGAACTATTTAGCGCTAGGTGGCGTAAGCCGTGTGGTGCTGCCATCATGGCTGGTGCGTCATTACAAATAGAAGTAATATTGACAGTTAAAAAATTTGTACAGTTTTTTCGTAAACAGTATTTTTTTTTATTCCAACCCAGGGCGAAGATACACTTAAGTCACAAACGGTTGTATTTCACAGAGCGTGCTTGTTAACGCCGGCTAGCGTAAGTACTAAGGTACTATCGTGCATGACGCACACGTAATTACAATTTGAAACTCATAAACATGTTAGATTGAACAACAGACTGTACATGAACTTTTCTTCCCTTCCCATCTTAGGCTATACACACTATACTATACCAACATGAGAATCAGCAGTTACAAACAATCTACTGATACTTGGAATAAAACTATTTAAACATATACAATAAAAAGGAAATTCAAAGCCTACGTCCAAATGTAAATGCTTTTACATGCAACTTCATGTATAGAGAAGAGCAATGCCTACTCTAGTGAAACATGGAGCTAGGAGTATTTATCTTTTTATTGATTTATTTGTTTTTGTGTGGGAGTATCTGTGTTTTCCGAATCCACATGGCAGTATGTGACAGTATTTACTGCCCATAGAATATTAACTATTCTCTGTAGTAATTTAGTAAATTCATTGCTTTTTTTTGGGAGTTCAGACCATATATCTACATTGTGTTGCAAAGCGTATTTTCTTTGTGTGATTCATTCCAGTCTGTGATTCCTTGGAAACAAAACAATTAATGGTATATTTAAAAGAAAACCACTTGTTATCCGTTATGGTCCTATCCAATCCTTAACGCATTAATGAGTTGGTAATATAGATGAACGTGGATGAAAGTTAATGCCACATTATGATTTTTGCTACATGACTACAGTAAGGTCAAGTTTCTGTTGCACAATATGATAAAGTTCGTGAGACTGAACCAGAATAGCTTCTACATTGCCACGTACATGTAACATGGGAAACTTTTCATAATTCATGGGGGCAAGAATTAGCTTTTGATTCCCCCTCCCCACCACGATTATAGTTTTAATAATGATAGTGCACTTCCTCTCTTCCAGTAAACTTTTGATTTTATTGAAGAATTACGGACGGCGTGATTGAGCAGCTTTTTTTGGAACTATATTGAAATGTCTTGCTAAAGTGTATAAATGTTCTATGTTCCATACTGACTAGATCCGCATCTGTGAATATAAGTTACGATGTTCACTTGAAATGGTTCATCAGGCTCCACTTTCCGTTACATTTAGCGAACAAACACGTGAATAGTGCGAATATTATGAATCATTAATCATATTAATGTGGTATTACTCTGTTCATTCTGTGGTTCATTTATGTCTTCCTTAGGCCTACAGCCGAAGTAATACATCACACGCTCTATGTTTCTTCACATGCGGAGTTGTAATGGCGTGAAGGGGAATTGCTATGGGAGCATCTCTTTGAACAATCAAACAAAAATCTTCGATATCAGCTCTGTAGTCTGAATTTCTTTCCCTACTAACTGACGTGTTGACAGAATTCTCAGGTAGGTATAGCCCACCGTCTAAGAGCGAGAGACACTGCGGATTAGAAGCAGAGCGTAAACTCCTTTTCTACAAGAAAGTAGATGGATAGCAATCATATCCAGTCGACGGCACCAGTCTGACATTCACCTGAAGTAAATCGAGGCGAAAAACTTAATCTGCATGAGAAAAATAGGATGCAAACACTACTCTACCAGACCACTACTTCCATAGTCTTTAACATAGCGTCACCTTCTTTTCAGTCCACGATCGGTGACTTCTGAATTATTTGTTAAATACTTCACTACAGTAGTTATGCACTGAATTGTGGATATCTGCTATGAAATGTATTTCTTTTAATAAAAATTTCTTACCTCTTTTCTATCCGAACTGTCACCTGCATCAAGCAACGCACCAGTTGCAATATAGTACAGCAGTCGATGCTTACACTGCGAGAGCCAGTAGTTACTTACTTAAAACGCAGCATTGGTCCAAATACATCTACGTAGACTAGATACTCCACAAGAAATCTTACAGTGCATGGAAAAGTGCGGGGAGGCAAGTGATCCAAGATTTTAGCAGTGAGAATTATTTTCAGGTAGGACGTGGGATGGTAAGTCGTGAACGTTATGGTCATAAAAAAAATTGATAAAGCTTTTACAGATACTTCCATTTACGCCTTCAGCTCTGAAGAAAAGCTTTACTCGAAGGTAATAGAAGACGTAGCAAACGCTAGAAATCTGGAGAATTTTCGATACGAGGACATCTAGAATGTAATATCGGCATCGTCATTCAGCGAACGGAACTAGATCGAAGCTATAAACGAATGTTTTCTTTTCCGCGACTGTGAAGTAGGGCACAGAGAAGCTAACATGCTCGCAGATAGTCGTCGTTGGCAAATATTTTCTGATTACAATGAGGTTCTCAGGCCACTGAACTTCGACGGAGAATTACCTCGACCGGTGAACTTTCTGTTACTCCATAACAGTGTATTCCTATGCGTAACTTAGGAATCACGCTTCATACAAACAGACTGCCGTAAATTACGATTCTAGTAGAACGCTTTCTACAAGTACTCCAGAAGCTGATGTTGGTTTCCGTGCGAACCAACAATTAACTATAGTGAGAATAGACTTACACTTCATGTTGCTTAACTTTCTATTGTCTCGTAGCTAGTTCCAACCATTCTCTGAGAAAGTGCATTGTGGAATACTCCTGAACAATTTTCCGATTTTACTTCGAGCTTCAGCGTTGTCGCAACCGACTGAAATGTTATTAGACAAAAGAAATTATAATTTTAATAAGGCGTTATTGGATAATTTTGCTGGGGAATATAACTTCGGCCTCTGGGAAGGAAGCATTAAACCACGAAACAAAATAAAAGAAATGGGCATCTAACTTATCACACCATAACGACATAATTAAATAGGAGGCAACAAAAATTTTGTTTTGCAAGATTCGGGAATTGTGGAGGGATTAAATTCTGCGAATACAGCACATATAAGTTGTTAAACACTCTCAGACAATATCGTGACAAAGAGTTTTGCTCCAGGAACCAACACTGCACATTTTCAGCGATAAATAATATACGTAATGATTTTACATAATTTTTTACATAAGTGTAAAGGAATTCAATGCATTCTGTTAAAATGTTGTTATATTCTACGTGACATTGTTGGTGTGTAATTCATATAAAAATTGAGTGATTTGGTACCACTGGGAGCGCGATTGTGCGAATTTTCTTAAGACCTAAGCAACAAACAAAAGAGAATTTGTTGCAGTTGGGGATGAAATTGAAACAGAATGTGTAGATGATTTATATATCGGCGAGCTTACAAAATCTGTCGACTCCACAAATAATAGCAAAGCTACTGATGTGGGTGGCATAAACGCTGAACTGCAAGCACCATACTACAAAAGAGACATTTATTTTATATGTGCTGTAGAAACTGAGGTATTCGAGAAGAATGGTTAAAAGAAAAGGCAATATCATCGTTTAAAAAGGGAGACCGCAAAAGTGCAAGAACTATATAGGAGTCAGCTTACTGGACACCACCTACAAAGTTTATGCAAGAACAATGAACAAGAGGCTAAAGGGTATATCTGACAATTTATTAGGCAAGGAAGAAATGGATTTTCGGAGGGACAGATCAACAGCAGATGCAGTACTTACAGTTAAACAATTAATCTAAAAGCGGAGAGTGTATAATGTGGAAAGCCATTTAGCATTAATTGATTTTTACTAAGTCATTCGATAATGTTGATAGAAACTGAAGAATTATGAGGAAAAGAAGATTTCCACGACACGTAATGGACGTTTTAAAATGTGTCTATAAATACATAAGGGAAATTCTTGTCATAAATGGTACTCTGGCACACCCTATAACCGTAAAAAAAGGAGCAAGATGAGGGTGCAGCATTTCTCTCACACGTGTTAACGTTTATTCAGATGATGCAGTCGGGAATTCAACGGCGAATTTTAACGGGGGAATTAATATTAACATAAGTTACCGCATGAAATGCCTTTTATATACAGACGATGTCACATTGCTGACGGGAAATGAAGGAGACTACAGGAATACGCGACAAAGACATAGAAAAGAAATTAGTGAATTCTGGTAGATAGTATATACAGAACAATAAACAGGTGCCTAAAGAATTTAACGAGATGAGAAACAAGATTGCACTTTCAAAAGACAATGACAGTTCCAACGCTTATTTATGGAAGAGAATCGTGTGTTACACATAAAGACCAAGAAAGTAGCATAGAAGCACCGGAGATGAGATTTCTAAGAGCACTCAAAGATGCACAAGAGACAACAGACTTCGAAATTTTGAACTTAGGCAAGAACTAAATACGAGGCGTGTATTCTTTTAAGTAAGTACCGTTTTTAAATTAAAAAAAAGACATGCTGAGATATCTCAATAATTTTATTTTTATATGACAGCCTGTACCCGAATCTAATTTTCTACATAATATCTGTCAATATTGAGGCACTTGTCATAACGTTGTACCAGTTATTGAATACCCTCCTCATAGGAGTCGGGCGCCTGACTTGTTAACCATTGCATCACCATTGTTTTGACTTCGTCATCGTCTTGAAGACGCTGACCGCTCAGGTGTTTCTTCAAGTGCAGGAACAGATGGTAGTCACTGGGCGCAAGATCGGGGCTGTACGCAGGGTTATCTAGAGTTTCCCGTCGAAAAGATGTGATGAGATCTTTGGTCTGATTCTCCACATGCGGACGGGCATTGTCTTGCAGCAAAACGATGCCCTTGCTCAACTTCCATGGACTATTGCTTTGATTCTGGTGTGACGTAGGCCACCCATGTTTCATCGCCAGTAACAATTTGGCTTCAGAAATCATCGCCGTCGTTGTGGTACCACTCAAGGAAAGTCAATGCACTGTCTTGACGTTTGGTTTTGCGCAAATCCGTCAACATTTTCGTACCCAAAGTGCGCACAATTTTCGGTAATTCAAGTGCTCGGTCACAATGCGATACAAAACACTACGAGAAACATAAGGAAAAGTCATC
Organism: Schistocerca serialis cubense; assembly: GCF_023864345.2. Lineage (NCBI taxonomy): Eukaryota > Metazoa > Arthropoda > Insecta > Orthoptera > Acrididae > Schistocerca > Schistocerca serialis. Next base: position 237,510,570 of record NC_064638.1, on the reverse strand, counting down.
CCGCAAGAAGGAAATCGTAAATCGCCTGTTTTCTCTCACCATATTGTCCACTTCCTGCACCAAACTTTTATTAACTACCGAAGGGCGCCCACTCCGTTTATCATCTTGCACATTTATTTGGCCATCTTTAAATGCTATCACCCACTTTCTTACCATCCCATCACTCATAATGTTTTCTCCGTAAACTGCACAGATCTCACGATGAATATAGATCGCTTTTAGGTCTTTAGCACCAAAAAATTTTATAACAGCCCGTACTTCACAGTCGGCGCGACTCACGATTATAGGAGGCATATTAACCACTCAGTACACAACTTAAATAGGGAAGAATCAGACTGTAATGGCGTCATTGAGTAGATTAAGGTACAGGCTTTCATGTAAAAATAAAATTATTGAGAGATCTTAACACGTCTTTTTTTAATTTCAGAAGGTACTTACTTTAAAAACACGCCTCGTATATTTACAGTGTCGCATCAAAACACCTTTCATCCGTCTGAATTTCCAGTTATTTTGCCAAGCAACAAGTTCCGGCGACATATTACGTCATCTTCATTCCCCATGACCGACGCGTCGGAACGACCTCTGGTCCAGTTAAAATAGGGGCCAGCATTCAGCGATTGGTATTCATAGATTTTTGACACAACGATGCCCCTGGTTACTCCAAAACATGTCAACTGGAAATTTATACAGATGAAAGGTCTCTCGATTCGACATTCTGTACTGAACAGACGAGATCCCACAACTTCCTGCATAAAGATTGGAGTGCAGAGAATAATATATTTAATCCGCTCAATAAAATAAAAGGAAGTAGGAGGATCTGGAACGAACATCTCGGAAGAAAGAGCGGTGAAAGAATACCTGCCCACATAAGGCTGAAGCCACTTGGGATAAGAAGTCAATGAAAACCGAGGAATAAATGGGTTTCTGAATAGGTAAAATAAGAGAAACACCTGTTGCTTGAAGAGAAGACGATGGTATTTCTGACTAAATAACGCCCAAAGTCATTAACGAAGCATGGTTTCAGATCACATAAAACGCTCGTCACTTCGATGAGAGAAAATACTACGTCGAAATTGGTCTTTAAAGGTGTCTTTAAGACAAACTATCCTCTCACGCTGCAATTTGGCTACTTGAACACAAAATATTACGTTTTGAATGAAAGGGCTTGGTCCAACAAAACTAAATGAGGGTGAAACTTAAAACTATATGTGTGACAATATATGATTGCACTATAAAATCGGATTTCGGCAATATACATAAGTAGATTTTACGTACTACATATAAGTAATAATTATCTCAATCTGATGGCCACGACGGCAGCTGCAGAGATGGCAGCCAAGCCGGCTAATTCTGACTACAAAAACTGAATCTGAGATGAGCTATTAATGCGTAACCTTGTGTTTAATATGATGGAGCACAATTCAGTGTAGTCCATCTCATCGTAGCTTATTATTTAATAAACAGACTAGCATGGAGAAAATAACCTTACCGACAAACCAAGAAGGAGAGTATAAAAACAGATAACAAGAAAAGACTATAAACAAGTTACATAAAAATGGCAGAGTCTTCTTTCTTCCTCACTGAAATAATCGCCTTCATGACAACTCAAGTCCTAACAGTACGCAAGTTCTTTTCTTGTGAAGACAATATTACTTCCCATTCAGTAAAACCTCACTGGCTTTTCAAATTAAATTATGCAGTCTAAGAAAGAAAAGAAAATGGGCAACCACGATCTCAGGTGTTACTAAACTTTTCAACCCCAACCAGGATATCTAGCCAACATACTGGCAAGAAACCGAGTTAATATTGATCTGTCAATCAGTTCTAAACTAGGTATGTTTAAATTTTCAAGTCTCTAACGCATCGAGAAGTTAGCTTAAAATCAATTGCATAATTGGGATTGAACACATAGAGACAAGAAAATGACCTAATAAAACGAGTTGGAAGGCATCCATATGTAACATTTCATATCTTCACGAATTAATGAAACTGAATTTGACACACATCATCCGATACAGTGTAGTAATGATCGTATGATAGAATCCTTATAATATCCTTTTCCGTTCGATATTAATTTTGGCATACTGACTGTTTAATAATTCATAAGTTTATTGCTCAGCAATTTTTCACAAGAAAAGCATCTCTAATGATGTACAAATGTGTATAACCAATCAGTTAAGACAAAGACGTGACTTATCGATCTCAACGACTTTAGAAATATTGCTGCAGTTTTATATTTGTACCTGTTTTAAGTAACTGTGAAAATGTGCATGTGTGCCCTGTGTGTGTGTGTGTGTGTGTGTGTGTGTGTGTGTGTGTGTGTGTGTGTGTGTGTGTGTAGAGGTACGTCACATATCATGGGCAAGAGCAGACATGAGACTAACCTCGTACAGATTTGCCGAATGCATTCGTTAAGCTGTTGCCGTCAGTGATAGCAAGTTATCGTTTAAATATGCTTCAGTGTTATTCAAGCGCACAAAAGCAGCACTGCAGGTTTATCTACGCAATCAGTTAGCACATTAACATTTATAGCCATCTGAATACTCCTAACCAGAGTGTACCTAAAACTGAAAATCCGCTGTTAGTTTCTTTATTTAAGAATGTCATTGCAAACGGAAATGAAATCGCTGGCCCAAAAGCTAAGTAAAAAGAAAACTAACGGTGGTATTGATGCCTAATATTAATAAATAGCAGATGGAAGTCGATAATGAATGCACTAACAGTAAAATACAAAAAAGTTTCATGATACAATTTGTAGCAATGGGGTATTTTTATGAACTATTTTTTGATGGTACCTCGTATTGACGAGGAACTGATTCTTTAAGTAAATATTCTAAAACTTTCGCATTATAACCTTGACTGTATACTTAATATTTAATTGAAACACACCCTGTATACGTTGATAAGACACGAATAAGGAATTATTCCAGGGGTAATACTGTCCACTGTTGGCAATGTCCACTGACACACGCAATTTTGACCAAGCTCAGATTGTTGTGGACCAGTACATGGGAACGAGCGACCAACTTGATCGATTGTTCCCATGCTATTGTCGACAGCACAAAGAAAGGGAAGTGCAAGGGCGGTGAAACAACGGGAGACGACAAGGTGTTCTACATCCAAGCTTCAGCGCAGAACGTTCAGGTCGGAGTCTTGTCCACCCACTAAAGTAGGATAGGCGGCGATCTGTGGCAGACACAGTACAGCGCCTGTTTGCGAGCACACATTGTTCACAGCATGTTGTTGAACTCAGGCCTTCACAGCAGACGACCCCCTCCCGTTCCCGTGTTCGTACAGCGACATCGTCAATCACGATTGCAGTGGGCACGAGACCATCAGGATTATAAATTAGCGGAACGAAGTTTACGGGATTTACGTGACCCGCGTGTACACATCTGATGCCATATTTCACCTGAGTCCTACGGAGGGCTTGACGAATCCAGAGCAAGCACAATTGCTGCTATACGGCGGCGCTTCAAAGACGGGCTGACTCACTACTAAGCAGGTGGTCATTACGTTTCAGCTCATCGTGTATTGCAAATTATAGTATCTGAGCTCCTGTTCGTGAGCATCATTGTATGACAGTTGGTAACGTAACACCAGTTGTAGAGAAACTGGTTCTCTACTCCTGAAAAAAACCTTTTAAATAATAAAACATGACCTATACAAGGAATCTGACTACCCCTGTTAGTCATGGACGAAAAAAAAAATTGGCATAGTCTTTGTCAGAAGGTGTAGAATCCTATGTGGGGCCAATAAGATGTCAATTTTAATCTATATATGGTATGCCAATGTTTATGTAATAAAACGTAAATTAGGTAATTCAGTACAATTATTGTGTAGATGTGATATCTCACTTTAACTGGGGCCAAATGATCAATTAAAGTCAATATAATTCCAGCAAACCTGCAAAAGTAAAAAAAAAAATATCTTGTAGGGGCCTACATAGACATCGCGCATCTGGTAGATGCCCAAGAAATGTGTAATTTTGTTGTGAAGCTGACAGCCAATGAGAAAATTGGTGCAAAAATACTATTGGTCAGTTTTCAAGCAGTAATGACGGACAGCATCAGCTGATAATATACGGAATTTTATGGTAGCTAATTTTACTCCACAAAAAATAAAATATGTATTCCCTCCAAAAGAAGTTACACACAAACATTAAAATAAAATATGATGAGCTGCAAAACGTCTGAGAAGAATTTTGAAAGAAAATTATTTTAATTGAACTTTAGTTTGGCGGGTTTTCCAAACTGTTAACATGACGAAATAACGGAAGGAATATTTATTGGAACTAAACAAACTTGAACCTTGATATTGTGACGGTAGTTTTAAAATACACTCCTGGAAATTGAAATAAGAACACCGTGAATTCATTGTCCCAGGAAGGAGAAACTTTATTGACACATTCCTGGGGTCAGATACATCACATGATCACACTGACAGAACCACAGGCACATAGACACAGGCAACAGAGCATGCACAATGTCGGCACTAGTACAGTGTATATCCACCTTTCGCAGCAATGCAGGCTGCTATTCTCCCATGGAGACGATCGTAGAGATGCTGGATGTAGTCCTGTGGAACGGCTTGCCATGCCATTTCCACCTGGCGCCTCAGTTGGACCAGCGTTCGTGCTGGACGTGCAGACCGCGTGAGACGACGCTTCATCCAGTCCCAAACATGCCCAATGGGGGACAGATCCGGAGATCTTGCTGGCCAGGGTAGTTGACTTACACCTTCTAGAGCACGTTGGGTGGCACGGGATACATGCGGACGTGCATTGTCCTGTTGGAACAGCAAGTTCCCTTGCCGGTCTAGGAATGGTAGAACGAAGGGTTCGATGACGGTTTGGATGTACCGTGCACTATTCAGTGTCCCCTCGACGATCACCAGTGGTGTACGGCCAGTGTAGGAGATCGCTCCCCACACCATGATGCCGGGTGTTGTCCCTGTGTGTCCCGGTCGTATGCAGTCCTGATTGTGGCGCTCACCTGCACGGCGCCAAACACACATACGACCATCATTGGCACCAAGGCAGAAGCGACTCTCATCGCTGAAGACGACACGTCTCCATTCGTCCCTCCATTCACGCCTGTCGCGACACCACTGGAGGCGGGCTGCACGATGTTGGGGCGTGAGCGGAAGACGGCCTAACGGTGTGCGGGACCGTAGCCCTGCTTCATGGAGACGGTTGCGAATGGTCCTCGCCGATACCCCAGGAGCAACAGTGTCCCTAATTTGCTGGGAAGTGGCGGTGCGGTCCCCTACGGCACTGCGTAGGATCCTACGGTCTTGGCGTGCATCCGTGCGTCGCTGCGGTCCGGTCCCAGGTCGACGGGCACGTGCACCTTCCGCCGACCACTGGCGACAACATCGATGTACTGTGGAGACCTCACGCCCCACGTGTTGAGCAATTCGGAGGTACGTCCACCCGGCCTCCCGCATGGCCACTATACGCCCTCGCTCAAAGTCCGTCAACTGCACATACGGTTCACGTCCACGCTGTCGCGGCATGCTACCAGTGTTAAAGACTGCGATGGAGCTCCGTATGCCACGGCAAACTGGCTGACACTGAAGGCGGCGGTGCACAAATTCTGCGCAGCTAGCGCCATTCGACGGCCAACACCGCGGTTCCTGGTGTGTCCGCTGTGCCGTGCGTGTGATCATTGCTTGTACAGCCCTCTCGCAGTGTCCGGAGGAAGTATGGTGGGCCTGACACACCGGTGTCAATGTGTTCTTTTTTCCATTTCCAGGAGTGTAGATAATTTAACTGTCTTTAATTTTGAAACGAGACAGAGCGTAATAATTTTCTTTTAATGTCTTAACTGTTGCTGCAGGCAGTGCCATGACGTCAGCGGTGGTCTGCACGGATGATGTCTGTTGTTGTTGTGGTCTTCAGTCCTGAGACTGGTTTGATGCAGCTCTCCATGATACTCTATCCCGTGTAAGCTTCTTCCAGTACCTACTGCAACCTACATCCTTCTGAATCTGCTTAGTGTATTGATCTCTTGGTCTCCCTCTACGATTTTTACCCTCCACGCTGCCCTCCAATGCTAAATTTGTGGTCCCTTGATGCCTCAAAACATGTCCTACCAACCGATCCCTTCTTCTAGTCAAGTTGTGCCACAAACTTCTCTTCTCCCCAATCCTATTCAATACCTCCTCATTAGCTACGTGATCTACCCACCTTATCTTGAGCATTCTTCTGTAGCACCACATTTCGAAAGGTTCTATTCTCTTCTTGTCTAAACTGGTTATCGTCCATGTTTCACTTCCATACATGGCTACACTCCATACAAATACTTTCAGAAATGACTTCCTGACACTTAAATCTATACTCGATGTTAACAAATTTCTCTTCTTCAGAAACGATTTCCTTGCCATTGCCAGTCTACATTTTATATCCTCCCTACTTCGACCATCATCAGTTATTTTACTCCCTAAATAGCAAAACTCCTTTACTACTTTAAGTGTCTCATTCCCTAATCTAATCCCCTCAGCATCACCCGATTTAATTTGACTACATTCCATTATCATCGTTTTGCTTTTGTTGATGTTCATCTTATATCCTCCTTTCAAGACACTGTCCATTCCGTTCAACTGCTCTTCCAAGTCCTTTGCTGTCTCTGACAGAGTTACAATCTCATTGGCGAACCTCAAAGTTTTTACTTCTTCTCCATGAATTTTAATACCTACTCCGAATTTTTCTTTTGTTTCCTTTACTGCTTGCTCAATATACAGATTGAATAACATCGGGGAGAGGCTACAACCCTGTCTCACCCCCTTCCCAACCACTGCTTCCCTTTCATGTCCCTCGACTCTTATAACTGTCATCTGGTTTCTGTACAAATTGTAAATAGCCTTTCGCTCCCTGTATTTTACCCCTGCCACCTTTAGAATTTGAGAGAGAGTATTCCAGTTAACATTGTCAAAAGCTGTCTCTAAGTCTACAAATGCTAGAAACGTAGGTTTGCCTTTTCTTAATCTTTCTTCTAAGATAAGTCGTAAGGTTAGTATTGCCTCACGTGTTCCAGTGTTTCTACGGAATCCAAACTGATCTTCCCCGAAGTCCGCTTCTACCAGTTTTTCCATTCGTCTGTAAAGAATTCGCGTTAGTATTTTGCAGCTGTGACTTATTAAACTGATAGTTCGGTAATTTTCACATCTGTCAACACCTGCTTTCTTTGGGATTGGAATTATTATATTCTTCTTGAAATCAGTGGGTATTTCGCCTGTGTCATACATCTTGCTCACCAGATGGTAGAATTTTGTCATGACTGGCTCTCCCAAGGCCATCAGTAGTTCTAATGGAATGTTGTCTACTCCCAGGGCCTTGTTTCGACTCAGGTCTTTCAGTGCTCTGTCAAACTCTTCACGCAGTATCTTATCTCCCATTTCATCTTCATCTACGTCCTCTTCCATTTCCATAATATTGTCCTCAAGTACATCGCCCTTGTATAAACCCTCTATATACTCCTTCCACCTTTCTGCCTTCCCTTCTTTGCTTAGAACTGGGTTGCCATCTGAGCTCTTGATATTCATACAAGTGGTTCTCTTCTCTCCAAAGGTCTCTTTAATTTTCTTGTAGGCAGTATCTATCTTACCCCTAGTGAGACAAGCCTCTACATCCTTACATTTGTCCTCTAGCCATCCCTGCTTAGCCTTTTTGCACTTCCTGTCGATCTCATTTTTGAGACGTTTGTATTCCTTTTTGCCTGCTTCATTTACTGCATTTTTATATTTTCTCCTTTCATCAATTAAATTCAATATTTCTTCTGTTACCCAAGGATTTCTATTAGCCCTCGTCTTTTTACCTACTTGATCCTCTGCTGCCTTCACTACTTCATCCCTCAGAGCTACCCATTCTTCTTCTACTGTATTTCTTTCCCCCATTCCTGTCAATTGTTCCCTTATGCTCTCCCTGAAACTCTGTACAACCTCTGGTTCTTTCAGTTTATCCAGGTCCCATCTCCTTAAATTCCCGCCTTTTTGCAGTTTCTTCAGTTTCAATCTGCAGCTCATAACCAATAGATTGTGGTCAGAATCCACATCTGCCCCTGGAAGTGTCTTACAATTTAAAACCTGGTTCCTAAATCTCTGTCTTACCATTATGTAATCTATCTCATACCTTTTAGTATCTCCAGGATTCTTCCAGGTATACAACCTTCTTTCATGATTCTTGAACCAAGTGTTAGCTATGATTAAGTTATGCTCTGTGCAAAATTCTACAAGGCGGCTTCCTCTTTCATTTCTTCCCCCCAATCCATATTCACCTACTATGTTTCCTTCTCTCCCTTTTCCTACTGACGAATTCCAGTCACCCATGACTATTAAATTTTCGTCTCCCTTCACTACCTGAATAATTTCTTTTATCTCGCCATACATTTCATCTATTTCTTCATCATCTGCAGAGCTAGTTGGCATATAAACTTGTACTACTGTAGTAGGCATGGGCTTTGTGTCTATCTTGGCCACAATAATGCGTTCACTATGCTGTTTGTAGTAGCTAACCCGCACTCCTATTTTTTTATTCATTATTAAACCTACTCCTGCATTACCCCTATTTGATTTTGTATTTATAACCCTGTAATCACCTGACCAAAAGTCTTGTTCCTCCTGCCACCGAACTTCACTAATTCCCACTATATCTAACTTTAACCTATCCATTTCCCTTTTTAAATTTTCTAACCTACCTGCCCGATTAAGGGATCTGACATTCCACGCTCCGATCCGTAGAATGCCAGTTTTCTTTCTCCTGATAACGACGTCCTCTTGAATAGTCCCCGCCCGGAGATCCGAATGGGGGACTATTTTACCTCCGGAATATTTTACCCAAGAGGACGCCATCATCATTTAATCATACAGTAAATCTGCACGGATGATGTGTGAAGTTAATTCTGGTTAGTGGCGTGAAGATAATAATTGGTCCTCCTGTTTCATTAATATTCCAGTTATGGCGATGGTTCACGTCTCCGTTGAAGTCGAATCAGCTGGCAGCACTGGCGCGATAATAATAGTTCCAGTGTGTTCGTTGTCGTTACACGCGCGACGTTTTATTATTAAATGTTTATTAGTCACGCGGTGCGGGTAGGTCGGAATTATGCAATGTCTTTAGTATTTACGATATATAGCCGGTTAATGCCAATACTTCACACAGTTCTTTCACCGTGTTGCCACAGGAAAACAGTCACATGTGTTTATCACTATAGCAGTCCGTTAAACATCAGTTCAATTTACGTCGTCGTCTATAAGGCAGTTCGGATGATATAATAAATGTTTCTTGATCAAATCACAGCACTGTTCTTTTACTTAACATTTTGGTTCGTTCCACTTTCACGCAATTCTAACAGTTAGTGTCTCCACACGACAATGGTGTCCGGTTCAAGGCTAATTGTCACAAGTACACACAGTATGTTAAATCGTCACCGCAACACTCGATATACTTTTCAGGTTTTACTGTTCACTTAATAATGCACGATCTTCTATTAACACAGCGGACGCACTGTAATTAATTTTTCCTCCGCGTATTACCGTATTTCTCTACCCGCGAGCCGGCCACGATACTACAACAACTCGCACGCTCCCTATCGATAGTCGATCGCTCTCTCTCTGACACAGTACTTCTCCTAGCCTAACCAAAGTTTAAGAAAGCATATAACACCAGAACATTCATATTCGTACAATATAAAATATAAAACAGTGGCAAAATGAATGAAGAAACAATGTGACGTATTAACGAATAAAGAGTAGTTGAAATAAATGATACATACCTACTATGACAAGGTAATACACAAAAGGAAAAAGCAATGTCTTTACAAAGTGTAAGATATTTGTGTACATACTTATGGGGATATACTAATCATGCATGTAAAGAGAATTATTTCGCTTGTTAGCGATATTAGTGACTATATGCTATATCAGTGTTGTCAAACAGCTACACGAGTGATATCGAGACGTGGCACTCCACGCTCTCACGTTAACAACATTGTTAGATTAATTTTCATATTTTAGGTCATGACCTCAGTGTTCCCTAGTACTACATTTGGCAAGTGTAGCTAATGACATTTTTACGCTAAGAAATTGTGGGCAGTATATTTTCATATTATTGCATGTGTAACCTGTAGAGAACTTTTACCCGGGGGGGGGGGGGGAGGGGCGTAGTGGTGGCGGCAGAGAACTGGGAGAGGGATAAATTGGGAGTCATAAATTCTGAACGAAGCGATAAGACTATCTCAGTGGCCCTGGGCCCTGGGAAGCAACAGTCAGAGGTACTTCTAGCCATAGCAGTCTCCTCCTTCCACTCAGAATCTGACAGGAGGGTGTGGAGGAAGCCATTGAAGAGAATGTGTGTGAATTCCTAAGGGACCAAACTGCAGAGATCGTCGGTCCCTAAACTTACATATCACTTAGTTTAAGCTAACTTATGCTAATAGCAATACACACGCCGATGCCCGAGTGAGGTCTCGAACCTCTGGCTACAAGAGTATCGGGTAAGTTGAGACCTCGGCTGATGACAGTTTTCGGCCTCCCTGATGTTCAGTCCAAGACTTCTTCTTTAGATCTTTAGCGCACTGTTTCAACTTGTCTTCGTGTCCTCTAATCTTTAACATATCGCCTTTTTGCTTATCTCCGACCTGCGAACTTTACTCCTTCAGCAGAGGTTGGTATAATAAATAATAAATTAAGGCATATTTGTCAGTTCCTTCTTGATATCAGTTATTTTGGAGTTGATATTACTTCCCAGTCATATCTCTCTGTCAAAATGCTGTTTGTCTCTGGACGTTTCCAAATCGAGCTTCCTCTGGGCAGACCGTGCGTCAGAGACAGATTAGGATATTGTTTGGTCCAGTCTCGGCCTGCTTATTTTTCCGATGGAAATGGCGTCCCCGTGGTACCAAGTAGTCCATAACTTCTTCCCACCAATGTTCTACCTTTTCGCATTGGCCTCAGTGACACAGACTTCTGCAGTCGTTAATATGAAACGGATACATTGTGTCATCGACAGGTCGCCTGCAGACAAAGGCGTTGGAGTCGGCTCCGCAGCTAATTGGCTTTTGTTGCCAGGACGACGGAAGCGGCAGCCTGCAGATTCAACCTTCTTTCCAAGAACAAAGAACAATATGGTTATGTTGCTTATCGGTAATTACGTTCATTACGTGGTGGAGAGCGAGTATGGCGCGGTCCCTTGTGCCTTTTACCAGTATATGGTCCAACGGACATGGCAAAAGATGCCACGCTGTCGTGAGGCTTTTGTGAATATGCAGTATATGGTATTTCATGGTTAAGGAGATAAATGAATTGTAGAATTGTAGAATCCCTTTTCTGTACGAATGTTTCGTTATTATTACGTTGCTTTCGGTAAACTTTACCAAAAAAAGGAAGGTGTTACCTAAGCGTCTTCGTATTCTCGTCGTGGTCCCTATTCACGTGTATTGTTAGAGACTTTATTTCAATTTTGTGGTCTTGCTTGTCTCGGTTTTTCTCGTTTAATGAATACAAAATTAACGAAAAATGGTGCACGCCACAGCTAGAATTGATTGTTTACTTTTTAAGAGGCAGAAATCCTGTAGGATTAGGTCTGGTTCCGTTTCTTTACTTTTTCAGTAGAAGTAAAAAGAGAACGTAAATAACGAATGAACGATAATTATAAATAGAATGTCAGAATCTGAGGTAAGTACACATTTATTTCCTTCCGCTAATTACATTGCAGATTGCATCTTTTGTTTTAAAAATTGAGCTACAACCTTTAACGAAAAGGAAGTCTGTACAAGAGAGCTTTGCTGGTGACGTAAATAATCTGTGGCGAATTGGACCACATTGCACAAACGTGGGATCGACTACGAACTTATTTTCAGAAATACGCGCAGCACGACGTACGTTCATCGAGTAGCTAAACTGAAAAACTATGACACGACAGTATTTCACATTGAGGATTTAGCGTATATTTTCTTCTGTGGTTACGTCAGTGAAACAGTGTACTAGCTACATGATTTTGATTAGACACATCCCCATGCTCTCGTAATAGCGCCCCAACTGATAATTCAGGAAGTGCAGCAACATACAGGGTGATCAAAAAGTAAGTTTAATTTGAAAACTGAATGAATCTCGGAATAATGTAGAGAGGGAGGTACAAATACACACACATGCTTGGAATGACATGGGGTTTTATTATAACCAAAAAAATACAAACGTTCAAAAAATGGCCGACAGATGGCGCTTCATCTGATCCGAATTGCAATAATTAGTCTAACAAAGTAAGACAAAGCAAAGATGATGTTCTTTACAGGAAATGCTCAATATGTCCACCATCATTCCTCAACAATAGCTGTAGCCGAGGAATAATGTTGTGAACAGCACTGTAAAGCTTTCCGTAATTATGGTGAGGCATTGGCGTCGGATATTGTCTTTCAGCTTCCTTAGAGATGTCGGTCGATCACGATACACTTGCGACTTCAGGTAACCCCAAAGCCAATAATCGCACGGACTGAGGTCTGGGGACCTGGGAGGCCAAGCATTACGAAAGTGGCGGCTGAGCACACGATCATCACGAAACGACGCGCGAAAGAGATCTTTCACGCGTCTAGCAATACTTTTTCTTTAAATTTTTGTTCTAATAAAACCCCATGTCATTCCAAGCATGTGTGACAATTTTTACCTCTCTATCTACATTATTCCTTGTTTTATTAAGTTTTCAAATTTGTACTGACTTTTTGATCACCCAGTACATTCAAAGAACTGTGATACATTTTAGTAAATCCTACCAGCGGATTGCAGCTTATCACACTGTAAAGCACTGCAATTGTGAATACTAAATACAGTCATTCTGGAAAAATTTAGCTCTACGTTGCTATAGAAAATCCTCTTCATTCACTTTGGATACAGGTTTTTGCTCACTATCCTGGTGATCGAATTTAAAATAATATTCAGTACTTTCTGTACTTCGCATCACGGACGAAATCCGATACATACACGGCTATTTTGTGCATTAGCAAGTCACTTCAGTATGACCTGGCGCTGAGTGCGAGCTATCCTGAGACGCTCCTAGTTCTAAACTCAACCTGACATAAATCCTGTGTTACAGTACTAAATACTTGTCTTCTGACTTCTGCAAGATGTGGATACAAACATACATTGTTGTGTACGTTCACGACACTCTAATTCCGCCATGTGGTGCCCAGAGTAAAGTTCATGCTGTCACGGAACACTTTTACAAATATTAGAAGCCCGGAGACGGCGATGTGCGAGTTCGCCCTGGAATTGGCATGCTCGTAATTTCGAGAATATATGCCATGTTCGTCGCAAACAATAAATACGAGGGCATTTCGAAAAGTAAAGATACAATGGTTCGCAGTCCTTAAATAGAACATTTATTTAGAAAACATCAGTTACATCTTATTAACTGAATTATTTGTTATTTTTCGATATAATCACCCCCGTTATCCAAACACTTGTTAAGTCGGTGCACAAGCTTTTGTATCCCACAGTCATAGAAGGTTGCCGCCTGTTGTCGGAACCACATTTCAACTTCATCTTTGATCTCTTCATCGTCGTGGAATGATTTTCCACCAAGATGTGACTTCAGGTAACGGAAGATACGGAAGTCGGCGGTATGGCGGATGGTCCAATACGTCCAATTTGAGTTCTTTGAGTAGTGGTTTGATTACAAGCGCTGTGTGAGGCCGAACGTTGTCATGAAGGAAGCGGACTCCGCTTGTCAGCATTTCCCTGCGTTTGTTTTGAATTGTCCTTCGAAGACATTTCAAAGTCTGGCAATATGCAGCAGCATTAATTGTCTTTCCAGGAGGCATAAATTCCAACAGAATAATGCCTTGTCTGCCCAAAAAACAGAAGCCATGATTTTCTTCGCTGAAATAGACGTTTTGCATTTCTTGGCTTTTGGTGAAATCGAATGGAGCCATTGCATTGATTGTTGCTTCGATTCAGATGTATGGTGATAAACCCACGTCTTGTCACCTGTCACAATGTGATCAAGGAACTCATCATCTGCTTCAGCATAGCGTTTGAGGAAGTCGAGTGCAAAGCCCATCCTTTTCTTTTTGTGTTCTTCTGTTAACAGTTTTGGAACCCAGCGCGCACACAATTTCCTGTGCCCTAACTTGACAGTCAAAACCTCGTAAAGAGTTGTCATTGACATGTCCAGTACAATCTGATGCAATTCTTTCAATGTGAGACGTCCATTCACACGAAATGCTTCCTCCGTTCTCCGAAGAACGGCATCAAAGATCACAGATGGGCGACATGTTCTTTGTTCGTCATGAACATCGGTCCTACCTTCAGAGAAATGACATCATTTCGTTACATTCTGTCGATTCATAATGTTCCCATAAACAGGAACAATTTCTATGTGAATATCCGCTGGTCGCAGACCTTTTGCATGAAGAAAACATATGACGAAGCGCACTTCGCATTTGGCGGGATTCTTAATAGGCGCAGCCTTTTTAAACACGATCTACTCCAACCAGAAGCAAAGTTAAACTGTCAAACGATCGCGAGGAGAAAGCTAACGGTTCAAGGTTAACACCAGTGTTGCCAACTTGCTCGCCAAAACTCTTCTGTTCCTCTGGTGTACGGTGTATCTTTACTTTCCGAAATACCCTCGTAGATAGTGTTAGCTGTATCCAAATCTAAATCCAAATCCTCAGGGCAGTATTCGACTCGGTATTACAATGTCCACTGACATTAATCTAACCACTCGTAAAATAACCACATAACCACATCTGCTACGCTGCAAGACGTGGAGAGAGAGAGTCAGTGAGGCTCTGGAACTTACCGACAGGAATGTGGAGTCGTTCCGACTCCATTGTCGGGGCCAGCTGCGCTAACTTCCTCGGTTGAGGATCCATGGCTCGAACTGAACGATCGAGGTCGTCTCGCAGACTCTCGACTGGGTGTAAATCCTTGGAGTTTCGTGGTCGAGGGAGTACAGTAAACTCATCCTGGCACTCTTCGAACCACTCATGTGTACTGCGAGCTGTGTGACACGATGCATTGTCCTGCTGGTAGATGCCATCGTGCCGAGGAAAAACAACTGCACGTAGCGGTGGAACTGGTCTCCAACGGATGTCCTCCAGCCAGAACTCTTCTGACAATTGTTGCAGGGTATTTGCTTTCAGGCGGTTCTCGCAGTATACACAAATAGTCAGTCACTTGGCGTACCGAGCGACTTGGCGCAGTGGTTAGCACACTGGACTCGCATTCTGGAGGACTGCGGTTCAATCCCGTGTCCGCCCATTTTGATTTAGGTTTTCCGTGATTTCCCTAAATCGCTTCAGTCAAATGCCAGGATGGTTCCTTTGACAGGGCATGGCCAACTTCTTTCTCCATCCTTCCCTAATCCAATGAGACCGATGATCTCGCTGTTTGGTCTCTTCCCCCAAAATCAGTCCAATCCAATCACATGTCGTATTAAACGTAAGTCATCTAAAAAGGCCACTCAGTGGATGTCCGGATGCGGTACTGCGGTGCAAGCGCCAGCCTTTGTCGCCGGTGAACAGCGGTCAGCATGGACGCACATACCATGCGACAGCTGCGCAGGATCATACGCGCCAACGTACGCTGAAGGCTTCTTGAGAGAAAACGGCACAGCTTGGCTATTCTGAATGGTTTGAAGCGGCCCGCCACGAATTTCCCCTTGTGCCAACCTTTTTATATCAGAGTGTCACTCGCAACCTACATCCTCAATTGCTTAGTGCATACATTCCAATTTCGGCCTTCTTCTACAGTTTTTTCCCTCTACAGCTCCTTCTAGTACCATGGAAATTATTCCATGGTGGCTTAACACACGTTCTATCATCCTGTCCCTAACTCTTATCAGTGTTTTCCATATTTTCCTTTCCTCGACGATGCTGCAGGGAAGCATCTCATTCCTTTCATTATGAATACACCTAATATTCAGCATCTCAAATGCTTCGACTCTCCCCTCTTTCAGTTTTCCCGCAGTCAATGTTTCACCATCTACAATGCTTTGCTCCAGACGTACATTCTAAGAAATTTCTCCCTCAGATTAAGGCCTATGTTTGATACTTGCAGACCTGTCTTGACCAGAAATTCCCTTTTTGCCTGAGCTACACGGCCTTTAATGTGCTTATTGCTCCGTCCGTCATGGATTATTTTATTGCTTAGGTAGCAAAGTTTCTTAACTTGTAATGTTAATTTTCTCTCTGTTTTCACTTCTGCTATTTCTCATTACTAAAGTCTTTCTTCGATTTACTTTCATTCCATATTATGTACTCTTCGTACCGTTCATTCAACTCAAACATCGTGTAACTTTTCTTCACTTTCACTGAGAATAGCATGGCTAGTAATATATCTTATCATTTATATCCTTTCACTTTGGATTTTAGTACCACTCTTCAACGTTTCTTCTATTTCCGTCAATGCCTCACCGATGTATAGATTGAGCAGAATGGGCGACAGACTTCATTCTTGTCTTACGAACACTTCGTACTTGGTCATCCTCTCTTACTATTCCCTCTTAGTTCTTGTACATATTGTATATCACCTATCTTCCCCTATAACTTACTGTTTTACTCAGAATTTCGAACATCTTGCACCATTTATCATTGTTGAAAGATTTTTTAAATTTGACGAATACTGTGAAGGTGTCTGTAATCTTCAGTCTTACCTCTGTTATCAAACTGCATCGTCAAAACTGCTTCTTTGGTGTCTTTCCCTTTCGTGAAGCCAAATTTATAGTCAACTAACAGATCCTCAGTCTTCTGTTATTCTTGTCAGCAACGAGTGTGCATGATCTGTTAAGCTGATTGTGTGATAATTCTTGCACTCGTCAGCTCTTTCTGCCTTCCGAATTATGTGAATGATAGTTTTTCGAAAGTCACATAGTACGTCGCCAGACTCATACATTCTACACATCCACTTGTTGCCACCTTCCCAAATGATTTCAGAAATTGTGATGGAATGTTATCTATCTCTTCTGCCCTATTTGGTCTTAAGTCTTCCAGAGCTCTCTTAAATTCTGACTCTATTACTGGATCCCCTATCTCTTCTAAATCGACTTATGTTTTTCTTCCATGACATTAGACATTTCTTCCCTCTCACAGAGGCCTTCAATGTACTCTCTCCACCTGTTCGCTCTCTCCTCTGCATTTAGCAGTAGAATTCCCGTTACCACCCTAGCTTTTAATTTCACTGAAGGTTGTTTTGACTTTTCTATAAGCTGAATCAGCCATTCAGGCTATCATTTCTTTTTCGATTTTCTCACATTCTTCATGCAATAATTTCGTCCTAGTATGCCTGCACTTCCTATTTATTTCATTCCTAAGTGACTTGTATTTATGTATTCCTGAATTTCTCGTAACATTTTTGTACTTCCTTCTTCAGCCCATCAACTGAATACTTTCTTCTGTTATAAATGGTTTCTTCACACTTTCGTTTCTAGTACGCGGATGTCTCTTTATAAACTCAGCGACTGTCCTTTTTAGAGATGTACATTCCCCTTCAGCTCAACTGCCAAGCGAACTATTCATTGTCGCACTATCTACAGCCTCAGAGGACTTCAAGCGTATCTCTTCATTACTTAATCCTTCCGTATACCAATTCTTTGCGCATTGTGTCTACCTGACTAGTTTCTCAAACTTCAGCCTATAACACTGCAACAGCATTTAGGTAGCTTGTACTATGAAATACCAAATTTGGTTTATTACGTAGTATGTACCAACAGAACAAATAGTCCTGTCATGGAAAAGCCACGTATAACACTTCCTGTCAGCTACTACTGTACCATAACCTCAATGCTAGAAGCAGTTTGCAAAACAGAATTATTTTGTTAGAGTAATTATGGTATAACGCAACAGAGCAGTGTTACCCTCTGAGAGGAATTTTATTATGTTGACCGTGTTATTCCTAACGGAGGTGGCTTATCGGAGATGAAAGTCATAATTACGTAAATAATTAAACAGTGACAAACAAAATATTGCCTATCTGCACTGTTTAACGGATAACGAAAACGGTCGCCAGCCTAACTAGGCAAGAGAATGATTAACATTCTCGTGCAAGAAAATAGTTATTAGTAACTTTAATGGATAAAAACAACCTATACTTGGCCACACGCGAGTGCAATGAGCTCTGACACACTCATATGTTTACGGTAAGATTGAAACTAACAGTTGGAGCAGTACAAACTATTTGCAAAATTATAACAGGTACAGAAAAACACTATCACTTTCAGGGCTTACACAAACTGAGTGGTCTTTATAACACTACCATTAACATTCCCTCTAGGATCATAAATTGGAGGTAGGTTTAGTTTAAGTCTCTCTCAGTTAAATACTTTACTATTTAAAATGAGAGTAAGTTGAAATCCACTGACAGGTTAGTTATCACTGTTTTTCAAATAAATAGATTATGATTTTCATAAATAAAGATCTTTCCGTTATTTGTTATCTCGCATTAGCACACTAGACAAACTGTGGATCCTGTTATACTGTTAATATGCACTTATAATACACAAGAGAGACAAACACTTAGTAATCATGAACATATAGTTTCCTACTATGCAGTTTTCCACTTTTACTACCGTGAGACATAAAATTAACATTTATGTAAGATACTGACTCACTTTCTGCGGTTAACAACAGGCAGTAATGTGATCATTTACTAAGCAAAACTCTATAAGTCTCAGTCTTGAGAAATTTTAATTTGAAGTTGGCAACAACACATTAATAAGCAGTTTTACTAGGAAAATTATCTCAGCAAGCATCATTAACTTTAACTCACTCTCTTGCCACATTAACTTTAACTTTCTCTTTACTATGTTCAAAGGGGGCATTAATTAGAAAACTGGGTTTTAAAGTACTTTCAGTAAGGACACTCGGTAATCACTTTAGTTCAAACGGAGAGGACCCTGAGAGGTGTTATGATGAGGAGAAAAGTCAAGGTAGGTACATAAATTCAGATATAAATTACCTTATATTTCAGAACATTAGCACATTCATTAAGCTGATCCTTCACTGTACATCATTATAGTCTTACGTTGCAATGATTGCGCAATGTGATGGCAACTGCCTGTTGGTAGGTGGAACTGCAGGGAGAATTGCTGGACTCTGTCATTTCTTGGTGGCGATGATAGATACAAATTCCAGAATAGTTCCAGCTATTTATGCATCCATCCGAGGCCTTGGAAAGAAGCAGGAAAAGCCTCTCTCGGAATGAACACAATATGCATCTTTTACATGGCAGTGCACGGACTCGTAGCTCGTCCCCGACTGCTGGCTCGTCCCCGACTGTCAGTTCCACCTTTTCCACCTAGGCCAACCACAATTTGCGCGCGCTACACAGTTCCGTTCCCGAGGGGAACCACTACACCATTTACATACAAACTAACTAAGAACCCTAAGTGAGGATCAGCAATTTACATAACAGTAACCAAATACATTAAATAAAACAAAACATTTACACATATTGACATCTCCACAACAAAATTATTCGCACAAAATTACAATTATGTACAGTACGTTTTGTTCCCTCCAAATGGGACAAATAGTTTAAATGAAGGATGTGCTACACAGCATAGAACCAAACCATGACATCAAAGTTTGTATAAAGAAAGCAGTATACAATTTTATATTATCTATTCAATCACACACATTTACAAAAGCACAGCAATGTAATATTAAATGAAACAAAAGCAAAATAAATCAGTACAGCTTTAGAGCTATGGTGTTACACATGCCCCATGTTCGTTGAAGTTTCCCGTCAGGGATACTTCAAGGAAACACCCATAACACCTAAGTGGTGTTGGCTGCAAAAAAAATACATATTACAGATATACAGTATATAATCTAACAACTTCATACATTTCTTCCCAAAACATTTTCAAAAATAAGACATTTACAGTAATTTTCACTTTCAGACTGGTTTAAGGAAACTAATTTTGCATCGTTACACAAGATATCTTTAAGCATGTTCATTTCATACACACACAGTTCAAATAAAAGACAAACAGTACACAAAATAAGCTTTATATTAGTAGAATAGGTATGGCCTTCAAACAAAAAATAATACACATATACAACAGCACAGAAAATTCTAACTCAACAAAACACAAATTTGTCTTTCAGTGTTGTTAAAGAATGAAACTTTCAGACACACACAAGTATACTCATTATCACAGTACATTTTGCAAGGTTCAGCAATTAATGAAATATTGAAAAATTCAGTTTGCATCCACATATGTACTAATATTTACGCAAAACAGCTATGAGAACTTTTTCCAACTGACTCTTTAAATACAAAAGTAACTTTTCAAGGTTTTCTCAAAACAATTAACTTTAAAGCTGCTTTTCATTAATAGCAGTCCAAAATGTTTGTGACACATAAACATGCTAACCTACTCAGAACCTATTTTTCATCATCACTGCTGTGTTTTTAAAACAAGGTAGTCCAAAACATTTAAGTTATTCCAGAAAAACTAGTATCAAAAACATCTACATCCTTTTGAAGAAAAATGCATATATTTTTTATATAATAACCTTTCACTGACTCCTATAAGAATAGTCAGTTCATAACACATTGACCAATAAACCTAACTTACTTCACTGCTTGCCTCAGCACTAGCAGTCCATGTTTCACATTGTGCCCATTATTGGTTTGGCAGTCTTTATCTATAAACATTTAGACACAAAAACACAATTTAGATTAAAAACACTACAGAAAACACATTTTTAAATTGACACACTGCCCCATCCTCTAGGTTTGGCAGTTCATGACCACTTATCAACTTCTTGCCCCACAATGGCAAGTCCTTTGGCTACTGCTCACATAGCATATATGGTAGTCCTCAACTTCAGGACCACAGCATTTTTATTGTTTTGTCTTGTTTTGCCGCCCAACAATATATTTTTGAGCCGTTTATTGTCATCATCTCCAAGTTTTTTTCCATCATTATGTCATTTTTTTTTTCAATTGCATTAATGGTATAAAAGATAAAACCTGCAACTTTGAAACAGCAATTAGACACTGGTAATATTAATTTTTTTCTTTTCAAATGAGAACTTCAGGTAACATATACATTAATGAAAAACAATTAAATGTCATACTTGGGATCAAGTCAGGACTAAGAATTTCTTACTACCCCTTTACCATTGCTTTTCCACACACAGTTAGGTCATTACATACATCAAGTCCAGGACAATAATTTTATATCCTATTGCAAGTGCTTTTTGCCTTTGGTGGCACTAGACATATACATCTCATATCCATCTTACACACATTAGCCAGGTTCATCTCCACAGTTTTTTAACACACAAAGTTTTTCAACGTCATATATATCCCTATTTTCCAAAAACATTTACATTTCATTTAGCTTGTTTTCAGTATTCTTACCTTTTCCATCCATATTCCTCTTTCCAGTTACTTTTCCATTACCTTTTTCCTTTACAATATATACTATACTTACATCATTCTTGGTCATTTTCTAGTGTACCCAATTTAATTATTCATTTACTTATTCACAAACAATACACAGTATCTTACCTTATTTCCACACTTTTCAGTCTACTCTTACAGAGAAAAAGGAAAGAAGATAGTAAAAGTTCTGAATGATGAAGAGGAAGGTTGACAACACGAAAAGAAATGGAAGTAGTGCTGGCAACGACTCAGGTCCCTGGTGCTCGTCAGGCACCTGACAATGCAAAGAGTGCATGTCCCCTGAGGGTTCAACAACCCTCATCTGAGGACATGTATCTTTAAGTAAACCACAAACCGCAAACATAAGCTTTTTCGGATTTATAAGTATATTAGAAATAAATTATTATCTTGTGGATTTCTTTGCACTTTCATTAAGTTACCATAAGCATCATTATTCATAAAGTTATAAGGTTTGCCACACTACATGCCCCTATCTTCATAATTAGGCTGGCAACAATATGTATTCAATTGAAAAGAAACAGTTCCCAAGCAGAATAAATAATAAAATAAAGAACATCCTGCCCCAGGTCTCCAGATCAACAAAACAATATTTCACTTTCAGGTAACACTCAGATACAATAATAATAGAGTCATGCATTATATTAACAGAGTATATACATACATCCTGCCCCCAGTCTCTTAATTAACAAGGCAGTCTTTTATGGTTCATAAAACAGTCACTTAAGTCTGGTGGCTTTTTAGGCCTCCTATTTTCTACATCTTTCACTAAGCTATTCTGATCTAGCCAACGTTTTGTTTCATCAGGTGGCTTTTTAGGTTTTGGAATTTCAAAGTCTTTAGCAAGATACATCATCTCCCGCCCTGCTATTATTTTACCAGGTGGTTCTTTTTGTTCCTGTAATTCACACTCTTTCAAAACATTTGTTAAGGATTGCCCCAGTATAATATCATCGGGAGGTTCATGCGAATTATGCCCTTGTATTATATTACTGAATAATTCCTTCGGTTTTGGCCCAGTTCTACTTTCTGTATCTTGCTTTGGAAAAATGTCACTAATTTTCTCATACCCTCTTTCAGTAAAAGTATATTCACTTTCGTTTACACCTGAAAATTCATCTTCACTGGAGTCATCACTACTCCCTTCCTCACCATCAGATCCACTTAAGTACTCTACTTTTGAACAATAAGGGAAGTTAGTATATTCATTCTTATGTGTATTCGTATACCCTTCATCATCTGAATTATCACTGATTTCATTTTCGTCATCAGTTTCGAGCAGGAAAGCAACTTTTAAACAGTGGAGCAGATTATCGCTAGATGTTTCAGTCACTTCGATTTTGGACTCATTTTCTACACACTGCACATCGTTTGGAGACTCAGGCACTTCTATTGTATCACTTTGAACGATTTCAGCCTTAACTTCATACTTAGTATAAACGTCACATACTTCGATAACCTTCATTTCATTTTCTTCCTTACTATCAGTTTCAGACAATCGTGCGAAATTCCTACTAGACCCTTCTGCATTAGAATCACAAAACACCTTTCCATCAACAATAACTTCAAATGCACTGCTTATAATGTCATGTTCACTAACGTCCTCCTTTACATCACTTTCACCTATTATTAATTGTGTACACGTCTTTTGCGTGGCATATTCTACCTTTCTTTCCTCTTTATTCATCATAACCTTCCCCACATCTACGTCTTTTACCTCATACACATCATTAACAGTACAAATATTCCCCTTTTCACTCGCCTTTTCTGTCTCCCTTTCATTCTTTAACAAAGTCTTTTCGCACGATTCCGATACTGAGTTATCCTTATCATACGACATATTAACTTTATTTTCAGTTTTACATTCGTCTACTACTGAAACCGGCCAACGGAAGTGTCCGATCCCGCCTCTTCTGTTTCTCTCTACGGCAGCCATCTTGTTCTGACGTCTGCCATTTGTGTGTGCTGCCAAGTGCAACGTACGCTGCTCCGGCAACCGCTGGCCCGAGCACGAACGGTCACGTGACTTCGCTCTTGGAACGCCACTATGTATCACTCCGCGCCCGTCTTCCATAGGCGCGTCCTTAACCTTCCTGCCCCGTAGTTTGCATCTTTCCTTCTCGAATCTATGATTTGACGTCTTTTCTTTGGGCCCAAAACCGGTTTCCGCGTGAATCCGGCCCGTAACACACGCGGTTTTCAGTTTTCCATTTCGTCTCTATTTTGGAAATTCCGCGCCATGTATCCTCTGCCGCGCGTAGTATAATTTCCCCTGCCTCTCGCACGACCTCTTTGAATCGTGTTTACACGAAATCTATCGTTTTCCTGTCGTTCAGCTTGGTCATTGCTTTCTCGCGAATAATTGTTGTTATTATGGGGACGAGATTCGCGATTCCTTCGCCAGCGATCTTCATCCTCGACCCTTTCCAAAAAGGCAGAAAAACTTCTATGGGTACTCCCAAAATATCGTTTAGAATCCTCAGGCAATTTCTGCCAAAGAACCCAAACGATCTCGGCTTCAGTTCTTCTTGCTTTTAGGTGTATTAGTTTTCTGTACCATGATTCGCAAAACTCTTTCATGGTTTGCCTGCCTCTGCTGTCATACAACCTGGCCATTAGAAATTCACGCCACAACTGGTCTTGTTTTTGTTCTGACCAGTATTCGTCAATAAATTTTTGTTTAAAGGTTTCAAAAGACATCTGGTTAGTATCAAGATTCAACCCCCACCTTTTTGCTTCTCCCGTTAATGCACCGAATACAACATTAATTTTTTCCTAGTCAGACAAATATTCAGGAAAATTTCTTTCGCAATTCTTTACAAAGTCTAGGGGGTGCCATCCGTTATGTCTCTTTGCAGGGTCGAATTTTTCTTCGCCCTCTAATATTTTACTGTCTCTTTGCAGGGTCGAATTTTTCTTCGCCCTCTAATATTTTACTGAAAGGCATTTTTTCAGTAAAATGTGTAGGTCCTGATCGTATTTTTCTTTCCAAGTCATACATTTTGCCTTGGATTTGCGAAGTGTTATGTTCACACTTCTTTTCGCAAGTAACAATCTGTTTGGTTAATTCTCTACTTGTTTCTGTCACAGATTGTTTAATCTGTGCAAATTCCACGTTACATTCATTTTGTATTTCGGATTTAATACCGAATACCTTTTCATCCACTTTAGTACAGACTAAGGGTTCTATTTGATCTTGAATTTTAATTACTTCAGTGTCAAATCTTTCGTTAATGTCATCAATTTGTCCTTGTACATTGGCAATATTACCATTGATGACAGTAATTTCGCTTTTAATACTTTTGATTTCATTACTCACTGTTCCTACCCTTGAGTTAACTTCTTCAATTTGTTTACTAAGATTTTTGCCTTGCTCTTGCATTTCTTTACTAATATCGCTACCCTGTGTTGTAATTAGCTGCCTTTGTGCTGCATTTTGTTGCGCCAGTGCTGCAATTTGAGCCTTAATATTGTTATTTTGTGCAGCGTTTTGTTGTCCCTGTGCTGTAATTGGCTGTCTTTATTCTACATTTTGTCGCCCCAGTGCTGTAATTTGTGCAGACAACATTTTTAACAAATCAGTCACATCTGGTGTCTTCTCACTTTTGGTTTCAACTGCATTTTCGTGTTCAAATCCTACAGCCCTTTCTGTTTTTGGAGATTCAAACATATCCCGCGATTCATTAACATAGCCACTGTCTTCCACAACATCACTCATACTGTCTTGCTTAGTACGCGCAACACACATAGCTTCGATCTGTTTATTGACGTCTGCGTGATAACGTACGTAGTTTAACTCGCGCGTAATGCCATCCGTTGGTGTGCTGCCTGAACTGCTCTCGATCGCATTCTGTTCTTGCGTGTCTAGATTTATTTCTAGTTTCCTGTCCATTTTAGCTATTATTAAGTACTGATACCTTTTATTTTCAATTTAAACTGAACTTTCACTATCCGGTCTGTCAAATAATGTACAGGTTCGTGCCGCTGGACGTTTTATGTTCACTCTATGTTTGTAAAATGCTTACTGCTTATAATTTTTTTCCGCTTGTAGGTGCAGATTGAACAACGTCCTGTCACGCGGCGCCACGTATAACACTGCAACAGCATTTACGTAGCTTGTACTATGAAATACCAAATTTGGTTTATTACGTAGTATGTCCCAACAGAACAAATAGTCCTGTCACGGAAAAGCCACGTATAACACTTCCTGTCAGCTACTACTATACCATAACCTCCATGCTAGAAGCAGTTTGCAAAACAGAATTATTTTGTTAGAGTAATTATGGTATAACGCAACAGAGCAGTGTTACCCTCTGAGAGGAATTTTATTATGTTGACCGTGTTATACCTAACGGAGGTGGCTTATCGGAAATGAAAGTCATAATTACGTAAATAATTAAACAGTGACAAACAAAATATTGCCTATCTGCACTGTTTAACGGATAACGAAAACGGTCGCTAGCCTAACTAGGCAAGAGAATGATTAACATTCTCGTTCAAGAAAATAGTTATTAGTAACTTTAATGGATAAACACAACCTATACTTGGCCACACGCGAGTGCAATGAACTCTGACACACTCATATGTTTACGGTAAGATTGAAACTAACAGTTGGAGCAGCACAAACTATTTGCAAAATTATAACAGGTACAGAAAAACACTATCACTTTCAGGGCTTACACAAACTGAGTGGTCTTTATAACACCACCATTAACATTCCCTCTAGGATCATAAATAGGACATAGGTTTAGGTTAAGTCTCTCTCAGTTAAATACTTTACTATTTAAAATGAGAGTTAGTTGAAATCCACTGACAGGTTACTTATCACTGTTTTTCTAATAAATAGATTATGATTTTCATAAATAAAGATCTTTCCGTTATTTGTTATCTCGCATTAGCACACTAGACAAACTGTGGATCCTGTTATACAGTTAATATGCACTTATAATACACAAGAGAGACAAACACTTAGTAATCATGAACATATAGTTTCCTACTATGCAGTTTTCCACTTTTACTACCGTGAGACATAAAATTAACATTTATGTAAGATACTGACTCACTTTCTGCGGTTAACAACAGGCAGTAATGTGATCATTTACTAAGCAAAACTCTATAAGCCTCAGTCTTGAGAAATTTTAATTTGAAGTTGGCAACAACACATTAATAAGCAGTTTTACTAGGAAAATTATTTCAGCAAGCATCATTAACTTTAACTCACTCTCTTGCCACATTAACTTTAACTTTCTCTTTACTATGTTCAAAGTGGGCATTAATTAGAAAACTGGGTTTTAATGTACTTTCAGTAAGGACACTCGGTAATCACTTTAGTTCAAACGGAGAGGACCCTGAGAGGTGTTATGATGAGGAGAAAAGTCTAGGTAGGTACATAAATTCAGATATAAATTACCTTATATTTCAGAACATTAGCACATCCATTAAGCTGATCCTTCACTGTACATCATTATAGTCTTACGTTGCAATGATTGCGCAATGTGGGGGCAACTGCATGTTGGTAGGTGGAATTGCAGGCAGAATTGCTGGACTCTGTCATTTCTTGGTGGCGATGATAGATACAAATTCCAGAATAGTTCCAGCTATTTATCCATATTTATCCATCCATCCGAGGCCTTGGAAAGAAGCAGGAAAAGCCTCTCTCGGAATGAACACAATATGCATCTTTTACATGGCAGTGCACGGACTCGCAGCTCGTCCCCGACTGCTGGCTCGTCCCCGACTGTCAGTTCCACCTTTTCCACCTAGGCCAACCACAATTTGCGCGCGCTACACAGTTCCGTTCCCGAGGGGAACCACTACACCATTTACATACAAACTAACTAAGAACCCTAAGTGAGGATCAGCAATTTACATAACAGTAACCAAATACATTAAATAAAACAAAACATTTACACATATTGACATCTCCACAACAAAATTATTCACACAAAATTACAATTATATACAGTACGTTTTGTTCCCTCCAAATGGGACAAATAGTTTAAATGAAAGATATGCTACACAGCATAGAACCAAACCATGACATCAAAGTTTGTATAAAGAAAGCAGTATACAATTTTATATTATCTATTCAATCACACACATTTACAGAAGCACAGCAATGTAACATTAAATGAAACAAAGCAAAATAAATCAGTACAGCTTTAGAGCTATGGTGTTACAAGCCTACTCATCATCTTTACTAAACTGTAGTCTGTGAGTGTCTAGTCCTGGCTCAGCCTTACAATCCAATATTTGGTTTCGGAATCTCGGCCTGACAGTGATGTTATCCAACTGAAATCTTCTTGTGTCTACCCGTCTTTTCCAAGCATACCTCTATCTCTGGTGGATCTCGAGCAGAGTATTCGCTATCACCAGCTGAAATATGTTGTAGAACTCAATTAGTCTTACTCCTCTCTCTGTCCTAGTACACAGAACATATTATCCTGTCACCCTTTTTCCACTCCTTCCCTTACAACCGCATTCCCATCCCCTGTGACTGTTACGTTTTCCTCTCCCGTTACTTACCGAATTTCCCACTTCAGTATCCCCGTGCACTTTCTCTATCTAACCCACTTCTGCTTGCGACGTTGGCATGCATAACTGAACTATTGTCGTCTGTGTTGATATGCTGCCGATTCTGATAAGAACAATCCTATCACTGAACAGTACGCTGTAACTCACTCTCTGCCCTACTTACCAATTCATAATTAATCCTACTCCTGTTGTACTGTGTTAAAGTACTGTTGATATTACCCTTAACCCATCTGATCCTAATTCCTTGTCTTCTTTCCATTTCACTTCTGGGACCTCCACTACAAGTAGAGTGAGCCTTAGCATTTCATTTACCTGATTTTCTATCTTCTCTATCACATTCAAAGTCCTTATATTCCATGCCCCGATTCGTAGAATGTTACCTTTTCGTTGGTTATTCAATATTTTTCTGACGGTCACCTTCGCCATACCAGTCCTCTCACGAAGCTCCGAAATGGAATTTGTGGTAAGTACCTATGGGACCAACTGCTGAGGCCATCGGTTCCTAGGCTTACACACTACGTAATCTAACTTAAACTAACGTACACTAAGGACAACACACACACTCACGCCCGAGGGATGACTCGAACATCCGATGGGGGAAGCGGCGTGGAGCGTGGCAAGGTGCTTCAGACCGCGTTGCTACCCCAGGCGGCCTCCGAAAGGGATCTAGTGAGAAATCCTTTTTGTCAATGGAGAGATCTTCTTGAATCTTGTTCGATTGTAGGTCACCTGTCTTGTGGATACAAATTACACTCCTGGAAATGGAAAAAAGAACACATTGACACCGGTGTGTCAGACCCACCATACTTCCTCCGGACACTGCGAGAGGGCTGTACAAGCAATGATCACACGCACGGCACAGCGGACACACCAGGAACCGCGGTGTTGGCCGTCGAATGGCGCTAGCTGCGCAGCATTTGTGCACCGCCGCCGTCAGTGTCAGCCAGTTTGCCGTGGCATACGGAGCTCCATCGCAGTCTTTAACACTGGTAGCATGCCGCGACAGCGTGGACGTGAACCGTATGTGCAGTTGACGGACTTTGAGCGAGGGCGTATAGTGGGCATGCGGGAGGCCGGGTGGACGTACCGCCGAATTGCTCAACACGTGGGGCGTGAGGTCTCCACAGTACATCCATGTTGTCGCCAGTGGTCGGCGGAAGGTGCACGTGCCCGTCGACCTGGGACCGGACCGCAGCGACGCACGGATGCACGCCAAGACCGTAGGATCCTACGCAGTGCCGTAGGGGACCGCACCGCCACTTCCCAGCAAATTAGGGACACTGTTGCTCCTGGGGTATCGGCGAGGACCATTCCCAACCGTCTCCATGAAGCTGGGCTACGGTCCCGCACACCGTTAGGCCGTCTTCCGCTCACGCCCCAACATCATGCAGCCCGCCTCCAGTGGTGTCGCGACAGGCGTGAATGGAGGGACGAATGGAGACGTGTCGTCTTCAGCGATGAGAGCCGCAACTGCCTTGGTGCCAATGATGGTCGTATGCGTGTTTGGCGCCGTGCAGCTGAGCGCCACAATCAGGACTGCATACGACCGAGGCACACAGGGCCAACACCCGGCATCATGGTGTGGGGAGCGATCTCCTACACTGGCCGTACACCACTGGTGATCGTCGAGGGGACACTGAATAGTGCACGGTACATCCAAACCGTCATCGAACCCATCGTTCTACCATTCCTAGACCGGCAAGGGAACTTGCTGTTCCAACAGGACAATGCACGTCAGCATGTATCCCGTGCCACCCAACGTGCTCTAGAAGGTGTAAGTCAACTACCCTGGCCAGCAAGATCTCCGGATCTGTCCCCCATTGGGCATGTTTGGGACTGGATGAAGCGTCGTCTCACGCGGTCTGCACGTCCAGCACGAACGCTGGTCCAACTGAGGCGCCAGGTGGAAATGGCATGGCAAGCCGTTCCACAGGACTACATCCAGCATCTCTACGATCGTCTCCATGGGAGAATAGCAGCCTGCATTGCTGCGAAAGGTGGATATACACTGTACTAGTGCCGACATTGTGCATGCTCTGTTGCCTGTGTCTATGTGCCTGTGGTTCTGTCAGTGTGATCATGTGATGTATCTGACCCCAGGAATGTGACAATAAAGTTTCCCCTTCCTGGGACAATGAATTCACGGTGTTCTTATTTCAATTTCCAGGAGTGTATGTTTTTAATCAAGTGATTTCCATTGCCTTATGCCTCCTCTTGCAGTTGATCGTTGCTGATTATTCCGCCTCTTAGGGGCAGTTTCCCATCCGAATGGCAAGAGGGAGCCCCGAACTTCAGCCTGTTCATCTGTGCTCTTTGAAACGCCATTGGCAGAACGATGGTGGCTTCTTATGACGGAAGTCTTCAGCCGCTATTGCTGATGATTTTTATTCCAAATTTTAGCAGTGAATAGTTTCGTTGCTAGACTATGGGTGCATTGTACGTCTGTTCGTCCGTAATCATGTGCACAGCCGTCGTTTACTCTTGTCATCTAAGATCCGTGATGTACCACAGATGTCTCAGCGCAGGTTTTAGGCCTCATCAGTTTGCCATGCATCGTATACTTTAAACAAGGCGGCATACGAAAAACTTACAGACTTCGCCGTTTCGAAAGTGGTTCCACCCTTAGCGTGAAAGATAATGTTCACGTTCTGTTGGACATCAGAGAAATACTGTACTGTTTTCCCGCGTCCTCGCGATACGCTTTCTATACCCCCCAATCTTAGTGCTGACACCTGCCGTCTGTGAGTGGTTATTGCGCGTTATGTTGAACATGAATGGTGCTCACATTAATTAGACTGGACCGCGTGTAATGGCGCACAAAGAAGGTCTTCACGTACAGCGTGCACCCTGGTTCTTTGGGCGCAGTGCGCACTTGTTTAAAGGGGCCGGAGAACCAAAGGATTCAACCAATAAAGTCGCGCTTCCTAGCGGTGTCTGCTGTCGCGCAGTTCAAAGTGCAC
The DNA here is from genome assembly GCF_023864345.2 of Schistocerca serialis cubense. Lineage (NCBI taxonomy): Eukaryota > Metazoa > Arthropoda > Insecta > Orthoptera > Acrididae > Schistocerca > Schistocerca serialis. Next base: position 237,479,668 of record NC_064638.1, on the reverse strand, counting down.
GCTCCACCTACTATCGAGGCGACTAATTTATACCATCTCCACATTGCTGTCAGCTGGTCGAATATGCTAGTCTCTGGCTAGGGGAAAATGAATACCCTTCCTCTCTTTAAACGACCCATCGTGTCAGAAAATATCTGAAATGGTAGGTGTATCGACGACAGAGACATCAGCTAGGTTGAAGGGCGTATAGTTTGCCGTAACGCTGTCGCCTCTTCAGATAACAAAAGCCGGAAGTTGTGTGGCTGGAAAGATAGGCCGTGTACGTGAGTTGCTTCGTGGCTCTGTCAGAACTTTGTAGTTGCCGCTGGAACTGCCTGTGGTGCATGAGCTCATAACGCGCGGAGGTGGCTGCAGCGATGGCGATCACAACAATGCACCGTCCTGGTAATGCCTCGGTGTACTGTCGGGAGCGGACGCAAATTCGACACACGTGGTCCAGCAGTGTAAGCAGCTGGAGGAGTGTTGCGACGCCACTGATTACTTCGTCCCGCCGCGCAATCAGACATTTACGCCAGCTGTTACTGAGAACGACATACGACTGGCGACCCGTACGTGGGAGCGGTAATGAAGACGTGTTCCGTCGTCCTGGCCCGCAACTAAGCGAGTGACGTTAGTGGTCGTCGCCAAAGCAACAGCTCGGCTGCGCAGTTAAAGCCGAAAGGGGTGGACCTGCTGTACGACGCCAGGAAACCAGTAAGGGCTGCCTCAGATGGAGCCGCTGCCATGATATTCAGCATCAGAGTCTTAAATTCTGTGCTCAGCCACTCATCTGTGAAATTTGACTCCCGGGTGAGACGAGTCCATTACGTTTGAAAAACTGGCGGTCCTCAAATACCACGAATCAACTACCATTGCCAGAGAGTAAGGTACGTGACATACCACTGTAATGAATCAGAGACATTAGTCCGAGCAGATGCTACCTACCAGTTTAACGAAAATGTGACGATTATATTGATATTCACTGTGAGAGGCGTATGTATTTTTTCTCGTGTGCTGACGAATATCTTTGGACAACACCACATCAACATCTTTATTACTTCATTTAATAATAGTGCTACTAATTTACAGAGTACTTAAGCTAATAAGACATTAGTAATACTATTCTTTCATGTAATTTCTACATTTTGTTGCTAAAAATACCAGCAACTCAAATTTGATTACTACTTGCTCACTTTTCTCTATCTTTTGCGTACAATTTATCGGTGGTGACTAATTCCAGAAGTCAACGTTCATTCAAAAACCATTGCGAGCATTCAAAGTGTTTGAAAAAGTTTAATTTTAACTACACAAATAGAATGGCATGAAGACTAGGGTGTAACGCACCGTACACAACGAGGCTGTTAGAGACGTTCACAGATACACTTCCAAGACGCCTACATCATAACAGATCTCCATAATAAATGTAGTATGACCATAACAGTCCCCGGCTCGTGGTCTAGTGCTGGCCCCTGGATCACTGGGTCCGGAGTTGGGGATTTTCTCTGCCCGGGGACTGGGTGTTTACGTTGTCCTCATCATTTCATCATTCGTGATGGTGGCTAGATTGGACTGCGTAAAAAATTTTGACTTTATATGGGCGCTGATGATCTCGCAGTTGAGCGCCTCACAAACCAAACATCATCATCATCATTACCGTTATAGAGAAGTGGTGTATGCAAGTACAAGATTGTCTCTTGAATGTGCCTTTTCTGTATTGTGAATACATCTTGTAAGAGTATTGGTAGAATTATTTTGGCAGTGGTTTCCGAATGAATGTTAATATTCGAAACTAGTCACCACAATTAAACTGTTCGCGACTATCGGAGAAACATGAATAAATAATAAACTTTTCTCCTCCAGTTTTCGATACCGCATATTACCGAACAGATTCCTTGCCCTGGGTAGCATTTAGTAAAGAGAAGTCGAAATACTTGTGCCGCTGTTACCACCAGATGGAGTTGATACACAGCAAGGATCTTACATTACGTCACCGAAATTCCCATTAGAATATCTAGGGATAAAAACAAAATTAATTTGATTTCTTTTAACTATTAGCTTAGCTGCAACAGCCAAAACTGTCTGTAACGTTACTGAACATTATAATTTAGAAGAAGGTTGCATTACCTACCAACTCTTTTTCTTGTACTGTAAATGATCAACCAAGGCAATATACAGGGTGTAAATTTTAAGTTGAAAAACCAGAATAACTCGAAAAACAAGCTTCTCACGAAAAAATGTGTAGAATCCAAAGTTGATTATTTTCGAGGGGAGCATCCGCTGATGATAAAATTAGCCCGCCACCACAGGGGTTTCGAAAACTGGAGGAGAAAAGTTTATTATTTATTCATGTTTCTCCGATAGTCGCGTACAGTTTAATGGTGGTGACTAGTTTCGAATATTAACGTTCATTCGGAAACCATTGCTAAAATAATTCTACCGATACTCTTACAAGATGTATTCACCCCCTAGGGGTGGGGCGGGAGACAACTTTAAAATTTCAAAAGGGAACCCCCTTTTTTTATTGCAGAATCAGATTCTACATAAGAAACTACGTACATTTTGTATTAAACATTTGTTTTGATTCTTGGTAGTTGGCGATGTTAATTCAAGAAAATCCATGTTTTCATTTGTGCGTGGCGATATAAAGGCAGTTCTAGCAAAGCCGGAAGTGAGGTCTTCCAGGAAAAATCAAGTTTCTACCTGTATTTTTTTAGATGTACGTATCTATGCTGTACGTAAATATTTACCTTAATTTATTTCACTTGTAGGCAGAAGTTTTGAAGACTAATTTGCAGAAATCAGTGCGCAAAGAAGCGGGATACGGAGGTACTAAGGCATGAGGAGATACGCTTGAAGTTCTTCGAAGTTATATATACTGCGATAAGGAATAGCTTAGTCAGCAGGTCAGATGAAGAGGAACAGACATCTCTGAAAAGGGTAGTAACAGAAGGTGGAGAGAAAAACATAAGCACAAAGAAGATAACTGCAAAAAAACCAAGGGTCGATTCGTGGGTGGTGTTAGGGCTCTGTACTCTATGTACACTGTAGCTAACAGCATTGAGGGGACTGATACGTGAATAGGTGTCAAGAAACCAATTGCTTAGTTTTCGTCCTATAAATTCTCTGTCGTGGTTCTGAACAATAAAAAAGTTTACTTCGATGAAACTGCGCCGAAGGAAGATCCAAAACTAGAGGAATTTAAAAGAGGCTGCACATTTCATGACGTCACCGTCACGCTAATAGCAATTTTGAAAACAGAATTTGTTTCTCACCTGTTTGTTTCTTACTAATTTTCAGTCTCTAACGTTGGCTGAACTGTGAAAGTGTCATGACTGATTCGTTTTTGTTTACATAAACAGTTAAGTAACTGCTTTGCTGCTGTATGTGGGAACCCTTCTGATAGGACTGAATACGTCAAAAATAGGTGACCTGGATACTCTGCTGCTTTTAAGTGAAGGTGTAATCTCACAGTTTAAGGTCAAGGAATTTATGGGAGTTCCTGATGGACCAAATGTTCGAAGATCTTTAACTGTCATTGACAGCAGGGGACTCTGAGAATCAGAGGAAGTGTTCGAAGACGCCAGAGAAGCAAGAACAAGAAGAATATGTCTGGAAAAGAAAAGGAAGGGAGAACATCAGAAACAAGATGAATACGGACCTGGGATACATTAGTGTTATGTAGTGTACGTAGAGAAACAAGCTTTAAATTTAATTTGAATTTCCTGAAATTCACTTATTTGATGTTCTGGTACACAATGCTTAAAAACTATTAGAGGCAGAGCGCTGAAATTTTCTGTACTGTCTCAAAACATACCAGAATTACTGACTTTTGGAAGTAAACATTGAGTTGATTACTGAAACTTTTGGTAAATTAATTTTTTAACCATAATTTATGACAACAGCATCTTTTTAAAAGTCTACTTTAAAGAAAAAATAGTAAAAATCTTCCAGGAAAAATCAAGTTTCTACCTGTATTTTTTTAGATATACGTATCTATGCTGTACGTAAATATTTACCTTAATTTATTTCACTTGTAGGCAGAAGTTTTGAAGACTAATCTGCAGAAATCAGTGCGCAAAGAAGCGGGATACGGAGGTACTAAGGCATGAGGAGATACGCCTGAAGTTCTTCGAAGTTATATATACTGCGATAAGGAATAGCTTAGTCAGCAGTTCAGATGAAGAGGAACAGACATCTCTGAAATGGGTAGTAAAAGAAGGTGGAGAGAAAAACATAAGCACAAAGAAGATAACTGCAAAAAAAAACAAGGGTAACACAAGATTTACTTCAATTGATCCATGAAAGAAGGAGGTACAAAAATGTTCAGAGAAATTCACGAATATAGAAATAAAATTCGCGAAGAAATGAAAGAAATAGGCAATGCAGTAAAGCTAAGGGCAAATGGCTGCACGAAAAATGTGAAGGACACGAAAATGAGCTGATTGTCGGAAGGACTGAATCAGTAAATAGAAAAGTGAGGAGACACTTCGGTGAAATTAAAATAAAGAGTCGTAACATAATGAGTTCAATCTGAATTCCACTGTTAGATGCAGAGAACACAGCAGATTGGTGGAAGAAGTACACTGATGGCCTCTATGAGGGGGATGATTTGTGCGAAGACGTGACAGGAGAAGAAACAGAAGTCAATAGAGAAGAGATAGGGGTTCCAGTATTAGAATCAGAATTTCAGAGAGCTTTGGAGTACTTAACATCTAGCGAGGATGAAGGGATAGATAACATTTAATCAGAATTTATAAAATCATTGGGCGAAATGACAACAAAACGACTACTCAGTTGGTGTGTAAAATACGCTCCTGGAAATGGAAAAAAGAACACATTGACACCGGTGTGTCAGACCCACCATACTTGCTCCGGACACTGCGAGAATGCTGTACAAGCAATGATCACACGCACGGCACAGCGGACACACCAGGAACCGCGGTGTTGGCCGTCGAATGGCGCTAGCTGCGCAGCATTTGTGCACCGCCGCCGTCAGTGTCAGCCAGTTTGCCGTGGCATACGGAGCTCCATCGCAGTCTTTAACACTGGCAGCATGCCGCGACAGCGTGGACGTGAACCGTATGTGCAGTTGACGGACTTTGAGCGAGGGCGTATAGTGGGCATGCGGGAGGCCGGGTGGACGTACCGCCGAATTGCTCAACACGTGGGGCGTGAGGTCTCCACAGTACATCCATGTTGTCGCCAGTGGTCGGCGGAAGGTGCACGTGCCCGTCGACCTGGGACCGGACCGCAGCGACGCACGGATGCACGCCAAGACCGTAGGATCCTACGCAGTGCCGTAGGGGACCGCACCGCCACTTCCCAGCAAATTAGGGACACTGTTGCTCCTGGGGTATCGGCGAGGACCATTCCCAACCGTCTCCATGAAGCTGGGCTACGGTCCCGCACACCGTTAGGCCGTCTTCCGCTCACGGCCCAACATCGTGCAGCCCGCCTCCAGTGGTGTCGCGACAGGCGTGACTGGAGGGACGAATGGAGACGTGTCGTCTTCAGCGATGAGAGTCGCTTCTGCCTTGGTGCCAATGATGGTCGTATGCGTGTTTGGCGCCGTGCAGGTGAGCGCCACAATCAGGACTGCATACGACCGAGACACACAGGGCCAACACCCGGCATCATGGTGTGGGGAGCGATCTCCTACACTGGCCGTACACCACTGGTGATCGTCGAGGGGACACCGAATAGTGCACGGTACATCCAAACCGTCATTGAACCCATCGTTCTACTATTCCTAGACCGGCAAGGGAACTTGCTATTCCAACAGGACAATGCAGGTCCGCATGTATCCCGTGCCACCCAACGTGCTCTAGAAGGTGTAAGTCAACTACCCTGGCCAGCAAGATCTCCGGATCTGTCCCCCATTGAGCATGTTTGGGACTGGATGAAGCGTCGTCTCGCGCGGTCTGCACGTCCAGGACGAACGCTGGTCCAACTGAGGCGCCAGGTGGAAATGGCATGGCAAGCCGTTCCACAGGACTACATCTAGCATCTCTACGATCGTCTCCATGGGAGAATAGCAGCCTGCATTGCTGCGAAAGGTGGATATACACTGTACTAGTGCCGACATTGTGCATGCTCTGTTGCCTGTGTCTATGTGCCTGTGGTTCTGTCAGTGTGATCATGTGATGTATCTGACACCAGGAACGTGTCAATAAAGTTTCCCCTTCCTGGGACAATTAATTCACGGTGTTCTTATTTCAATTTCCAGGAGTGTATATGAATCTGACGATATACCATCTGAATTTCGGAAAAACGCATCCACACAATTCCGAAGATGGCAAGAGTAGAGAGGAGTGAGAATTATCGCACTGTCAGCTTAACAGATGATATATTCAAGTTTCTGAAAAGAATAATATACACAAGAATGAAAAAGGAAATTGACAATCCGTTAGACGACCATCAGTTTGGCTTTAGGAAAGGTAGAGGCACCAGACAGACGGTTGTGACATTACGGTTCATAACGGAAGAAAAACCAAGGAAACATAAAGACACGTTCATATCGCCTGTTGACCTGGAAAAAGCGTTCGACTATGTAAAACGGAGGAAGATATTTGAAATATTGATAAAAATAGGTGTAAGCTATAGCGGACGACAGCAGGTATATAAGACGTTCCAAGTGGGAACAATGAAAGTGGAAGATCAAGAACGAAGGGCTCGTATGGGGAAAGGATGTAGACCAGTACGTAGTTCTTCACCCCTACTGTTGGATTTACACATCGAAGAAGCTGGAAAAACGGTTCAAGAGTGAAATTAAAATTCAAGGTGAAAGGATTCAATATTAAGATTCGCTGATGACAACGCTATCCTTAGCGGAAGTGAAGAAGAATTATAGGACCTCCTGATTGGAATGAACTACGTAATTAGTACAGAATTTGGATTGACATAAGTAGAAGAAAGATGAAAGTAATGACAAGTAGTAGAAATGAGAACAGCGAGAAACTGTACATCAGGTTTGATATTTACGAAATAAATGAAGCTAAGGAATTCTGCTACCTTAGCAGCAAAATAACCCATGACGACTGGAGCAAGGAGGACATCAAAAGAAAAGAAAAAAAGGTCATTCCTGTCCAAGAGAAGTCTATTAGTATCAAACATACGCGTTAATTTGAGGAAGAAATTTCTGAGAATCTACGTTTGGAGCACAGCATTGTATGGTAGTGGTACATGAATTGTGGGAAAACCAGAAAAGAAGAAATGTGGTGTTACAGAAGAATGTTGAAAATTAGGTGGACCAATAAGGTTAGGAATGAGGAAATCCTCCGAATCGGCGAGGAAAGCAATATATAGAAAACATCACCAAGAAGAAGTGACCTGTTAAGATATCAGGAAATAAGTTTCAGGGAATTGGATGGAACTGTATAAAGTAAAAACTGTACAGGAAGACAGAGAGTGGAATACATCCAGTAAGTAATTGAGAAAGTAATTAGCAATTGCTACTCTGAGATGAACAGATTGCCACAGGAGATGAATTCGTAGGTGGCTGCATTAAATCAGTCAGAGGGACCCGATGACCAAGCAGTTGGGGCCCTCTCCCCCTCCACCCCCCTTAAACCAACCAACCAACCAGACCAGTCAGAAGACCGATGACAAAAAGAAAGTACAAAAAACAGAGCAGGAAAGGGTGAGGCGAAATGCTGGTTCACACATGAAAATGTTCCCAGATGGTGCTTTACAACTCTTGTTCTTTGAGCTGACGAATTTTTCAAGATTTCCCCGTATCTTCACGAACCAGTCAAGGCAGCATGGCACGGAGAAATACGTCTTGAAAGCGAAATCACAACCAGTGTCAAAAACGAAAAATTGTCGAAACACTCTGGCCAACGAAGCTGAATTGAAGACGACACGCTAAGATGGATGTCCGTTCATGCTACCCTCGAAATGTCACAATACATGACTGGAAACACGTCTATGGTATACCTCATATTTTCGTCGGCGCAAAGCTGACAGCCGGTCTTGGTGGCCGAGCGGTTCTAGGCGCTTCAGTCTGGAACCGTGTGACCGCTACGGTCGCAGGTTCGAATCCAGCCTTGGGCATGGATGTGTGTGCTATCCTTAGGTTACTTAGGTTTAAGTAGTTCTAAGTTCTAGGGGACTGATGACCTCAGATGTTAAGTCCCATAGTGCTCAGAGCCATTTGAACCATTTTTGAACCAAAGCTGACAGTCTCCTCCATAACGAATCCGACATCGTGTTCCATCGGGACAAGGCGTAAGCGTTAGTTTGTCGTGAGGTGAAGCTATTATGAATGTTACAATTACTAACAAGACCAACGACTGAAACAGCTCTGCTTTTCTCTCTCGAAGTTAGGACATAAGACTAAACAGGTCGATTAACGGGAAATGATTTGTTATTAAAGTGGTACTTGGTACTACACAGAAGTACGTGGAACTTTTACGCCACAGATTGGGACCAAGACTTCTTTCTCGACCCGCGAATAGGTTTGTTACACCAGGGACATGGTTTTGGACGCTAATGTTGTAAGATGTTATATCCCCTTGGCCTGTGGAACATAACGGCGTCAAAGTCAAACTGTGACGCGTCTGTCACGAATGTTGCATGTTTTCCGGCTGTAAACGTCAATAAACACGGAGCGTATTTGAGAGAAATCTTTGAGGCTTAACACCTCAAGCATACAAGATGCTGACAAGAATAATATACAGAAGAATGGAAAAGATAATTGAGGATGTGTTGGATAACGATCATTTTGGGTTAGGGAAAGATAAAAGACACGAGAGTGGCAATTCTGACGTTGCGGTTGCTAATGGAAGCAAGACTAAAGAAAAATCAAAACACTTTCAGAGAATTTGACGACTTGGAAAAAGCGTTCGGCAATGTAAAATGATGGAAGATTTTCGAAATTCTGAGAAAAATAGGAGTGAGCTTCAGAGAGAGACGGGTAATACACAATATGTACAAGATCCAAGAGGGAATAATAAGAGTGGACGTCCGGGAACGAAGCGCTCGAATATAAAAGGGCGTAAGACAGGGATGTAGTTTTTCTACCCTGCTGTTCAATCTGTACATCGAAGAAGCAATGATGGAAATAAACTAAGGTTCAGGAATGGACTGGAAATTCGAGGTGAAAGGATGTCAATTATACGCTTCTCTGACGACATTGCTATCCTCAGTTAAAGGGAAGAATAATGACATAATCTATTGAATGGAACGGTCTAATGAGTACAGAATTTGGATTGAGAGTAAATCAAAGAAAGATGAAAGTAACGAGAAATAGCAGAAGTGAGAACAGCGGGAAATTTAACATCAGGACTGATGGTCATGAACTGGATGAAGTTAAGGAATTCTGATACCTAGGCAGAAAAAAATCCGTGACAGAGGAGCAAGGAGGACGTCAAAAACAAACTAGCATTGGAAAAATGGGCCTTCCTGCCCAAAAGAAGTCTGCTAGCATCAAACATAGGCCTTAATTTGAGGAAGAAATTTTTGAGAATGTACGTTTAGAGCATAGCATTATATGGTAGGGAAACATGGACTGTGAATAAACCGGAAGAGAATAGAATTCAGCATCTGAAATGTGGCGCTACAGATGAATGTTCAAATTTAGGTGGACTGATAAGCTCAGAAATGAGGAAATTCTGCGCGGAACCGGAGAGGAAATGAATTTGAGGAAAACATTGACAAGTAGAAGGGACAGGACGATAGGACACTTGTTACGACATGAGGGAATGACTTCCATTGTACTAGTGGGAGCTGTAGAGGGTGAAAACTGTAGAGGAAGACACAGATTGAAATACATCCAGGAAATAATTGGGGACGATGGTTGCAAATGCTACTCTGAGATGAAGAGGTTGGCACAGGATAGACATCCCTGGCGGGCCACACCAAACCCGTCACAAGACAGATGATTAAAAAACTAAAAAAAAAACTACCTTGCTGTATCGGGAAAGATGAAATTGTATTACCCGCAGCAGCTACCAACCAGCCAGGTTCTATTACGAAGTACTAATCTACGAGATGCTACTGACGGCAGCTTGCTAACACGCGTACGTCACCGTCAAACGACTTGCGTAAATGACGCAACTTCAAATAATTACGTAATATTGGTTACGTCATACAGGCTGCCGTCAGAAGTGCTTAAGGTTAGCGGAACGTCTCGAATCAGAGAATTCACATATGAAACATTGCAGTGAGAACAACCGAATTGCTATTTTGTAATGAAACACTGTGGATCCAGACCCATGCCACGTAAGACTGATCAGGGCGTTCCTGGCACTCAACTGTGAGCGTCCCATTATAATGTGGGATTGCTGCCAATAGTGGCTGTACAACAAATAGCGGACGGTATTGAAATGTAGCTCATAAGGGTAAATACTTCTTCACTGCTTTGAAAAATTGAATGAAAGATATTTTCTTTTACCATAAAAACCGACTACTGAGTAACAAATTGCAGTAGGGAACGACGATAGGTCGAAACTATTGACAGTCAAATAAAGGATGCCAAAACATGTTAGATATTTATGGCTTGCCACAGTCCGTCTAGCTTGACAATAGAGACTGCCACATACACTGAAGAGCTACAAAAACTGGTACACCTGCTGAATATCGGTAGGGTCCCCGAGAGCACGCCGAAGTGCAGCAACACGACATAACATGGTCTAGACTAATGTCTGAAGTAATGCTGCAGGAAATTCACACCATGAATCCTGCAGGGCTGTCCATAAATCCGTTCGAGTACGAGGGGGTGAAGATCTCTTCCGAATAGCACATTGTGAGACATCAGAGAAAAGTTTAAGAAAGTTCACACCTGGGGAGTTTGGTGTCCGGCGGAAGTCTTTAAACTCAGAAGAGTGTTCTTGGAGCCACTGTATAGCAATACTGGACTTGTGAGGTATCGCATTGCCCTGGTGGAATTGTCCCATGTCTTTAGAATGCACGACGGACATGAATGGATGCAGGTGATCAGACAGGATGCTTACGTACGTGTCTCCTGTCACAGTCATATCTAGACGTATAAGCGGTCCAATATCACTCCTACTGCACACGCCCCATACCATTCCCGAGCCTCCACCAGCTTGAACACTCTCCAGCTGACATGCAGGGTCCATGGATTCATGAGGATGTCTCGATACCCGTACATGTCCTTCCGCTCGATACAATTTGAAACGAGACTCGTTTGACCAGGAAATGTCGGTGTTGACGGGCATAGACGGGGCGTAAAGCTTTCTGTCGTGCAGTCATCAAGCGTACACGAGTGGGTCTTCGGCTCCGAAAACCCATATCGACTATGTTACGTTGAACAGTTCGCACGATGACACTTTTGATTGCCTAGCATTGAAATTTGTAGCAATATGCGAAAAGGTTGCACTTCTGTGATGTTGAACGATGCTTCTCAGTCATCGTTGGTACCGTTCTTTCAGGATCTTTTACCGCCAGCAGCGATGTCGGAGATTTGATGTTTTACCCGATTTTTGATATTCACGGTACACTCGTGAAATGGTTGTACGAGAAAATCCCCACTACATTACATGCTGTGTCCCAACGCTCATGCGCCGACTATAACACCACGTTCAAATTCACTTGAATCTTGATAACCTGCCACAGTAGCAGCAATAATCGATCTAATAAGTACGTCAGACGCGCGTCGTCTTATATAGGCGTTGCCGACCTCAGCGACGTATTCTGTCTGTTTACATATTTTTGTATTTGGAAACGCATGCCTATACTAATTTCTTCGGCGCTTGGTGAAATTTAAAGAATATTATACATCTGTGTTTTTCTCCTATTGTTTCACTGAGCAGATTTATTACCAAAAAGAAAACTAATTGACCACTAATCAGTGTTTACTTGCATGGAACCTTGAGGCAATTCACTTGACATAGGACTTCACATTATAGTATGGTGCCGTTCTCACTATTTTCCTGAACCCCAGCTGGGTTTATTATTGGGTGAGTTTTCCACCATGTACAACCTGTAGGGATTGCTCGATGAGAGGATATGGAACAACAAAAGGTCTAGCGAAATTACGTCCATAAAGGCATGGTTTTCAAGCTAGAAACCATTTGTTCAACCATACATTGTCACAAAGACTGCTGTCTAATACGTGCTGTACCACGCAGCCATAGTTACAGTACGCATGGTTTCTTCCAGGAGGGTGGTACTGTTCCTCATACTTCATGCCCTAGTGTCCCGTCCTGCTATAGTAATTAGTAACGTTGTGAACGATTCACTACTCTTCTTGACTCACCTTACAGTGGATGTGATACAGCGTTGTCTACAATTGTTCCCTTTTCGAATCGAGAGCTTGCCGACATGGTGTTAACTGATGGAAAGGCAAATGGCAATGTGTGACGGGTGCAACCTTTTATCAGGAGACCTATCCCCTCCGATAACAACCGCAGCATTCAATGTTTGCAATAGTGTTTCGCCGTTTGAGGCAGGATAGATTCAGATTGTTGTAGTCTTCACTCCGAAAACTCGTTTGATGCATCTTTCCATGCTAATGTATCCCGTGGATGCCTCTTCCTCTCTGAATAACTACTGCTACCCATACGCCCATTTGAGCCTGTTTACGGTATTATCCATTCTCTCCCTCTACAATTTTTACCCCCAATCCTTTCTCATTGACGAATTGACAATTGCTGGAAGCCTTACGATGTTTATTATTAACTGTTCCCTCCTTTTAGTGAAGTTGTCACACAAATTTCTTTTTCCCCCAATTCGATCTCTAATTTAGATCCTCGACCTACGCATCAAATATTTAACATCCTTCTGTACACCACATATCAAATGTTTCTGTCTTCATATGAACTGCTTATCGTCCAAGATTCTTTTCTATACAAGGCTACACTCAAGTCAAATATCTTTCACTTAATATTTTGTTTGATACTGTCGCCCGTCTACGTTTTATATCCTCTCCACGTCGGCCAACAGTACTTATTCTGCTGCCCAAATAGGGAAACTCATATATTACTTTAAAATGTGTTGGCTGTATTACGGCCATTTAGTGTCTCATTTCATAACCGCCTTGTTGAATCAGAATGCATTCTGTGACCGTTACTTTATTTTTGTTTCTGTATATCTTTTAATTTCGTTTCTGGACACGACACGTAACTTTTCTTTATCTGCCCAAGATATCGATCATGATATTTGTCGGTCTGCAACTGCAGAGATTACTCGAAACCGAGTAACTGGACCAGTCGGAATTTACTTTCAAGCACCACAACCAGTTTAGACTGGCAAGGCCATTTTCAAGTAGTTTTCTGTACAACATTGAAAATCACGGTGCAAATACAAAACGTTATACAAGAAGAGTGATTAACAGCATACACCATGAAAACGTAACAGCGAAGTTAAATAAATCATGTTTTTTAATAACTCGTCCTGCATTAAAAGTGACCAATGTAAAACTACATTACGGGTCTAGGGTCGTAGGGTACACAGTCGGGCGTGACACATATGAAAAGGCAAAGCCTAATTAGTTGAGTGGCTAACTACAATGATAGCCTGTATAGCGCACGAGAGAAGGACATGGTAAGCTCTCAATAATAAGGAATAAGTAGAATCCTTAAGAGATAAATGAAGAAACACACAAAATTTAAACCATTTTCATAGACACATAAAAAATAATCGTAAGAAGATGTTGCCCAAAATTTAAAGACAACATGCGACACTCTCAGAACATTGATGAAAGAAGTGTCAAGCTTGGAAAGCCAGCTACAGCAAATAATGGATCAGTACATCTCTGTTACGAAAGAAGATGTTTAAGCGACATGAAGCTTGAGGTACTGAGCCTGAGGCACACATACCACGTAAAGATAAGTGACGGCACTAATTTCATTTACATTATAACATTTCTAACACATTCAGGTGAACACCAAGAACAGAAAAATGAAAAAAAAAATTATCAAATGAGTTTTTTAAAAGTGAGAAATAAAAGAGTCTAAAGAAACATTTGACATACCTTTGTATTATGCTAGAAATGATGCACAGAAAATGAGGTGCCAATTGAGAATTTGAAGTTCAATGTTTTACTTAGAACTTGAAAGAGTACTAGAGTATATTTGTCTGGAGGATTTTACAGACTTTGCATTCTGATGTGTGGCCTTGAGATAATACTAGAATATGAATTCAAGAAAAAAAATTATCAATACAGATACTGTTCCTACGGCACGTCAAGCGTTTAAATGTTTGCCCAAAATACTTACTATTGCTACGTAAATCATTAACGGTAGCGGCCAAGATGTTCATGCATTAGTGACGTAAGGAGACCACTGAGTGTAGTTCGTCAACTGATGCCAGCTGCCATCTGATAAAAGGTTGCAATTTTTCCAATTTTTTCCGATTAAACTTCTTTTACTGAAAAATGTAAAGTAGCAACAGCAATGTAATTAATATCACTACCTTATGGCATAACTGCTAAAAATATACTACGGTCATATGACAGCACACTGTAGATTCTACGTAACACACCACGCAAATATCCTCTAAGATTTTAAATTATACATTGATTTTTAAATTCCCTCATCTGTGGTACATGATTTCAAGCAATATTCTAAGGTGTGTCAAATGTTTATCTAATGTTGTATTTCTTACTTTAACAAAAAATAATTTCACTAAACATTATTCTACTTTTTTGTTTTTACAGTTTGCTCAGAAAGCATGAAATAGAATATATTCTAAAACGTTGATTTGGTATTGCCTTCTTAATTACCCTTATTATTTTGAATCAATTAAACATGTTTTTTCAGAACTAGACATTATGCTCGTGAATGTGATGCCACATACACTCCTGGAAATGGAAAAAAGAACACATTGACACCGGTGTGTCAGACCCACCACACTTGCTCCGGACACTGCGAGAGGGCTGTACAAGCAATGATCACACGCACGGCACAGCGGACACACCAGGAACCGCGGTGTTGGCCGTCGAATGGCGCTAGCTGCGCAGCATTTGTGCACCGCCGCAGTCAGTGTCAGCCAGTTTGCCGTGGCATACGGAGCTCCATCGCAGTCTTTAACACTGGTAGCATGCCGCGACAGCGTGGACGTGAACCGCATGTGCAGTTGACGGACTTTGAGCGAGGGTGTATAGTGGGCATGCGGGAGGCCGGGTGGACGTACCGCCGAATTGCTCAACACGTGGGGCGTGAGGTCTCCACAGTACATCGATGTTGTCGCCAGTGGTCGGCGGAAGGTGCACGTGCCCGTCGACCTGGGACCGGACCGCAGCGACGCACGGATGCACGCCAAGACCGTAGGATCCTACGCAGTGCCGTAGGGGACCGCACCGCCACTTCCCAGCATATTAGGGACACTGTTGCTCCTGGGGTATAGGCGAGGACCATTCGCAACCGTCTCCATGAAGCTGGGCTACGGTCCCGCACACCGTTAGGCCGTCTTCCGCTCACGCCCCAACATCGTGCAGCCCGCCTCCAGTGGTGTCGCGACAGGCGTGAATGGAGGGACGAATGGAGACGTGTCGTCTTCAGCGATGAGAGTCGCTTCTGCCTTGGTGCCAATGATGGTCGTATGCGTGTTTGGCGCCGTGCAGGTGAGCGCCACAATCAGGACTGCATACGACCGAGGCACACAGGGCCAACACCCGGCATCATGGTGTGGGGAGCGATCTCCTACACTGGCCGTACACCACTGGTGATCGTCGAGGGAACACTGAATAGTGCACGGTACATCCAAACAGTCATCGAACCCATCGTTCTACCATTCCTAGACTGGCAAGGGAACTTGCTGTTCCAACAGGACAATGCACGTCCGCATGTATCCCGTGCCACCCAACATGCTCTAGAAGGTGTAAATCAACTACCCTGGCCAGCAAGATCTCCGGATCTGTCCCCCATTGAGCATGTTTGGGACTGGATGAAGCGTCGTCCAGCACGAACGCTGGTCCAACTGAGGCGCCAGGTGGAAATGGCATGGCAAGCCGTTCCACAGGACTACATCCAGAATCTCTACGATCGTCTCCATGGGAGAATAGGAGCCAGCATTGCTGCGAAAGGTGGATATACACTGTACTAGTGCCGACATTGTGCATGCTCTGTTGCCTGTGTCTATGTGCCTGTGGTTCTGTCAGTGTGATCATGTGATGTATCTGACCCCAGGAATGTGTCAATAAAGTTTCCCCTTCCTGGGACAATGAATTCACGGTGTTCTTATTTCAATTTCCAGGAGTGTACATCCATGTCCACATTTGAAAGCGAAAACTCAGGAACAAACCGATGGTGTAATTTTGAGAGAGCCTTAAGAGTTCTCATACAAAAACGTTTTGAGACATCATATTTCAGCACTCCCTCGTACAAGACATATTTTTTCTAAAGATCACCCCAAAATGATTGTATTATCTCAGTTGAAATACTGACGAATGACAATGAATTTTAAAATTTTTCTGTTCATTCAAAATTTTGTTCGTATTGTGGTGCACAGGATATTCGTACGGGTACCCTCCTTCACTGTATACAAAATTCTACGATAATTCTCAATGTTACTGGAACTGTTTCTTCTGTGATTGGATGGGAAGCAAATGTAGCCTTATCTTCCACATTTTCTTTTCCTTTTTCTCCATGTACTTGTATCTCGTTTTGAAGTTCTTCCTTTTAATGATCTAATAACCAAAGCAGATAAGGGTAATACGGCCCATATAGCCCATGAAAAAGAATATATTTCTAATTACATAACTTCTTCACAGAAAACAGCACATCGAGATGAAGTCAGCTGCCACCAATATATTTCAAAATGAAATATAAAGGCCTTTGAAAGTTCAGATTTTTTGCTTTATAAATATGAAAGGGAACTTCTAAACTCATGAATCTACTGACACCAAGGTTGTGGGCCCAATTTTTATCTAATGAAAAAATGACAGTAAGACCAGTTGTCAGTGCGAATAACGGTGCATGCTGCAAAACTTCTAGAAACATGCGCTGTTGGATGCACTTTACTGTTTCTGTAAAAATTACTCGATTACAAATTTCCGCGAGTTAAATGAATCACTTACCATACCAAAAGGCAACTGATTCGTTTCCACTGATACTAGCAATCTTGTCAATTTTATATACTAATGTAAGGAAATACATCTTTTTGTTAGTCCACTTATAAGCACAGTAGGTATATGCAGACAAAAAAACTAGTTTCTAATATTGGAACTTATAAATTACAAGAGTTATATTTTCTAATTGCAGTAAGGCCACAAAACGCGGTACAAAAGAAGGAGTGGTAGAACAGCTCTCACGCAAAGTTCATCTATGGACCCACAAAAATATTTGCTCATCGTAATGAGGATGCGGCACGCTACAACTCGAGGCCCTCTAGCGGCAAAGGACTGCAAATATGTTGACGTAAGGAATAAAGATATTGATTGTTAATAACATTTGTGTTATCTGAAAAGCCTTGAGAGTTTTCACATAAAAAATTCGGAGGCCTTACTTCTCAGCACGCCCTCGTACAAGACACATTTCTTTTTCTAGAGATCATGCGAAAATGCTGAAAAAATCTATAACCCGATACTTGCAGTACACAGACAGGCTTCAGTGCAATAGTCTAGTACATTTGTTATACCTTTCTTAGTGGTCACAATCACAGAAAAATGGCCTGGTTTTATTTTCACCGTTCTCTTAAGCTCACTTTCTTCCACTTGTATTCATAGTTCATAATTATAAAATTATTGTAATTATTTATGTTGTGAAACAAAACTTGTACTGATATTAGCGCTGTAATTTATGTTACAACCAGAAGGTGCAGCTCATCGAAAACTACCAGTAAAATGACAATGAAAACTGTGTTCGACAAAAATTTGCGTGAAATATTCCGTGGAGATGCGGCAAATACCAACAGCTCGAAACGCTACCCTCTCTTTGAGGACACTATTTATCGCAATTTGTTTTACAAGATGTAATTATTTATGTACTCTGTAATCAAAGAGAACTCTATGTTTCACCATTTAATACAGTCAGGACTGCTACAGAGCTGAAAGTCTGAGCATTCCTCTCTGAAGCTACAAGTCTGTACGTTGCAGTACTGTATGGCTTATGCATATGAATTTCATTAGTAACACCGAACTGTACGAAGCAATCGATCTCTGCGTATATGACAAAAGACAGCTGCAGTGTATTGTTTATGTTATCAAATTCTTTATACTTTTTCCTCACAATGAACACCACACTGTTCACCAGTTTGAATAGCGAACAATCAACTAAAAGGGCAGTCAAAATCGCTTTAAACGAAAACTGTTGAAGGAGCGATCACCTGCTTCAAATAAATGCTTATGAGGCGTAATGGATCTGCGTGCTAGTCTCTAAAGCATTTTTTACTTGACAGAAATGGTATGTTCCTGTTTCTTTTTGTACTGGAAGCATTAACAGATTCACATGTGTCTCACTTTTATCAAGTTGCAAGAGACGCAATGTAACGACTGTGAACTCTTTTCCTTCACATATATTAAGACAGAGCATTGATAACTCACTGAGAAATAAAGTATTACTTTATAAAGTCATTCTGTTTTTTGCTGTGATTTCTAGGAATACATGTCTTATATATACAACCTGATGAGATGAAAACGACGAGAAAGTACTTCCACAGTAATTTAATTCGATTAGCAATAAAATCGTGTTTATACATGAGTATGTAAGTGAGGAATGCGTTTTGTTCGATGAGCTCTTGAACCACTGAAGTGTTGGAAAGCTTGCTGACAGGAACAACAAATTTCAAAGAATCTGAATGCCAAAGTACCTGCAAGGTGTAGTGCTTATATGAATGCAAGTCATTATGAGATTTCCCCGACTTGTATTTTAAAACTGGTACCTTGCAATTGACGGATTGTCTTTGAAAATCTCTGTGCACCCTGCTTCAAAAATTAGGAATTGGTCCCCCCGTTACGTAACCAAGTCGTTTAGCGTTGGATGCTTTGCTGAGCACAATTAATTTAAGACTGCGGATTATTAGAGACATAAAACCCTTGTTGACCATGGTGTCATAGGTGGTACTGTTCACATACACATGCTGTTGCAAACAGCAGGTTCATGGCTCCTGTAAAAGACGAATCCTGTTTTATGTACATTGATGTTAATAGTGACTTCTTCTGTGCTACGAGGCAACGCATGCAGCTCTATGCTTTTGTATGGTCGTCTGCAGAAGCGAATGACGGTTCTGATGTGATCAATATACCACATAATTCAGACATAGGTTACCGTTTACAGGTAGACTTCGAATATCCAAAGAAATATCCATAAGCTTCGATCTACCATTTTCCTCTCACCCCCCCCCCCCCCTCCCAGAAAAGAAGGTACCACCACGTAGCATCAACGAGCCAGTAGTTCCAAGGAAACTGATTTCTACATTACACCACAAAATTTATGTGATCCACTACATGAATTCAGGACAGCGACTGAAAAATAATATTACTCTATGCAAAATTCACACGATATTATCATTCCGTAAAGCTCCGTGGATGAAACCGTTATCGATGTTAATATCGAGAAACTTTTAATCCCAAAAATGATTTTGAATCTTTTTTTCAATCTTTTGAATAATGGTATTTTGGTCAGAACTATGCAGATAGTGCTAAACATCAATGACGTTAAGTAGTCAACACGTTGGGAACGTTGTTTACAGAGCCACTAAACGAAATTTCAACTAGTGTCGAATTTCTGGAAAATGTGGTTTTTAGTTAATTAAGTAGATTTAAAGTTGTATTTGATACACCTGTAGATGTTTGAATGGCTATTTTAGATATTTCGAACATTCTTCTTGTACATATACATTTAGGGTATTCACTGATGAAATTTGGGGCAAACAAGTTACTGTGTATTACGCAGAGACAAACTGCTTAATACACCATATAACTACGTTAAATATTTGTGATTTTCTGAAAAGTGATGTGTATATGTGGTTTAACATTTCTTGTTACCCTGATGATAACATTTGTAACACCCCATCCATCCATTAAAGGAAAATAGATTTAATGAAAGACGAATTACTAGGAGACATTATTACTGATTACCAGGACTGAGAGCAAATACAATACATTGAAATATAATCCTTAATGCATAGAGGAATAAGGTATCATGTATTTATCTGCTAAGGATTGAAGCTCTGTTGATCACCAAGAATTTGTATTAAATAATTTTCATAAATCAACTGTTTAGCACATAATTCGATTCTTGCTATGCAACGTAAAGTTTCTACTGTAAATCAATTGCAATTGGCGTTATAGACAAAAGCGAGAAACACAGTGTATTTGATGATAAAGTGAACACTGCAGCACGGGGGCATTTCCGAGAAGATATGACTAGCCAGTAACTGTGTGCATTACAGAAGCTGAGTTAAAATTGATTTAGCGGTACAATAGTGGTTGAAAATGGGAACTAAGTTATGACCTATTGGTTAAAGACTTAATTTACTGACAGCGAGTTCGCCTGCTTAGCTGGGTGGTAACGTCCTCGCCTCCCACGCAAGCGGGCCCAGGTTCAATTCCCGGCTGGATTGAAGATTTTCTCCTCTAAGGGACTGGGTTCTGTGTTGTCCTCATCATCATTTCATCCTCATCACCGGAGCGGATGTCGCCTAATGTGGCGCCGAATCAAAGAAGACTTGCACATGGCGGCCGAACTTTCCCGATTGGGGCCTCCCAGCCAACGATGCCATACGCTCATTTCATTTCTTTACTGACACTGTAATTCACGTTTTGCAGCTGTAGAAAATATGTAAACAGAAACTTTAACGTACATGTGATGTTAATATAATGTCCTGTTATTGTAACTTATACATTGCAAATACAGAAAAGATGGAAACTAAAAATGTACATACTGGTTGTGGATGTGTCATATAAAAATTCGATAGTATATTGGGCTACATATCTGTATTTTTATTGTATTCTGTTCTGTAACAAGAGAACAAGTGCCTGGATTAAATCGCATGGCAGACAGAATATTCCATCACATTCATCAGTTAGCACAGTTGCCTACCTTATTTCAAGTGGCTTACTTTGTGAGTGAGTGTATGTGAAAGCACTTGTTTGTGTGCATGCAAGTGAAGTATATGCCTGCAGGATAAATCATTCGACAATATGATGCAGCTGCTTGGTAGAAGCCTTAAGCAGCAACATAAGGCTGGAGGAGGACAGGGAAACAGCGTGACAACCGCACATATTTCTCCCTGCCCTCCCCTTGAGTGGATGTTCTCTGGGTCTCTTGTGGCATATTTTGATACAAAGTCGCAACAGATCTGTTCTTACAATATAAAGTAGCCATTTCTCTTCTACTAAAGTACCAATTGGCCTTTAGTTGCAAATACAGCGATGTTACTGAAGAATCCATCAGATCCTCTCCACTCTGTTCCACCTTCAGGGATACATCGAGATGGACAGGTTTGGTGAGATTTCTTCCATCAAAGGTAATACGAGTGGCAGTGCGAGGGACTTAATCATTGCCTTCTTCCAACTCCAGCCCTCTTCCAGTTCTTCCCATATTCCGAGATAGAGTTCCTTGCAGAAGAAAAATGTCAACGACTTCGATTCTCAACGATCACCCATTTAGACGTATTACTTACAAATTGCACAAGAGCATGAGATACTCTGTACTGTAACGCTTACAGAAATCTACTGCCATTTTCTTACGGAGTCTGAATTCTCAAGGCAGTTACGATTTGTGGTGTGAGTCATGTTGGCAACGTCGTAAGCCTCAACGCACCATTTTGGATGGCTGGCCTCAAACTGAGTGTGGTTTCATCATTCATGAGCACTGTCTGTACCCCACCCTTGTCTATATTGGAGGGTCCGAGTATTTTTCTAAGACATCTATTGGTTGAACCGACCTCTCTTTCCCACCACTCCCTCAACCAAGCCAAACAGGATAAATTGTTCAAATGTATGTGAATTCCTAATGGACCAGACTGCTGAGGTCATCGCTCTACAGACTTAAACTAAAGTGTGCTAAGATTAACACATACACCCATGCCCGAGAGAGAGGACTCGAGCCACCTGCTGAAGGGCTGCGCAATCCGTGAAATGACGCCTCCAACCGCTCGGCCCAAGCGGGATATATGAACTTCCGATTTATACTTTGCTGTGAGAGACATTAGTGTGTCGTATCAGCAGAGACACCACCCACAGTTCCGTTGCCCTTTTGTTGACTGCGTAGAATATTAGCCCATTGTCGCTGTAAATGGTGTACGGAATGCCACCATATCTTTGTAGTACAGACAAAAAAGGATTTTCTCTACGTGGACAAGTGTAGTCACAGCACAGGTAAAATGTACTGTATAGAATTTAGTTGCGGTATTTCCAATTTTGGCACACAATGGCCCTTGCAAAATGAACACCAAGGACTTTAAAGGGCCCGTGTGGAGTTACCCTGTCAGCTGTCAGTGGACATCCTATTCCTTGGCCAGGAACACTGAGCGCTTCTTCTATAGGAGGCAGCGACAAGTGTCAAGGAACATATCTCAAAAGACGACTCAAACACCAGGTATATGTAACTGGAAATGAATATGTAGAATTAAAATCCTCATGTATTGGTTTTCAACCAGGACAAGCAAATGGTTAATCTGGCATCTTGTAAACGGCCACGCAGTATTTTCAACCAATATTTTTTCTAGCATCTGTAAACTTCAACCACGACTACAAAATTGTCTGACAGCTTGGATACGCTATTTGCAGATTGACGTTTTTGCTTCTTGCAAATGGCCACATAGTATCTTCAACAACTACTTTTTCTCTTAGTAGCTGTGAACTCGAACCACGACTACATAATTGTCTGACAGCTAGGATAAGCTACTTGCAGATGGACGCTTTTGAATGTCGACGTGTTTGCCAGATTTATCTTCATGCATGTTCGAAAGTACTACATCCAGAATCGCATACACTCATTTCAACAACAAAAATCTCGCTCATATGAATTCTGAGATTGACAAAATGCAATTAATTTTCAATCATTTCAAACCGAAACATCGCAGTTTTGAGTAGTTTGGCATTGCGTTCCTGCTTCTTTGTATGCAGGTATCTAATTCCTTGTTTCAGCTAGCCATTTTACAGAAACGCTATATATACACAAACAACAGAAGCATAGGCAACGCCACAGAGCTAATACAAAAAATCAATGATATCAATTACCCACAATGGCCATACTCCCATCATTCGACATCATATACATGTACACGAATTTCCCCACTACTGAAACCATCACCGTTATCAAACAACGACTAGAACAACATAATGTCATTTTCAAACTCCACATAAAAAGCAGCTAGCACTCTAAAACTGGTCACAGAGTAAAATTATTTCTCATTTGCCAAAAAATTTTACTCAGAACATGATGGACTTTCCAAGAGGTCACCAATCAATGGATTCCTAGCCAACATCTTCTTCAGTAGCATTAAAAACAAAATATTTGAAACAATATTAAGACCCAAGCAGTACAGGATAGTATATTGATATTGCTACGTACCGGTACATGACATTATATGTCTTCTAGATGAAAATCCCAGTCGCATACAACATTTCCACAATATAAACATAGTTCATCCCAAAATAAAATTCACCATAGAAACGGAAAACAACAAAATGTTAAATTTCCTTGAACTCCCAATACAACCGTCACCGATTCTCCATATTCGGAAAAGTACTCTCCACCAGCACCGCCATACACAGGAACTCTAATCATCAGGCTGTCCACAATCTAGCTAGTTTCCGATATATGCTGTACAGACTGACCAAAGCTCCACTCAGTGAATAAACAACAGAAATGAATTACAGAAAATCAAACGAATAGCTGTAGGGAATGTATATGATACAAATATTATAGAGAAACTTAATTACAAAATTATAACAATAATAAAGGTGGTACTCAGTACACAAAACCAAACAACCTGCCACCAACTTACAAACACAGACGTACAGAACATAAACGCACAGAACACAAACACACAGAATACACACATTCACAAGCACAGATGAATAGGAGACACCCATAACAACAAGAAAATGATATACTCGTACTTACAACAACAAAGAAGTCCATAGAATATACAATGTGTTCAAGAAAAAAGAACTGAAAACAACCTGTAGAACATAGCAACCAACACAAGCAGAGACAAAAAAAAAACACATCTGGTATTTACCAACTGACATGTCATGAGTGCAAAGCAATCTGTATAGGGCAGACATGCAGAATTTTTAATACTATATACACAGACACAAAAGACCATTAAAGAGTAACATCTGTCATTCTAAACTTGTTGAATACCTTATAGACAGGAACCACAGCCTAACAGACATGAACAATGATGTAAAAATTCTGAAAATACAACGATAATCCCCCTACAGAACTCTGTTCTCTGCCTTCATAGAAATACCAGAAAACGCCAACCCATAAACATTCTGAACACCCTTCCAAACGTATACACAGTTTTAAAAAATAAAAATAAAGAAGTAGTAATTAAATAAACCACCAATGCACGCATGCAAGCACACATGAAGACACACACTTATACAGACACACAAACTGACGGGAACACTCCACAAAGATTCAAACCATCCACCCAGAAGGCATTCAACTGTTCTGCTGTCCGCCATATTGTTTCTGGGGTTTGTAAACAGTGACATGAAAAGTTACTTAGAGCAGGGGTTCACAGTGAAGATACTGGGGAAACTTGTAAAAGTAAGTGAAACATATTGCGAAGACACACACACAATATTCCACATAGTATTAGTCAATGGTTAGCGTAACCCTAAACAAGCCGTCACAAATGTTCGAATTAAATAACTGTTCCACTTTAACTTAATGTGGTTGCAGATGACAAACAGTTAAACAAAGTGACTACATTGAATTACATAAAATCCAGGAAATCCACAGCATGCAGTAACTAGACAGACAGACAGATAATTTTATACATTATTTTCAAATAAGTAAATACTGACTTTATAAATTCAAATTTATAAATATATTAGTAGTAAAAAGAGTTTTCGTGTTTTTGGGAAGATAACAGAAAACCCATTTATGATGCTGTAACTTTTGCGAAACATGTCTGTGGATTAAAACGAAAAGTAAGGCATTGTGTTTTGCTCAAGGTTGACCCTCCATGTTGATGTCGTCAAACCCACAGCCACAGACGATTTCAAATAGCGTGGTGCAGAAGCTTGTCGTTCGCGACACCAGCAACATACTTCTCGTCTGCAGATCGTTAAGAGGCACACAGAATTGGGCTTTCAGAAAAACGGGCACTCGTTTTAACATTTCACTTGAACGAACATTCCGTTGCCAGAACATGCATTTTAACACAGTCAATTACGTTCAGCATGTAGCGCCCACCCCTGTAACTTTGAACTTTTAAGATGCCTAACTGAAATTCGTAGAAATTTGGTTCAAATTGATTTATATGATTTTTTTGCTATTGGAACTCATCAGCTCCATGAGTGATAAAACAATGTTCTATTCACACAACTATAAGTCGCTGATTAACTTTATGAAGAATAACTAAATAAACTATGTTCATAACTCCGCAGGAAGAATAACGTTTCTTGTGTTTACCTGCCAAAATAAGTACTCTCATCATTCATTATTTTGTAACTTACAGAGAAAAATATCTTATCTGGAGCTATTTGTATGTTGACGACCATGTTTATGTACCAAAGCAATTAGCAATCGTCCTCTGTATTTCTGTTGAATTCAACAGTACCATAAAGAACAATGCTGGCCTATATGAGAATACATTCTGAAAGGTAGCTGAATCATACATAGGCATTGCTTATCCAGTGAGATAAATGCTGCAGTGCTTCTATTTCGTTATTTTCAGTTCCTCTCTGCCCAACTCTGACATTTACAGCAGTGAAAATGAGGTTACTACTCAGTAATTCAGCTGACACAGCATCTGGACAGTGAACTGTCCTCTGCACAGTTCGTCCTCTATTCGCTTCCGTATGCCGAATCACACCCAGCGACAAGACAGTTTACGACACTACAGCGGAAAACACGCGTTGTAATGGTGTTCGGTAAGCTCTGGCTGGCACGATGTACAGCCGCAGCTTGCGGTGCGCGTGTCCTTCTCGCTATAACCTGGCGCCGCGGCTGTGGTTGGCTCTGCACTGTGCCCGGTGTAATGCAAGAGCTGAGTCACGGCATGAACAATGCATAGCGAACAAAAGGACTGGCGCTCATTTTGCTAACCGTACAAAGACCAAGCGAAAGTAGGAATTCGGGAAACGGTAAGCTGCAAACAAAGGAGGAAAATTTGTGCAATCATTCCAACATATAACTGGTGGGCCTTTCGGTAAAATCGTAAAAAGTAACACAAAAATACTACAATGTCTATCGTTAATCCTCCAGAGCTAATTTTACTGTCTGCCTTCTTATTCATGGAAACTAACATGAAGAATCTCAGTTCCGTTTCGCCGTGTTGCTCCTGAAGCGACATCACAGTAAAATGGCTCCATTTGAAACTTGCTCATGGCGTAATTTCATGTGCTGTTTTTGACCACGATTAACAGTAGAGATTTAGACGGTAAACTCTTCGTTGGTGTAGAACTGTTCGTCTATTTATGATATCAGACAACACACCAGGAAAGTTAGTTTAACCTAGAAGTTTCAGCAGCTTCTATTCTAAAACAATTGAAGAGAATGAGTTAGTAGGGCACTAATTGGTCACATCAACTCTCGCATCGCAGCTCATGCACCTATCATTATCGCTGTTGTTGATCTATTAGAAAAACGCTAGTGATATAATTATAGGGCTACACAACGATTAATCTTTACAAGAAAGATTAAATGGACATCACCGGAACCGGGAAAATAGAGCGAAATTTGTTAACTCAGGGTAGAAAGACTGATGAGAAAAGAAAAAAAAGTCTTCAAAAGAACGTCGGACATTTTTCGGACGAGTGTAGAATGTAAAAGCCACACATCCTGCCTCTTCAATAACATATCAACAAGAATAATGTTTCCTTAAAGATCATACAAATTTTCATGTTTGGTGTAGAAGAGCAAATTCATGGTGTTTCATATACAAATGCGACACCTATGCTGTGTATGGCACTGCTCGGGAATCGATACCAGATATGTAAGCTCTGCGACATACGGCCCTGAAAGGCAGGTGCTTTGCTGACGTGCTGGGAGAGACATAGGAAACACGTCCAAAAAAATCATTGTGTCATTTAGAACCTCAGACTGGCATGTTGGACTGATGTCCCTGTAGTTTGGTCCCTTTACTGTCCAACCCGATAAACCAACCAACCGGCATGTCGTAGCAATGTTTCAGAGAACCTTGTATAAACGCAAACTGAAAGCTCACGATGCAAGCTGTAGTATATCGCTTGACCAATTCAGATTATGCCATTCACTGTCGTCTCTGCATTTGGCAGTTGCATGCTTCGCACATGTTGCTCGCTTCAACATTTGTTGCTGAAATAGTCTTTTTCCGATGTTGCATTAATTTCAGTGTGTGAGTTCGCAGAATAATGGATTTAGAAGAGCCTAAAAGGCTTTTAAGCGGTTCAAAGTCTCATCTGCAACGTGTGAAGACAGGAGTGCGGCGTTCAAATAGTGCAACAAGAATAGTTGAGCCGATCTATTTTCCACTAAACCGTAACCCCTGATAATTATGAGCAGCAGACTGCAAAATATATTCAGAGGATGTCATTACGTACACAAAGCAATTAACACTATTTCGCACAGCCGATATCCTAGAGACAGATGTATTAGGGTATTTGAGTGTGCCTACTTTCGTGGTCTCCGTCGGGGTGCCTTTCAACAGTATAATTTAAGACCGTGTGTAGTTCCGATCTATCTCGATATAGAGTGTCTTCGACAGTTGCCATGGCCAGCGCTTTCTGCAGATTAACACACCGAAGATATCTGGCGATGGATAGACGACCGACGGGTACATCTCCACTTTGCCAACCACTATGCTGATGAACTCTGGCATAGAGTTGAAGCAATATGGGATGACGTCACTCAAGATCAGTTGGACATGATGCCCAATGCAATAAGAATCAATTCGTGCTGCAGGAGGCTGCAATTTTGTGTACAAAATTTCGCAGCCCGTACACCACCAATCCACTGAAAAATTTAATAACGCTGTCTTCGTATTTTACTATATGAGGACGGAAAGTAAAATCTCGTAATGTTCTATGGTTTCCGGGATTACAGTTTCAGTGTCCAGCAGTGTAACTGGGGGAACACAACTGTTCTTTCAAAACACCGAATAACGCAACGCTCGCCTCTGAGGAAAACACTTCGAAATATCCTAGAGTGGTTTTCATGACGTTAGTAGAGGAGATCATTTATAAACGTAAATATTATTGCATTGGATTCTCTGGTGTCCGGCCAAATGCAGATGTAGGAGAATATGTTCATCACTAGTTCTGAGACGACAAGGGGAGGGGAAGTAATCGTACGCAGGAGTGTACTGTAGCATGATGAGAGAACGTATGACACTACTTATGGTGGACCACGAATCGGTACCATGATCCCCCACTCCTCCGCCCGCCCCTAATACTGTTAGCGATGAGAATATTATGAAAAGGCAACCGGTTTCACCCTCTCCTTTAACATTAAATTTGAAACTGAATGCTGGAATCTGAACTCGAAAGCGAAACAATTTCCTGTCACGGGCAAAAGCTCTACCGTTCAAACTACCGACGCACGACTCACGACTCACGACCCACCAACACAGTTTAGCTTCCCCCAGCAGATCTCTCGTAATTTGCAAATTCGTCGTACTGTACTTGGATTCATTGAAGACACATGCTCGAAGCTAGAACACTTGACTTATAACACATTTCGTAACAAAGACAAACAGTTTGCGTTCTTAAACTTCTACGAAACATCCTGTGTAACAATTCAAGACATTTAAATTTGCTATTCAGTACATTAGACTGTTATGAACCATTAAATACAAGATCGTAGTAAACCTCAGTTACACTGTTAGCACGATCTGATTTGAAGGAATTGTCACAAATCCGAGTAGTTTCTTTGTTCAACTGACAGTAGGAGCAGCTATGTAGAAACCCAACAAGAGCCATGCAGAGACTTCAAGAATGTGTTACAGGTATTGGACAATTTGACATTATTATGATTTTCTTTGCATATTACTTGTGACATAACGGAATTACTAACTGGTAACAGTTATTATGGAAAAGTCACTATGTGGTTGCTCTTTGCCTGCGTAATTTGTCTCGATCATTGGAAAAATCTACCGACAATATTTTATGTGTGTGGTCATCAGTTACCTGAAATGGTAAAGTCCACAAATAGCGACGTAGGATCTCGTCACCTTGATTCGAGGTGAATCCATATGTCGTTCGTGTCCTACCCGACAGCACACTTTCTTACCATTGCATTGCGACTGTTGTTCCACTTAACTAAAGACTGAATCCCAAGCACTAAATTTTATATGAACTGCATCGGCTGAATCACCACTATAAGAGGCTTAAAATAAAAATCCTGGAAAATTTTTGCAATACCGCTTTAAGGATATGCAACCGACTGCTTCCAATAATGTTCTGCCAGACAAAGAATACTAGATCAGAAAAGAAGGAATAAATAGCTGTATCAGCTTCACGTAGCGATAAAAAACTACTGACGGAAAAAAATCTCACATCGCTCAGTTTATTTAATAAAAGAAGTGACGTATCATTCAGAACAAATCAGAGTATTAGAAAGCTATCATGTTATCACCATGAGCTGCTGATAAAATTCTTTACACAACCACTTTCGGTGACTGAGCATCCTGAGGTTCTCGTGCACAAACTAAAACATAAGTTACACTACAGGCCTAAACACCCACGAAATTGTTAGCTGATGTAAATTTGAATAACAAAGCATACGTAACACAATGTCACCTACTCAAATAAACGTACCCACAGTATCATGTTAGGCGTAGTATAAAATCATTAACGTCGGGCGATAAACAAATGGTTGATTTGGGGAGCGGACCAAACAACGCGTTCATCGGCGCTATCGGGTTAGGGAAGGAAGGGGAAGGAAATCGGCCGTGCCCTTTCAAAGTAACCATTCGTGAATTTTCCTCGAGTGATGAACCCATGAATTAGACACTGAAAGTAAGTACACCACTACAAAGTGACGTGACTCATTACGAACAATATAAATCATAAAAACGTAAGTTCTGCGCATTTGTATAGAGTTACCTGCTTTCTACACCGAAGCGCCAAAGAAACTAGTAAAGGCATGCAAATTCAAATACAGAGAGACGTAACCAGGCAGAATACGGCGCAGCGGTCGGCAACGCCTTCATAAGACAACAAGTGTCCGGCGAAGCTGTTGGTACACTGGCAGGTTATAAACATTTAAATGTGTTTGAACGTGGTATTATAGTCGGCGAACGTGTGATGGGACACATCATCTCCGAGGTAGCGATGAATTTGAGATTTTCCTGTACGACCATTTCACGAGTGCACCGTGAATATTATGAATCCGGCAGAACGTCAAATCTCCGACATCGCTGCGGTCAGAAATGGAAGCTGCAAGAACGGGACCGACGACGATTCAAGAGAATCGTTCAACGTGACAGAATTGCAACCCTTACCCAAATTGCTGCAGATTTCAATGCTGGGCCATCAACAAGCGTCAGCGAGCTGACTACTCAAAGAAACATCATGGATATTGGTTTTCAGAGCCGAAGGCCACTCGTGTACCCTTGATGACTGCACGACACAAAGCTTTACGCCTCTTCTGGCCCCGTCAGCACCGACACTGGACCTTTGATGACTGGAAACATGTTGTCTAGTCGGACGAGTCTCGTTTCAAGTTGTATCGATCAGATGGAGACAACGTCATGAAACCATCGACCCAGCATGTCAGCATGGGACTGTTAAAGCTCGTGGAGCCTCTTAATGGTGTGCGGCGTGTGCAGCTGGAGTGACATGGGACGACTGGTACATCTAGAGACGACTCTGAAGTGTGGCACGTACGTAAGCATGCTGTCTGATCACCTGCATTCATTCATGTACATTTGTTATTCCCGGGACAATGTGACATCCCAAACATCCAGAATTTCTGAAGAGTTGCGCCAGGGACACTCTTCTGAGTTTGAACACTCCCGCTGGTCACCAGACTCCCCAGACAGGAATGTTGTTGAATTTATCTGGGATGCCTTGCAAAGTGCTGTTTAGAAGAGGTTTCCACCCCCTTGGATTTATGAATAACCCCGTGGGATTCATGGTGTCAGTTTCCTTGAGCACTACTACAGACATAGTCGACTGCATGTCACGTCACTTCTGCGTGTCGACGGCCCCTACACGATATTATGCAGGTGTACCAGTTTCCTTGTCTCTTAAGTGTATAAAAACTGTCCTCCTTAGTGCGCTCATTTATGTTGTATCTACAGTAGGCGTTAACGCTGTCAGAAAATTCCAAGCGCAAAGAGTCGACTCCATAGCTGATCACTGTTTACTGGTAGAACCAAAGGTGATAACACAAATCTACATCCGTCGATAGTTACTAGCAGCTTACGGTTAACAAGCTGTGTTGCTACGATAAGTACATATGGCAGTCATAAAAGATGATCTGCATGTTGTATGTTGCATATAATAGTAATTTACACGTACAACAATCACTGTTGTGGTAACAGAAAACAGAACACGTATAAATAACGCCTTACTGGTACTCATAAGCATCATGGCTTAACATGTGACGTTAATGATTTTTTTATTTCGCCTGACATGATGCTGTGAGTACTTTTATGTAAATAAGTGACAGTCTATTACATGTTTGTTATCATTAATATTCACATAACAAATTCGCGTTTGTTTAAGCCTTTAATGTAACTTATGAATGATTTTAATTGGTGTAAAGAAATCTGATAATGGGCAATAGACCGAAGCCGGTTTAGTAAGTAAAGAATTTGATCAGCAGCTCAAGAAGATAACATGACATTTTTCAAAGGATTACTAGCTGTCTAGCACCACCTCTTGAAAATATACTGAATTCAGAATATATTCTAGAAATAGAATTACATCTATTGAGCCTCACAGAAATAACTTCCTAACGGTCTAATTCTAATATCAACAGCTGTGCAGCAAATATATATCAATCAGCTCAGACCGAATACAAAACAATGACGAACTCATACAGCGTGTTAGTTTTCTTGTTTCTCCACGACTACAGTGGCTTGTGGATTTCGTACCGTCTGGACCACAGTTCAGCGAGTGCACTGTGTACAGGTCAGTTGTCAGTTTACAGCGCTCCCTGTAACTTGAAGCTGACTGGCGAGTAGGACTTTCTTTGACGATTAAACGAAACAGATTTCTCCAAAACCCATTGACTACATGTGAAATTCGTCAATACGACTGCGCTTTTAAATGGTGGCGTAGGGGGGGGGGGGGGGGAGGAATGGGAAACATGATATCCAGTTCCACCATCACCATCTACAGCCCCAGGACTAGAGGCCTCGTTTAGTTCTGTTTCCGATCCTCGTTTGGAGGAGCGCTCTTCTTCACTGCCAGAGCTGAAATTGTTGCACAATGAATAAAGGCACAGACGTAGACTGAATGCTCATCCCTCAGCATCGACTTTTATTCGGTAGACAACGCAAGAAATTCTACAACCAGTAGGAAGCTCGATTCGCGACTGAGCAGATGGACTCACTGCCGCGCCCAGACATAATCGGTTTCACTGGTTTTTCCCAACTATACCCAAAGTTACCCACTGATTGTAAACCTTAATGCCAAGTCTCAGACGGTGGGGACGTAGAATCGAACGAAGTTACGTCTACTTCCTGTTTTCCATCTGAAAGTAATATCTTAGCACTGAATGAAGAAACGTATATAACGGGACGTTACGGCGTGCTTCGTCATGCTGTGGCAGAACTACGACAATTTCTTTTGTCACTGATGTGTCGCTTCAAAAGATATCAGACGCTTAAAACGAGAGTAGGTGGTGTCAAAAACCAGATTTTTTAATTTTTATCTTTACAGATATTCTCTGTGGTTTTATGAACAAGGAAAATTTTCCTTCAATTACATTGTACAGAAGAAATCCACAAAATTAGAGAAATGTCTGTAAAATAATCCTTAAAGGTGTAAGACATCGTGGTCTCCTGACCTTCATTGCTTACATATTCGGCCCTCACAATCATATTCCACACATCAAGACGCTTCATTCGAACCCAAACTCGAAGAGGTAAAGTCAGTGCTGTATGAATTCCTGCAAACGATATGCAGATAACAAGTAAATCACAAATGCACACAGAGGTTGAAATACTCGAGGCTGGCGTACACACATACATTCAAGACACGATGGTCACAAAAGCTTTTAGTTTGGGATAGGCAAAACACACGCCAGGAGGCTGGTCCCTTCGGAGGACGAGTCAACCTATCTACGTCGCCCGGCGAGCACCTGTAGAGCAGACAGAGTTTGCCCGAGTGAAAGGGAGAACGACCCCGTGTTCGGCTTACAAGCAAATTCCGCTACATTGTGTGGTAGCGGCCAGCCTACGCATTCTTTACAAACATAGCACGCAGTTTCAGAGTTTTCCACAGGGAGACAGCAAACGCCAAACGCCGATGCTACAGATTTCCAGATCGGTCGTCCTAAACGAAACATCACTCTCCCATTTTAGAGGAGCAATGCTGATTGGCAGACGATATTCCTGACGCCTTGCGCTGAAGGAGTAATGGAAGAGAACGAAAGATATACCTCTTAACGTCTGGAGTGGAGAGGGGCCGTTCCGTTGTCGCTCTTGGAGCGAGAACATGTAACGAGAGTGTGTGCGCTTGTACGTGTACTCAAAGAGCGAGGAACAAATCTCCCCTCAGCACTTCACTGGGAGAGCACCTCTGTCGAGAGCGAATGAGAGTGCGACTCTATATTGAGTCCTTGCGATTAAGCCTTGTTCACTGTGTTGGCTGCCGCACTTATTGTGTGGCGTGAACGGACATAGTTCAACGCCTGCGAGCCAATTTTTGAGTGGCTTCTTGGTGGACTGGTTATCTGACCGGTGTACCATGCCAATAGTTGAACTAGGGACTAGTAGGAGTCCTTGATTTCATCAAGACGTAGGGAGAGTTTCACTGGCGAAGGTCAATCCAGATAGAACGAGAGTTATCTTATCTGTCAGCAGCGAGCGGCGCGGCAGCAGTCATCGCAGCTTACGGTATTGTGCGCTATAGCTCTTGTGAGCCCCATATTTCCTCCACAACAGTACACTTCACTGCATTTCACACGCCACAGCCTTGACCGTACCTAGCAACATTATAACGGATAATTATTCAAGTTGAGTAGGCGTGGCTCTCAGCCATTCTGCCAAGTCAATAATAGTCTTAAACGTTGTATAGAAATTTCATTAGCCCATCCTGTCCTTAAGAGGTAACTTCACATTCCGAAAAGAACCCGGAAATTACTTGTTCAGTTCATAAGTAAAAGTGCCATTGTGATTTCTCAGAATTTTTGCAAAAATAAATAATTTTCATTCGTTTTAATGTTTTTTTCCACTAACTAGCACTACTCCAGTACCCAAGTATCCCACTAGTTACATAAGAAATTTTGTGAATTTTTGTGTCATTTCCTTACAGCGGACGACTCCAGAAGATATTTATTTCTGAAAGTTTTTCAGGCATTTCTCTTTAGAGCATTAGGAGTGTCTGTCTGACTTCTGTAGTGGTGTGCAGGTGGAAATTGCATCTTGCAGGAGCCACAGGGTGAAGGGTATATCTCAGATTAATCCGTTGAGCAGAATGACAGAATAACACCCACACTTCGCTCACAGAAAATGGCGACCCTGCCAGGATAGGTAAAATAGGTAAGCTATCAGGATAGGAAAGTCTCAGGTTACTTAGGTATGGCCGGTTGCAGCAGTAGCACTTTGAAGAACTTCCTTTCATGTATTCAATAGCTATTTGCAAAAATTGGGATCAGAATAGATACAAGTAGTGAAGAAAGCAGGATTGTAGGGAAAAGGCGTGTGTTATTGTGTTGGAAAGTTTTGCATTTTTTTACAATTTTTGTGTAGCTGTTAGGGCATGGGATTTTCAGGTGATAGGCATAGACGCAGAGTGACGCAGAGACGCAGTGTGACGCAGCATCATATAAGTTAGAATTAAGAAATAAAATTTTCCTCCTTTTGCAAGCGCACAGGTGGAGATTGGAGACTGTAGTAGAGCAGTCAGAACATTAGCCGAGAAATCACGACGTTGTTGTTGGTTCAACCAACTGGTAAGTGGTCGTAGAGTTTTGTAGATAGGGTTGTGGT
This sequence comes from Schistocerca serialis cubense, assembly GCF_023864345.2. NCBI lineage: Eukaryota > Metazoa > Arthropoda > Insecta > Orthoptera > Acrididae > Schistocerca > Schistocerca serialis. Next base: position 237,444,511 of record NC_064638.1, on the reverse strand, counting down.
GTGTTGAAAGAATTTCCACTTTAACAAGAGCACAAGCCAAAAGGTTACGTGAGAGACAGCAAGTAGACAAGATGGGGGAGAATCAACCAGATAGACGGCAAGTAAATCAGCTTATTGAGAATAGGACAGAAGGTGAACCTGAGAATAGGACAGACGGTGAATGAGAGAGTAGGACAGTCGGGGAGCTGCAGAATCAGCAAGCTCAGTTAGACTGGGATAAAATTGGGACAGATCAGACAGATGGGTATCGAAGGGACAAGAACATCGAATTTCCAGAATATTAAATTCCAGGTAGGGCACATTCTGAGCCAGAAATAGACAGCCCACGTTGGAAATGGCAAAGATTAGAAGCTGAACGAGCACAGGAAATGCGTTTGTTTGCCGCATATTCAGGGACAGAATACGCTACAATACAGTCAATGAACCGGCAGTTAGCTAACGTTCAAAGTAGACAATGAGGATGAAGGGGAACATTTAGAATACGGCGAAACTGTCGTACACATTCTAAATATACCAAAACAACAGACACAGAATTTTGTGGAGTTACGAGCGCCACGAAAAGTTTCCGTAACAGACGCACCTGTACCTGCAAACACAAGACATACACAACAGAGAAGCCAGAATGTGGAGTTGCTTGGGCCACGTAATGGTTCAATGACAGCCGCAACTAGTCCTCAACACAGACAGCACGGGTTATTGCAGTTATCAAACTTAGAAACGCCACAGCATAGCCCAGTAAACGACGTAACTGACCGAGTAGAAAACAATAGATCGAGAATATATAGTTCAGCAGAAGGTAGTGTTACAGGACGGGACGCGATCATGGCGATGATACCAAAAATGAAGGCTAGTATGACGAAACAGAATCAGGATATTAATACACAGATAACGAAACAGAATACACAGATGACAAAACAGTATCAGGAATTGAAACAGAATAATCACGCTATTAAGACACAGATCCAACAGGTTAAAATCCAGATGGAAGAAGGGATCGCCAGAATTGATAGTGAGATCACTCAGATAAACAAAGATGCGAAAGAATCTAGAGAAAGAATTCAGGTACTAATACAAGGTCGGCAGCAATTACGCATTGACGTGGACAAGGTCCAATTGGACATCGTAAACGTTGACAAAAAGGTGGAACGTTTTACGAAAAAAGCCACTCGAACAGCAATACAAATTTCGGAAGAACAAGCAATTCAAAGCAAGGTCGCAAAGGTTGCACTGAAAAAATATGATCAGCAGATCAATAAAATAGAACTTAAAAACAAAGATCAGTTTGAAAAGCTTCGTATGGAGTTGATACAAACTATCGAAGAAAAGATCGAGGCCGATTACACCTGTAGCGAAACAACTAACACGTCAAGCATTAATTCAGTACACGAACACGTGCCGTCTAAGGAAGTTCAAGTAGAACCAAGGCTAGACGTAACACTCGCGCTGAAATAGAAACAGAAAACCCCTATTAAAGTAATACATGACATGCCACAGGACCAGGCACAGTATCTAGAAAAATGGGACACATACATTCAGCTGATACCAATCGAAAGACAGGTAACTGAACCAGTAAATCCAATGACACAACATAATAGCAGCACAGGTACTATGCCGCGAACGACGAGAGTAGAAACACGCGAATAACACTTTTGTTCACCAATGATACGATATGCCGCGGGTGAGTCAGGAAATTGAGAATAGGCAGACAGGCAGTAGACTACCAGAGAATTAACACGACAACACAAGCAGTGGCAGATCATTTGAGTCCATGAATCAGCCACAAACCGGATTTATAAGTAGATATGATACAGACCACTTTCTTACATCTAGAAAATTTCAACATTTCAAGGAAGAAGGTGGTAGCTTGCATGCACGCACATTCAACGATCAGTTTCAAGTAGGCTTACCAAACCACTGGAGCGTAGGTCACAAACTTGACTTCGTTTGTGCACACGTGTCAGGGACGGTAGCAGAGGTGATGCAAAAGATCGCTGCTACCTGTACGTCTTACCTACAGTTCAGAACAGCATTTCTCGAAAGATATTGGCCTAAGGAGGCGCAAAACAAAATTAAATAGGCGTTACTTCAGATGACACCATATGAAATCTCAGGAGAGAAAAGCGTGTTAAAATTCTTTGATACAATGGACAAAAAGAATCAATGCCTAGACAAACCATACAGTAGCGGAGAGCTGACACGTCTATGTAGAATGAAATTACCGGTAAAGTATCAACAGGCGACAGTAGGAAAAAAATGAAAATACCGAAGTATTCAAAGAGTTTTTAAGGGAACTTGAATTTATGTTTAAAGAAGACGAGGTGAAAGAAAAAAGAAAGGAAAGGCACAAGCAAAAGGAGAGGACTAGGAACGAATATTCCAATAATAATAATCGTAATCCTAACACCAATAATTTCAGGCAATTTAACAGACAAAGACAATGGCACAATGGTGACAATTGGCATAGAAAGATAACCAGAATAATTGGTACCGAAATAGGAACGGCAATGGACACTCATACACTAGCGGATATGGGTTTAGGAATCAAAATGCCAACGGTCAAGGGTACTTTGAAAGAGGTCACGGCGTTAGAAACAGCAACTGGCGAGACCAGGGCATGAATAATTACCGAGGAAATTATGGTCCACAGAGACAAGAACAACACAGCAAAGGGAAACGAGAAGTAGAAATTAGGCACCAAATATTGAAAAACGTAAAGATTGAAGGGAAAACCCGGAAGAGGTTAGGCAAACTGACTTCCATTCATTAAAACAATCAAAAATAGACATTCTTGTTTTGGAAGTAGCTAGATCAAAATTAGAAAAACCTGTAAATAGCCAAAATTCAGACAAACAGGGACTTACGAAAATTTCCGATAAAGAGTCAGCACCAGATACACTTGAATTACGCTACATAGTCTGGGAAAACAGCATAGAATGAAAAAATTCTGAAAGTGAGTATGAACTGCCACCACTTCCGTGTATTAAAGAATTAAGCGATGAAGAATTGTTAACCGGACTTGGCAATATATTTGACGAGAAGCAAGTAAATGAACGCGATAAAACAGAGTATCCTAGATAAAAACAAAACACGTATGCCACGAACACAAAAGACGTATAATGTATACAACATGGGTGACAATGAGGAGATAGAGGGAGAGTACATTCGGGAATGTTTGGAAATGAAGGAAAAGGAGAGACAGGATGTCGAAAACAGACAAAAAGAGGTAGATAGGTCTCAAACGGTTTTGCTCACGGAGTTAACACCAAAGCAAACACAAACACAAAGGGAAAGTACAATTATTCACGGGTTAAGCTATGAATCTATAGCAGAGGATTTGATGCAAGAAAAGGAAATCGTAACATCCACAATTGTACAACCCATATTAAAGATAAACATTGGTGAAATCACGACACAATCAGTCATAGATAGTGGGAGTCAAGTGATAGCTATGTCAGAAAGCCTATTTGAAATGTGCAATAGAGAGAAATAATTATCGATTTTAAGGACAAAAAGAGAAGAGTTTTTGAAGCCTTAGGAAAAAATGCAACAGAGGTGAAATACAGAACACGTCTTTCATTCGATTGCCAAGGTTACGAGTTGAAAACAATTTTATAATCGTACCAAAACTTATGGCTGATATGATAATAGGTGTAGATTTCATTAATGAGGTTAAGGTTCACTTTTGCATACCACAAGGCTTCGTAACAATAGATGATGTAATACTATATTTTAATCAAACTTTGAACGATGAAAAAGAACAGGTAAAAGTATTGGCATCTACCACGTGAGTCACTTAAAAGAATGTGAATGAAAGAAATGGTAAAAGAGAAGAAAGGGAAAGAGACAGAGGGGCAACTGCAAATCGTTTACTAACCGCTAAATCAATAAATAAATTAAGAATTAACAAAATAACACATTAATTAAAAGAAAAAGAGACACAATACACACTGACAATCTCCTGTAGTATCAAGTACACTACAACATCCACACAAACAACAAATGGTACACAACAATTAAAAGAATGAAGAAGTGGTAGGCTGTAAAAAATGATAGATATATGCTTTAATTAAATTATTATATGAGAAATAAACAATAATTTTCTTCATTTATATAAAAACTGCAGTGTGTAGAGTCAAAATCGCTTGTTGTTTGTATAAAACAAAACATTGTAAAAAATTTCTCTACCCGAAAAAAGGGACATCGCCACCAACACCAATCACCAGCTCCCTTAAGACCAGATGCTTCGAGATAGCGACGGAGAGGGTTCAGACATGTTGAGAAAGCACTTAAGGCAATAACAACAACATGAAGACCAACGCCACACTGGAAATGCAGGTTGGACTTCAGGAGGACAATGCGCAGCTCGGACATTTCATATGTCACAACACTGCTACACAACGGAAGAGCGTGGGGAGAATCATAATACGACGAGATGACAATGACGGTACAAAAAATTACTAAGATTTACAAACTCATCAGGTAACATTTGGAAAGGCAGTCAGATCCTAAAAATCCTGCATCACTCCTACTGTAAAATTCACATATTCCTAGCCCAAGGAGAACAGAAGAATGCAAGAAAGAAGAGAAGAACAGATGATGCAAGATGAAGAAGGACAGAAGACAGCAAGATACCTTTCTCTCCTCTCCTACAAAGCAAATTGCTACAAACGTCTTTCCATGAACTTTGAGGCACGGCAACTACGACAACCACCTCTCCAAAAATAAACCTTTAATCGTCAAACACATACAAGCGAACAGCAAATGGAATATTAAGTAGTACCATCCAACATTATCTAGAAATAGATTCAGCAAAATGAACGGTATTCTCCCTACCACATCATCAAATTGCCATACCGGACCATGTGTGAAGTACCAAGATGTCTCAGCATAGTATTGGGTGACGATCGTCGGTAGTCAACTACAGTCATAAAATTGCCATACCGTCCCAGGTGTGACAGCAAAGGAGTAACAAGAGATCACTGTTTATGCAGTAAACCACAGTCATCATCATCGGTTAAAAGTACCACTCCATGATAATGTCAACAAGTAAGACCCAGCATCGCATGCTAGAGTGCTACTCTCATGATTTGTGAAACCCACACAAATGAGTCGACACCTTCCAGTATTTCAGTGGCGATCGTCGAGCACAGAAACTAACGCAGCACAAAACGAAAAGACTGATAAAATACAAATGTAGAGTTAAGAAAATGATATATCAGTAAAAATATTTTTTTCCTTTTTTGTAAAAGTAACTATTTTATCATATATGTAAAGCCCATAATGTGATAGAGACTTTAAAATATTATGTAAAGAAATTTAATTAGTATAAGTAGGTAATCTCAAAAACGCTGTAAAGCCAAGTTAGTTTTTTACATAAAAAAGGATTTTTGTTAATAATAGGGTGAAAGAGGATAGAATAAAAAAAACACTTCTTCACTCTTAAAACAGTGACACAAAAAAGGAAAAATAATGCCTAAATAAATAAAACAAAGTCACACAACAGAGCTTTTGCGAACATCCACACGAAGCTTAACTAAAGAAAAGATATAACCACACTAAAACATGATACACTGTAAACTAACGAGTTTAGAAAAATTAATATTGTAAAAACAATTTTTGGAAATGAAAAAAAAAACAGATACAAGTACAGGCAACAACAAAGAATAACAACCTCTGTAAAGTCTATATTTGCAAAACAACTAAACATAAATGGCTGAATTAAAAAATAGAAACAATACCTATAAAGAAATCACTAGAAAAAAATTGTTAAGAATGGCTGAGAGAAATTTATTGGAAAATCTAAAAGAACAACTTTTGCCTGACTTTGTCAATATTTTCCTCGGCATTGACAAACCAGAGACAAAAATTTCGTCAGAAGGAGGGAGGTATGTAAGACGTCATGGTCTCCTGACCTTCATTGCATACATATTCAGCCCTCACAATCATATTCCACACATCAAGACGCTTCATTCGAACCCAAACTCAATAAGGTAAAGTCAATGTTGTATGAAATCATGTAAACGATATGCAAATAACAAGTAAATCGCAAATGCACACTGACATTGAAATGCTCAGGCTGGCGTACACACACACTCAAGACACAATGGTCACAAAAACTTTAAGTTCGAGAGAGGCAAACCGCACACCAGGAGGCCGGTCCCTTCAGAGGACGAATCAACCTATCTACGTCGGCCGGTGACCACCCGTAGAGCAGACAGAGTTTGCCCGAGTGAAAGGGAGAACGACACCATGTTTGGCTTAAAAGCAAGTTCCGCTACATTGTGTGGGAGCAGCCAGCCTACACATTCTTTACAAACATAGCATGCAGTTTTCAGAGGTTTCCACAGGGAGACAGCAAACGCCAAATGCCGATGCTACAGATTTCCGGATTGCTCGCCTTAAACGAAACGTCATTCTCCCATTTTAGAAGAGCAGTGCTGATTGGCCGACGATATTCCTCACGCCTTGAGCTGAAGGAATAATGGAAGAGAGTGAAAGATATACACCTTAACATCTGGAGTGGATAGTGGCCGTTCCGTTGTCGCTTTTGGAGCGAGAACATGTAACAAGAGCGTGTACGCTCATACGTGTACTCAAAGAGCGAGGAACAAATCTCCCCTCAGCACTTCACTGGGAGAGCACCTCTGTCGAGAGCGAATCAGAGTGCGACTCTATATTGAGTCCTTGCGATTAAGCCTTGTTCACTGTGTTGGCTGCCACACTTATTGTGTGGCGTGAACGGACAGAGTTCAACGCCTGCGAGCGAATTTTTGAGTGGCATCTTGGTGGACTGGTTATCTGACGGGTGTACCACGCCAGTAGTTAGACTAGGGGCGAATAGGAGTTCTTGACTTCTTCAAGGCATAGGGAGAGATTGATTGGCGAAGGTCAATCCCGACAGAACGAGAGTAATCTCATTTGTCAGCGGCGAGAAGCGCAGACAGCAGTCATCGCAGCTTACGGTATTAGGTGCTACAGCTCTTGCGAGCCCCATATTTCCTCCACAACAGTACACTTCTCAGCATTTCACACGCGACAGCTTTGACCGAACCTAGCAACATTATAACGGATAATTATTCAAGATGAATAGGTGTAGCTCTCAGCCATTCCGAAAAGTCAATAACAATCTTAAACTTTGTACAGAAATTTTATTAGCGAATCCTATCCATAAGAGCTAACTTAACATTCCGAAAAGAACCCGGAAATTACTTGTTCAGTTCATAACTAAAAGTGCCATTGCGATTTCTCAGAATTTTTGCAAAAGGAATAATAATTTTCGTTAGTTTCATGTTTTTCTTCCACTAACTAGCACTACTCCAGTACCCAAGTATCCCACTTGTTACATAAGAAATTTTGTGAATCTTTGTGTCATTTCCTTACAACTGAAAGTTTTTCAGGCATTTCTCTTTACAGCGTTAGGTGTGTCTGTCTGACCTCTGTAGTTGTGTGGAGGTGGAAATTGCATCTTAAGGAGCCACAGGGTAACGGGTAAAAGATTAATCCATTGCGCAGAATGACAGAATAGCACCCACATGTCGCTCACAAAGGAAACTTTACCAAAGAAAACCCAAAAATTAGAGAAATTTCTGTAAAATAATTATAATTTTCCTAGCATTAAGTACGTTAAAACATGGACCTTGTTTATAAGAATGAACAGAGGACTCGAAAATCAGGTGCTCCTGAAATGGCGTATAATCTCTCTAATTTATTTTCTGAACGTATCATGGAATCATAGGAGCAACGATATACGTGACACAACTTACTACTAAAATATCATCCATGAAATAAGATATAATGAACTTTAAACTTCCTGGCAGATTAAAACTGTGTGTCGGACCAAGACTCGAACTCGGGCCCTTTGCCTTTCGTGGGCAAGTGATCTGCCATCTGAGCTACCCAAGCACGAGTCACGCCCCGTCCTCACAGCTTTACTTCTGCCAGTATCTCGTCTCCCACCTTCCAAAATTTACAGAAGTTCTCCTGCGAGCCTCGATCCGGCCCACAGTTTTAATCTGCCAGGAAGTTTCATATCAGCACACACTCCGCTTCAGAGTGGATATCTCATTCTACAATGAACTTAGTATATCAACAGATATTACTTATTCCTATACCAAAATCACACAATCGTACATGAAAGGAAGAGAATGACAGCTGAAGGCATTACGAAATCCTTCAGAAATATGCATCACAGCTGCAGACTCTATTCCATTGAAAATTTAATAATTTCTGCGCACATGACGATTCCCCCATGTCACAATCACAGCTGTGTTAAAAACAGGATTTTGTTCACACTGGTGCGTTAATTATGACTCTTTAGTTTCTCACGTCTTAGTGACGTAAGATTATTAGAGAAGTAATTACAGTAAGAACTCAAAATTCAAATGACAGTTCTATCAACTCTATATGTGAGCTGCTAACAAAAACTGTTCTGGTATGACTAAGTACTTTGGAAATATGTGTGCTGGATGCTAAGCTGCATTTCAATGACGGTGCAATGGTGGGAGAGTCTGGTGGACTAAATATGCCAAGAACTTTAATTGCCATTGACCGCAAGAGACTCTCCGAAGCGGAGAAATCAGTACTGTAAGCCGCCAAATAAGCAAGAATAAGATTAAGAAGAAGAAACCAGAAAAATAAAATGGAAGGAAAACATCAGATTTGTATGGACGTGGGACGCATTAGTGTTAAACAGGTTGAGCAGGGAAACCCTTTTTTAACTTTAACTTGAATCTTCCAAAAGTTCACTTTTTCGATGTTCCGGAACACATTGATTGAAACGTATTGAAGATGGAGAGATCACACTTTATACACTATCTTAAATTATACTTAACTACAAAGTCGACTATTATTATGACTTAAATTTGAGAACTAAAGATATTTTCAAAGAAAAACTATCAGTTACAGAAACTTTTCAAATCATTATTAATAGTTTCTTCACCATAATTTTTTTTAAAATCTGCTTTAAATATAATAGTGTGAAGAACATCCAGAAAAAACTTAATCTATTACTTCATCTCTACTTCGAGACATGTGTACCTATGCCATACATAAATAATTAAATGCTTTGTTTCACTTGGAACATCAAATACAGTTTTTAAAAAATGTGACCAAAGGCTGTGGTTGATACTTCAAATGGTTCTCAAAAGATCTATTAAATATGGTGAGCATTACCTGGGCTTACAACTCTTAGTCTTTGAGCTACACTATTTGGAAAGTTGACAGGTTATCGAGACTTCCCCTTGCGTTCACGAACTGGTAGATTTAATATACCTACCAGGATGATAATGAATGCTTCAATCTCGACATGTAATTCTGTTGAGGTATTCATTTTATAGTCTAAACGGGTGCTAACAGATTTATGCCATCGACATTGCATTCTGTGTAGCGGTGATCCCACTTGATTGTTTGCTGAATGTTGCTTAGTCAAATGACGGCCAAAACTTCTTTCACTGCCCAAATAAATTTTTTGAACATATTAGTCTTGTATCTTTATCACCGAATGCTAACAATTATCGGCATTCCAAAAGTTTCTTGCACAACTGATGTATGTCATGTGTATTACTCACTCCAACGCATATTTGCCACAACGGTCTCAATAGAAGGGTTTCGTATCTAATTAAACTGCATAAGCTCGATACAAAAACAGAAATAATTTTACATGTAATTATCAGTTTTGATGTATTTAACGTGTTAGAAAACTTAGCATTGTATCTCAATGAACCTATATTTTTCATTTAGACGAAATGTAATAGAAACTTTAAATCAAACTCGCGGAGACGAAATGGTGTTAGGGAAAACTTCCCTTCGATTATGGGGTCACTGGAGATGGAGCAGGAGATTGGTATGTAAGGATGAGGAGGGGAGAGGGCTCGTTCCAAGTGACCCAACCGTGCGTCCACCTCAGTGGATTTAATAAAAACTGCGGAAGATCTAAAACTGGATGCTTCGAGGTGGATTTGAACTTCAGCTTCTCCCGAGTTCGAGACCAGTGGCCCCGACAATGCGCAGCGTCGCTCGGTCTACTTTTCAGTTAGTATTGGTATCGGCATGCGTATTTACACTACTGGCAATTAAAATTGCTACACCAAGAAGAAATGCAGATGATAAACGGGTATTTATTGGACAAATATATTATACTAGATCTGACATGTGATTACATTTTCACGCAATTTGAGTGCATAGATCCTGAGAAATCAGTACCCAGAACAACCACCTCTGGCCGTAATAACGGTCTTGATACGCCTGGGCATTGAGTCAAACAGAGCATGGATGGCGTGTACAGAAACAGCTGCCGATGCAGCTTCAACACGATAGCACAGTTCATCAAGAGTAATGACTTGCATATTGTAACGAGCCAGTTGCTCGGCCACCATTGACCAGACGTTTCCAGTTGGTGAGAGTTCTGGAGAATGTGCTGGCCAGGGCCGCAGTCGAACATTATCTGTATCCAGAAAGGTTCGTACAGGACTTGCAACAGGTAGTCGTGCATTATCCTGCTGAAATGTAGGGTTTCACAGGGATCGAATGAAGGGTGGGGCCACAGGTCGTAACACATCTTAAATGTAACGTCCACTGTTCAAAGAGCCGCCAATGCGAACAAGAGGTGACTGAGACGTGTAACCAATGGTATCCCATGCCATCACGCCAGGTGATACACCAGTATGGCGATGACGAATAAACGCTTCCAATGTGCGTTCACCACGATGTCGCCAAACACGGATGCGACCATCATGATGCTGTAAACAGAACCTTGATTCATCCGAAAAAATGACATTTGGCCATTCGTGCACCCAGGTTCGTCGTTGAGTACACCATCGCAGGCGCTCTTGTCTGTGATGCAGGGTCAAGGATTACCGCAGCCATGGTCTCCGAGCTGAGAGTCCATGCTGCTGCAAACGTTGTAGAGCTGTTCGTGCAGGTGGTTGTTGTCTTGCGTACATCCCCATTTGTTGACTCAGGGATCGAGACGTGGCTGCACGATCCGTTACAGCCATGCGGATAAGATGTCTCTCATCTCGTCTGCTAGTGATAAGAGGCCGTTGGGATCCAGAACGGCGTTCCGTATTACCCTGTGTGCTAACATTCATTGGATCTCGACCAACGCGAGCAGCAATGTCGCGATACGATAAACCGCAATCGCGATAGGCTACAATCTGACCTTTATCAAAGTCGGAAACGTGATGCTATGCATTTATCCTCCTTAGACGAGGTATCACAACAACGTTTCACCAGGCAACGCCGGTCAACTGCTGTTTGTGTATGAGAAATCGGTTGGAAACTTTCCTCATGTCAGCACGTTGTAGGTGTCGCCACCGGCGCCAACCTTGTGTGAATGCTCTCAAAAGCTTATCATTTGCATATCACAGCATCTGATTTCTGTCGGTTAAATTTCACGTATGTAGCACGTCTTGTTCGTGGTGTAGCAATTTTAATGGCCAGTAGTGTAAATACAGAGATATGTAGACAGACAGACTACGCCGCTGCAGTCGTCGACACCTACATAAGACAACAAGTGTCTGGCACACTTTTTAGATCGATTACTGCAGCTACAATGCCAGGTTATCAAGATTTACCTGAGTTTGAAAATGGTGCTATAGTTGGCGTACGAGCGATGGTACACAGCATCTCCAAGGTAGCGATGAAGTGGGGATTTTTCCCGTACGACCATTTCACGAGTGTACCGAGAATAGCAGGAATCCCGTAAAACATCAAATCTCCGTCATTGCTGAGGCCGGAAAAAGATACTGCAAGAACTGGACCGACAACCACTGAAGTGAGTCGTTCAACGTGACAGAAGTGCAATCCTTCCGCAAATTGCTGCTGCTATCAATACTGGGTCACCAACAGGTGTCAGGGTGCGATCTATTCTACGAACCATCGTCGATATGGAGTTCGCGAGCAGAAGCCCCGCTCGTGTACCGTTGATGACTGCACGACACAATGCTTTACGCCTCGCTTGGGCTCATCAGCGCCGACATAGGATTGTTGTCGACTGGAAACATGTTGCCTAAGTCGGACGAGTCTCGTTTCAAGTTGTATCGTTTTCATTTAAATAACAATGAATTTCGAGTCCTTTAAGCCAATCCTCGGTTGTTAGACAAATTATTTTCTCACTACTTTTAAATAGGAGTTTCCGCCGATATTATTAAACAAATTCTTTCCAGTCCGATGACGACAGAAATACGACAAAAGTAGAGTAATTTACTTATTCTGTCATCAGTTGTGTGGATTAGGTACACAAATAGCGCTTACTGTAAAAACACAGATTTAGACAAAACATTGGATTTGACGTCACATATTAACATTTTGAATGCTGAGTACGTTACGGAAATATTACCATCTCGAAGAATTTTGTCTTTGTACAAGGTGATTCCGTGATGATATTACGAACTCTCAGGTATGATAGAGAAGGATAGAATACATGTACCAATACTGTAGTTGCTAAGATTGTAAAGTAGGCTTCTTTTTAAGCAGTAGTATGGACCAAAGAAGAAGAAAATTTCTGGTAAATATAAGCTCTAAAATGTATACCTTTACAGCTATTACCATTTTTTAGTAAAAGAAATGTGTCCCACAGTAGCTCAGGGATCATATGACACGCATTTTAAAGGCCATTTTTTCTTGTCCATAATATCACCCCTGAAAGTTGCTTACCCAACAATCATAGCATCAATAGTGTCGGTACATATCGAGTGGTTATAATTAAACTTTCCCTATTTAACACGTTGTAACAAGGAAGTTAATTACCATATGAGTATCAAACTTCGTAAAATTAATGTCAAGAATATAGGGAAAATAAATAAATCAATTCAATTGGAACACTATTAATGTGCTGTTACGATACATCTTACCATTACCTACCGGTACCATCACTGGCACAAAAGTGGCTGACAATGGCACCCATCATTGTCCAGAAGAGTCTGAAACCGCAGGAGCGAAGCATGTCCGTAGGTATGCTGGCTCCCGTCTTCATATGCTGCGCTTCAGATCAGGCCACGTGTGGCTTCTCCCCTGGTAAACCCTGTCCTTCAGGTAGCACCACAACCAGAAATCTCATGGAGTGAGGACAGGTGATCGTGCCTTCCAAGCATTCGGGCACGATCGGCTGTTAATTCGATCGGTTCCAAATGTGTTTCAGAGAAGCAGGTGAACTTCACGAGCGGTGTGTGATGGGCCCCCATCTTGCATGAAAACGAGTTCAATGCGTCTCTCTCCTGTAGGGCGGCTACGAATTCCTGGCAAAGCATATCGCAGTAGCGCTAGCCAGTCACATGGTACGTCTTTGGCCCTTGAGCGCCAACCTGTCAAAAAAAGAATGGGTCATCGATGAAGGTAGCCGTCAAACCACACCATACACTGACACATTCAGCATACAGAGGAACTTCAAGCACAGTGACTCGAGGTGAGGACCCCAACACTCGTTAGTTGTGTGTGTTCACCCATCAGAGGAAAGTGAGCTTTGTCTGTCCATAGGATGCTTCAGGGATAGCCTTCGTCAACTTCAATCCCTGCGTCGCACGGCGTAGCCGCGCGTTCTTGGGCGCCTTGCCGCCACTCGCACGACTCCCCTTGTCGGAGGTTCGAATCATCCCTCTGGAATGTTTGTGCGTGTTGCCCATAGCGTAAGGTACTTTAAGTCAGATTAAGTAGTGTGTAAGCCTAGGGACCGATGATCTCAGCAGTTTGATTCCAAAGGAACTTAGAACAAATTTCCAAATTCTTCAGTCCTTGCGAAAAAGTGGAGAGCGAAGTCAACACGTCGTTGTGCGTCCAGTGGTGCAAGCTGCTGTTCGATGGGTATCTTGTACGGATACCATTTGAGAACGATTCGAAGCACCTCCCACACATTGGACCACGGCATGTTCAACTGTCGTGACACAGCACGCGCACTACCTGACGATCGAGAATTGTGCGCAGCGTTGTCTGCCACAGCAACAGCGATTTCATCAACCATCTGTTGTGCAAGCGGTCATTGACCTCTTTCCGGAGCGACGCCCAGTGCTTCAGTTAATTCAAACTTATTCGTCATCCGCTCAGCAGATGGAGAAACAGGACCATTCCGTAATCCTTTCAGCCAGCAATATTCTCAAAGTGCAGCTGGAGCTTTACTGTTGTTTTGATAATAAAACTCCACCAATAATGCCCTGCTCCTTTTCTCGAAGCTCATGGTGACACATCAACAAGTGCACTGCGATTGGTCAGGTATGTGAGACTATAAATCACGATGACTGATTACAGCGCCTGGTGGCCATAGTTGTAAATGGACGATGGTATTGTGACGCATGGAAATCACGCACCCCATACTCTGGACATTAATACTACCAATTTTGGTACTCTCACAGTAATTAGTTTCCGTTATAGCGTGTGAAAAAGGGAAAGTTTCATTATTACCACCAGGTATATTGCACTGCTCACAATTTCCAATTGTAGATCGACGGGTCGTTACCTAACCAGGATCCAAACCTCAGATTCATACATTTATCTTTCTCCGCCGTCCTTGAAAGTTTGTAATATCATCAAGGAATCACGCTGTAAGGTTATTCTTCACGGAGTCCGTAGTTAATGGGACGCATCACTAGCACAAGTCACTACGTCGTAAATACGTATACAACGAATTCTTCAGGGGAACTTAGAAAGCAGTGCCTTTCCTTGTGGAGGGTGAAATATAACATCAGGAGGTCTGTAGACGGTAAGTGCAGACCCCTGGCAACGAAATTCAGCTTTTCACCTATTACGGAGAAAATTACAGTCGGGAAGAGCATAAACCAATCGTAGCAGTAATTCCTGCATTCAGCAAATCGTTCCACTAAGTCTCTTTCCTTAGGCGGAGACCTTCACCAGGATTTCCGCGAAAGCTGGGAGCGGCTCCTAAAATCCCGAGAAACTACACTCTCCACCTCAGATACTGTAAAGACCACAGCATAGGACTTGGAAATTATAAACTGCTTTGGTTCGAATATTTTAACGAGGCAGAGGGAGTAGCGAAGAAGATAGAAAGGCAAGGACATCGAAATGCAAGAGGGAATTTCTGAAGTACATGTTAGCAGAGGCAGCGTTAATAGGACTAATGTCTTGCTTTTAAGGACTTTCTGAAACATCTTTTCCCAATATCGAGATGTAATTCGGTATCTGTATCTGCCGTTCACTGTATAAGAATTAACAACGATGTGTAAAAAACAGTGACGGTATCGCCATGAGAAAAAGCGTAATCACGGAGAAAAATGATGTTTGTAACATAATCTCAAGATTACAAGTTTGTGGCAGAATATTTCCACCGAAGACCTGGCTCTACACAAAATACTAGCAAATTAGTCCTCGTGAGGTAATCGTGAATCGGAGAAAGACTGTAGCAACGCTTCAGTGTTTGGGAGATAACAAGACGAATTATGGAAAAAGAAAGTATGTCTGTGTGGTGTCTTCATTTGTGCAAGTGCGTATCGCGGTCCCTCAAAGATACGAACCTACAAACAGAGATACTGCTTACCAAATCAGAGAACCCTGCCAATGAGCTCCCGAAACTCAATAAAAGATAGGTAACGCCCACTCACACGCTCTCAGCGTACTCTATTGTGATCGGATGTTATGCTGTGAACAAGGCGCAAATGCGTTTTATTCCATAACAGTCCGAGAAATTGTATGTACAATATCAGTTTCCTACTTCCACTACCCCTCTAGTAGTGTGCAGTAGGAAGCAGTATTAGACAGCAACCGCCGGTGGAGAAACAGCAGTAACAGAGAAGTAGCCTATTTTGTGACATTTTACGAATTCTTATATAGCTTCACATGTGGGTTTTGGTAGTTAAGCTTTTTTTTTAAAAAAAATTCTGTGTTTAATTTAATATTTAATAGACACAGTTCTCACGTTTCCGTTTGAATCGGAAAGTAAACCGATTTAATGACTTTTTCGCGTTTCTAACCATGAACGTATTATTTACTTTCACCTGTAATTTAGCTTTTGAAATTCTTCATTTTGATTTAATGTTCAATGGAAACAGTTCCCGTGTTTTTATGCTGGAAGCTAAACCGATTTCGTGGCGTTTTACAAGTTCCTACTAGGAGCGAATTATATAGTATAATCTGTATACTTTGGTGCTTTAGTTTTCGAATCTAATCGTATTAATTAATTTATGAGACACTGTTCCTGTATTTTCGTCAGTGTTTACAGTATAGTTACGCAGTACGTGCCGATCGTCTTTTGTGTGTCTGTGCACTGTATTTATACATGGCCTTTGGTGTGGATAGTGATTCTGCAGTGTACGAATGTGTGCTGAGTAGGTCACACTTCGTTCTCAGCTCCAGGCTTCCGTTACTCAGCTTGAGGATGCAGTGGATAGGCATAACTGTGGTACTCCGGCCGTGGGGATCCAATGGATGTCTAGTCCGACCCATGAGTCCGCCGATCGGTCCGCAGCAAAGGACAGCCCAGTTACTGCTCACATTGAGGATGACCCCTCACCTCTGGGTGAGCGGGAGATCGCCTTGGGCCGTGGCAGGCTGCGTAAGACATCCCGAGAAGTCGAAAATGAGGTCTCCTCATTTAGTCTGACAAACGGGTTTCAGATGTCTGTGGCTGACACTGTCTCTCAGCCGGAATCAGTCGCTTGTCCTGTTTTAGAGGAAGCATCTTAGGTTGAAAGTCCTGGTCGTCACAGAGGGTGAGATTACTGGTGGTTGGGAGCTCCAGTGTTAGGCGCTTTATGAGGCTCCTTCAGAGCATGATTTCCAAGGACGGGAAGGAAGCTATTGAGCACTCCATGTGCACACCACGTGGTGTTATTCCAGACGACGAACATGTCCTTCCAGATGCCATGAAGAGCACAGTGTGTAGCAAAATGAAGGTGGAGGCTCACGTCGGTACCAATGATGTGCGTTGCTTTGGATTGAAGGGGTTTTCTGTGGGTCCAGGAGGCTATCTGAAGTGGTAAAGACTGCTAGTCTTGCTTATGAGATGAAAACAGAGCTCCCCAAGTACGGTATATTCGACAGGGCTGGTTTCAGACCTCTGGTACCAAGTCAGGTGCAGATTCTGCGATTGTGTAGGCTGCCGATTCCTCGACTTGTGGCATAGGGTGGTGGGGTGGTAGGGTTTAGCTTAATAGGCCAGAGTGCAGTAGGCGCAGTAAGCTGCTACTGGAGTAGTGGAGGCTGTATGGCGTGGATTGGGCGGTCTTTTAGGTTAGAGAGTTTCGGGAAAACACAAAAAAAAGACTTCAGTGTTAAAGAGTGCGGGTCGAATGCAGAAGGAATGTAGATCTAGGAACAATCGGTGAAAAAGTTGTAAGTGTTTGCAACAAAAGTATTAGAGATTCGAGTGGTAATAGAGAACACTGACGTACAAATCGCTGTAGATACTTAAAGCTGGCTGAAGCCAGAGATAAGTTCAACCGAAATTTTTGCAAAGGACCTAACGGCGTTCAAACAGACAAGCTAAATGTAGCTGGCTGTAGCATGCTTGTCGCTGTTAGAAGTAGTTTATGTTGTAGAGAAATTGGAATAGATGGTTCCTGTGACTTTTAGCAACCGAAATAAGTAACAATTCAATCCTTTTACCGATCTCCCAACACAGAAGACGCAGTTACTGAGAGATTCAAAGAAAACTCGAATCTAATTTCAAACACGTGCCTGACTCATACAATTATAGTTGGTAGTGGCTTCAGATTACCTTCGATAAGTGGGCGAAAATACATGCTTTAATCCGTAGGTACGCATAAAACATCATCCGAAATTGTGCTAAATGATACTCTGAAAATTATTTTGAGTAGTTTGTTCATGAGCCCACAGAAATAGTAAGCGGTTGTCAAAACACACCTGACCTCTTAGTAATAAGTAATCCTGAGCTAACAACGAGCATCAAAACGGACACAGGGAATAGTGAACACAGGGTTGTCATACGGTAACTCCCAGATCCACCAAACATAAACGAAAAACTTCCCTGTTCCAAAAAGCAGACAAAAATTCGCTTGACGCACTCCTGAAGGACAATCTTTACTCCTTTCAAATTAAGAATGCAAGCACAGCCCAGATGTGGCTTGAATTAAAAGAAACAATATCGACAGCAGTGAGAGATTTACGCCACAGATATCAGAAAACGACGAAGCTGATCTCCTATAGTGTATAAAACAGGTTAGAACAATGCTGCAGACGTATCGAGGAAACCATACTAAATTTAAATGAACGCAAAATGCTCAAGGTTGGCGATCTTTAACAAAAACTCGAAATGTAGAGCGGACTTCCATGCGAGATGGTCGTAAAGTTTTCCACAATGAGACTTTGTCTCGAAACCTGACATTAAATCCAAAGAGATGCTTGGCGTACGGAAAGTATGTTAGAGGCAAGGCAGAATCAATGTCTTTCCCTCGTGATGGCAATGGAAATACTGTTGATGAGAGTGCTGCTAAAGCAGAGTTATAAACACAGCCTTCCGAAATTCATTCACCAAATAAGACGAAATTAATATCCCTGAATTTTAATGAAGAATAGCTGCCAATATGAGAAACGTTACTGATTCCCATAGATGATAATGCACAGATAAACATGATGACAAGGCAAAGACAATCATCTCAGATTCTGAAGGTATCGATCCACACCGTAATGTACAATTACATTAGTGACCATTTCTAACAAATTACATACATTATTACACATTCACCAATTACACTACAATGACTGGACTAAAGTTATACATCAGCCAAGAGCTTTTTAAATATGAAGAGCTGGGGCTCAAAGTTTTGCTTCTGTCTTGAGGTTGTGATCTCATCTAAAAGAAGTGAATAATTGGATCGGGTTTGCTCGTTTAATAATAGGTCTGGCGATGCACCCATCTGTATGTTAATTACAAAAATGTCTAATTCGTTGGGTTTGGCCCCTTTTCCCTCCCTTTTCCCTCTGCTCTTTTATTATATCGGTTTTAGAGAGTTTTGGTGCTAATTCCATTTTCTTCAATCTTTCTATACTTCTGGTGGTATCTAATCCGTATGATACCTATCAACTCTTTGGACGTACCCGTGGTGTGTGTGTGTATATTTCTCTCTGTTGTGTTTATTTCAATGTAATCTGTGTTCTCATGCCATATTTGTAACCCGGTTTTTGCTGCAATTTCATGAAGTATTTCCATCGTTATGTTTGCATCTGCTTTGTCCTCAGAAATTATTGCAAAATCATATGCAAAAGCTAGACATTTCATCCTTGTTCTTCCTTTCCTTGACTAGATGGACTCCTTCAGTGTTTTTCTCTTTTAGTTCTTTACTCCGTTCACTCATCACTTTGTCTAAGACCATATTGAAGAGAATCGGTGAGAGCTATCGTATCGCCTAACACCTGTATTAATTAAGAGGGTTCATTATCCTCTCTAGAGATTTTAACTTTTGAAGCTATGTCCGTGAGTGTCTGTACGTCTAACTGTCTGGTGGTTTTCTCAGTATCTCCTTCTTCCAGTGATAGGAACACTGTTTGTCTGTCGAGAGAATCGTAGGCTTTTGTTTGAAATCAATGAACGTAGCAACTATGCCACATTTTCACATCGTTCTGATAGTGAGAGTAGTTTTCAGATAAAAAATTTGCTCAGGGCACGCTCTATCCTTTCTGAACCATGCATGGTACTCGCCAGTTGTGTGTTCTGCTTGATCTTCTGTCTTATTCAGTAAAGCTATGGATAAAACTTTATAGGTGTTTACAAGCAGAGATATGCCTCAGTAATTGTTGGTGTCTGTTCTATCACCTTTCGTATGTAGCGGATCGAATGTGGCTTATTCCCAGTCTTCCGGTATTATTCTTTTCTCTCAGAGACCTTTAATAGCTCCGTAAATGGTTGCAGGTGCCTGTTTCCTTCTCAGTTTCCACATTTCAGCAAATATCCTGCCTTCGCATGGCGCTCTATTGTTTTTCAGCTGGCCAATGTATTGTTCAATTTGATGCACTGATGATGGTTCTAAATGTTATCCTCCTCCTGAGGCCGTCCGAGAATTAGTCGTTGTGTTGATTCCTTGCCGTTTAGAGGAATTTTGAAGTATTTTGCTTGTAACGAACTGTTGTATTCGTCGTTGGTAGCCAGCTTTCTTTTTAAATCTTTAGGGTGAAGGTTCATCGGCTAGTACTCTGTTATTTCTTCTCCGAAAAGATTGTAGATGTCCCTAGTGTTGTACTGTTCGAAATTTGTATCTATTTCCTCGAATTGTTTTTGTCAGATTTCTGTTTCTCTGTTCAAATAATTTTTGGTGTCTGTTTTCTGACCTCAGTGTTCGGGTCCCCTTCCTTTTTGCAGGAATTTCATATTTTTTAAGCTGCTGTTTTGCAGTGTCACTTTGTCACATATCTTATACCATTACCTACGATTGGTTTTTTTGTTACTGTAATTGTGTCAGTTCTGTGGACTTCTTTTATATTGGGGTTTGGATTTATGTTAAAATTGGCCTGAATCTATTCCTAGTATTCTTATGATCCGTACGTTCGTGATTCTTCTGTAGTTTTGTTTGGTTATTGCCACATGATCCAGTTGACATGAGCACAAATGTGTATCAGAAGAAGACCAAGTCTTCATTCTCCTTGGTAATTTTCTGAAAATGGTTGAAGTTTTAACTCGAATATTTTGCAAAAGTTGATCATTCTTCCTGTATTTTTTCTGGTATGTTTGTTTGCACCGATAATTTCCTACTATTGCCTTGTACTTCTCTCCTCTGCTGATAGGTGCGTTGATATCTCCTACCTGTAGTTTTAAGTGGTATATATATGATGCCCATGTTACGCACATACACGGCTTGGGAAGACACTCTGTCTGCTGCATTGCACTAAAGGCAAGTATACATCGATGCGTGGAAGTACGACTGACGATACGTGAATGATGCTGGTAGAAAAAATAAGCATTTTCTCACAGGTACTCTTTGACGCTGAACGGAGAAGGAAAACAGTGAGCTCCTCCGAGCTTCACAACTTCTCGCCATGTCGGCGCATTGATTTCGAGGAGAAAGAAGGTAGAATATAGCAACTTCCCGTTGAGAGCAAGTAGGTACTTCAATTGAACAGTACGAACAAGGGATGGAGCCTTTGCATAAATGAAGACTATCATGACAAAAGAAGATTTGATACAGCACCGAACGAAGTATGCATTGTAGACTGCTCAAAGGGTAGCTTAATTCTTTTATTTCGTAGTCCGAAAAATCTGACTGGCTTCGACTTCTTGGTAGGTGAGCAAAAATATTCTTAAAGAAAAGAAAAATACCTCGGGCATTAAGATGCTAAAATTTTGTTTCCCGGTATTCTTCGTAATAATCTCTCTCCGCCCGCCCCCCCCCCCCCCCACCCTGGACCCCCCCCCCTCCACCACTACCCGGTCACTACCATCGTTTTCTACGTTTTTTTTCCAAACGGAACGTCTGTTGCTGAATTACTAAAAAGTTCAAATCGTCCACGACACTAACTGTGAGACGGAGACCACAAAATACAATACAACAGTTTCGAAGCATGCAGTGCTTGAAAAGAGTTATGTCAAAAAGAGGCTGAGGAAATTAGAAGGAAAATAGAAACTGAGTTCTAAGCGCTGTTGAGAAGAAACTTGCCGCTGAAGCTTCGCGTCTCTTTCCGCTTGCTCATTAATTTTAATGCGTAACAGCCGTTTCCGTCTTTGTTTATTATTTACTACCCCGTTATAAAATACTGTAGCGGTCGCAGAGGATGCTAGATTTGCTGATTTCTTTTCAGCACCTGATGCCCTGATAGCTTGCCCCATGTGTATGCGGTAGTGATTTGCGCCTTTTCTTAACACACTGGACTTCCCAATTCGCTTCAGAGAGAGCTTTGTGGGGCACTTTTAGAAACGAGTAAACAGGCAGTAACTACAACTCAGCACAGAAACAATGTTAGAATTCACTAAGGGACTTACCCAATAAATAGTCGGTCAGCATATTATTCTGCACGTCCCATGCTATTTCGGCAATACAGTTAGTACTGATAGTACTGATCGTTAGTATATCTGAATTAGCAAGATTCATGCTGCTAGTCACTTCCCTCTCCACGGTCTCTTCACCTCTGTCGCATACTGTCCTCAACTGTGTACTATATATAGCTCGCTTTTGATCATACTATAAGGCAATAATTAGCATCCTCGTGAAACGACAGAAATTGATTATCCACTATGAGACAACTGATATTAACAGCTTTTGTCGCACAGCGTTATAATATACAAACATATGTACAGTTTTTGAAAAGATATTTGTATGTTATGCAACATATGAGTTGTTATCTTTCAACGACAAGCGTATGTTCGTTATATTGTGCATAATATCTTTCATCAGTAACGGTACAGCATTCTAGTTTTATCTATTTGGATATGATATGAACATAGTAGCGAACAGCAAATCCAATAATGTTTTATATACAGTAAAAACTATAATCACAGCCTATAATGAATGATTGCTAAGCAACTCATTGTCATTAAACTAGAAGAAAACCTGTGATGCACAGTGCAAGAAGTACAACAAATTTTCTTTCAACGTATGAGTAAAGTATAGGTATAATGTTGTATACTGTATACTTGTTAGTGACATTTCTCACAGACAGTACCTTTCCCACCCAGAACGATAATTATATCAGAGAAACATTAACAGGAGTTATTACAATTATAAAATCTTAAGGTTACTTACTTTGATCCAGAAATGTGTTGCTATTCAAAAACAACCATGTTTCAATAACTTTCAAATAAATAATCAAAGATTTAGCTACTAATTATATGTAGTGTCTGAGAATGCAAAGGATTCACTGGTCGACAACTTCTTTAATTCCAACGGCTGATTTCTTAAGGGAGCTAACTGATGTCTATGTTATTAACAATATCACTTAGATCGAGTGCTGTGTAAATTGAAAGAAGTAATACGGTCATTGTAGGTACGCTTTGTTTCGTTGACAGCTGTAGACATGTACAGTTCAGTGGTAAGTTTTATATTACTTTGTAAATGAATCACGTATAAAATAGTTTTGGTTCTTTCAACATCCTAGGGTTCTCTCCGTTAATGATATGTGGGGGAAATTAGCATATTCATTTTCAGTAAATATACTACGCCCGACAAGGAAGTGAAGCATCCCTAAAGTGAAGAGGAAACTATATCAGACTCTACTGGCTGAGAGCGTGTGTTATCGCAATGATTACCAAATCCAGTTAAATTTACAAAGAGCTTGGCAGTATAATCCCATTTATTACTATGACATTGCAACCTCTCTGGCCTGGATATATACACTGATTCGATTGGGAAGGGTATCATGAAGCTGTTGTGTACTCTCTTGAGGGATACCGATAATGGAACGGCGTTGATGTTCGATTTGGTAGTGATAAGTTCCTATGGGCCCATACTGCTGAGGTCATCGTTCCCTAGACTTACACACTATTCAATCTAACTTAAACTAACTTGCCCTATGAACAACACACACACACCCAAGCCCGAGGGAGGACTCGAACCTCCGACAGGGGAGGTAGGTGTTCGAGCTGGGCCCACTCACGTTCTGTTGGGGACAGAATTAGGGATCTTGCTGGCCACAGAAGTTCTTTAGCAGTATGTACGTAGTTCATACAGACACGCGCCATGTGCTGAGGAGCATGTCTGTCAAGAACTGGCCCATTGGTACTGTCATATGATTGGCAACACATCAGTATGCATACCGTCCGTGACGTATATTGTGTTGTCTGTACGATCACTACCATCCAACGCTATTCGTGCCGAAGATTTACGCAAATAGGCCTGGTGAAAAATACTTAAACATACAACAGTAAAGCATTTTGATGGTCACAATGAATTGTAACCTCTTTGACACCCTGTGGGGTGCTACACTCTTGTGCTTACTTGTGAGCATGCGTAATTGGAGATGTTTCAAAGGGGCTGCCTACTCTCAGGCGCATAGGTATCGGTCAAGGGTTGTCTGTAAACATGAAAATTTACATTCTAAGACAAAAACCAGTCGACAAACCGCGAATGAATTATCCGAAGACGACGGAAATTGGTTCAAGTGATGCACAAGGACTGTTCGAAAAATTCAGGAACATTCGTTATTTCGCGCCAATGGTGTCTTGGAATGAAATGCTCTCGGCTTTCCTGCACACACCTGTGTCTAATGTGTAACTGCCAGATGATTCATTGTTGTATGTCTGTTACTTATTGTTCAGTGCTTCACAGTTAGAGGAGTACCGCGCCTGCATTAAATATTGCGTGAAACTCAAGGAAACCTTTACAGAGACACACCAAATGGTGGAGAAGGCCTACGGCGATGAGTTCTTAAGCTGTACTCGGTGTTCCGAGTGGTCTACAGGACTTAAAATTGGCCAGACGGAAAATGACTCGATGAGGATGCCCTTCGACGTCTACTGAAGACGCCCATGATAGGGACGTCAACGAAATCGTGAGTGCGAATCGATGACTAACTGTCCGAGACATTGTAGAAGAATACATAACATTCCAATTGGGTCGTGACATAAAATCCTGAAACAGCATCTTGGAATGCATCGCGTTGCCGCCACGTTCGCCCCACGGCTCATGAGTCAGGACCAGAAAGACCTCGCTTCGCAATCTGAGAAGAACTTTCGGATCGAGCATATGAGAACGAGATGTTCCTTAAGAAAATCTGAACTGGTCATGAGACGTGAGCCCACGGTTATGAGTTGAGACCACGGTTCAGTCATCATCCTGTTCTCCGAGGTTCTCCAAGACCAAGAATAGCGCGTCACCTCCGGTCAAATGTCGAAACCATGCTAATAGAGTTCTTTGACTCTGAAGGATTAGTTCATCATCAATTCCTGCCACAGGAACAAACTGTTAATTGATGGTACTATAGGGATGCGTAGCGACGCCTGCGAGAAAATGTGAGAAGGCCTGAAATAAGGCAAGATAACTCAAGGCTCTGGCATGATGATAAAGCACCCACACATTCATCCCTGTTGCTGCGAACTGTTCCACATAGAACGGAATCACTGTGGTGCCTCGTCCTCCATACTATCCAGACCTGGCCCTTACGGACTTTCTTTAATTTCAAAAGTTGGAAAACCCGTTGAAAGGTTGAAGATTTTAAACGACAGACAAGATAAAACTAAATTCGCAGACGGAGCTTTACGCGATCCAGCTAGAGGCGTACCAAGACTGCTTCCGGAAGTGGAAACGTCGTTGGGAGCTATGTATCAGTTGTGGAGGAGAGTATTTCGGAGACCCTTCACAATAAATAAGAGGTAAGCGTAGACGAATTTTGTGGACAAAGCTCCGTAACTTTTTGAATAGACTTCGTACATGTACAGACAAACAACTGATTACAGTATCAGAAAAATTGGATGATTTATTCAAGAGCATGAGCTTTACAGATTGATCAAGTCAGGTAATGTGTAAATACACCTCTGGCTACCATATAAGAATTTATTCGGTTTGTAATTGTTTGACTGAGAAAATCCCGAACTGGTTGGAGGGCACGCCGGAGATCCGGTTTACTTGCTGGCCAATGTAGGGTTTGGCAAACACGAAGACAAACAGCAGACACTCTAGCCGTGTGCAGGCAGGCATTTTCTTGCTGAAAGGAGTGATGATCTGAGGTGCCATTTCCTTACGTAGCAAGACCCCTTTGTGATCCGCGGCACACTTATCACACAACGCCTTTTTTCCATCAGTCTTCTGACTGGTTTGGTGCGGCCCACCACGAATGTCTCTCTCTCCTGTGCCAAACGCTTCTTCTCAGAGTAGCACTTGCAACCTACGTCCTCAATTATTTGCTGGATGTATTCGAATCTCTGTTTTTTTCTACAGTTTTTGCCCCCTACAGCTCCCTCTAGTACCATGGAGGTCATTCCCTCATCTGTCAAAAGATGTCCTATCATCCTGTCCCTTCTCCTCATCAGTGTTTTCCACACATTCCTTTCCTCTCCGATACTGCGTAGAACTTCCTCATTCCTTACCTGATCAGTCCACCCAATTTTCAACATTCGTCTGTAGCATCACATCTGAAATGCTTCAATTCTCTTCTGTTACAGTTTTGCCACAGTCTATGTTTCACTACTATACAATGCTGTACGCCAGACATACATTCTCAGACATTTCTTCATCAAATTAAGGCTGATATTTGATATTAGTACAGTTATCTTGGCCGGGAATCCCTATTTTCCATTGCTAATTTGCTTTTGATGTCCTCCTAGCTTCGTCTGCCATTGGTTATTTTACTGCCTAGGTAGCAGAATTCCTTAACTTCAACTACTTCGTGACCATCAATCCTGATGTTAAGTTTCTCGCTGTTATCATTTCTAGTACTTCTCATTACCTTCGTGTTTCTTCGATTTACTCTCAATCCATACTCTGTACTCATTAGACAGTTCATTCCGTTCAGCAAACCATGTAATTCTTCTCCACTTTCACTCTGGATAGCTATGTCATCAGCTTATAGTTCCATTGATATCCTTTCACCTTGAATATTAATTCCACTCCTAAACCTTTGTTTTATTTCCATCATTGCTTCCTCGATGTACAGATTGAACAGTAGGGGCGAAAGGCTACATCCTTGTCTTACACCCTTTTGAATAAGAGCACTTCGTTCTTGGCTGGCCATTCTTATTATTCCCGCTTGGCTGTTGCACATATTGTATATGATCCGTCTC
Organism: Schistocerca serialis cubense; assembly: GCF_023864345.2. NCBI lineage: Eukaryota > Metazoa > Arthropoda > Insecta > Orthoptera > Acrididae > Schistocerca > Schistocerca serialis. Next base: position 237,417,906 of record NC_064638.1, on the reverse strand, counting down.
TCACTATAACCTGCCCTTACTTTTCTCAGAATTTCTAATATCTTGCACCATTTTACATTGTGGAACGCTTTTTCCAGGTTGACTGAGCCATGGCTGGCTCATGTTATGCGTTTGATTAAACCTTGATTGCTATTCTGTGTTTAGTCACCTGTGGTTATCGCGATTATGCTGTTATCCTCTCTCTCCGTAAGTGGCAGCAGCAATGTGTATCGATATTCGCACCTTTTACTATCTTTGGCCTGGCGCTGATAGGTCCAGCTGTGCTGTAAGAGAGCAGTTGGTCGGTTGGCATGGAGCAGCGAGGAAATCTCCGCGGCACGTGGATTGCCCGGGGCCACTGGCGGCGTCTACCCGTGGTTGGATTGTGTGGTGCGGTTCCCATTGCTATGAGGTCCGTGGCTCACCGATCCTGGACACGGAAGTTGAGTGTTAGCTTGATCTACCAGCAAGTCACGACTGTTCACATTGTGTCATTTGGATTTCACTGTCAACGAGCAACAACGTGTGTTTTCAAATGGTTCAAATGGCTCTGAGCACTATGTGACTTAACTGCTGAAGTCATCAAACCCCTAGAACTTAGAACTACTTAAACCTAACTAACCTAAGGACATCACACTCATCCATGCCCGAGGCAGGATTCGAACCTGCGACTGTAGCGGTCGCGCGGTTCTAGACTGTAGCGCCTAGAACCGCTCGGCCACCGAGGCCGGCTGTGTTTTCAAGTTGGCAAATTTTAGCCACCCTCCGGTGAAATTTAACTGTACTTGGTTATTTTGTATTGAAGTGCAACAGCGGAATCTTCTGCCTTTTGGCCGTTAACGTTCCGGTTACCTGCCCTGGCCGTTGACCTAAATTCAGGCAGTGTATTTTCCTCATCGTGTTCTCGCTGTCCAGTACAGTGTGTAGTTTGACAGTTCAATGTATAATTGGTTGTGGGTGCCAATACTTTGTACGTTGTTCCATTGAACTCCCTGTTGTGTGCCGGTTGGGCGGAGTGGAAATTATCTTGTCGGTGGGTCGGCTGAATGTCGGTTGGGTTGTCGTCGGATCGAGAATGGTTGGACCAACCGCCTGTTTGACCTAAGCGAGCGTTAGTGTTTCAATTCCAGGCCGACCCTCGGAAACTTCCGAGTGCCGTTGGGTGTACTGTCTTTTCTTATTTGTTCTTGTTGTTTGTATTTGTATGGCTGATAGCTGATTCTTAAATTAAGATTGTTTGCCCTTAAGGCATAAGATTGTTTGGGCCTTCAGCCTACTTTAATGAACTGTTTTAAGATAAGGCCCTTGGCCTATTTTAAAAATTTATCTTCTTTTGAGTCTTAAGTTATGGGCCTTCAGCCAATTTGAAAATTAATACTGTTTTGCTCTTAAGGTGTGAGATAGATTGTTTGGGCCTTCAGCCTAATTAAAGAACTGTTTTAAGATAAGGCCCTTGGCCTTTTAAAAATTTAATTTCGGTTTGAGTCTCAAAAGATGGGCTTCCAGCCGATTTGTTTTTAAAGGTAAAGTTGTTTTTCTCTTAAGGTGTGAGATTGTGTGGGCCTTCAGCCTAATTGAAGGAACTGATTTAAGATAAGGCCTTCTGCCTTTTAAATTTCTGATTTTGGTTTGAGTATTAAGTTATTGGCTTTTAGCCGATTTTAAATTAAACTGGTCTTGCCCTGAAGCCATGAGATTGTATGGCGCATTCAGACGATAATTAAGTTTCAAAGATTAATGCTGTGGTTTTTTTCTTTAATTTTCTTGGCTCTCGTAATGTTTGGTCAAATAAATAAAGTTGTATGTTCGGGTGTAACTGACAGTCACTTATTTTGGCCCCTTTCCACAATTTAAACTACCTGTCATGTCCTGCGGGTTTAGCAGGGCATCTCATCGACAAATCGTATGACCGTATCTTGATTTTTCATCAGTCTTGCTTCCATTATTAACAGCAACGTCAGGATTTTATTTTCACAAGTCCGTCTTGATCATACAGATTTCTTTACACTTTATTACCGCATTCTGCCTACCGCCATCTTCAGATCGCTAAAATATTCTGATATAAGATCATCATCAAGTTAAACATGATTTAACAGTGGAATACCCGTTGCACTCTTAATGTTATCACACTAGCTTTGAATGCCACCGAAGGTTGTTTTGACTTTCCTGTATGGTGAGTCACTATTACCGACGATCATTTCTTTTTCGATGTCTTCACATTTGTCCTGTAGCCATTTCGTCTTAGCTTCCCTGCAATTCATATTTATTTTATTCCCCAGCGACTTGTATTTCTTTATTCCTGAGTTCCCCGGAACATTTTTGTACATCCTCCTTTCTTCTGTTTCTTCGCACTTACCTTCTTTGTACCACAGCGCTACGTCGACTCTATTCTGTACCCTGTTTTGCTGCGCTTCAACGCAAGTCATCCTGGTCTAACAGTTCAGCGGATAAAATCCACCCGCACACGACTAGAGTTTTCACAGTTTGTCTTCAAGCTTGCCAGACCCTATTTTATTCTGCACGGTCGCTGGATCTCTCCCAGTTGACAATTATTGGTAGCATCCTTGAACTAGCTCGAGATTTTGACGATCTACGGTCCCAATTGGACAGAATTTGGCACGATATTACACAGAAGGACGTCAAAAAACTCCATCAATCATTGCCAAGCCCAATAACTGCTTGCATAACGGCCAGTGTGGACCAACGCATTACTGACATGATCGATTTGTGAAGTTCGTTCTCTTGAATAAATCATCAATTTTTTCTTTTTATCATTCGTTTATCCGTACAATTACATCACTCTGCCGTTTCCGTCCCATTCGGATAATTTCTTGGCTGGGCGTCGTTTTCTTTGTCTTCTGGGTGCTTCCAATTTTTGTCTCGCTGTGTATATTAAACACTTCCCATTTTCTAACGTATTCGTCATTTCCTTACTATTGAATTAAATAACAAACCATGTCTTTAATATAGTCTAATTCTACGAGATATGAAACTTTCGGTGTTTGATGTATTTGCGCTAATAGATTCCTAAAGAAGAGAGAAAACCAGAGAGGACGTATCTGTAAATTAGTTCTTAGGGTAATTAATGTTAATTATTAATTGGAGCTGCAGCCGAAACATGCTATACCAACTTAGCTCCTATGGTGCCATGAATGAGCTCATCCTAGTGCTCCTATTACTGTATCGTGAACGTGAAATTCGTTACTCTGTTCACAACATCGGTTGAGGTATTACATGTTGTGCACATTACTCGGTCGTCTTTCTCGCTTCGCTGACGCTAATTGCGTCCCTCTGCCTCTAAAGAGCTCCGAATCGCAGCGTGTAACATGGCGGTGTGAAACGTAACGACGTCGGAGAACGAGAAGCAGCATGCTGTAATCGAGTTTATAACTGCAGAAAACTTGTTTCAGATTGAATGTCATTGAAAAATGAAAGCTGCGTACCGTGAAAATTCTATTCTACATCATTAGGTCTAATGCACATCGTCTGCAACCATTGGTCGCCTTGTGTTTACTGTCATCGATCATCCTCCATAACGACCCGACTTGGCCACATGCGATTTTCATCTGTTTCCAAAACGGAGGGAGAGGTGAGATTGCGGTTTCATCAACAAAGTCGATTATTAGACAGTGATGCCATGTTGAGAAATAAGTACGAAAACATTATGAATAAAGATGTAGAATACTAATAAAGTTCGTTTTATTTAAAAAGTTTTAATATTTTTCACATAAAAAATTTGGAGGCTTTAGTTCTCGCCACGCTCTCGTTTATCAGTATACATTTATACGTAAAGTTGCTGATTGTACAAATTGTTTCAGGAGCTCACTGTAACATTTGGAAAAGTTAAGCCACACACAGAGAATAGCTGTCGTTCGTTTCTTAGCTAAAGACCACATCATTTTCAATGTAAAACTAGTAAGCTACAGAGAAGATTGACAGGCACAGAAAGTGAGGCTTGTAGCTTCTGACTTGCACATAATTGTGGTTCTACATCTTCACTGCGTCTTGCTAATTGTTGTTATTACGTAAATATGAGGCTGTAGACACAGTATGGGATTCGAGGTATTTAAACACTATTTATGTGTTACGTTAGGCGAGAGCCATCGGAGGAGGCGCTTATTATATTTAAAAGCACCATCGAGTGATGTGGCGCAGTGGCAACATCCAGGAAACGTATTCTGGGAGACTGCGGCTCACCTCTCAGTCCTGCCATACACATACAGGTTTTCTGTGGTCTCCATGACACATTTACGGCAAATACCAGAACAGTTCATTAGAGAAAGAAGCGGTGACATCCTTTTACATCCTCCTCCAACCCTTCACTTTGCTCCATCTCTAATGAACTCATCATCGACGGGACGTTAAACATTAAACTTATTTAATTATGGAAGCTTGGTTTCATAAAAGTAGACATACAGAAGTTGTTCTTTGGATGCTTTAGAGAAATTGTCTTCCTTTCGATAAAATTGAGGTACGATGTCTGATGTTAGAACACCTCACTTTGAGAATTTCGCAATAGTTTGGCAAATGAATGTAAACCGTTACTCTGTCACACTGTCCTGTTTGTCCCAGAACTGTACTGTTTATTCATTTCACTTAATAACACATGGATGTTTAAAGTGTCTCTTTATGTTATAAAATTCTGTATGAAATTTTCATAACTATTTCTGCCATTCGCTACTAAGGATCTTATAAAATTTTAAGGCGAACCACGGCAAGAATGAAAAGTAGCAAGGATGTCGTCGGGAATAAGTTATTTTGCGAAGAAATGAGTTGAAGTCGGAAAGTAGTCTTTGTTGAAAACGAGCATGAAACAGGAAAAACAAAAGCAGAGAAAGTAGAATAAAATGAAAGGAAGAAAGGATTAATAATACGTGACAGGGTCACAGAATTAAAAAGGGCCGATAAAACTGAGAAAAGACTTGGTTGCTTCAGATTTAGCGGTAAGATATAATGACAGTAGGGTGAGGGGGTGGGAAGAAGGAGAAGTGGAAATAGATCGGAGGCTTTCCCGGCGTGGGTGTTGTTTCCAGGGCTCTCGGGTGTCTGGCCGGATGCGATCGTTGAAGTTCCACGATATTTCGGCGAATAAACTTTCCGCGATCATCAGGTGGTTCTGATGGAATGTTCATTCCACCAGAACCACATGATGATAGCGGAAAGGTTTTTCGCCGAGAAATCGTGGGACTTCAACGATTCCATCCGGCCAGACACCCGAGAGCCCTGGAAACGAAAACAGCGAGAAGTGGAAAGTTTACGAAATACATTTGTAGACATAAAATGTATGAAGAAGGAAGTCAGAAAAACTAAACATTCCTATGAAACTCACAGTGGTACTGGCGCTTGTGCAAACTGGAGAATCATGTTCTTCAAAGAGTGCGGCAGCAACAAAGAAAGAGGCCTTTTTTCATTAATTACAAGAACAACCAAGGACCCTGTCCTTTACTATTTGCACTACAAGTATTACAGTGCGATGACGCATAACTCCTTGAAGGTTCTCTCTCTTTAATATAGTTGGAGCCCTGTACTCAGGGAAGACTCTATATACGTGAGGAATGCTGTAAACATTAGCTGTGCGCTGATTCTCATTGTCACTCTGACTGTCACGAACACTTCGCAGCTCCACTAGCGAGAGCGATGACTGCTTGGCAACGGATGTTTCTGCCGAGAGGAGGCGCTTTTGTTCCAAAAACAACAAGCCGCCTCTCTGTTTAAAAGTGGAACGCAGGTCCTGGGAAATACGGACTTGGTGCACAGCTGTGCTCTCGAAATACGACCTGAACATCTGTAACACGTCACGGCCCACCAGAGTGCTCATTCATTTTAATCCGCCAAAGGTAAATAGACATCCATCTGAGTCATAAGTCCTTTGCGACTGTCAAAACACATAGCGCGATGTTTAGGTGATCCAGACCAGAGAAATCGCTTTCGTACTTCTATGTGATAAATTACAGATAGTGTATAATAATGTAGGTAAGTGTATTAAAAATTCTGAGAGAATATCTTCATTATTTTCTTTTACATCTCTGACTAACAATGTTTCTTTTCCAGGCAATCATACAATTCCAGTCCGACTTTCTTACCTCACTGATCTGCTATTTCTAATAGTATCTTCACATTGTAGGAAAGGTGGTTTTGTCTCGCCAAGGGGAAGCAACGCCTTCGTTTTATAATTTTGTAAGCAACGAAAAAATTAGATCGGTATTATGCTACCACCGAATTTAATCACAACACTGAAGATCTAAAATATCGAAAGCATGATACCAATCACCGGCACCTTCAGAGTGTGAGAAATCAACACATTGTTTTTTTTATATTAATTGTTTATTGCATCGTTACATTTGTCGTTGCCTCTCCTTTTCTGTTGTTGGGCTAATGATGTTATTTGTCTTTATTTAGGATTTGATATTCACTACCAAATGATTGTTACACGTTCTACACAGATCAGCTGAAACAGTGTGACCGCTGCACAACAGGAGACTGAATTTCAAATGGAGGAGTTGAAAGAACGTAACGCAATAAATACCGTGTCTAAGCGTAACATAAACGAATATGGAAACGTCATAGTGACGATAGCGGCTGCGAAGGGGGAAGTTTATTGGTATAAGCGACTTTGAGGAAAGGCGTGTTGGTATTATAAAGTACTTGGGAACGGGAATCTCGGAAATGGAGAGACTGTTGGCGTGCTACTGTCGTCTGCAGCTATGAAAATTGTTTCTAGGATAATGAAACCACGAGTAGGTGACAATGTGCTGGACGACAAACCCTCGTCATATAATGTGTAAATCGGAGACTTGCGCGCCCAGTCAAGCAGCGAAGGCAGTGATCCGTATCTGAACTGACGACATAGAGTATTTCTGCTGCAGAGACTGGTGTTTTGGAGCACACCGCACAGCAGAAATGGTTGAATATGGAGTTATACATCAGGCTATTGAATGATCACGGAGTGATTCAGATTGTGCCTTATATCAACAGAAATGTCTTACCTAGTCCGATGAGTCAAACTGCTTGATGCACTACGTCGGCGCTCATGTCCGGATACGATGCCATCCAGGTGGACGGACGCTCTAAAGATGGAACACATCACGGATGCAAGCCGATGGATACAATATTGTGCACCTGGGTTTCCATATATATGACACCATTACAGATGTCCACTACGTGAACACTATCGCAGAGTACCTGCATGCCACATCTTCCGCAGTGGTGCGTCGCAAAGACTTATAATACAGACCCTGTGTCCCTGCGTACGTACCTGCAATAACAGTATAACGTATGTATTGAATGTTTGACAGTGATGAAAATAGTAGAATACTTAGTTACTGGTAAAGGAGCAGAGTAATTATTCCGGTGGCTGTAAGTTGCAAAATGAATATTATTAGTAAGCATTCTGTCGGTCAGTAGAACTTGTTCTATATTTTTAATGAACAATCCAATCCCCTTCATGTGCAAATTTTAAATACACTCCTTTCCCAACAGCCATAGATACCATGAATCTATCATCACATTTTCGAGTAGCAGCAGTGCTTTTTCTGCGTTTTTCACTGTTCTGTCGATAGTTGCTGCACCACCAGCTACAGACACAATTACTTGGAGGCACACTAATGCTGTAATTCTGAACGGAAGGAATCCATTCAATGTGCCAAACATTATTGGACTCTAGGTGTTTTAACCAGTTTCCTTTTTGAGAAACTTTTAGCTGCTGCCAATGATAATTCAGTGTTGTTTCTGAAACTCCTTATCATGCCCTTCTAGTTCTTATTCTTCAGCGGCCGATGAGTGGCCTTCACAACTGAACTGAAATTTACCCAATTGTTGTTGTTGTGGTGGTCTTCAGTCCTGAGACTGGTTTGATGCAGCTCTCCATGCTACTCTATCCTGTGCAAGCTTTTTCATCTCCCAGTACCTACTGCAACCTACATCCTTCTGAATCTGTTTAGTGTATTCATCTCTTGGTCTCCCTCTACGATTTTTACCCTCCACGCAGCCCTCCAATACTAAATTGGTGATCCCTTGATGCCTCAGAACATGTCCTACCAACCGTTCCCTTCTTCTGGTCAAGTTGTGCCACAAACTTCTCTTCTCCCCAATCCTATTCAATACTTCCTCATTAGTTATGTGATCTACCCATCTAATCTTCAGCATTCTTCTGTAGCACCACATTTCGAAAGCTTCTATTCTCTTCTTGTCCAAACTATTTATCGTCCATGTTTCACTTCCATACATGGCTACACTCCATACGAATACTTTCAGAAATGACTTCCTGACACTTAAATCAATACTGGATGTTAACAAATTTCTCTTCTTCAGAAACGCTTTCCTTGCCATTGCCAGCCTACATTTTATATCCGCTCTACTTCGGCCATCATCAGTTATTTTGCTCCCCAAATAGGAAAACTCCTTTACTACTTTAAGTGCCTCATTTCCTAATCTAATTCCCTCAGCATCACCCGACTTAATTAGACTACATTCCATTATCCTTGTTTTGCTTTTGTTGATGTTCATCTTATATCCTCCTTTCAAGACACTGTCCATTCCATTCAACTGCTCTTGCAAGTCCTTTGCTGTCTCTGACAGAATTACAATGTCATCGGCGAACCTCAAAGTTTTTATTTCTTCTCCATGAATTTTAATACCTACTCCGAATTTTTCTTTTGTTTCCTTTACTGCTTGCTCAATATACAGATTGAACAACATCGGGGAGAGGCTACAACCCTGTCTTACTCCCTTCCCAACCACTGCTTCCCTATCATGTCCCTCGACTCTTATAACTGCCATCTGGTTTCTGTACAAATTGTAAATAGCCCTTCGCTCCCTGTATTTTACCCCTGCCACCTTTAGAATTTGAAAGAGCGCATTCCAGTCAACATTGTCAAAAGCCTTCTCCAAGTCTACAAATGCTAGAAACGTAGGTTTGCATTTCCTTAATCTTTCTTCTAAGATAAGTCGTAAGGTCAGTATTGCCTCACGTGTTCCAGTGTTTCTACGGAATCCAAACTGATCTTCCCCGAGGTTGGTTTCTACTAGTTTTTCCATTCGTCTGTAAAGAATTCGTGTTAGTATTTTGCAGCTGTGACTTATTAAGCTGATAGTTCGGTAATTTTCACATCTGTCAACACCTGCTTTCTTTGGGATTGGAATTATTATATTCTTCTTGAAGTCTGAGGGTATTTCGCCTGTTTCATACATCTTGCTCACCAGATGGTAGAGTTTTGTCAGGACGGGCTCTCCCACGGCCATCAGTAGTTCCAATGGAATATTGTCTACTCCGGGGGCCTTGTTTCGACTCAGGTCTTTCAGTGCTCTGTCAAACTCTTCACGCAGTATCATATCTCCCATTTCATCTTCATCTACATCCTCTTCCATTTCCATAATATTGTCCTCAAGTACATCGCCCTGGTATAGACCCTCTATATACTCCTTCCACCTTTCTGCTTTCCCTTCTTTGCTTAGAACTGGGTTTCCATCTGAGCTCTTGATATTCATACAAGTTGTTCTCTTCTCTCCAAAGGTCTCTTTCATTTTCCTGTAGGCGGTATCTATCTTACCCCTAGTGAGATAGGCCTCTACATCCTTACATTTGTCCTCTAGCCATCCCTGCTTAGCCATTTTGCACTTCCTGTCGATCTCATTTTTGAGACGTTTGTATTCCTTTTTGCCTGTTTCACTTACTGCATTTTTATATTTTCTCCTTTCATCAATTAAATTCAATATTTCTTCTGTTACCCAAGGATTTCTACTAGCCCTCGTCTTTTTACCTACTTGATCCTCTGCTGCCTTCACTACTTCATCCCTCAAAGCTACCCATTCTTCTTCTACTGTATTTCTTTCCCCCATTCCTGTCAATTGCTCCCTTATGCTCTCCCTGAATCTCTGTACAACCTCTGGTTCTTTTAGTTTATCCAGGTCCCATCTCCTTAAATTCCCACCTTTTTGCAGTTTCTTCAGTTTTAATCTACAGGTCATAACCAATAGATTGTGGTCAGAGTCCACATCTGCCCCTGGAAATGTCTTACAATTTAAAACCTGGTTCCTAAATCTCTGTCTTACCATTATATAATCTATCTGAAACCTTTTAGTATCTCCAGGGTTCTCCCATGTGTACAACCTTCCTTCATGATTCTTAAACCAAGTGTTAGTTATGATTATGTTGTGCTCTGTGCAAAATTCGACCAGGCGGCTTCCTCTTTCATTTCTGTCCCCCAATCCATATTCACCTACTACGTTTCCTTCTCTCCCTTTTCCTACACTCGAATTCCAGTCACCCATGACTATTAAATTTTCGTCTCCCTTCACAATCTGAATAATTTCTTTTATTTCATCATACATTTCTTCAATTTCTTCGTCATCTGCAGAGCTAGTTGGCATATAAACTTGTACTACTGTAGTAGGCGTGGGCTTCGTATCTATCTTGGCCACAATAATGCGTTCACTATGCTGTTTGTAGTAGCTTACCCGCATTCCTATTTTCCTATTCATTATTAAACCTACTCCTGAATTACCCCTATTTGATTTTGTGTTTATAACCCTGTAGTCACCTTACCAGAAGTCTTGTTCCTCCTGCCACCGAACTTCACTAATTCCCACTATATCTAACATCAACCTATCCATTTCCCTTTTTAAATTTTCTAACCTACCTGCCCGATTAAGGGATCTGACATTCCACGCTCCGATCCGTAGAACGCCAGTTTTCTTTCTCCTGATAACGACATCCTCTTGAGTAGTCCCCGCCCGGAGATCCGAATGGGGGACTATTTTACCTCCGGAATATTTTACCCAAGAGGACGCCATCATCATGTAATCATACAGTAAAGCTGCATGCCCTCGGGAAAAATTACGGCTGTAGTTTCCCCTTGCTTTCAGCCGTTCGCAGTACCAGCACAGCAAGGCCGTTTTGGTTATTGTTACAAGGCCAGTTCAGTCAATCATCCAGACTGTTGCCCTTGCAACTACTGAAAAGGCTGCTGCCCCTCTTCAGGAACCACACGTTTGTCTGGCCTCTCAACAGATACCCCTCCGTTGTGGTTGCACCTACGGTACGGCTATCTGTATCGCTGAGGCACGCAAGCCTCCCCACCAACGGCAAGGTCCATGGTTTACACAACTTAAATTCTGCATGCAGCGCTTTATGATCTATTAGGGCAAGAAGTAACCTGACTGATACGATACCCATTCTTGCACTTCACTCTTTGACTCAGTCGAATAAAATTGGATCTATAGCATGACGCTCTGTTGATGCGTATTTTCTCCATGGGGAGGGCTCATCTAAAACACTGATTCTCTTTTCCGCAGGTGTGAGCTGTTTCTCTAGCTTGGTACCTCGTCTGCAGTAGTTATATGTGACGATGTGATGTTTTGTGTGTCCCTTGCTGGGAATATAAATACCTCAGCCGATGAACTTCCTGTCATGAATATTATGCTATTCGATGTTTGAGGTTTGCCTTCCTTGTCATGTAGAAAATCATTGGCACCTGTCCAGCAGTTCTATGACGAAAGGATTCTGGGCCATTTAACAGGGGTCTCAGTGCCCCACCATCTTATCATATGTTATTTGAGAAAGATTTCCAGTTTTCTGCACGTCTGTAATTCTTTTGTGTAAAAACTACAGGCAGTTAGATACGATTATCATTGCTACTGCTTGTCTTCAAGATGTAAGTTATAGAGTTTGCCTACTTTGGAAACTGTATATTCCTCCATTTAGCAGTTTGATAGGTATGATTTCTCAAAAGCTATCTTATGTTTTGAAATACATCCCAACTCACCTAAATTAGATTTATGTTTGTACAGATGTATGATTGTAATTAGCTGTTAATTGTATTCAAAATCTCATTATCATTAAAATGAATTGGTTTCTTTTTACTGTCTTGCGTACAGTCCAGTAACACATATAGCTGGTTTGTGGAGGATGACACTTCGTTTATACGAAATGCAGAACAAAACATCCAAGCATATTTCCGCTTTTATTGTTCTCTTAAAATTCTCTATGATACATGCTTTCCTCTGAGAGGAAGTTGATTAGTGGTATGATCCATGTCACTACATTCTGTTCTGAAATATCTATTGTAATACCCATCATGATGAGGTGTTAGAAGATTGTCTGAGAAGCGAGTATTTTCTTTCTGCATCAAATGACAAGATACCTCTGCAACTACTTTCATCATCTTTGTTTTTACACGCAAGACACAGACGACTTCGAAGTATGTATCACTAATCATTAAAATATACTCGAAAACTACAGGTTTACGCTGTTCTGCCTTGTGAATTGTTTTTCACAAATCAAATGGTTCAAATGACCCTGAGCTCTATGGGACTTAACTACTGAGGTCATCAGTCCCCTAGAACTTAGAACTACTTAAACCTAACTATCCTAAGGACATCACATACATCCATGCCCGAGGCAGGATTCGAACCTGCGACCGTAGCTGTCGCGCGGCTCCAGATTATAGCTCCTAGAACCGCTCGGCCACTCCGGCCACCATTTTCACAAATCTTTTCGATTATAGATCATCTACGTAGTGATTCTTGAATGAAAATTTTAACTCTGAAGTAGAGTGTGCGCAGAAATGAAACTTCTATGTGCCGGACCGAGACTCGAACTCCGGACCTTTGCCTTTCACGGGCAAATGCTCTACCAACTGAGCTATCCAATCATGACTAAGGCCCTCTCCTCACAGCTTTACTTCCACCAATACCTCGTCTCGTAACTTCCAAACTTCACAGAAGGTCTCCTGCGAAACTTGCAGAACTAGCATTCCTGGAATAAAGGATATTGCAGAGACACAGCTTTGCGACAGCATGGGGATGTTTCCAGAATGAAATTTTTACTTTGTACCGGAGTATGCACTGATACGCAACTTCCTGGCAAATTAAAGCTGATACAGGCACGGTATATCAACGTGTTCAGTCAGAGAGCTGGCTAGTCTCCTTAAAAAAAGAGTGAAGGGGTCAAAATGAACTTCAGCGGATGTCATGTGGCGTCTGCTATGATCAAATACTACGAACTAAATGCAAAATAAGAAAGAAATTTAATAGAGCACTTGCCCGCGAAAGACAAAGGTCCCGAGTTCCAGTCTCGGTCCGACAGTTTTAATCTGCCAGAAAGTTTCATAGTGATTCTTTTTTGTACGATTGTGTATGTTGCCACTGTAAAAAATTTTCCACTGAAAATACCTGCGACTGAAACTGGTTGCGAATAACGGGTTTACAAGAGACCACAATTAACAGCATCTTTCCAAGATGCTGTTAATTGTTGCTTGTCAAATCATTCATTAAAATGTACTTGTAACGTTTCTCTCCCACGAAAATTGTCTCATTCCTACAAGATACCTCTTCCATAAGTCATACAAACCTCGGATACTATTTGCCAATGTGTAAATGTTTTGTATATTGCTTTGTATAGCTCTTGCACAGCAGTGTCCATAATTATGTAGCATACTATAAAACAAAAGCAAGCTGGTGCTTTTCATTAATTATAATGTTGTTCTACCAAAAACCGACAGAAGATTCAGTTAACACGATAAAATGTGCCACAACAGTACGATTATCTGTCTTTTATAGTAGGTTATTGAGACAAAAGCAAAGTCAACACAATACATTTGGTTTAACTAATGGTTCAAAAGGCTCTGAGCACTATGGGACTTAACATCTGAGGTCATCAGTCCCCTAGAACGTAGAACTACTTAAACCTAACCAAACAGTGTTTGCAACGCAACGCAGATACGTCTCCATAAAGTCAAGAGGAACGTCTGCCGCAGGAAATAAAGCCATTGATGTCGCGAGATACACGTGCCCATAATAATTCGATGATACTATTTTCTCGAAGCTCTGAAATTATCAAAATGATTTCATTCGAATGAGCTGTGTTCCCGGCTGCAACTGATGTTATGAGCAGTTGCAATTCTTCAGCTATTTCGTAAATGTGAGGTGTGATCAGTTGTTAATTTTCTTATTGTGAATGTTGAAAATTCCCTGCCTTGTATGTTCGCTACCACAGGTTATTAATGTTTCGAAGTTGGGAATTTTTTGTTCCTACTCCATTGGCTTTCTTATACCACTGTCATACAAGAAATTTCGTTACCTTTCGGTGAATAGCTAACGAGTTCTGTAGTTATTAAGAATATCATGTCGCTGATCTTACAGGCTAATTGCACAGTGTATGTGACTTTTCTCTAGTTACTCTGTATGTATCATATGCTCTGGCGTAACGACAAGCGCCGGAACGAAGACGCGGAACGCTGGACCAGAGAAGGCGGCGAGGAAACGTCGGCCAAGGGTGCGCGGAATTGAACCGTGCCGCGCCAGGAGCGCCCGCTGCAAGAAGTGAATAAAAGCGACGCTCTTGGCAGCCTCGGCCACTCATATCGGCTCAGTGCACAACGTATTTACGATGTATGCTACAAGAACAACTAGATGTGAGCCTTATCAGTTACAAGACTGGGCTTTGTCTATAGTGATGAACATTTACTGTTTGCATGTCGGCTGGTGGCCGAGCGGTTCTGGCGCTACAGTCCGGAATCGCGCGACCGCTACGGTCGCAGGTTCGAATCCTGCCTCGGGCATGGATGTGTGTGTTGTCCTTAGGTTAGTTAGGTTTAAGTAGTTTTAAGTTCTAGGGGACTTATGACCTCAGCAGTTGAGTCCCATAGTGCTCAGAGCCATTTGAACCATTTTTGTTTGCATGTCGCCTCTCGCTAGCGACATTTGCTGTAATCAGAGTTCAGTATTGTCAATTGCTTTAAGGAAATAAAATTACTAATGTTATTTGTTTCAATTGTTGTGTAGCATTCCGATTGCTGTAACGGCGACCGGAACTGTCGCGGGGTTGAAGTGACGGAAACGCGGCGGGACCCACGGAGCGGCCCGCGAACAACAACACAACGGGAGAGGAGGGACACGACCAACGGAGGACCTTACGACAACAACAAGACAGAACAACAGAGTAACGAACCAAACAAGACAACCTTTTTCATCACTCGTTACAATCATGGCTACAAACGAAATGAGTGATTCGTGTGCGCCTAAACAGGCTTCCGCTGCGCCTGATCCCTCTCCCCAGGACGAGCTGGGACAGACAGAGAATGAGTCTGTGCCGCAAAGACCCTCAAGAATCACGTTGCTCATGAAGCAACACGTAAAGAACGGAAAAATAAGTCAAGCAGGACTTGCCGTCATTACAAACGAATTGGCAGCATGGGCCATTGCCCACGCTAAACTTGAAGGCAGAGTAGAAGAGATGGAAAAAGAAAATTATAGACTAAGGAGGCAACTGGCAAAGACGTGGGCGGCCGTGGCCGCGCAAGCGCCCACAAAGCCAAACACAACGAGAGACACAATCGATAAAGTGAAAAAGAGACCAGACACAGCAGTCTTCCTTAGGACACTGCCTGGTCAGGACACCAGCGTAAGGAAAATTCAGGAACTTTTCACAAAAAACATAGATCCCGTGAAAGACAAAATTAAAATCAAAAAGATAAAACCAAGTAGGAATTCTGTCATTGTCGAAGTTGCCTCTGAGCAGGACAAAGATAAACTTCTGAACAATCAGAAGCTACACTCGGTGGTCAAATGCGAACCACCGAGGAAAAGAAACCCTCTCGTTATATTATATGACGCACCCACGATTACGACCAACGATGAACTCTCAGAAACAATCAGACAACAAAACTTTGATGAAATGAACGACGAAGAATTTAAGAATTGTTTTAAGTTAAAATTTAAGACAGGGCCACGAGGTCGTGTGTTGTTCATCACGTCGCCGAAGTAACTGCGCCAGTGTGGAAAAATATAACAACAATGGGCAGATTATATGTTGGCTTTCATGCCATCAATACAAGAGATTATGTCGTGGTACTTCGTTGCCACAACTGTGGTGACTTGGACCACATTCTAAGGCTGTGTACCAGGGAGTCGGCGTGCACCAAGTGTGGTGAAAATGGTCATAACCACAAAGATTGTAAGGCGGTGGCAATTTGCATACCATGTAAAAATCGAGGGAAAAAGTCTTGTGGAGCCACAGGAAGGAACTGCCCGACATATCGAATGCTTGAACAGAACTGATTATCGTTGAGCCCGGCATACCGAACAGGATGCGAAAGCGAAAGTCCCCGAGCAAAAGGAGGACGGACGCTATGAGGGCAAACAGATCCAAGGATTTTTTGAGGTCGCTCTCGTGCGCCGCTAAAATCGAAACAGTAGTCAAAGCCATACAGACTGAATTCCCAACGATGGACATTGGCATACAAACTGACTTCCCCCTCATGGCCGCAAGTCCCTCCTCTGAAAGCCGGGGAACAAAGCCGATATTACACCAACAACGGCAAGGGCATCCAGCGGCTGTGGCAGTTTCTAAAGACGAACACACAAATAAACAACCAATTCAGGAAAACACAGTGACGAGCTCAAGCACGAGCTCTACCACACAAGGCTCACCAATAGTCATACTACCACCTGTCGATCCGGTAAGGGTGTACCCCAACCTAGAGTACACCATGCAACTATCGAGATTAGAGCAGCCGACTACCCTGACCACTGCCTTACGACATGTGGTCCATGTAGGACATGAAGAGGGTAGAAGAGGGTAGAAGGCTGTTGACAGAATTCAACTAAAATCAGTGAATCTCCCCACTGACTTCGGAGCCTTGCGAGACCTGCTCAAGAAAGTGTTCGAAAGACGAGGTGAGAAATTCGATCTCGACGACATTTACCAACAATCAGTACCAGCACATGGACGAAATGCGTTCGACTGCAGAAAGACCTGGCCGAATGACCGAATACATACGTACTTCCCTTAATGACAAAAATAAATACTGGAAAACTTAACACTCATAACAGTCGACTCGTGATGCAGGAGCTCTGAAGGGAGGTGGAGGAGAGGAGACTAGATGTACTCTGTCTACAGGAGCCGTACTCCCGAGCTGGGAAAATTGCATTTGCTGCCGCTAGCTGGCAAACAGTTAACAGAGGGGATGACCCTAAGGCGGCAATTATAATTACAAACAAACTTTTGAGGGTCACCACACTTTCACAGTTTACAACTAGCCACTGTAACGTCGTGGAGCTGCAATCCCCTGTGGGAATCAATACTGTCATAAACATGTATTTTCAGTATGGTGACAACATAGAACAGCACATAGATCATTTAGCGAGAGTAACCACGGCATTACGGGGAAGAAAAGTCGTGATAACAGTTGACATCAACGCTAAATCCCCCCTCTGGTACAGTGGCACAAGAGATGCGAACGGTGAAAAAGTAGAACTCATTATGGCATCACAACCTGTGGTGGCCAACAGGCCTGGCAATCCTCCTACCTACTCTGCAGGAGGAGGACAAGGCACAAATATAGATGTCACTCTTGTAACACCGAACACAACTATTATTATTCAACACTGGAGAGTTATAGAAAACGCCACCACAAGCTACCACAACTTGATAACTTTCACCTTAGGAGAAAGAGAGTGCCGCTGGGCCATGGGGTGGGAGGTACAACTAAATTATAGAAGAACTGACTGGGAACGCCTAGCAAGGGAGTGCGATATTCCTCCATTACCGGAAGGTGATATGCATTGGGACATGGACGTAGACCAGAGAGCAGAGAAACTGGTGAGTGCAGTGACCAGAGCGATGAGGGCAGCTGTACCGACGAGGAGGAGGGCCATGGCGGCCTCTCAGTCACCATGGTCTGCTGAACTAGGAGAACTGCGTCAATCTGTCAGAAGGCTGAGGAGGCACTACCAGCGCAGTGTCGTGTGGCAGGAACGACAAAGGCGGCAGGTGCTATATAGGGAGGAAAAGCGGAGGTTCCAAAAGGAACTGCGCGAAGTGCTAAACCAGCTAGTCATGGAACCATGGGGGCTTCCCTATAAGCTGGTAAGAGAAAAAATCCGCTCTCCTCTGGAACTATCAACAGTCAGGCACGGGGACGGGATGACGGAGTCTTGGCAGGAGACTGCGGAGGTCCTCCTCTGGTCCCTGCTGCTTGACGACAATGCGGATGGGGAGACTGAAGGGCAGAAGCAACTGAGAAATGAAGATCAAGAAGCATACAATAATGAGACCGCTGTCTAACCCTTCCCAGAGGAGGAGGTAGCAGCCCATATAAGATCGTTGCAAAGAGGAAAAAAACCTGGGCCAGACGGCATTGTGGCGGAGGTGGTGCAGTTCCTGGCGCCCCAGCCGACTGCGCCACTTACTCATCTTTACAATGAATGCCTTAGGCAAAGAAAGTTCCCGAATAAATGGAAAACGGCAAACGTAGTTATAATAAAGAAAGGACCATACAAGGACCCCGTAGAAGTGAAGTCATACAGGCCGATTTGCCTGCTGGATCTATTCGGAAAAATACTGGAGAAACTTCTAGCTGACAGATTGGTGGCACACCCAGTGTTGTGCGGGATGAGTAACAGGCAGTTCGGCTTCAGGCCGGGGCGGTCGGCATCTGATGCAATCGCCCTGGCGGCTGAGGTCTGCGGCTCGACCCCGCACAAATACGTGGTTGGCATCATGGTAGATATCAGTGGCGCCTTTGACAACCTGTGGTGGCCTTAGCTCTTCTCCGGCTTGCGGGAGAAAGAGTGTCCGTGGCCGCTATACGGTTGCCTGAGGAGCTATTGTAAGGATCAGGAGGTCTGGCTGTCATCCCCTAGCGAAAGAGTTGGAAAAACAATCACCAAAGGATGTTTTAGGGCCCGTCTTCTGGGACATCCACATGGAGCCACTTTTAGACAGGTTACAACAAAGTGATGAGGTGCTAGAGGTGATAGCCTACGCGGATGACCTCCTCCTGTTGGTCGGCGGCCGTAGCCGGGAAGACATTGAACCAAAAATAGAGAGAGCCATAGACAAACTCCAACAGTGGTGCCATACCACTAAAATGACGATATCTCCCAGCAAATCCCTATACCTGTTGCTAAAAGGACATCTCATCAGAAATCCGACTGTCAGAATTGGTGGATCACCAGTTCTCTGGCGACGTGAGACACGCTATCTAGGAGTTATCATTGATGATAGGTGGAGCTTCAGGAAACACATTGATACCGTAACCCAGAGAGCTCTCCAGATATTAAATAACCTCATCTCAATAGGTCATAAAAGATTCCACCACACCTAGTTAAACTCTACCACAATAGCATCCTAACCTCAGTTGTGGGTTACGGCTCAGGATTCTGGGCGCACAGGCTCACGGGGGTTGTGCCCGCCATGGCAGTGAGAAGGGTCCAGAGAAGCATGATATTAAGATCTGTGGAGGCCTACAGAACATCTCCAGGGGGGGGGGGGGGGGGCTATTAGTCATAATGGGGCTTTGCCCTCTGGACATAAAAATAAGAGAACAAGAGGCTTGGTACTGGGCCAAAAAGGGAAATTATGAGAAGATTGCAGACATCATGGGCATTAGGGTGGGGGATAAAAGGGAAATAAGGAAAAGAGGGGAGGAACTCTGGCAGGAGTCTTGGGAGGTAAAAGAGGCTGGACGCAAAAGTTTCCAGTTCATACCTGATGTAAGGGAACGCTTGGAATTGAAATACTTTGAGCCCACACGAGGACTGATCCATTTACTCACTAGCCATGGACCCTACCCGACATACTTATGTCGATTTGGGAAGAGGGCTACACCAGCGTGTGACTGTGGCGATTCGAAGGGTACACCCGAACATGTAGTTTACGAATGCCCCCTCTTCAACGATGTTGCGAACACACTACCAGACAGACTACCAAAGTTTGACACATATCAACTACTTAGACGAGAGGAAACTTTTCAGACCTTAAACACATTGGCTAACGAGGTATCGCGAAAAGTTTTAACTGAATACTTAAGAGAGATAAACTAAATAACCAAGACAACAACCACTGATTGCGTACAGAGCCCTGTTCCCATGCCGCCTGTGCGTGGACTGGCCGACTTTTCGTCTTTCTGGAATCCGCCGCGCACACATGATTAGGGGGAGTAGGGATCAACACCACCGATTATGACACGCACCCGAAATGACGTAGGATAAGGTAATTTGTAGGACTTAGTTTTAGGAAACTACGTTAGGAACTGCAGCGAATTAACATCGAGGCCTGCCCAGTGCCAGGGGCACGCTCTTCGGGATTAGCTCGAAGAGCAAGGCAATTTAAAAGTAGGTTTATATCTTTCACTGGCACACATGTGACGCTGCAGAATATAGGAATTAGTTATAGGAATTATATATAAACTGTAGATACTAGAAATTAGATGCCCATTGTTTGTTAAAATCAACTGTAGCTTACTTAAAAACTGAAACTAGCTGCGAATTAAGTATAAATGTATAAGTATTATGACCCACTAATGAAATAAGGAAGTGGATTAACTTTGTATAATTATAATGGTTTGCTAATAAGGAATTTAAAAAAAAATAGAAAAAAAAAACCAAGACAACCACGTCCACTGGTAAAGAAACACGAAAGTCAATACGTTGTCTGAGGCGATATGTCCTGAGACGCACGCGAGGTTAGACTGGCAGGCTGACCAACAGGCTGGCGCTTAAGTACGCGATCGGGGACACCGCTATTGGCCGCTGCAACCACGTGGTCCACTGTGGCGCCCTCATTCTAAATGCGGGCCAGGAGGCGCGCGCCGCCACAGCTTACGGAGCGATGGTGCACAGACCTCTAGGGATCTTCGACGTCCATGACGTCTGGCGGGGATTCGAATTCCGCGGCGCGCGGTACCAGACCGATAACGTATAATCCCTTAGTCACCCTACAAGGGACGAGTGGGCTCCATTCAACACCATCAGTACGAATGTCTCAGTAATGCTTCATTAAATCACCAGTAGAATCTTCTTCTCTAACCTTCAAGAGTCATTTGAGAGCACCAGTAACATGCTTAAACTTATCTCTTTTTGACCGATCTCCTTTTAAATGACCTAACCTGGAACCTAGATTATTTCAGTTTCTCTCTCCTTAATGCTTCAGCAGTTTTATGTTTTGTCATCATATGGTTGTATACTAAGCAGACGTTGGTACATTACACAACTAGCATATACTTTCGTTCTCTGAATAGTATAACAGGACGTTGTCGGTCAAGTCCTATTCCTCTAGATGAAGAATCGTCGCGTCAGCTAAAGATGTTCGAGATGTTTAAGTAAAGTAGGGGAGTCAAATATTGACAAACCTAATGTGTGTACCGTATCTGTTCCTATAGAAAGGGCCTACGAGGAGAGATGTAGCTGCTGTGCGCGAAAGGCAGGAGAATGCTGACTACTTGCTAGGCGTCTGGTATGTAGTCCAAGGACCCAGAAGATGCGCACAGAATAAATAGTATTGTAATCATTCAATGTAGGCATTCACGGCCAGTGCTATCTTCAGTTGAAACTTCCGAGCTGAGAGGCCGTGGTCGATGTATAAAATTTCCACCTAACGTTTCGTCTCCATCCGCGGGAGACATCTTCTGAGGTCGTCTGGCTACAGCCACTGAGACTCCATCTCGCATTTACAGAGCGCATAGAGGGCACCACCATTCGTCACGTGATGCCGACGGTATGCCTATCTTTGGAAGGCGTCATCATTGGTACTACGCAAAGAAGTGTAAACACCCGCTCAGCCGAACATAAAAGAAAGTGTCGCTTAGGACACATCGAAAAATCGGCCGTAGCTGAGCACGTTTTCCGAGATGGGAACCACGAAATTAAATTTAAGGAGACAAGCGTTCTGGCACGAACATCCCATTATCATGGCCACATGAATAGAGAAGCAATAGAGATTCACCAACACCATAATAATTTTAGTAGAAAAGAGGAAGTTTTAAAGTTGGTCAGAATATGGATGTCGACGTTGCGCCAACAGAATGACAATCGATTACTCTTAATCGAGAATGATGACGCCTTCCAAAGATAGGCATACCGTCAGCATCACGTGACGAATGTTGGTGCCCTCTATGCGCTCTATAAGTGCGAGAGTACCCGGAACCTCAGTGGCAGTAGCCAGACGACCTCAGAAGATGTCTCCCGCAGAAGGAGACGAAACGTTAAGTGGAAATTTTATACATCGACCACGGCCTCTCAGCCCGGAAGTTTCAACCGAAGAAAATGTTATTATATAATTCTTGTTTATAACGTT
This sequence comes from Schistocerca serialis cubense, assembly GCF_023864345.2. Lineage (NCBI taxonomy): Eukaryota > Metazoa > Arthropoda > Insecta > Orthoptera > Acrididae > Schistocerca > Schistocerca serialis. The sequence goes on along the minus strand of NC_064638.1, from coordinate 237,395,852 downwards.
AAAAAGCTTTTGTACTACTGTTAGATCGGCGACGCTCTTGTTGGAGCTCTAACAGAATGTATCAGCGTTATGTTAATGGACTGAATTGTAAATGCAGTTACGCAATAAACATACTGAAAAGGATGGCTGAAAGTGAAAATGCGTGTTCAGTTGTCATTTGATAACTTCGTACAAGTCGTTAGCAGGAAAGTCAGTACGGGCGTTGCACAGCATAACTACTCCAAAAAATTCTCCACGACGACCGGAATTACACACAACGCAGATTAATAAAAAAAGGGTAACTCTGAACAGAATACTGTGACGTTCCTAATAGGATGCAACTAAAACAGTATCGGTTATACTAAAGTAAATTTAACCAATAAACTCGATCAACACTCAAATCGATATTTTCGCCGTTTATGGAGACTGTGTTCTCGGAGAAGAACTGCAAAAGAAGAGCTTTAACGACTATGAATTTCCCAGATTAACAAAGAGCACGTATACCTAGAAGATAGAGTTCCTACGGGAAACAAGAAAATAAATGATACAGAGATACTCATTTAGTTTCGAATTGAAACTGAAAATTGCTAACCAACGTTAGCAATATTACTATCTCATTTCACACGAAAAAGGGATAAATTCCATTCAAATTACTGACAAAGAAATGTTTCGACGGAGGTCTTCTCAGCGAGACACCGGAATCGTCGGTCCCACAGCTCACTACAGATACATCTCAATAAAACAACCCGGGGCAAACTGTGACAGCTGACGGCACATAGCCGTCTACTTGCAGTCTATGAGCACCGACGGCACGCCTTCGAGTCAGGTGGCAGAAGCAGCTAACATTCGATGAGATACTACATGCGGTAAGCAGTGAATTTTGTTGTCACGTTGTGTGTCAAAATAAGTGTTCTTCATCTACAAGAAAGAGAAGAAACCCTATACGCAAAGCAATTAATGATAAATACGTAAAATACATACATATGTATAAAGATTGTACATTTAGTTACGACAATGCTCGTAGTGACACGAAGAATTGCTTCGGAAACAGAAACGAGTGAAATACTTATGTGGGTTAAGCACCAACTACCTGATAATAATAAACAAGTAGTGGGAAGCATTCATCAAAAATTAAATGAAACTAATAGTCAATAACAGAAGGTTTAAGTGATAAATTGAAGTATAACAGAAACTGGTTTGCAACTGTGAACACTGAATTCGAGACTTTGAGCATAAATTTCGAAACGTTGTCTTTGACCTTATACAGCTTGGAGGAACATATTAAAACCTTAACAGCCAAACTGGATACTATAAATACTACAATACAAGATACTGTAAAAGGTTAATATTAATACAAAAAAGGATATCATACAAGAAACTATTGCCAATAAGGCAACTGAAGCAGTGATTTCAAAGGTCAAATAACAGAGCAGGCAACAAAGTTAACAGATATCCATACAAAGGTTAACGGTCTCACAGAAAATTTATCCGCTACAGTAAATTAAGTAGTACCTACGGAGTTTAACCAATATTTTCGTTATGTTATGGATAAGTTTGACAAAGAACAACTCCAAATTTCCAATACGAATATATGGGTAAGCTCATTAGAGCCTAACAGTCTCTTAGACCATGAAGACACACTTTTTTGCAACGAAACTTCAAAATTTTGTGAGATATAACATAAGTCTACAGAACCTCGTTTGAGGATAATACTATACATTCGCAAGAAGAATTACAAAGAATTTGGAGTTGTAATATTATTGGGTTTCCGATTCTCTGTATATAAAATATTTGTCATAAAAGAGAAGAACAGTCATAGAGCTGTAGTTAGTAAAATGTTATATTTTTGTAATGTGTGTCTACACAACTACACGCGTCTTGTATTAACTGCTTCAAATAAACACTATGACCAGCTGGGTGCAATATTTAAATCATTGCTGCAGCGCTCGATCGTAATAAGATGCGAAACATATGAATGATAAAATCTATCTTTTGTTATATATAGTTCTAGAGACTTGATTTCCTTTTACTGTTTCGTTAGTGACATGTGAAGAAGTGCAGCGTAGCATCGCCACAAGTTATACTGTATTTTGTGTACTAAAAAATGTAAATCATCGTTCAAACGCTTCGAAAACCCGTTTGACGCAATGAAATACTCACGTGCACGCAAGGACATGTAATTTCAAGAAAATATTGGACAGACAAATCAGGACGTTGTTGTAGCACGCAATGTGTATCAAATGTAAGTTTTATGTTCCATTGATTGCTGTCTATGTTTGGTGGTAAGGTTTCTTTTAGAATATATTGATGAGTCATAATGAAATCTTTTTCTTTCTGTTCTTTCCTTTAAGTACCGTCAGTTTTTTATGTATGCTAACTACGCTACAGGTCAGCTCTTTATAGTGGTATCTCGGTTGTTTTCGGGAGGCTACTAATATATTCAATCTCAGATTTGATAACCATTACCAAAATCCACATTCGTGTATCCATCTATTTGACCTTCTCTCTTTTTTTCGCGATTTATACTAGACTGTGCAATTACAGACACTCAAAACAGCTTGAAAAACAAATTGGAAATGTTGTAGGTTTACCTGAGGATCTAATAGAGGGTTTTAAATTAAGCAACGGCTTAAATTTGGTGAAACTGTTCACCAAGTTTAGGCCAGAGGGGAAGTTGACACAATTGTTTCTGAAGAGTATTTAATAGATCAATCCCCAGTAAGCAGAGTGATCACAAGGGATAGATTTCATTTAGGATATTGAACCAGGGACGTAGCAGAATACGACGTCACTCATTCTGAAGATTTTAAAACATGGGAGGAATTCCAAGGGAAGTTTAAGAGGACATACTGGTCATTCAGTACCCATGAGAAACTAACAACTGAACTCTTAGAACCAAAGTACTACAACAGGTCGTGGGGTTTTACAAGGAGTATATCGGACTGCATTTTACTGAAGTAACCTATTTTAGTGATATATTACATGAAAGTGACTTAGTAAGAAGGTTGATATGTAGGCTACCACACTACGCCAGAAAAGAAATACGGTATAGCGGATGGTCGAATGTAGGAGATCTAATCATCTTGTGGTGTTGCAGTTCTTCTTATGTCCATGCTTGCTATGAAAATAGGACGAGGAGTTCGCCTTATGCAACACACTTTTCCCAGTTTGTTTTATCCAGACACGTTTCAGCGTTTTTTGTGCTACCTTCAGTGGTTTTTTCGTTTTTTTACTGTAAAATTATTGTTACTTATTAAAATTTAAGGAAACTTTTGTTACAAAATATTTACAATTGTGAACGAATAATTGTTGTAAAGTATTATACAACAGTTTTTTACAGTTCACAGTTGAGATGTGTATAAACGATCTGATTCACTGCATTGTTGTTTATTTCATTGTGTCTAAAGTTATAGTTATAGCTCAATTGGCAAAAGAGTGGATGTATGCATTAGTTTAAATACCCTACGTGAGGCTATCGGATATTTATTTTGATAACTAGTCTGCTATACAATCTACAACTTGTCATTTACAAACAGAAAACGTAATTTTTATTTTTCTGTGTACTATGCGGTTACGAACGGAAATGAGTAGATATCAAGTTTTTTTGTGTGTAACTTACGGCTTTGATGTTGTAGTGTATTCTCATATGTTTTAGCGAGGTGATTAAGCTGATTTCTATGACTTATGGTCGTTTGACAACGCACTTTCCACGAATTTTTAAACATGGGCAGAGTTTTCGCCGCCATTACTTGTTTTTGTAGCTGTGTAGTATTCATTTGTTTCGTGGCGTGTTTGTCTGCTATATCTTCTCTGAACAAAAAGGTCGGATAGCTCTCCTCTATAACCGGAACTTCCATGTCGGCGAATTTTATTACGCGGGCGGTCTCACACAGTGCATGCTCTGCCACGGACGATTTCTCCACCTGTCCCATTTTCACCAATGTCGCTTATGTGCTGTGATCCTGGTGTTGATTGATCGTCCAGTCACTTCAACATAAACTTTTCCGCGTTTCCAGAATGAGATTTCACTCTGTAGCGGAGTGTGCGCTTATATGAAACTTCCTGGCAGATTGAAACTGTGTGCCGTACCGAGACTCGAAGTCGGGACCTTTGCCATTCGCGGGCAAGTGCTCTATCAACTGAGCTATCCAAGCACGACTCACGACCCGTCCTCACAGCTTCATTTCTGCCAGTACCTCGTCTCCTACCTTCCAAACTTGCTACTGCAGGATAGAACAATTCCCTCCTCCAATGCCCACACGCCTTCCCCCTCGAAATGTTAACACATCACGGTGCGTGACTTTTTGTTCTAGGTGTCTGAACTCGTTTATTGTGAGCGAGCGATTAACACTGCCTCTGTTGGACTGCTCTACAAGGAGATCAGTACATGATGAAACACACACTGAGGCAGATAGTACCCTCACAGAATAGTATATTTTGCTACAATTTATGAAGTTTTATGTGCGTGTGATTCAAGTCTTAATCACTATCATTTGTACATTGAGAATGATCCTCAGTGATGGTTGTCTCTGAGACTGAAGATCTAACATGGAAAGCTGATGTTGTTTATAGCACCTATGTTCCTAAGAACAAAAAGCGGAGAGATAAATTACAGAATAAGGAAGGAGCTGATTGTTCTGGGCTGTCACCGGCTAATGTAGCTGAAACAGCACATAGGAATTATTGCCATGTAATGGCAAATTCCGTCGTGCTACACACGATAAATGCAACTTGAGTTACCAACTCCAATGACAGATACCTGTCTATTACAATTTAACAGTATGAGTCTCACTTCGTGGTTGAGCTATTCATTTAATTCTGTGCGAGCAGTGATCCTGTTAGTGTCTTGCCTAAATCAGAGAGAAATACATTTCGTTTCCAGAGAGAATCACTAAGAAAATTACACTACGGTCCCCATATCCACTGAGAGCCACATTGATACCACTACACAAACTTGTTGAAACCATATGTCACGAGGATTTACATATCACTAGAGATGCATTCCCGAATGATGTAAAGTTTCAGCTCAAAGTGTAGTACTGGTTTTTCCCTTAAGAATATCTGAATTCGAGGAATAAACTCTATAAAACCACATTTTCCAGCAAAGTGTCATGTTGAATGAGGAGTATGAGTATGCAGTAAATGTTCAACAAGAGTTCAACCTTTCAGAATTAGAGGAATATGCAAAGATATTTTAGTTACACTTCTACTATTATTTACATATATTTTCTAACGGTTATGGATTATATGACTTACTCTCTGGATCCACCATTCTACTTTACTGTACCAGGACCTTCCTGCAGTGAAATGCTCAAACTCTCAAAAACAATCCGTTGGCCTGATAAATTACCAGTTCATGACACTGATGTTGGCGTGACAACTGTAAAAATTGTTTTGAATATGCTACATCTCATGATAGTAAATTGTCGAAGTGTCTGTAACAAGATCCCCGAGTTACTCTACGAAATAAACAGTAGCAATGCCAATATTGTAGTAGATACCGAAAGCTGGTTGAAACCAGACATAAGAAGCAGTGAAATTTTGAACTCAAATTGTACAATGTTTAGGAAGAATGGGACTGATGCTATGAGAGGTGGTGTGCTCATTGCAGTTAAAAGCTGTTTAAATGCAGTTGAGATCGATACTGGGTCGGACTATGAAATAGTCTGGATAAAGCTATCAATCAGACAAGGATTGACCATTGTATTAGGATGTTTTTATACATCACCAGCATCCGCAACAAACGTCGCAGAAAGTTTCAAGGAAAGTCTTGAGTAAATAGGAATTAAGTATCCAAATTATCAATTAGTTATAGATGGAGACTACAATCTGGTATCCATTCACTCGGAAAATTACACATTTATCACAGGGAGCAGAAGCAAAGACTCGTGTGAAGTTATTCTAGGACCGCTCTCAACATACAACCTTGAGCAATTGGTCAATTGGTTACAAAACCAACTCGAGACGGGAACATATTAAATATCTTGGTGACAAGCAGACTTGATGTTTTTGAGGAAGTTAATCTGGAAAAAGGTATTAGCGACCATAATGTCGTTGTGGCTTCTATGTCAGTGGAAGTTGCAAAAAGAAAACAAAGAAACAGCATAGAGTTTTCTTGTTTGTGAAAGCAAATGAAAGTGTCATTAATGAATATCATCACAGTCAGCTGCAAGCATTCACCACGAGACACAAAGCAAAGATATTCAGCATCTTTGGTTGGAATTTAAAGGCATTGTCCACCACGTGCTAGAGAAGTATGTGCCTAGCAAAATTAGAGGGGAGGGAAAGAATCCACCTTGGTACAACAAACATATTAGGAAGTTTCTAAGAAAGCAGAGAATTTTGCACAGTCGTTTTAAACATAGTCACTGCCCCGCTGACAAACAGAAATTATGCGAAATGAGAGCAGCTGTCAAACGGTCAATGAGAGATTCTTTAACGAATTTGAAAGCAATATTTTATCTGCAGATTCTAAAAATAGCCCCAAAAATTTTGGCCGTACGTAAAATCTATGAACGCTAAAAATAATTCAGCACCCTCTCTTGCTGACAGTACGGGTAATGTAATGGATGATGATAAACAAAAGGCCGAAATTCTAAACCCAGTTTTCAAAAACTCGTTTACGGTAGAGAACTGCAGCATCATTCCCCCTTTCAATTCTCTAACAAACGCAAGGATGGCTGACAGACTGTATACTGTATCTGGGATTGTAAAACAGTTAAGATCCTTGACGCTAGGAAGGCATCTGGCCCAGACGGTATCCCCGTAAGATTATATGTGGACTATGCTACAAATATAGCACCATTCTTATCCATCATCTATCAGAGATCACTGGAACAGCGGAAAGTTCCACGGGACTGGAAGAAGGCCCAGGTCATAGGAATCTATAAAAAGGGTAGAAAATCGGATGAACATAATTAACGGCCAATTTCACAGACACCGATTTGTTGTAGAATCATGGAACATATTTTGTGTTGAGACATAATGACTTTCTACACTCTGAGAAGCTCATCTGTAAAAACCAGCACGGCTTTAGGAAACAGCGGTCATGCGGGACGCAGCTGGCCCTCTTTGTGCATGATATACAACAGGATCTAGGTACCGGCTCTCAGGTTGATGCCATATTTCTCGACTTTCTAAAGGCGTTCGACTCAGTTCCGCACTGTCGTCTGCCCAAAAAAGTGCGCGCTTACGGTCTATCCGATGACGTATGCGGTTGGACAGAAAGTTTTCTAACAGACCGAGAGCAGTATATCGTCTTAAATGGGGGTGACTTCAACAGAAACAAGAGTAACTTCAGGTGTGCTCCATGGCAGCGTAATAGGTCCACTGCTTTTTACGATTTACATAAACGATCTGGTTGATGTTATTGACAGCGGCATTAGACTGTTCGTCGATGATGCTGTAATCTACAGGAAAGTAGTATCACACGAAAGGAACAAATCAATGAGGATTTACAGAAAATAAATGCATGGTGTCATGACTGGCAGTTATCTCTCAATATTATGAAGTGTAACCTACTGAGTATAACAAGGCGAACATCCCCATTAATGTTCGAGTACAAAATAAATGACCAGTCTTTGGAAGCGGTAACATCAGTCAAGTATCTGGGTGTGACTGTTCGAAATGATCTCAAATGAAATGATCAGATTACACAAGTAACGGTCAAGGCGAACTCTAGATTGCGGTTTATTGGTAGGATCCTGAAGCGATGCGGTCCTACAACAAAGGAAATTGCTTACAATACGTTAGTTCGTCCAGTCTTAGAGTATTGTTCGTCTCTATGGGACTCTTACCAGTTGAGTCTCATTCAAGAGATTGAGAAGGTCCAAAGAAGAGCAGCAGGATTCGTGACTGGTACATTTAGCCATCGCAAGAGTGTTACAAGTCTTATTGAAAGTTTGAAGTGGGATGCGCTTGCAGATAGACAACGCTCTAAACGGTAGGGACTGCTCACTAAATTCCGAAATCCGATCTTCGCCGAGGGTGTAGAGCATATATTATTACCACCAACTTTCAAATCGTGCAATGATTACCATTCAAATATTAAGGAAATTAAAGCTCGTACTGAGGCGTTCAGACAGTCGTTTTTCCCTCGTGCGATGCGCGAGTGGAACAGAGGGGTAGGGGAACAATGACTTTGGCGTGAATTGTACCCTCTGCTACACACCGCTTGGTGGCTATTGATATATATATGTAGATGTAGATGTATCAACACTCAACTCTCAATCACTCATTTTTGGCAACATATTTCTCTGAGTAATTCAGCAGTTAGCTAAAATGCTTTAAAATGGATTATAAATGGTCTTGAGCACAATGCAATATTTATTCGTAATTTGCAATGAAGAAAGTCGTTTCCTAATGAATCATGGTATAAATGATCTGAATATGGTCACATTCTGACCAAAACCGGTTACCATTACATATAAATCTTTTACTGTGGTCCAGAATGTTTTTAATTTATTTTCGTAACTCTTAATCGACTCTGACGTGCTGTTGCTTTTGAGGGTGTAAGCAGGTGTGCCAAGACGAATAACCTGTAAAAACGTGAACAGTTCAATTAAACAGTCGACAATTTAAATTACAGTGTCTACTTGGACTTACACAGGCATGCCACAGAACAATAGCTAACTGTTGGAGAGTTTCGATGGCTAAGGAAATCGCCAAGATAGGTAATTTCTCATATCTTCCAACAAATTGTGAAACACGATACATTTTATAGGTACATATAACGTACCCCATTAGTTTTCATGACACATGTAGCGCACAGCTCCAAGTTCCATAGAACGTTTCCCACCCTAATCTGTTGACGTCGCTGGAGGGAAAGGAAGGAAGTTACCGTAGCCTTCAGCTGTGCCTTTATTTGGCATTGAATCGTGATGGAATCTCCTGCGCTATTTACTTCAAGCAGCATCCCTGGGAGAGAGGGTACACTGATGGGGCAATCGCTAAAGATGTGCAGTTCGTGGTCTCAATCGCTCTCACAGTTTATTACGTGGAATGCCTTCTTAGTACTGTTGGTGGTGCTCCACCTCCCCATCTTCATATGACGCTCCAAGTCGGTATTTAATTTCGAAGATATGAGATGCATACTGTATCACAGCTGAGAATTAGTCTTTCATGAAATGATGATAAACTTAACATTTGTAAGATAGAATCGGAACCCTACCATATGTGAATTATTCACTTGTGTGATGGAGTGTCTGCATATATTATGCATGGTATACATATCGAAAATGCATGTGTGCATGCAGAGTGATGTGACCCACGTATCATGATATGTAAATAGGGGTACATATGGAAATGAGTGTACATAACAGTGAATGTACGAATATTTGAGAAATGGCGTACTGTGTACTAAAGTCACTTTTCTTTTCACACTGCATATTTTCGTTATATTGTTTGCACACCACGTGTGCAAGGGTGTACTATATATTCATGCATCTTTTAAGCACTGCATATATTGTCTATACATTAGATTAGGTTTCATTGCTCCTGGTCATGTCAAAAAAGACCACATTTAATTTAATGTTATGTCACATGAAGGAAATCTAAATTACTCTTGTCAAGAGTAGTGGCATCAAGTGTAAAACGTATTCAAAAATTATATAAGTCCATCAGTTTTTTTATGCTGTGATACAAAATTGTAATCTATGTAGCAGCTGTTCCAGCTAATAGAGAAAAGTATAACTGCATAAAACAAGTGTGAGTGGGACAAGGACTGTATATATAGTTGATTCTGTACTTGGTACTATTTTGTAAATATTTCATACAGATGTCTTTGTGCTTTTTGTGTAGAGTGTATGAATAACTCCAACTTGTGTAGAACCACATTTGTCTGAAATACTGTATATGGTGTATGAATTAAAATTGCTCCAACATATATTCTGCATAAAAAGATAAAATCTGAAACGGTAAAACATTATACATTATGAATAAAAGGAAAAGATAAGTGCAAGAAATCTAGTTTCAGATATATATATATATATATATATATATATATATACAGGGTGTTAGAAAAAGGTACGGCCAAACTTTCAGGAAACATTCCTCACACACAAAGAAAGAAAATATGTTATGTGGACATGTGTCCAGAAACGCTTACTTTCCATGTTAGAGCTCATTTTATTGCTTCTCTTCAAATCACATTAATCATGGAATACAAACACAAGCCACAGAACGTACCAGCGTGACTTTAAACACTTTGTTACAGGAAATGTTCAAAATATCCTCCGTTAGCGAGGATACATGCATCCATCCTCCGTTGCATGGAATGTCTGATGCGCTGATGCAGCCTTGCAGAATGGCATATTGTATCACAGCCGTCCACAATACGAGCACGAAGAGTCTCTACATTTGGTACCGGGGTTGAGTAGACAAGAGCTTTCAAATGCCCCCATAAATGAAAGTCAAGAGGGTTGAGGTCAGGAGAGCTTGGAGGTTATGGATCCGCCTGTACCAATCCATCGGTCACCGAATCTGTTGTTGAGAAGCGTACGAATACTTCGACTGGAATGCGCAGGAGCTCCATCGTGCATGAAGCACATGTTGTGTCGTACTTGTAAAGGCACATGTTCTAGCAGCACAGGTAGAGTATCCCGTATGAAACCATGATAACGTGCTCCATTGACCGTAGGTGGAAGAACATACTAACGAAACTAAAATGAGCTCTAACACGGAAATTAAGCGTTTCCGGACATATATCCACATAACATCTTTTCTTTATTCGTGTGTGAGGAATGTTTCCTGAAAGTTTGGCCGTACCCTTTTGTAACACCCTGCATATATATATGCAGGGTGAGTCACCTAACATTACCGCTGGATATATTTCGTAAACCACATCAAATATTGACGAATCGATTCCACAGACCGAACCTGAGGAGAGGGGCTAGTGTAATTGGTTAATACAAACCATAAAAAAATGCACAGAAGTATGTTTTTTAACACAAACCTACGTTTTTTTCAATGGAACCCCGTTAGTTTTGTTAGCACATCTGGACATATAAACAAATACGTAATCAGTGCCGTTTGTTGCATTGTAAAACGTTAATTACATCCGGAGATATTGTAACCTAAAGTTGACGTTTGAGTGCCACTCCGCTGTTCGATCGTGTGTATCGGAGAGCACCGAATTATGTAGGGATCCAAAGGGAACGGTGATGGACCTTAGGTACAGAAGAGACTGGAACAGCACATTACGTCCACATGCTAACACCTTTTTATTGGTCTTTTTCACTGACGCACATGTACATTACCATGAGGGGTGAGGTATACATACACACGTGATTTCCGTTTTCAATTACGGAGTGGAATAGAGTGTGTCCCGACATGTCCGGCCAATAGATGTTCAATGTGGTGGCCATCATTTGCTGCACACAACTGCAATCTCTGGCGTAATGAATGTCGTACACGCCGCAGTACATCTGGTGTAATGTCGCCGCAGGCTGCCACAATACGTTGTTTCATATCCTCTGGGGTTGTAGGCACATCACGCTACACTTTCTCCTTTAACGTACCCCATTCTCCTTTAACGTACCCCATAGAAAGAAGTCCAGAGGTGTAAGATCAGGAGAACGGACTGGCCAATTTATGCGTCCTCCACGTCCTATGAAACGCCCGTCGAACATCCTGTCAAGGGTCAGCCTAGTGTTAATTGCGGAATGTGCTGGTGCACCATCATGCTGATACCACATACGTCGACGCGTTTCCAGTGGGACATTTTCGAGCACCGTTGGCAGATCATTCTGTAGAAACGTGATGTATGTTGCAGCTGTTTGGGCATGTACCTGCAGATGCTGCTCGCCGACCGTGGCCCGTGTTTGTTGCAACACGCAACTGAACGTCGGAGGTTTCAATCGTCAACTTTAGGTTACAATATCTCCGGATGTAATTAACATTTTACAATGCAACAAACGGCACTGATTACGTATTTGTTTATGTGTTCAGATGTGCTAGCAAAACTAACGTGGTTCCATTTAAAAAAACGTAGGTTTGTGTTAAAAAACATACTTCCGTGCATTTTTGTATGGTTTGTATTAAACAATTGCACTAGCCCCTCTCCTCACGTTCGGTCTGTGAAATCGGTTCGTCAGTATTTGATGTGGTTTACGAAATATATCCAGCGGTAACGTTAGGTGACTCACCCTATATATATATATATATATATATATATATATATATATATATATTGTCTGTGTGACATGTTGCATTGTCCTGCTGGTAGATTCCGCTGTGCCAAGGAAAAACAAACTGCATATAGGGATGGACATGATCCCCGAGGACAGATGCATAATTGTGTTGATCTATTTCGCCTTTTAGAATGACGAAATCATCCGTGTAATGTCATTGAAGCATTCGCTAACCATAACGCTTTCTTCCCTGATCTGGACCCTGATGAAAATTATTACAGGGCGCGTTCTTTCAGACGTTTCACATCAAACATGCCAACAGCTATCTTTTATCTGAAAAGGCCACCTGCTGTCACTCAGTGGACATCAAGATGCGGTATTGGCGTGCAAATTTCAGCCTTCAGCGCAGATGAACAGCAGGCAGCAAAGAGTCATGAACTAAGTGGCTGCTGTGGAGACCAATATGCAGCTACATTCCATGAATGACGATTCTGGAAATGCTGTTGGTAGGCCCTGGGTTCATCTGTGTATTCAGTTATTCAAGAATTTAATGTTTATTCTCCCATTCACATTTCCACAAACATTGTTCATCCCTGTTATCTATGGCCCATAATGCACAACAGTTGCCTCGGTGTCATTTTTGAATAGCGTCATTTCGCGATGCATGGTATGCTTTAACCACACTAGCGTAGTAATAGGTTACAAACTCGATGATCACACCCTTTTGGATGTCAGATATGTCGACACACACACACACACACACACACACACACACACACCGAATTGCAAACATATAGATACTTCATATGGCTTTTCTATGAGATAAAACCAATTGCACTTCCTGAAACGTATTACATTTACAGTAGGCAGACGTATCCGTCTGTATTGCACACATCGAAAATATGCATTTACATTTCATTAAAAGTGTTCAGTTTTACAATGGCTATATTAATCTGCATTGTAAGTTTCCTTTCTAAAAGATGGGATGCATTTACATTAAATTAAAAGTTTTACATTGAAATATCACCACCAAGTATTGTTTTCATTTCATACTGGATAGTCTGCTGCAGTGGCAGGAGTGCGTTGTATAGGTGGTGGCTGGACTTCATGCATACGGCGGTTACCTATCCGGATGCTCAGAAACTTTGTGATGTGTACCGAGGAAACCCTACCACACTTTTGTTTAGATAAAGTCGCATTGTTCATACGCTGTTCCTATTATACAGCACATAGTTTTAAGCCTAGGGTAAGCCATCTCCAAACTTAAGGTGTAAATTATTCAAACCGGACAAGTTGGCTTGCAACTGGTGTGGACGAATTTGTTTAAACTGTGGCTACAGAGGGGTGGGGTGAGAACGTTTTGCCGGCCGCGGTGGTCTCGCGGTTCTAGGCGCGCAGTCCGGAACCGCGCGATTGCTACGGTCGCAGGTTCGAATCCTGCCTCGGGCATGGATGTGTGTGATGTCCTTAGGTTAGTTAGGTTTAAGTAGTTCTAAGTTCTAGGGGACTGATTACCACAGCTGTTAAGTCCCATAGTGCTCAGAGCCATTTGAACCATTATTTTGAGAACGTTTTAACATGCAATCTCTTATGTTTTCACGGTTAAGGAAGAAACAGATGCCATTTGATTTTCCTGCGTATTTACACTTAGGATAAGATTGTCAACCGAGGAGTAATGAAGTCTGATGCCCATGCAAACTCATCTTATGATCAGTTTCACCATCTTCGAGTTAAGTAACCTGCCAATCATGTAGACTGTCATCGCATCTTCAGGTGGCCATGTCTAATCCCTATCTTGGATTGTGATACCACAGAGACTGTCATCATATCTGTAACTCGCCATTTTGGACCACCTTCTTTGACTGTGCCACCATAGTGACTTTCCTCATACTTCCAGGTCGCCATATTGTATTGTGACGTCATCAAGGCTCCAGGTTTGTCATCTTTGATACCCGTTTTGCATATCTGAATTTCACACCAAAACTGCTATACCCCACCTAGGATTTAATGAACGTCTCACCATTACACACTTTGTACAAGTGGTCTGCTTCAACGATGATTTGGATCGGTGGAGGAAAACTTGTAGCATACATGGTTCAAATGGCTCCGAGCACTATGGGCCTTAACTTCTCAGGTCATTAATCCCCTAGAACTTAGAACTACTGGGACCTAACTAAGGACAACACACACATCCATGCCCGAGGCAGGATTCAAACCTGGTACCGTAGCGGTCGCGCGGTTCCAGCATAAATGGATTAGTCTGAATTTCCCCACTTTTTCCCATCACTCTTTACATTGTGAGGGAGGGGCAAAATCTGGCTACAATGTGGCTGTCCTCATATAGCCACGGCAATACTGCTCGGGTTGTTTTAGAGATGTGTCTCATATTCTGCCATTATATAGAGCTGATGACAACTAGAAAACGGTCTATACACATAAATGAAGGGAAACCAATGGTTGTAGGGATGTGGACCACTTTACATATTACGAGAATTGTCAATTTTCAGTGGTGAAGGTAGTGTTCCTCCTGATGTTTATTATTTATTTCTGGTTATTAGTATATATCATCATCTGACTGTGATGCTAAATCAGACGTTCCTGAATTACAGTTTTGAGATAGTGAAATGTCATTTACTCCGAACAACATCCGCAACACTGTCTGTAAACTGAAAAAAAGAATCTCAGAAAATTATAACTGCTATTTGCAGACGCGGGACTATTTGCAACAAGGGCAGGAGATCGTGGTAGACCACATGTCGCTAGGGAGGCAGATGTGGAGGAGCTAGAGATGCGGTGAGCAGAAATCCTGGAGAAAGTGTGCGAAGAATTAGAAGTGCTGGATTCAGAAACCATAGATATTGTTTGGTCAGTTCTGCACGAGCAGCCTCTTTATACATATTACTTACGTCGTATGGAAGCACACCACAGGATTACAGTTTTGCCAGTCGAGTTTGTGATGGAGAGCTGAAAACCTGCAGTTCACAGAATGAATTTTATTTACTGGTGAGGCAGCATAATGAGTTACCACAAGAAGCACATGTGAGCACACGCAAATCGAAAAGGGATCGTGGAAATAAGGAATCGGGTTTCATTTAGTACCAACATGCAATAAGGAACTTAGCGTTGTGGACTCTTACGACCATACACTTCGCCTGTTTGTCATAGATTTTTGAGCGAAAAATTACCCACAGGAAAAAGTTATATTTGCCGTCTCACTTATGAACACCGAGTCACCATCCCATATCCTATGACGTTTAATGAGCAATTGATTTGTTGACGTGGTTTACTACCATGGCGTCCCCATTCACTCCATCCAAATCATTTATATTTCTGGCTATGAGGTATTTTGAAGGTATTTACGTATTCAACGCCCGGCAACGGCATGCACGCGTTAGAGAAGCTGTGCATGCTAATCCGATGGTAGCCAGGTGTGTTCGCACGATTTCGTGACTAGTTGGAAAACAGGGCTAATAGTAGTAGTAGTGAGTGATGATCAGTTTCAGCACTTCCTACTTTTGTTCGTGTCTGCCACAAGACAGTATGACCTATATCTCAATAACTATGTTTTTCCAAAAACATTTTTTGAGAGTAGGTAATTCGTACCCATACAGTGATAAGTCACACATGTATCGATTTTCCTGAAATAAATCCAGTGGTTTAGGGAGCGATACAGAACATAAATAAATACATACATTCATATGTACGTGCACCCACTTCTATGACATGTATGTATGTAACAAACTAGTATTTAGTGAAATCAGAATTTATCGATGTTGTCAAAAACACAGAAAATACTGAAACTACACTAATCTGTAATTTATGATCTCTTTGGAGTGGATATTTGCGTCTCTACTGTCTGTAGCCAGATGGGAATTGGTTACCTTGGAAAAAAAACAAACAGATGGGGTCAGACTTACTGCTGTGATGTGATTAGTTATGCATTGTCATAAGATTTTGAAATCAGGAGCCCATTTTTAAAGAACTTTGTCGTAAAATGACATCAGCTATTGAAAAGAATTCATAAAAAATCAGCGATGTTAGTATTCATAGTCATTTGAGGCGACGACCCAGCCTAACTAATTTCAGATCTTGTCCACTTCTGGAGGACTGCAGCAATTCCAAAAGGTAAGTTAAGGCAAACATACAGCAGCCACACAACATAATAATTTTACACTTTGCAAAACAGTGATTATACCCCAAAATCTACATTGTAGTATTTTACAATTATTTACTGCTCATCTATTGCCTCAGCTTGATGTAATCTCTAATATCGTGATAACCTTCATCTAGCGAAGGCACCCACAAGCTTACATTACAGAGGCTTGTTCGGACAGTCCGCGGGTGTACTGCTGGTCCATAGTGTCCAACGGCACGATATTTCGGCCATCAGACTGGTCGGCGTCGTCAGGTGCGCTGAAGAACTCATCTCCTAAGGGCGGGCGGCTGTATAAATCCTCTCCACTCAGGAGCTCAGTTCGTCAGCGCACCTGACGATGGCGACATGTCTGATCTCCGAAATATTGTGCCCGTTGGACACTATGGTCTGGCAGTACACCCGCGGACTGTTCGAGCAAGAAATACGCCGTGAGAAACTGAAATCACATTACATAGGTTCGTTGTATAGTATGCTAACAGTAAGACCCTGTTGACAAATGATGTCTGATATTGGAATCGAAGAGAATGAGATAAATACAAGAAAGGTTCGAAAAGTGGGGTGGAAGAAGCTCTCATGGACTAGCAATGCACCACAGGCAGCTGTGCTCGTACCGTGCTTGTACCGTTAAATCTGTCGCTTCTAGCCCGCATCTCGTGGTCGTGCGGTAGCGTTCTCGCTTCCCACGCCCGGGTTCCCGGGTTCGATTCCCGGCGGGGTCAAGGATTTTCTCTGCCTCGTGATGGCTGGGTGTTGTGTGATGTCCTTAGGTTAGTTAGGTCTAAGTAGTTCTAAGTTCTAGGGGACTGATGACCATAGATGTTAAGTCCCATAGTGCTCAGAGCCATTTGTCGCTTCTATTCGATACTCTTCCTTTAATCCTTTTTAAAAGAGATGTGTTCCATTGGTACAGCTTAGCATAAATCCGCAGGTGCTCTATGTGCCAGACCCCTGTACCACAGTTGTGCCAGCTTCCTGAACATCCTAACTGATCCAAAGCTGAGCAATATTGTCCTGTCATCAGCTCCGCCCTCATAAAGCGTGATTTTACAGTTTTGAGCCAATTAAGAACCAGATGGTTATAACTTACGCCATTAACCTTTTATGAGATTGTGTATTCGCTGTACCGCTTTCTCTCAGTCAAACAACGTCTGTATTTAATTGATTAACTGCACAAATGAAGAAAAATTCATGTGTCTTGTAACAAATATAAAGCGTAATTGTCGAATACAATAAGATAAATACAGCGTGAAAACGCAATTCTTGCATAGATTGTTGCTTCGATCAGTGAACTTGTTGGAGAAGAAAATGCATCAACCTGATCGCCTTAGTCTTTGTCTTAAGTCACATCTGCCAGTAACCGCTCCATTAAATAATTTTGCGATACCAGTTATCCAGTTTTTGTTAAAGGAAATTGTTTCCTCTCAGGATTGTCATCTTACGCAGAAACAGACCACCATAAGAAAGGTGGTGGAATGTGATTCCAGCGCTGCTAATTGTCTTATCACGATGGCGGGAACTATAGGTACCACCCGTAACATTAAAGTATGTGTAAAATTCTTATGTTTTGATAGGAAGCTTTCTCATCTTATGAACAACTTCGTTAGTACGAAACTGCAATGCCTGTGTTATAAAGAAGTACGATGCAGTATTCTTTCGGAGAACCGTCCATGTCTGAAAGAACATGGCACTGTACTTCCTGACAAAGGCACTGAAATATCGTATTTATCGGCCAATACCGAACCAGTGACTCACAAAGAAAATATTTCCCCTTTATGGCAATAACATTAATGAGGTGTACGAGTATAGGTGTGACGTACAAACTACGACATAAGGAACTTAGGGTCTGGCACATATTTTCATTGGCTTCTTTGCATAACACAGATGGACATCATTCATATTCAGAAATGTTAATAAATTTCATGTACTCTGTCAGTACAATGCCAGGCTTATTGTTTTTACCAACAGCGGTCTCTATTGACATACATGGATTAGCCCATACGAATTACACCGTCTGAAATTTTATGTAAATGTTGCTGTTGAGATGAATCGACACAATGGTCAGAGGAAAAATAAAACTTAGCTATTAGTTCAACAAATTATAGTTTTACATTAAGGACTTCATTAGGCTAAATTATTGCACATAGGAAAATAGTAATCCGGAATTCATTTTGTTGCAGCTTATCCCGAGCTTATCCCGATGATACACTCAGAATTGATAACTAACACTTTCTCTGTTCACAGACTTAAATCAGATTACGTTGTCTAATTTTCTTAACAGTATAGTCATTAAATTGCCCCTAAAGTACTTAACAATGTAGCCAGTTAACAACGGTTCTGCAACGGGATAATCGAGGCTATACTTCAGTTAAACTGACATCAAATATATTAAGAAGAGGCAGTTCATCAGCACTCAGACCTTGACAAGTTCTGACGACCGCACACAAAGCTGCCGGAGTCACAAAGGCTGCCTACGTCACAGCGTTACAGAAGAAATTGTGGGGGTTCTGACCCTTCCGGGGCAGTGTAGCTCAAACAGCTAAGTGCTTGTGACATACGGATACGTCGAAATTTGAACGCAGCATGTGCTAATGTTGATTAAATGTATCAGCAGCCAAATCGCCCAAAATATTTATGAATAGTGTTAGAATGAAATCAGTTTATTGTTTTCTTCGCTTGAGGATGCCTTGGTTTTTGTCGATCCCATTCGTACAGAACCTCGAGAGCCATAAAATCGTTCTCCATGCTTCCTTCACTTCCCTTCCGGGAGTGAAAAGGTACAGAATAAGGTCTGTTGGTGAGTACTTAACTGAACAGATCGTCTCTCACTCCATTTCAAAGTGGATGAATTGAAAAAGCCTTTCCCTGTTCAAAGGGAGTGTGGCCTCTAAGCAGTAAATTTAGACGAAACAATGGAGTTGCAGAATGACATTTGTTTGATGTAATTGTGAAACTGCATTTGTTAGTTTACACGGGAGCAGCGACCCTTATAATGGCTAGTGAAGGTTGTTTAGAAAAATCTGGCAGTGTACTTAACACACTTGTAAATACTTATTTGGGAAGAAAACGCACATTATTCCAGGAAAACACAATAAAACTGATGCAAGTCCGTCCCTTGTCTTTATTATCTACAGAATACATTTTGCCCGTTTTTCCATTGTCGTTTACCTTGTAGACTTCGATCGTGGTTTTACCAAAACACGTCCAGTCTTAGATTCTTGCACAAACAATACTACACACGTTTTTCACGAACTACATTTTGCATAGTCCTCTGAAAATGAACAGGCGCTGTTTTCTTCGTGGACACCATTCCCTGTAGCATACACGTTGTCACTGAACACGTCTGCTTCTCTCATACTCAAACGTAATGACACAACGAAGTACTCGAGACAGAATATGCACGAGCTGCGTATGTGCACATATGTGGCTAGCAACATTGGTGCTTTTAAATTACAGTTTCCAAAATTTTCTGTAATGGACAGTCCTTCCGTTCATTAAAAAGGATCAGTTCTGCGTCTCTCATAAAATTGTCCTATTAGACAGTTTTGTTATGCGCACCCCGTACACTGACAGAAGTCAAAAAATGTAAGAGATACCGTTTACGTGTACAGAAAAACGATGTTATTTGATGAATGAAGAATTGAAATTATCTCGAGCATGCTGATAGCACTGAAGTGAGCGCTGCAACAGAGACGTATGCATTTTGTCTGCATGCCGCACAAATGAAATGACACCAGTGAGAAAAACAAAGCACTGTAACAGATTCGGTAAATTGAAACCCAACGCGTGCATGCCAGTAGTCAGCTGCTTGGAGCAATAGACAAGTGCGACGTGGTACTGAGTGCAAATGAGTGTGCTCGAAGAAATATGAAATTCTTTAAGAATCCTGCTTTGTCAAACACTAGACTATGTTTAACAATATCTCATGTTATTCACGAAGTCTGTACGTGAACCATCTATCAATGTCCATCTGACTATTATTCCTGAAACTCTAGCAAAACTTTCTGAAGAAAGATTTAAATCCAGAGACAGTTGGCTGGAAGAAGAAAACCGTTTGTGATTAGGTGGAAGACACTTTCAGTGCATTGCTGAATCCCCTTGTAAAGACAGCCAACCAACCATTGAGAAAACTCGTCGTTCGCGACATGAAAAATGGTCAGCAAGAACAGTGGTATTGTTATATGGAATGCGATAATTCAATGTCTACTCTTTCTTGTTCCAATGCTATAGTCGACGAATGGCAAATCTGTATACAACTGCTACACGTAATTCTCTTCAGGCGCACTAAAAATGCAAGGAGACTCCCTTACAGCAAGGTTTAATTACTGTGGGCAATAGCCAGCCCTCAGTAATCGCAGCTGCAGAAATATTTCGAAAATGCTTGGTGTCAGTCACAGGGTAAACAAAAGTCGGCTTGTCGGTTTATGATAAAAGAAAATATTTGTATGAATGAGTGGTGTCTGTTCTTTCGAACACATCCGGAACCCCAGTCTGGCTCACATTTTCACTTGTAGCCGCTGATTCCATGTAATGTCCCCATGCAGCTGCCATCAGCAATTCCTTCCCTTTCCTTTCCGCCGGCCGAAATGGCCGAGCGGTTCTAGGCGCTACAGTCTGGAACCGCGTACCGCTACGATCGCAGGTTCTAATCCTGCCTCGGGCATGGATGTAAGTGATGTCCTTAGGTTAGTTAGGTTTAAGTAGTTCTAAGTTCTAGGGGACTGATGACCTCAGATGTTAAGTCCCATAGTGCTCAGAGCCATTTGAACCATTTGAACCTGTCCTTCCCCTTCTCCCCCTTCATTTTACATAAAAGAAATTTAAAGAAAATAAGACAGCACAAATATATAGTTAATAATTTTACCAAAATGCTTTACAGTTTTCAAGAGTAATTTCTATCTACCTTGAATTCTTCCTCATTTTTGTAAACTTGGCAAATAGCTGTTATCGATCCGTTGAGAACTCTATACGTGAAATTGAGAGGAAACTGTTGAGTGAACCGGAACGAGAACTTCAAGCAACATGTTTAAACTACTGAAAGGTTTTCACTGAATTTAAATCGCAGCATTGTTATAACGCAAAAAATAATTTACATAGGCATAAGATTACATAAAAATCTCGAGTATGGGAGTAATCACGAGTTTTTCTCGTGGGTGCTACTATGCTTTAAGAATCACTTTGTAAATACACAGTCCGTCCCACAGAAAGGAGACTGGCGTGAAATAAAATATAAGACGTTGATTGTCTGTGGTGTACATGACTTTTTTATTCAAAATGGCCTCGATGTAAGTCAATACATGACTAAAGCGTTGGAAAAATAAATTGTTCAAAACAATTCTGACGGATAACAAATGAAATTGCCTTCAGTACCCTTTTCGTAACCCTTGTGGATATCGAAAATCGTGCCGAAACACCGTTCTTTCATCGCCATTTTCATTTTGGAAAGTACCCAGGAGTCGGACGTAGCGAAATCCGGCGAATAATGGGAGTGGTTAAGCGCAATGATACCTTCTTGTGTCAAGAGATGCCGTACGATCTTGCTTTTCTGCGCCAGAGCATTATCGTGCAATATACACCATGTTCCTTGCTCGCGGTATTCGGGTTTCACATGAACAATCCTCAACCATAAAACGGTTAGGACAATCAAGTAATAATGTGCACTCTCCATTTGACCTTCTGGAGCGAATACTTTATGGATAATTCCTTTGGCATCAAAGAAAACTCTGAGCAGTGCCTTGACACGACATTCCTGCATTCGCACCATTTTCGTTTTCCGATATTCTGGACCTTTGCATTCTGAGCTTTGGCGCTTTGTAAGCTGCTTGTACTGAAAACCATGTTTCATCACCGGTTACGTTGCAAGACAGGAAGTCCAGGTGCCCCAACGGCCGATTGTTTCTTGTCTCTGCAGTGTTTCAATCTGGTCGTCCGCGAGTCAGTGGGGCGCAAAGCGACAACAGATCTTCCTTTTGCCCAAATTTTCACTCAAAATGCGATGGGCAGTTGCTTTAGATTTCCAGTGAGCTCCGCAATTGAACTGGTAGATGAACAACTTTTTGACACGATCAGAACATTTTCTTGGACTCGAATTGTCGCTGTCTTCCCTGGACGTCGATCGTCTTCAATGCTCTCTCTTGTACACCGCTTAAAAACGATTTTATGTCTTTTCTTTCACTACTACAAAAGCAAATTTTCTGTGGCACTGTTACCCAATTTGAAGCAAACCTTTATGTTTGCACGTTGCTCCAGTTCTCTTTTCACGACGTAGGGTCAAAACATACTGTTACAGTTTTGTTTACTGCGAGCAGCCTGTAATGCAGGCGCTGTTCCTCTTAAAACGGCTGGTAGTCGAAACAGCACGCTACTTAATTCCGGCATCAGATCGCAAATGACAGCAGAGTTTGCACAAGTATAAAATCAGTCACATTTTCTCTGAGACGGTCTGTGTATAAGGAAGGTTTACACTTCTACGCTTCAGGAACTCGTATCTCAGCAGAAACGTTTTGAGACTTCAGAGTGAAATTTTAACACATGGGTGCTTCAGTAAATTGGATGGAGCTCTTATGTAGCACGCCCGATAAATGAGCTGTTGCCGAGTCAGCCATTACTATTACAGTGCGCAACGGGTCCATCGTCCCCCGCAACCCGATACAAACCTGATTATAGACTTAAAATCGTGCTACGCTTTGATCAATCACGACACTAGCAAGCGAGTCGAATCAGGTAAACTGTTCTGCATAACCAGACAGATTTACCCCTCACGTAAAATTGGCAAATTGCGAGGGCTCATAGCGAGCATCTGGGCTTGGAAACTGTCGCTAAAAACCGCCCCAAAAACGAAAATAATTTCATTTGATTCGAGATCAGTTCTGCTCTTTACAGAAAATAATAAACTATGGCAGTCTGGTTTAACACAGATACGGAAGAATTAGAAACAAATGCTCCACAGACACTAAAAGAATTTAGCAGACGTGTGCAAATGCACCGAATTTACAAGGAGCTAGCCTCTGTCAACAACAATCAAGACGTGCATGTCACCTTAGACGATGATGCAGTTTTACAATACTTGCAGGGTAGTGAACAGTCCGTACATGACAACTGAGAAATTTGAAAAAGTCGCATAATACATGAAAATAGATCAAACATACACAAGGAAAATGAAAACAGACAAATCTAGGCTAACACACAAAACATAGTAATAGAGCTTACCCGTAAATACGAGGAAAACTTTCAGAATTTACGAATTTATGAATCCATAAAAGCTGATAGTAAAAGGAATATAACGTTATTGGCATCCTACTTGAAAAAACTATGGTTACAATAAGGATTAAATTTCGATTAGTTGTACATATGTATATAAACAGTGTAATTACCATTTCTTTCCGTCCCATGCATATTTCTTTCAGTTACCTTGTGTGCTACACTGTTGGAGTTCTTTCTATGTATGGTCCAAATTTCATCGAACTATGTTGCTTGAGAGTGATACATCGAGTGAAAGTTACTTTCGACCTCCAGTCTTGCACATTGTCGTGTACAGAAAAACTTCTTAAACCCAAAGTCAGTAAGCAGTGACAGAACTCAAGTTACAATAACTTGTGCACGTAATCCCTACCAAATCAATGATAACTTAACACATAATTTTTTGAACGTTTTGCAGTGGAGATTTAATCGTTGCAACTGCACTGAGACATCAGTATTGTAAAGATTCACGGTAACACACTATTCTAGACAGGAATACTGAGAGCTTTCTGTTTCCAAATTTTTGTCACATGGGCGCCCCATTCTGGGTGTAGTAAACCAAGTACTCGGCAGTTGCAAGCATTTTACACGCAGCTGCCACCAGCGTGCCATTAGTCCTACCCTTCACAGTGTAGCACGTCCAGATCGATTGAATCCTCATACGCCGTACCGAGTACATATCCTTCAATGGGGCGGAAGATAGAAGCATCGTACTAGCGCGCCTGAAGCTGACGGAATGCAGACAATAAATCAGGTTTCACATAAGCACAAAGAAAAACTTTGCTATGTCTCTATCGAATGATGATTGCCAATAGTGTTGAGGCTAGCTAGACTTACAGCCACTAAGCGAAGATCACACACAGAGGTCGAAACTCGGCACACGGCGCTCTTAAATCAGGCAGGTGGGCGTGGCATGCATTCCAGCATGACGGAATAGTATCCGTTGCTGGGTTACAACGTATAAAGTTACAATAAAGTGAAAACTTGTATCAGTTTTAGTATTTTGTATTTCTTCAGTAACTGAATTTATAGTTACTGAAATAATCATCAACCAGTTCCACAAAAGAAATTTTATTTCATTAACCAGTTTCAGGCACCTAATGCCCTTCTTCTGAATGTTATAACCATCACATTATTTGGGAGTGTAAGAAATTAGATGTATGCCACATATTCCGAAAGTAATTTGGTTCACAGTGCCGTACATAAATGGTATAAGGAAGCCAAACAGAAAATGCAGACATCAGTTCTGCCTTCCCTGTACCATTTTTGTTCTTGCATTATGAACCAAATTATTACCCGAATATATTGCATACATCTTGTTTCCGACACACAGAAATAATGCTATAGTTCTAACATTGTGAAGAATGGCACTAGGAAATATTTTTTTTTTTTTTTTTTTTTTTGCAACTGGTTGCTGATTATTTCACTAAATACTTCTATCAATATTAGGTTTACTAGCCGATAAAGCATAAACTCCCGAGAAATAATTCTTGCTGTGGACATTTCACTGCCTTACAATGATTTTCACAATGTCCAGATTCAGCCCGATTTACGTGAATACAGCCGGCTTGTGTGGCCGAGCGGTTCTAGGCGCTACAGTCTGCAACCGCGTGACCGCTACGGTCGCCGGGTCGAATCCTGCTTCAGGCATGGATGTGTGGGATGTCCTTAGGTTAGTTAGGTTTAAGTAGTTCTAAGTTCTAGGGGACTTATGACCTCAGAAGTTGCGTCCCATAGTGCTCAGAGGCATTTGAACCAAGCCACATGAGTACAGATGTTTTTATTCGCAGCCAAATTTCTAACCAAGAGTTTCATTGAGATTAAAATCTTAAAAACATTGCAGAGTCTAGCAGATCATGGCCATATGATGCTTATGTTCAGTTCTAGCTATCTATACATAATCTACACACATGTCCAATTGTTAAAAATAGAAATTGTCCTTCAATATCCTCAGTTGAAAACTTAATGTCAACTTAAAATCTATGTTTATTTATGAAGAAAACTTTAACATGAAGAACAGGTGCTGGGCCACGGATTTTATAGAATTGACATTCCTACGAGTGCTACATTCATCTCATTCGACGTTATGAATTTATATTCTAATATTCCAGTCAATGAACCACAGACATTGTCAAAATATAAATAGTGAGTAAAGGATAAATTTCAGATTTCATTGAGCTATTAGACAGTAGCCTTGCTCTCAAGTATTTTTTATTTAATGGTAAAGTCTATCAGAAAAAACATGGCTTGGCAACGGAAAATTCGATAGCAAGAAGAATAGCAGACATATTTGTGAATTACATTCATGTAAAATTTTTCAAAGAGAATCCAGAAATTAGCAATAACATGATTTACCACATGAGATTTGTGAAGAATACGTTGTTGCATTTTAGAGGTTCGAAACAAGAAATTGGCTATTTAGCTGTAGTTCTGTGTGACATTCATCCAAAATTATCTTTTACTGAAGGCAAAAAGAGAATAGAAGCATCAGTTTCATTGGCCTTTCTATCTCCAACAATATTGGCGAAAATCATTACCCATTTGCTTCTTGCCAGCGACAAAGATATAAATAATCAACAGATGAAATAAAAAA
The DNA here is from genome assembly GCF_023864345.2 of Schistocerca serialis cubense. Lineage (NCBI taxonomy): Eukaryota > Metazoa > Arthropoda > Insecta > Orthoptera > Acrididae > Schistocerca > Schistocerca serialis. Next base: position 237,369,760 of record NC_064638.1, on the reverse strand, counting down.
AAATCATAAAATGAAATTATCAAAAGAAATAGCCAATTTGAAACAAGTAGATAGGGCTGACGATATCAGTGTACATGACTTTGACATGATGTTTAATAAGTTGAAACAAAAATCCTCAGACGATCTTGTAACTAGTACATAGAAATTCGTCAAAATGACCTGTCTCTATAATCTATCTGAAATGGGTGTTCAGATTACCAAATATAACTGTAGCGTTTGGTATTAGCAACCTACACCAACCTAAACTGAAACAGATAGCTGGTAGTCGAGACAATAAATAATTGAACTCATAATTGAACTCGGGGCTTTACAAGACGCAGTACATAGGGCAAAGAGGTCGAAATTTTCTTACTCGCTTCAAAGAGCACAGAACTGTTGTACCATGTACTAAATACATATAACACATAATAAATATTCAGAATGGGTTACTCAAGATAGTTTAAAAATTCTATACAACACCCCCAAAGGGTAAAATGTTTGAAATGGCTCTGAGCACTATGCGACTTAACTTCTGAGGTCATCAGTCGCCTAGAACTTAGAACTAATTAAACCTAACTAACCTAAGGACATCAAACAAATCCATGCCCGAGGCAGGATTCGAACCTGCGACCGTAGTGGTCGCTTGGTTCCAGACTGTAGCGCCTAGAACCGCGCGCCCACTCCAGCCGGCCCCAAAGGGTATATACTAAATGCACTGGAAGAAATTGAAGTTCATATCCATTTTGAAAAACAGCCATATTCGCTACTAAGTGAGCAACTGAATTTTAGGGAAAACATTTCTTTGATATTTTTGACAATTTAAATGTCTGTTCTTTTGATTTTCCTTTTAACCCGAAGAGAATTTTAAAATTGTCTTCATTTTTCCATCCACTTCCTCTTGGTATACAATATACAGGGTGGTGCATTGATCGTGACCGGGCCAAATATCTCACGAAATAAGCGTTAAACGAAAAAACTACAATGAGCGAAACTTGTCTTGCTTGAAGGGGGAAACCAGATGGCGCTATGGCTGGCCCGTTAGAAGGCGTGACCATAAGTCAAATTTGAACTGTGATTTTTAAAATAGGAACCCCCATTTTTTATTACTTATTCATGTAGTACGTAAGGAAATATGAATATTTCAGTTGGACCACTTTTTTCGCTTTGTGATAGATGGCGCTGTAGTAGTGACAAACATATGGCTCACAATTTTAGACGAACAGTTGGTAACAGGCAGGTTTTTTAGATTAAAATACAGAACGTAGGCACATTTGAACATTTTATTTCGGTTGTTCCAGTGTGATACATGTATCTTTGTGAACTTATCATTTCTGAGAACGCATGCTGTTTCAGCGCAATTACCTGTAAATACCACATTAATGCAATAGGGAATGCTCAAAATGATGTCCGTCAACCTCAGTGCATTTGGCAGTACCTGTAACGACATTCCTCTCAACAGCGAGTAGTTCGCCTTCCGTAATGTTCGCACATGCATTGACAACGCGCTGACGCATGTTGTTAGGCGTTGTCGTTGGATCACGATAGCACGTATCCTTCAACTTTCCCCACAGAGGCAAATCCGGGGACGTCAGATCCGGTGAACGTGCGGACCATGGTATGGTGCTTCGCCGACCAATCTACCTGTCTTGAAATATGCTATTCAATACCGCTTCGACCGCACGCGAGCTATGTGCCTGACATCCATCATGTTGGAAGTACATCGTCATTCTGTCATGCAGTGAGACATCTTGTAGTAACATCGATATAACATTCCGTAGGAAATTAGTATACATTACACCATTTAGACTGCCATCGATAAAATGGGGGCCAATTATCCTTCCTCCCATAATGCCGCACCATACATTAACCCGCCAAGGTAGCAGCCATCTTGGATTTTCCGTTGCCCAATAGTGCATACTATGCCGGCTTACTTTACCGCTGTTGGTGAATGACGCTTCGTCGCTAAATAGAACGCGTGCAAAATATCTCTCATCGTACCGTAATTTCTCTTGTGCCCAGTGGCAGAAGTGTACACGACGTTCAGAGTCGTCGCCATGCAATTCCTGGTGCATGGGAATATGGTACAGGTGCTACTGATGTTGACGTAACATTCTCAACACCGATGATTTTGAGATTCCCGATTCTCGCGCAATTTGTCTGCTACTGATGTGCGGATTAGCCGCAACAGCAACTAAAACACCTATTTGGGCATCATCATTTGTTGCAGGTCGTGGTTGACGTTTCACATCTGGCTCAACACTTCCTGTTTCCTTAAATGACGTAACTATCCGGCGAACGGTCCGGACACTTGGATGGTGTCGTCCAGCGTACGGAGCAGCATTAAATTAATAGCGAAATTAATTGAGAACCTTTACAATCTGTTCAACCTCCACTTCCTTAAAATTAGCAACATCAAATTCGTCTGAACTGCCTTGAACGTTATTCGCTTGTTGGGTACATTTGTGATTATGGTACATCTATAAATTTTACAGCTGAGATTTAAAATAGAACCTCTTCCAGAATAATCCAGAAGCACTGTAATCCTCAGAATAAAATCAAAAGCTAGAAATGCACTAGGGGATCTTGCAAATTGGCTGGACATGGCAAACTCTGAATTCTTACACTACCACATACTTCGACAACTTAAAGCAACACTTCTCTATTCATGTCTAACGCAGCTAAATAACTAGTTTCAATAGCAAAAGATTACGTTTATTTCGGTACCTAAGGAACCATTCATAGTCAAGATAAAAGTCCTGGTCCTCATGTCCAATAAGGCGGAAAAGAATTCGTGGGTAATAATTACTATTAAAAACAGTCTTGATCACGATTTATTTAACAAGGTGACCGGTTTCGACCACTACTGTGGTCAACTTCAGACCTATAAGTTGTATACAAAGCTCTAATTAGAGGGCTACAGACATTAAACAAAATACATAAAGTTATAAAGCTATAAAACGTTGAATTACCATTGAGTAGGAACCGCTTTCTGTTGGAAAATCACTACTGGAGAAACCAGTGCACGTCTTACTATATATAATGGAGGCTCCACCCACTTCTGACTGCATGATGTCATTATTAACCAATGAGTAATAAGTCGAATTACAATTTAAAATTTCTTAGTTAAAAGAACATTGTCAAGAATTATAAATAAATATACATTAAACTTAGCTTATTAAACAGCTATTGTCAATTAAGAAGCGTTAAAATATTTAAATATGTAGGAAAATGGACTTCGGTTTGGCAGTACATGGGTTGCCCTCTCAAGGCCTATCAGCGAACCATTTGGAACCACTGGTTGCTATTGTGAATTTAGACGCTGTTGCAAAGATGAAGCAGCAGGCTTTTTTTCACTGAAGTTGTTGTAAAGTCGATAGTCGACTTCAACTACGTTGAAATCCAATTTTTCAAAAATAATCCAGAAATAACAAATAAAATTATATACTACAAAAGATATGTTGACGACACACTGCTATTATATAACGGCTCTAAAGAAGAAATTGATGCTTTCGCTAACAACTTAAATAATTTACATCCAAAACTTGTATTTACAGTAGAACACGAAAGTAACAATAGTATTAATTTCCTTGACCTCACAATTACAAATCAGAAAGGAATACATGATATTTCTATTTATAGAAAACCCACATCAACCGACGTAATAATAAATGCTGCATCATGCCATCCATTAAGATACAAAATGGCATTTTTTAAAACTATGATACATAGGATACTGAAATTACCTCTCCAACATGACGCAATCCAAAAGGAAATTGATACATTAGAACAGATAGCAGTTGCTAACAATTATAATTCCCTTCAGGTTGATCTGTTATATCAAAAATTACAAGAAAAAAATGCCGCTGTTATAAATTCCAAGAAGAGATTTACAAAAATGACGTACATGGGACCTATCTCAGATAAAATAAATAAATTATTTAAGAACACAAACGTGACAATAGCATTTAAAACTAATAACCCCCTACAGATGAAACTGAAACACACAATTGGAGACTCAAATAGATACCAAAAGTCAGGCGTTTATAAAATAATATGTAATGACTGTGAGAAACAGTATATTGGCCAAACTGGCCGTAACTTTTTAACACGTTTCAAAGAACATACTACTGGTACTGCACGTATCAAATCAATATTTGGTCAACATCTTGATGGATGCAATCATTCTGAGGGTTGCATTTCTAGCAATTTGAAAATATTACATACTGTGCCAAAAGGACCACTGCTAAACACCTTAGAAGAAATTTGAAATTTTTTCACTTCACAAAAGTAATCCATTATCTTCAATTCAAAGACAAACATTTCTTTGAGCTTTTTAATGATCTGCTTTAGAATGTTTACTCCTCTGTCCTTTGTTTTAAAAGGTTAAAGAAAAGAAATTATATATATATTTTTTTAATTATAAAGAATTTTAGCAAATATTTTATCTTTACATTGTAACTGTTTTTACCAAACATTATTTTATGATTGACTATCTGTTTTAGAATTTTTGCTTTTATGCTTTTAGACTGCATATTGCTATTCACATCGTTTTATTTTTGACACTGGCTCATAATTTTATAATTTTAAATTCTTTCATTTTTATTTGCTTATATGACTGGCATATAACTTGAGGAATAGCAATGCCTTAAATGAAAAAAAAGGCTCATGTAATCTACATATCAACTTCATAGATAATATTTCATATATGTGGACAACTACTTCGTATCGTATTTGGGCAGCAAGTAGTATACATGTCAGCTACAGATTATTGTAGCTTACTCATTTCGTTTTAATACAGACAAGTTGCTGCTCAATAATACATCGTCTGACGCCACAGTCTTTGCCATTCTACTTCGCAACAACTTCGTTGGAAAGAAGCCTGCTGCCACATCTTTGCACTGGCGTTTATCCTCACCATGGCAACCACTAGTTCGACTATCGACTTTACAACAACTTCAGTGAAAAAAGCCTGCTGCTTCATCTTCGCAACAGCGTCTAACTTCACCATACCAACCACTGGTTCCAAATGGTTCGCTGATAGGCCTTGAGAGGGCAACCCATGTACTGTCAAACCTAAGTCCATTTTCCTATATATTTATATATTTTAACGCTTCTTAATTGACAATAGCTGTTTAATAAGCTAAGTTTAATGTGTATTTATTTCTAATTCTTGACAATGTTCTTTTAACTAAGAAATTTTAAATTGTAATTCGCCTTATTACTCATTGGTTAATAATGACATCATGCAGTCAGAAGTGGGTGGAGCCTCCATTATATATAGTAAGACATGCACTGGTTTCTCCAGTAGTGATTCTCCAACAGAAAGAGGTTCCTACTCAATGGTAATTCAACGTTTTATAGCTTTATAACTTTATGTATTTTGTTTAATGTATGTAGCCCTCTAATTAGAGCTTTGTATACAACTTATAGGTCTGAAGATGACCACAGTAGTGGTCGAAACCGGTCACCTTGTTAAATAAATCGTGATCAAGACTGTTTTTAATAGTAATTATTTATAAGACATTGATCACTGCTGTTCCCATAATGCATTCAAAAGTAATTCATGGGTAATAGTCATGCACACTAACAGAAGTGATTGCTTAAAAATTGTTATCAATTTATGGCGACCTCCCACCTCTCTTCCAATTACACACAGCCCCACACACACACACACACACACACACACACACACACACACACACACACACACACAGAGCAGCCGGTGCTCGCCTGGCGCCGACTGTCTGGAAAGTTCTGAGGTTCAATTGGGCAACAGGGAACAAACTGTCTGGGCTTATTAGAACAACAAAGATTTGTGTTATGTCGAATCACACTTCCCTCTCACATAATAAAAAAATGAGTTTTAAAGCGGACTCCTGAATTTCACCACTGGTGTCATGGTTTCCATCACTGAACTGAATGCTCTCAATATTGACACAAAGTTTTGCTAGTAGGACATTCGTAACTTTTATGTAAACTACTAATGACTGAAAATACGACTACTGTTGTATAAATTTTGCTTATTGAAGATTTTTACACAACCCAGCTTCGGGGTGTCAGCTCCAATGATTGAAAATACAACTACTGGTGTATAGACATTGCTTATTGAAGATTTTTACATAACCCAGCTTCGGAGTGTCAGCTGCAACTTCAGGTGCTTAGACTGGATATGTGTATAGATTGGACTGATTTTATTGGCACCTAAAATTGGAGTTGGGACCCCCAAATAGGTTACTGTAGAAAACCTCACTAACATACACATTAAAAAATTTGAAAATAGATAATTTAAGAGTTACACATAGAGCATGCTTAATAGTGCTTCATAGCTTAGCCATTATTAAAAGGGAACACTTAACAATACTGAACAGAAATTTATAAATCCACAAAAGGTAATAATATTAAATAAGAATATGCAGATTATAGATAACCAACATAAAAAACTGTCGCCCCCAAATGGACTGACTACAGATTAAGTACCATAGATAAGACACCTACAGTAATTAACATCGACGCCAGAAACACAAACAGAATAGTGCGTAGCCTAGCTTGCACACATGTTGACAAATATACAGGTATACTGCTTCATAGAACATAAGGATGGACTAGTAACTTTTGCATGATGTGTCATTACCAAGTAACATACTCAATAAAACTTGGGATCACACATGTAAAAAATTTCAATTGTATATGCACAAGGTAACTGAAAGAAATACACAGTGACAAAAACACAAATGAAACTTTGATTCAAAGGCAATAATTCCAATGAGGTCGCTGTGATGTGTGATGCTGCTATGGACATTACAAAAGGCATTGCATACTTGTTAATAGGGTGTGTGATCAACGTAGACAGCAATTCACACTCTTCAATTTGCTTCTATTCTAGCCACTAGGTTGGTAAGGATTTCATCTGATAAGGCGTTCCATTCCTCCATCAACACGGTCATCAACGCTGGATGGTTGTCGAAGCATGTGGATATACTGCAGTACATCTCTCCATCGCATTCCACACATGCTCGATGGGATTTAAATTGGGGGCAGGCCAGTTCTTCCCCAAATATCGTCACAGTCCAAGAGCTCCTCCACCTGCACAGTTCTGTGCCCATTGTCATCCATAAAAATGAAGTTAGCGGCAAAAACTCAGGCATATGGGATGGAGCATGTGTCACAATAACGTTGACTTATGAATGTACTGTGTGAAAAAATTTGGAGGTGAGTACGCCCATGCAGCATTATACCACTCCACACAGTGACATCTGAACCACCAACACAATCACGATCCTGGGTGCATTATGTGTTCTGAGATATCACCATATTAGGGTACATAATGCAACCAAGAACATTGTCGAACATAATCGTTTTAGTGATCCAGAGGAGGCATAATTTTGGATGGGCGTACTGCCCACCAAATTTACAAACATGGTACACTAACAGATCAATATTATCTTTACACTACACTCCTTTCGATTTGCATCTTTGAAGGCGTGCATTCAGCCCTGGCTTCATTATGGATGACAAAGCGAGACCGCATCGAATTACGCAGTTCGACGAGAGGATATTCAGCTAACAGATTCCCCTGCCATTTTGCCCTACTTAAATCCAAACGAGTAATTGTGTGATGCAGTGAGAAAACGTATTGCAGGACGTTCACATGCACCAATGACCATCCAGCACTTGTCGCGCAGGTGAAGGAATGGAACGCCCTACTCGATGATATCCTTACCAACCTTGTGATCAGGGAAGGAGCTCGTTGCAGAGTAGACTTGTCATCCTTCGTGTAGCATACTTTTGTAGTGTCCAGGGAACCATCATAAATCGCTAAGAATTGGGCGTAGTTACTAAAGAAGGGAGTTTAATTTGATAACATCTCCAAAAATATAGCTGTTTTCACATAGGCAGGTCGATATACGCATTCTGAGACATGAAAGAAACCAAATTAGCACTATTTGTTACTGCAATTTGCACCTTACCCTTCTATACTATGCTCAAGGACAATTCCAATATTCTCATCTGCGTTTGTAATAGATTGGACAGAAATATTTTCGTCTTTTTGAACAGAATTTTAAGATTTTGTTTAATCAGAGGTCAACAATGACCAACAAATACAAAAATATAATTTATGTAAAGCACTAGTAATTATTCATACGCCCTGCAACGACGTCCAACCTCAGCAACAATAGTCAACCTGCAGCTGTGGAAGCACATAAAACTTAAATAATAATTCTACAACTGTTGAAACCTAAATTTAGCTAATGCTGGTATTAATTTGACGGTTTCTATCTATTGACTGTTTACTGTCTTGTTGGCCTTGTTAATGCTTTGCCACAACAGATTTTTAACAACACAATCATGCCGAAGGTTAAGACAGAGACGGTATGTGCTCTTCCAGAAGAATTCAAGACTCCTTTTATCAAAATTGACGACATCATTCTTCGATGTATATTTTGCAATAGAAGACAAACATGAAATAAACAGAATAAACCCGCAACTTCTCAAACTACAAACGTTTAAAGAACACGGCATTGACAGTCGAAACGTAAGGAAGCAACTCTGAACACACCTTTGCTGCACTATCTGAAATGCGGCGATCATTGTATGAATTTAGTGCGAGTCTTACCATACCATTAAACTAGTCAGGAATTCCAGTCTATAAGATAAACAATCACCTTTTCAGAACTACACACAAATGTCAATATTTTGCCTTGATATTGTAACCTGTATGTGTCTTAAGATCCGATGATGGCGCCTTTGGTTTGTATTTTAGATATGTGGTGCTACAGAAGCATGCTGAAGATTAGATAGGTAGATCACGTAACTAATGAGGAGGTACTGAATATAATTGGGGAGAAAAGAAATCTGTGGCTGAACTTGATTAAAAGAAGGGATCGGTTGGTGGGATACGTTCTGCGGCATTAAGGGATCACCAATTTAGTATTGGATGGAAGAGTGGAGGGTAAAAATCGTAGAGGGAGACCAAGAGACCAGTTCACTAAGCAGATTCAGAAGGATGTAGGTTACAGTAGTTATTCGGAGATATGGAGGCTTTCACAGAATAGAGTAGCATGGAGAGCTGCATCAAAGCAGTCTCTGGATTGAAGACCACAACAACAACAACAACAACAACAACAGTTAAATGGATATTACGATTCGTTGAAGACAGCAAACATGCAGAGCAAGCAGCATGAACTGTTCTGAAATGGTTTACAGCAGAATAAATCAGAGGAAAGTGATTTTCAATTCACGACATCATTATCATGGGAACAGTGGTGCTAAGCGTGACACGGAATATGCCAACGTCATGTGACCAAATACGTTTCCAAGAAAGAATGAACATCAACTGAAAATTCACTTGAAGCTGCCGAGCTGTTTCCACGACTGATCAAAGGCTTGACTACCGTCTATGACCGAGATTCTGTCGTAAACGTCTACCATAAAAGATATGGCTATCGTATCACTATGAAAGATATATTGCCACAGTGGAAATAAAATTATATGCTCGTACCGCGCAATATTCCATCACTGCATATTTTCAAAGTGTGAATAAAATTACATGCTCGTACTGCATAGTACTCCATCACTGCCTACGCAAAACTGCTGCTGACGGCATTTTTGTGTTTGCAAGAAACAAACGGAAAATTCAGTCCACGGGCCTCTCAAGATGGTGAAGCTCTGCTGAGGATATTTGGAGACGTTTCCGTCACATGCTCAAAACCGGAAAAGTAGACCTCCCAACTATCAATATTTTGGTCACGTCGTGAAACCTTATGTGCAGCAAAATACGAATTCCTGGTATTCGATTTTTGTCCGGCCAAACCGATATGACGTGCTACGATAGGACTTCCTTAGATGACGACGATCAACCAACATTCTCCTTGACATGTGGAATAATCGGGTCTACTGCCGGATGTTTGTGTCGCTCGGGCACAATATTTCGGCCACGTAACTCGTTGCCGAAATATTGTGCTAAAGCGACACAAATATCCGGCAGTAGACCCGATTATTCCACATGTCAAGATCTCGCCGGGAAAACCTGAAGAGCTATAACATTCTCTTTGAAACCGATGCCCTCGAAATATATCTCTTTATCAACCGTTTGACGTTTACTATTTTCTGACAGGTAATGAATTTCATCTCACAGTTTCGAAATCATGTGACATCATAGCACAGCAGGGCGGATGTTATCGAATTTCATGCATTGCTCCGTATACAGTTGTCCGCCCAGTCTTTCAAGATAAACTTTATTCGCTTCGTACGCATCTAAACTAATACCAGATACATCTGTGTTTAGCGATGTGAATCAGATATGCAAGGTAGGATGAAGAGCAGTATCAGCCGTAAGGTTTTGATCAGTTACTAGTCGAATTAAACTTCAGAGCTACAGAAATAAAAAATAAATACAATAAAAAAACATTATTATAAACATTCATTAAATTGTAAACTGCAATCAGATCACAATCATATCAGCTTGTAAACCGAAAATTTACATATCATTTATATTATAGTCACCAAGTCTCGTAAATAGCGTCGCATTGCGTGTGTAACTGAAGGTAACGAACTATTAAACTGAGCTTGCTGCATGTATTTGCATGCAGGTAACCTCGGTATGTGACGTCAGATGTAACTAGCACCCTCTTTATTATCGTCATTTTTAGTCTATATTTTTGTACAAAATCAGATAAAAATATGAAATGTAATAGCATTACATGAAATGAAAAGAGCAATACTGAAAAATATTCAGTAATTACGTTAAAACCAGAAGGAAGAATTCAGTTATAGGCAGCGCAAATTGGAATTCGCCCTGGCGTTTTCCCATCCCGCCGGATCTAAACAGAACCCACCTCACCTCCCCATGTCAGGGCTCCCTTCCTTTTCACTCCTTTCCACTCACACCATGTCTTGCTTCGGAACAGCATGGTTCTTCACTCTCATGAATTCCTTCTCGGAACATCCGACGATACGAACACCCTTGTACACACTACCCCAACCGCTACACTCCCATAACTCTCTTTCTGGCAGTTTAGGCCCACTCATCGCTTCGCTCATGGGTGCCTTTGTCTCAATTTACTAACTCACCGGTTTGTTACGTTTCTAGCTTAAGTAACTGATCTTCTATCTTTTATCTTTTCTGAAACATTCATTTGCCATTTCATCTGTGTCAGATTTTTACCTAATCCAGAAATCTGCGATATATTTTTTGAATTGTGCAACTGAGTCTGTCTTTTTGTTATGTAAACCATTCGTGTTTTCAACATCCTTGTCCAATTTCATAGTACGTTTTAAGCTTTTACTCTCTTTTGGCGGAACTGCGGCTACTTTTACGCGTTGACAGTCCACCCCTAACCATATGGGTCGAGAGGAATGAAATGACAGTAAAGAAGAGAAAAAAAGAAAATAAATGTTGTTTGTCATTCTTTGAATCTATGGAAGGTTCAATTTTTGTTAACCAGGTGGCTTTCGAAATGTTCCCAGAACTGTGTGTTTCTCTTACGGGATAATCCCTGATAGCAAAATAACTCCATTTCCTCAATTAGATCTAAATATCTGCCCGTGTTCCCTCTATGCAGCGGCTTCAGCTACGATCTCAGACAAGACGTCTATGACAAGTGTCTACTCCTATACTCCCAACTGATGGAGGAAATTAGTTTCTTCCATATTAACAGCTAACTTGTGATCAAGTTTACTTATAGTTGAAAAAAAGGTATAATATCTTGTTTTTAAAAATACACTGATGGAAAAAATCTTTATACCCAGAAACAATTAATAAAATTACGGTAAAGTATTTTTACAGGTAAAATATTTAAGTGGTTGGCACTGTAAGATCACACATTAACGAAACCGCGAGTTAACCTATTCGAATGTGAAATGGTGGTGCATTATTAACTGATGTAACCGTCTGATTGTTGAATCTAGGCACGAAAACGTGCATGCATTGTATTGAACAGGTGCCAGATGTCAATTTGTACGTGGGAGTTCTATGCTTGTTGCACGTGGTTCGTTAATACAGGGGTAGTCAATGAAGATTGTGGATGACGCTGGAGTTGTCTTTTGATGATGTTGCATATGTCCTCGATTGGAAACAGATCTGGTGACTGAGTAGGCCAACCCAATACGTTGACACTCAGTAGAACCGCAACAGCAGTTGCGTGGGGGCTTAATTAAATTGCAATAATTTCAGTAGCTGTGTGTCCGGTTACGAAGTCACTTAACCGTTTGGCCCTGACTGGTATTAGTACGCAATCTGACTGCATAAAATAACAATAAAGAATGAAAGGAAATTTCCGTTAACACAATTGATTAGCCGGCCGCTGGTGGCGGAGCGGTTCTGGCGCTACAGTCTGGAACCGCGCGACCGCTACGGACGCAAGTTCGAATCCTGCCTCGGGTATGGATGTGTGTGTTGTCCTTAGGTTAGTTAGCTTTAAGTAGTTCTAAGTCTTAGGGGACTTATGACCTCAGCAGTTGAGTCCCATAGTGCTCAGCCATTTGAACCATTTGAATAATAGATTAATTAAGTCCCCTGCAACTATAAAAGCTACGAAACAACAAAGCACAAGTGAAACTGTTCTGTGTGTGGAAGTGTGATTCAACGTACATGCATCTGGCGGGGTTCTTCCTCAATACGACATTTTAAACACCATTTACAGTGAACTAATTGAAAAACCAGAAATACTATATTTGCACATAGAAACCAGAATTACAAGTCTAACACATGAACACGAGCCAGATGCTTTGTTGACTGAACCTGTGACCAAGAAGCATTGTCATTTAGGAAATGTGAAATAAATTTTTTTTTACCTGCATATATATTGACGAAAAATACACTATGATCATTGTAACATCTTCCATCTAAACACTACACCAACTGTACAGCATCTACACTCTCGCCCAACAGAACAACAACTGCACACGACATCCTCTGAACTAGAACTGCTCTCGACATCCACTCAATAAGTACTGCTCACGGCAACCTTCGAACTACTACTGCACCAGTGGAGGCGACGGAATAACAATCTCTGGCGCTGTGACTCAGTGTAGCCACCTTTCACAGTATGGGGCGGAGTGTTATCCTGTTCGAATCCCCGTCTCCCCCCCCCCCCCCACCGCCTCCTTGAATGCTGGTTATGGATGTCACCAGACTGACGTACAAATTTGCAGTCAGGGTGCGTGGGATAACCACGAGAGTGCTCCTGCTGTCATACGATATCGCACCTGAAATCATAGCTCGTGATGAAGGTCCAGCGTGGCTAGCATGCAAACATATTGGTTGCAGACGTTCTAATGGCCTCGTACTATCCAACATACGGCCTTCACTGGGACCGAGGCAGAATCAGCTTTCATCGGAAAACACAACAGACCTTTACTCTTCCTGTCAGCACAGCATGGAATTCAACCTTTTACACAACGACACAATCTCAGCACAATTGGCTGTGGGGTGGTAGGACTGGACCAAGTGACACATCAGGCAACCGCCATCGGCAGTTGCAGTGAACATTTATTTGGCACCTTTAAACAAGACAAATAATAAATAAAACCATCAACATATTTTTAAAACTACCAAATATCTTTAAAATTACCATTTAGATGAGAGCAAGTTAATTCAAAATTTAAACATTGATAAACCACGGCACTTATGGCCTATTACACATTTAGTGAAATTAGTTAAAATTATTTACTCAAAAGAAGAACAATTTACTAAAATTTAACGAGAAAATGTAGTACTTAGTTACTGCAGTGACTGGTATTACAAGAGTAATTCAGAGTATCGGCAACAACAGATATTATGGCACACAACCACATTACTTAAATGGCAGCATCCTACAATGTAGGATATAAAATATAAAATTTCATTTGACCAAACAACCTCGTGTAACTGAACAAACTACACCCAGAAGCGGACACCCGCTCACTCAGCTGTTTCCAATGCAGGCTCGGAATGGTCCCCCAAATGGGAGCAGCAACGAATATGCACGAAAAATCCCAGAACTAATGGGTATCTACAACAGACTGATAACTGCCTTAAGTAACTAGAAACGCAATAATTCATTACAGCACATTATCTGTAGAATTAATCAACCTATTAATGAACACCAACTAAGCAGTATAATTCTATTGACTTATGTGCGTAAGGTCAACTATACATTAAGCCGCGATCGAACTAGATACACGGCCAGCCGGCACGCGCCGGCAAAGGGGGCGGAAAATACACAACAGCTCAAGCAGGACGCAATCTAGGACCTCGCACCCGCTACGAAGATAAACAGGAGAGGTCCCGATAAAACTAAATCAAGATACAAGTAACTACCGTGCGGGCTAACGGTATATAGAGTTGCCTCAGCCCCCCCCCCCCCCCCGCCCCCAAATGCAAAACAGAAAGCGACTTACAGGAAATAGTCGCATTTAAATTTCTGATTACATCAGAATTTATTACAATATCCACATACTGTCATTGAAGGAATTCTTGAACTTTCATTAATAGAATCAGTTTCAAACTATTTAAACACACAATAACAACTGGCCTCTCAGTAACTCGTAAGAATTTATGAAACTGCTCATTTAGACTAACACACGTATCTTTCAGACACACTCAGATAGAAACGAACAAGTAATGTTATTGCAATTCACGGCAAAATATATCCAGGGAAAATTTTATCCATGTATATCTACAGCAATTGGCCAGCTTAACTTCGTCGTGTGATATAAATACAATAATCAGGTGGCACTTAGAAAAGGACCTGCCAAACTGTTTTCAATAACGGTTAAACACTGGCAGTAGCAATCTACAAACAGAATGTTCAGCGCTCCAGTCCCTAACAAATGTTAATCATCACACACAGCTCTCACTAGAACATTGCGTACTAAAGAAGTTGAAATTAAACACATTCGAGGACAGACTCAGTAGGAGTAGCAACGGCAGGCCTGAAAATGAAGTCAACAGCACAGAACCCAGTATTCGATTCGGGCCACCATTTACAGCACAAGCAACGCCCATACCCTCTTGCTTGTTCGACGAAGCCAGCCGCCGCAGATCCCTGTGCCAGGAGACATGTCGGATGCGAAATACAGCAACGGCTCCCCAGTAACGTGACTGCTTCCACTCTGGCGATATTTGCTACGGCGCCGTCACCCGGGTAAACAGCCCCTTTTAGATGTGCTCTTCCTGCTGTCTCACATGGCACCTATACTGTCCGCTAGACTTCCCAAACGACGTTACTGCTAGGCGTCCCTGAAGTCGAAAATGGCGCTGATTTGAGGTTAGTGGAATGCACACTCCAGGGTGTCTAGCTCGGAGCTATCCTTGAAGTAACCGATTTGTAACACATCGTTGTATCACAGTGGTGACAATTGATGCTCTAAATGCTCGAATAGCTGCTCCAGTTGCAGTACATTGCGACAGAGCCATACGGCGAAGACGATGGACTTCCTTCTCGGTAGTGCAACGTGACTGTCCAGAGCCCGTATATTCTCTGGCATCAATCATGTACATAGGCTACGTTCCTGTCAAGCGTTTCAGCAATGGCGGAGAAGGAATTTCCAATTTCTTGTAACCATATTACACGTTCTGCTTCAATCTCAATGAGGTGTTGATACTGGAGTCTTTGTCATCTTGAAGGCAGTCCTGACTGACATCAACTAACTTCGTCCTATCTAACGAAAATTCCTATGGAATGTTTACTCTATTAGTTGCTGATATTTAGACCGAGGGAATTTATGGAACCTCCCACACAGTTTTCAACCACGCTCATTACCGTTACAGCATTGGTCATAAAGAATTAGTGATAAAGACAGACCTATTGCTTTCCCATCAAAAATGTTGTCCAAAGTTCAGTGTAACTATTCACAAATTAAAGAGGAGCCTTTGGCTATTGTGTATGGTGTCACCAAATTTCAGCACTATTTGTATGGCAGAAAATTCTACTTAGTAACGGATGATGATGATGATTACGTTTGGTTTGTGGGATTCTCAATTGCGCGGTCGTCAGCGCCCGTACAAAGCCACAATTTTTTCATAGTCCAATTTTTACACAATTTTAACGAACCACTGTCAAGAATGATGATGATAATGATGAAATGATGAGGACCACACAAACACCCAGCCTCCGAGCAGAGAAAATTCCCGGCCGGGAATCGAACCAGGGACCCAAGATCCAGAGGCAGCAACGCCAGCCACTAGACCACGAGCGGCGGACTCTTAGTAACGGATCACAAGCCTTTGCAGTCCTTGTTCCATCTGGCAAAACAGGTTCCCGAACGAAGAGCCCAAAAATTGCAAAGATAGGCTTCGTTGTTGTCTCAATATCTGTACAGGATTGTGTATCATCCGACAGATGAACATGGTAATGTGGACACACTTTCACGTCTTCCGATTGACCCTGATACAGCATTTGACGCTTCTGCTGCATCTTGTTGTCACATAGATGCTCAGGATTCTGAATAGCTTCAGTCCTTTCCACAGAACTACAATAAAATTGCACTGGCCGCGGAAGCTGATTCGGATTTGAACGTTTTGCTAACATACATTCGCACTCGTTGATCTCGTTCCGTGCATAGAATAAAGAACTCTGTAATGCGCCGGTGCTTTGCACGTCGGTATAGCCACGCTGTACAGAAAGGAGTAATTATTGCCCTAGCTGACAGTGGACAGTCACGCATGTTACTTCCGAAAGCCCTGCAAAAGAAATGTAGGGCTTACATAACCAAAGATACCGGGTGATTGCTCGTACGAAACAATTAGTGCGTCGACGCTATACTTGGTCGGATATGAACGCCCAAATAGATGACGTCAGTGTCACGCATGTGCAGAAAATCGGTCCACTCCACCACAAAAACTCCCTGCTCGACCCTAAGTCGCAATCGTCATGGCAAAGTGTGTGCCTAGACATTGCGGCACCTTTTTGGAACACTCGGTGGTTGATTGTGGTTGACCCCTATAGCAAGTCTCCTTTTGCTGTGACCATGAACTCGACAATATCACGTAGCACAATTCAGGAGTGACCATCGATTTTTTCCCCGAAGGTTTACCTGAAGTTATGGTGTCAGACAACGGCCCCCAGTCCACCTCAAATTAATCTGAATTATTCTGTGAACACAATGACACACAGTATCGAACTATTGCACCGTCCCGTCCACAGCCCAATGGCGAAGGAACCTTCAAGCAGCAGATGGCCAAACCGGGCCACGAGGGACCAAGCATTGCAACCATTTCTCGCCTCCTATCGTTCGCGCCGCTTGGGATTAGCCGAGCGGCCTTAGGCGCTGCAGTCATGGACTGTGCGGCTGCGGAGATTCGAGTCCTCCATCGGGCATGGGTATGTATGACCTTAGCAGTTAAGTCCCATAAGATTTCACACACATTACAACATTTTTTCCTATCGCTCGCGCCCACGAGATAGACCAAAATTTTCTTACCAAATACATCAAACGTATAACAAAGAGGAAGACTCTGATTATACAAGCAGAAGGTTCCTCTAATTCATAATGGTGCTTGCTCATCGTGTGAATCGTCTGCAAATTCTCTGGCGCATTCCTTAGCACGCTGGATTTCCACTGGCAAAGAGTCGGTTCAAATCTGTGTCCGGTCGTAGAGATTTAGGTTTCCCTGACTTCCTTAAAACGGTTCAGGCAACTTATGAGATCGTTCCTCTCAAAGGGCATGGACGATTTCTTTCCCCATCCTTAAAAAAAATGAGCTTATGCTCCATCTTCATGACCTCTCTGTCGACGGGACGATAAACCCCAATCTTCCTTCATTCTTTGGTAATTCTCCTCAAATAATAAAGCGACAGTGGTTGTTACAGTCGAAAGATATCAATAATTTGACATGTACTGTAGAAATATTTGAATATGTGAAATAGACTAAGAAGAGGATTTTAATGTGACGTAATGAGAGCTGATTTGTATCGGAATACATGAAATGAACGCCATAACAATATTTTCTGTTCATATTTTATGCATACAGTATCTAACTTTCTTATATTATGTTCCGTCGCGATTACTCTGAAACGTTGAACTTTGACATAATCCCATCATGTCTATGACTAGTTGTCTGCCCCCTGCAACTGTGTGGTCAGCGCGATAGAATGTCGGTCCTAAGGGCCTGGGTTCGATTCCCGGCTGGGTCGGAGATTTTCTCCGCTCAGGGAGTGGGTATTGTGTTTTCCTAATCATCATCATTTCATTCCCCTCGACGCGCAAGTCGCCGAAGAGGCATCAAATCGAAGGACTTACACTGGGTGAACGGTCTACCTGACGGAAGGCCCTCGTCACACAACATTTAAATTTTATTTACTGACTAATTCAGCTGCGTGATTACGCAGATCAAAAAGTCCTTTATAGTTATCGGCTTCCTCAAAATTTGCATATATCCAATTAGTATTCGCATTTACAAGCGGGGTTTTTGTTTTTATTTAGCGAACCAAAATGTAATTTGCGGCTTGGCATCACAAGTCCATTTCACATTATCGACTTTTAGCATTTTATTATGACACATATTATACGCTCTCCATTTGTTGTTGAGAATCGTTGTATGAAGCAATCAGATGACTCCCCATCTATTTCATGTCAACACACGCAATGAGAGGATAGTAGTAGGAAACATGATTTTTTTCTTACATGGCTCTATTCATCGCATCATTTGGAAATACGAAAGTAATTCTACCACAATCATCACGTTAGCTCATCACAATTAAACTGAATCGTGTTAATTTTGAACTTCTACACTGTATGCATTTTTCTTTGGTCTGTAACGGGATGAGATTTTGAAAAGTGCACAACATTTCGCTGTATGCTTGTAATTTTATAGGCCCATTAGGTGTTGTGGTATGAAGAAAGGCGGTACTTGTAATGGACACTTGCTTGTAGCAAGTAGAATCAGAGATATTTATCGTGTCACCACAGAACTACTTCGTAATGAACAGAGAACCAAATCTCTTCTAAATTGCTTTGCGATCGCAGCTACGAAACAAGTAGTGGGACGAAGTGGTGGAATAAAGATCACGCAGTAGGCACCGCATGCATTCAGCTCCTAAAATATTCTGTTACTATCTGATGCCCTGAATGGCGTTCTCAAGATACTGGACTTGTATCTGCACTGAGAGACCTTTCATAAGCCAAATACTCAAACAAGACGACACATTGTATGTTCTGGCCCAGACCACTGACCCAGCATCTGTCAGCAGTTCTCTCCTGTTGTCATATTACACCTGTGCGTGTCATCTTGAAGATCAGTGCACGAACATGGCAAGATTACCCAATGGAGGGGAGGAGATGGTAGAGTGTGGAAGACAGAGCCGATCCCTACTACGCCCATATTGCTCTTACACAAAAGGAATCATTCGAATTCTCTCCTCTGCAGGGAGATGACACATTGATCAAGTTCTGTAACAAATTACTATCAGAAAAATTACCTGATCAATGAAAGGACAGCCGCAACGCCAGCATCGACGCTGATGTCGACACCTCACCAACGCACTGTGTTGTCTGTGCATGTGGTTTAAGAGTGTCTCCCACGCATGTCACGATTGTGAAATTTTCCCCTGAAAATGTGGTGTCCTGCCGTTTATGTGAACACAGTGAGGTGATGTCCTTTGCATCATCCTGTGGACATGTGCTGACTGACTGCCACTGCATGAGGAGAGAGCGGGACAGACCATCAGAAAACATATCCCGATAACAGATATGCAAATACAAATTAGACTAGCGGGCATATTAATTACATTGTACTCCTTAATGATCATACATTCTCAACTGAGGAATTCCAAACACTCTGAAGATTATTCCCATAATATTTGGCACCCACACGGGACAGTACATATTTGTATTAGAACGCCTACTTCTCAAAGGTACTGCACTTGCGTCAGTAAATACACCATCAGATGACTTACACTCAAACACATCTCCAATATAATTGCATGCTTATCTGTATACTCCACAGTGCTAACCGAGACACACATGAGTTAAGCACAAGCTGGAGTTAGGCCACAGCGCTTCAGAGAGGAGCGATAAAATTATTGTACACTCATGGACATTAAAACTGGCCGCCACAGAGAGTAAGTCCGAGTCGTTCACTTAAGGTGGTCAATAAAATCGACCACCCCTGTAAACGCTAATCCGGTCATCTGCACAATCTGGCAACACTGTAAGATGCGGAAGTGTCAGGAGGGAGTACTGTCTACTTCCGAAATGTTACTGTGTCATGTGAGCACATAGTCTAATAGTAATCGTCGTCAATTCAGATCTTACACTTGCGTGTTTCCGTCCAACTGTATCTTCTTTAATTCATTTTGACCAAATTTTGGCCCTCGTCTAAAGTTATTAGTCTGATTCAACAATGAAGATAATTCGCCTTCTATTTTACCCACCAGTAATAAGAAATACTCCCAGACACAATTCCGCAGGACAGCACTTATATATATATATATATATATATATATATATATATATATAAGTGCTGTCCTATATATATATATATATAGTGTGTGTGAGTGATGTCTGTTTTTCGGACATGTCCAAAAGAACAGACACTACGAATCGAAACAGACAGCCTTGTTAATCAATTAAATATCGAAGGACCGATGTCCAGGCTACCACTGGGTGTTACAATACAGCTACAGGGGCAGATGAAAATTTGTGCCTGACCAGGTTCGAACCAGGATTTGTGGTATCTTTTCTTTTGGACATGTCTGAAAGAACAGACAGCACACATGTATGCATATGCAGGGTGTTTCAGGAGGAAAAGTAGATATTTTAGCAGATGGTAGTATAGACGCATTGCATTAAAAATTCCAATCAATGTGTCCACTTTTTATTGAGTGTAGAGATACAGCTGTTAGTACACAATTCTAAAAAACTTGAAGCAAAGGCTAATTTGGTCGTTCAAAGTTAATTTTCAAAAATTCCCCCACCAACTTCTAAGCACTTTTGACTTCTCCTGATAACACCAAGTGTAGCTCTTCTGAGGACGTCTTTGAGGTCTTTTATGAGGACTGTACTATTCATAATCTGAACGATCAAATCTACCTTTGGGCTTACTTTTTCTCTGTAGACTTGGCTTTTCAACTATCTCCACTGGCAAAAATCAAAGAGATAAGGTATGGGAAGCGTTATGGCCAAGTTAAGTGCCCATATCTACTGATCCATCTTCCGGGAGATGTTAGTTTCCGATGATCTATCACTTGACGATTAGAATGTGCAGCGTACCACGTCATGCTGGAGGAACATACGCATTTTTGTAGATAAAGAAACCTCTACCAATTTCTGAATACAGCCATGCACAAATAGCTTCACTGCTCTGGGGAACTCGTCTATGTTGCATTTTTCCATTACGTAACAAGCACAATGACATTAGGCTCACTCTGCTGAAGAATCTCCGAACGGTAGCAATGCATGAAAGGAAACAGGCTGTTGGAGCAAAGAATGATGAGCTACCTGCTTTTTGCGTTTCCGATAGGGCTTACGATAAGGATCTGGTATCACATTATGTTTAAGAACCCTAAACTGTTTACTTTTTTCCCTTCATTCTAAAACAAAAGCAATGATATTCGAAGAGGAATTGACTTATATGCTTCTTAGAAACTTTAATTTTTTGTTTCATTTTCTCACTTCATACTAGAACAGGGGCGTTGATATGAGAGGAGGAAATGTAGCATACGTTTCCTAGTGAGTTACTACTGAGTGCCTGAAAGCTCTGCAGTTACTTTTTGTGTGTTGGATAGGATAAACGCCAATGGTGGAGGAGTATTTATAGCAGTAAAGAATTCAATAATATCCAGTGAAGTTATTAGCGAATGCGAATGTGAAATAATCTGGGTTAAGTTAAGTATCAAAGGTGGGTCAGATATGATAGTCGGATGCTTCTATAGACCACCTGCATCAGCAACCGTAGTAGTTGAGCGCCTCAGAGAGAACCTGCAGAACGTCGTGAAGAAGTTTCGTGATCATACTATTGTAATAGGGGGAGACTTCAATCTACCAGGTATAGAATGGGATAGTCACACAATCAGAACTGGAGCCAGGGACAGAGACTCTTGTGACATTATCCTGACTGCCTTGTCCGAGAATTACTTCGAGCAGATAGTTAGAGAACCAACTCGTGAAGCTAACGTTTTAGACCTCATAGCAACAAATAGACCGGAACTTTTCGACTCCGTGAATGTAGAAGAGGGTATCAGTGATCATAAGTCAGTGGTTGCATCAATGACTACAAGTGTAATAAGAAATGCCAAGAAAGGAAGGAAAATATATTTGCTTAACAAGAGTGATAGGGCACAAATCGCAGAATATCTGAGTGACCACCATCAAACGTTCATTTCTGAGGAAGAGGATGTGGAACAAAAATGGAAAAAATTCAGAAACATCGTCCAGTACGCCTTAGATAAGTTCGTACCGACTAAGGTCCAAAGCGAGGGGAAAGATCCACCGTGGTATAACAATCATGTACGAAAGGTACTACGGAAACAAAGAAAGCTTCATCATAGGTTTAAGAGTAGTCGAATCATAGCTGATAAGGAAAAGCTGAACGAAGCGAAAAAGAGCGTAAAGAGAGCAATGAGAGAAGCATTCAACGAATTCGAACATAAAACATTGGCAAACAATCTAAACAAGAACCCTAAAAAGTTTTGGTCATATGTAAAATCGGTAAGCGGATCTAAATCCCCTATTCAGTCACTCGTTGACCACGATGGAACCGAAACAGAGGACGACCGAAGAAAGGCAGAAATACTGAATTCAGTGTTCCGAAACTGTTTCACTGCGGAAAATCGTAACACGGTCCCTGACTTCAGCCGTCGCACGGACGCCAAAATGGAAAATATTGAAATAAAGGATATCGGAATTGAAAAACAACTGCTATCACTTAGTAGCGGAAAAGCATCCGGACCAGACGAGATACCCTTAAGATTCTACAGTGATTATGCTAAAGAACTTGCCCCCTTTCTATCAGCAATTTATCGTAGATCGCTGGAAGAACGTAAAGTACCTAGCGACTGGAAGAAAGCGCAGGTCGTTCCCATTTTCAAGAAGGGTCATAAATCAGATGCGAATAATTATAGGCCTATTTCGCTTACGTCAATCTGTTGTACAATAATGGAACATGTTTTGTGTTCCCGTATTATGACGTTCTTAGATAATACAAATCTCCTTCATCATAACCAACATGGATTCCGCAAACAGAGATCATGTGAAACTCAGCTCGCCCTATTTGCCCAAGAAATTCACAGTGCCGTAGACACTGGCGAGCAGATTGATGCCGTATTCCTGGACTTTAGGAAGGCATTTGATACGGTTCCGCATTTACGTTTAGTGAAAAAAATACGAGCTTACGGAATATCGGACCAGGTTTGTGATTGGATTCAGGATTTCCTAGAAGAAAGAACACAACATGTCATTCTTAACGGTTCAAAATCTGCAGATGTAGAGGTAATTTCGGGAGTACCGCAGGGAAGCGTGATAGGATCTTTATTGTTTACAATATACATAAATGACTTAGTTGACAACATCGGTAGCTCCGTGAGGCTATTTGCAGATGACACGGTTGTCTACAAGAAAGTAGCAACATCAGAAGACTCGTACGTACTCCAGGAGGACCTGCAGAGGATTAATGCATGGTGCGACAGCTGGCAGCTTTCCCTAAACGTAGATAAATGTAATATAATGCGCATACATAGGGGCAGAAATCCATTCCAGTACGATTATGCCATAGGTGGTAAATCATTGGAAGCGGTAACGACCGTAAAATACTTAGGAGTTACTATCCGGAGCGATCTGAAGTGGAATGATCACATAAAACAAATAGTGGGAAAAGCAGGCGCCAGGTTGAGATTCATAGGAAGAATTCTAAGAAAATGTGACTCACCGACGAAAGAAGTAGCTTACAAAACGCTTGTTCGTCCGATTCTTGAGTATTGCTCATCAGTATGGGACCCTTACCAGGTTGGATTAATAGAAGAGATAGACATGATCCAGCGAAAAGCAGCGCGATTCGTCATGGGGACATTTAGTCAGCGCGAGAGCGTTACGGAGATGCTGAACAAGCTCCAGTGGCGGACACTTCAAGAAAGGCGTTACGCAATACGGAGAGGTTTATTATCGAAATTACGAGAGAGCACATTCCGGGAAGAGATGGGCAACATATTATTACCGCCCACATATATCTCGCGTAATAATCACAACGAAAAGATCCGAGAAATTAGAGCAAATACGGAGACTTAAAGCAGTCGTTCTTTCCACGCACAATTCGTGAATGGAACAGGGAAGGGGGGATCAGATAGTGGTACAATAAGTACCCTCCGCCACACACCGTAAGGTGGCTCGCGGAGTATAGATGTAGATGTAGATGTAGAATTTTGGTATCACCTCTGATTACTTTCTAAGAAGGTTCCTAATTTCTTGGGATTCAAATAGGGTGGACATTTCATCACTGTTTAATATTCTGATGACTAATGACATGATACCCATTCGAATTGCTTCATGGCACCTGTGAGTAGGGTCACATGCTGGTTACCATAAGAATATGCAGGCAGTGATGTCCACTCACTACAGTCAGAGCCACGGTGATTTCCTTCTGTTTATGGAGGAGGAGGAGAGTAGTGTTTAACGTCCCGTCGACAACGAGGTCATTAGTGACGGGGCGCAAGCTCGGGTGAGGGAGGGATGGGGAAGGAAATCGGCCTTGCCCATTCAAAGGAACCATCCCGGCATTTGCCTGAAGCGATTTAGGGGAATCACGGAAAACCTAAATCAGGATGGCCGGAGACGGGACTGAACCGTCGTCCTCCTGAATGCGAGTCCAGTGTGCTAACCTTCGGTTTATGGCGAAGCGTCTACTACAATGGCCACGCTCAGTGAACATAAACAAATCGTGCGGCATTGGGCTCTGCTAATCGCTGCACTTGTCGCGAGCCGCGACAACAAGAGTGCACTGTCTGTGTAAACGACATTATGGAGTTAGTGCATCTAAATTACTTAGTGTAATATGCAAGGCAGGTGTGGTAAGAATTCAGTTTGTAGTAACAAGCTATTGCATTTAAATACTTAACAGCTATATTTGCTGCAATATTTATTGCTAATATTACTGGTATTGATTCAGATTGTGCGTGCACACGAAAACACATAGACGCAGCCGGCGGCAGTATCCGTGCGGTTCTAGGCGCTTCAGTCCGGAAACGCGTGACTGCTACGGTCGTAGGTTCGAATCCTGCCTCAGGCATTGATGTGTGTGATGTCCTAAGGTTGGTTAGGTTTAAGTTGTTCTAAGTTCTCGGGGACTGATGACCTCAGATGTTAAGTCCCATAGTGCTCAGAGCCATTTGAACCATTTTTGAACACACACGCAGATACAGACGCACATACAGACACACACACGCGCGCACACACAAACACACACTCATTGATTGAGTGAGAGTGTCGGCTGCTGTCTGTTGAGCAACACATGCTACAATCAGTTCCTCAGTAGCCGTCGAGTGGATGAGATCTCAGTTAACCGGCATTGCAAGAATTTAGAAGAGGAGACTGAAAGTAAATGGAGTTGTATGCTAAGGAGCTTTGACAAAGCGAAGCTTGACTGAGTATTAGATTATTGTCCACATGGGTTTTGTGGACGAGTTAACTTTTAGTAACCAACCAGCCCACCATCATTACGACTTACGTCTTCGGTAGTGTAGCGCAATGGTTTACTTTTCACGATAAGTTTTCTATATTCGTTTATTTGTAGGCCCACATCACAATGACCTTGTTACCTCTGTCCGCATACGAGGTCCGGTGATCATGGAACAAATGGCAACAGCTTTATTCTCTCTTAGCCCTGAAACCAATCTTGCCTGCTCTGCTCTGATGGATGGGGCTGCGATCGTGTAAATAATTTCTTCTCTCGTTAATTCATATATTTATATTTAAGTAACGTATTTGTAACAAGAATTAGTACTGTCCACCGTATTTAAGAATTCAGGCCCTGTCATAGATAAGTGATCTACATTCAACAGTCCGATAAGGAAAATGTTTTACCGAGTCTATCATGTGATGAGAGTCGTAGTCGGAAATCCACATTAAGACTGA
The DNA here is from genome assembly GCF_023864345.2 of Schistocerca serialis cubense. Lineage (NCBI taxonomy): Eukaryota > Metazoa > Arthropoda > Insecta > Orthoptera > Acrididae > Schistocerca > Schistocerca serialis. The sequence continues at coordinate 237,343,738 of NC_064638.1, read as the reverse complement.
CTGGCCGGATCCGATTAGAACTATCTGATATCGAACTGAAATTACAGAAATCGGATAATTTGAACGTCTGTATTGCAACAATGCTGCACATATAAATTCTTCTGAAGGCTGCTACCGTCTAAGAAAAAGTGGAGTATATGTCTACTAGAAGCAGTGTAACGTAATTATAACCTGTATTTATGTGATGCAAATATTGAATCGAACAATACATGTTTATACCAGTCGTGGGAAGATACACCATATCGGATTTGATGATGACATAATAATAATAATAATCCCGTGTGAGGTGCTTAGATCCTCCATCAGGCGCCTCCCCAGGTAGCGGACAGAGGAAAGTCTCCCAGATTTGGGTGGTACCGAGTAAATCAAATACTAGGTGTGGACCAAACACTAACACAATCCTAAACGGACATTCAGCCCGTTGAAGCCAAAATCCAGGCACGTCTGATTGAAAATCACCGGTACTGTGGTTATTGTCACTTAGCTCAGTGAGCTCAGCTGAAAGTATTTCGTTCCGCATGCTTCAACCAGTTCTGGTTCTACCAGGTACTGGTATCATCCAGGTCAAACCAATAAAACACAAGCAAACAATAACTGTGCAAGTAAATGCAACTTTAGTCCAGGTGGTACACAACCCACCCGACGACAGAAGGCAGCTGGACTTCCGGATTCTGGACTAGCACAGCAAAGAATATCGGTGATCTCTGGTAAACGTTCCTGCTAGCAGAAAATATTCATTGGAACACTAAATAACAGTACATTGATCCAAACAGGAAAACTGCATAATCTCACATACTAAATCGACCGACGAAAAATTAATCTGCCAGGAAGTTTCAAAAATTCTTATCCTTGCTCTTCAAGAAACATGGCTAACTGACAATGAAACCTTTGCATTACGGAAACTGTCGCATCTTCAATAGCAAAACACCACAAAAGGTAGCGAAACGAGCACGTTGCCATCTCCTACGCCCAATATAGAATCATACACGATATTCAAGTCTGACGAGGCGCGGACATTGACTCGGACCACTAACTCACACGAGTTAAAGTGAGATTCTCTCCGAAAAGAGCTCATCTCAAAAATCTCTGCAGCCAAAAATTCGACACATCCAAAATTCAAGAAACCAGCATCACAGAAAAGTGGGAAAAAGAACAGACGAACAACTGGAGTGATTCTGCAGTAAAATTATCAGAAAAGCCAAAGAATTAATCCCAATTTAAAAAAAAAGCAAAACACCCGTGGTGGAACCCTAACTGCGATCAAGCCATCATCAACCGCCGACTCGCCTTTCAAAAATACTACAGCAACAAATCCATAGGAACCCTACAACACTTCCTCGACATCCGCAAACAGACAAACAGAACCATCAGAAAAACCAAACGCAACCACATCATTGAATTGAAATCAGTTGAGGACAACTTCATAAACTTTAAGAGCAGAAATTTCTACAGAATGTTCGCATACAAAATTAAAGGTTATTCATCACACCTTCCAGAAACAAAATGGAAAAATCGCCCTTACAAAACAAACAAAATATGTGAAAAATTGGCGTATTAAGTGCCTCGGACCACCCGAACGATTCAAACACACACCCTCAAGATACACAAAACCTGATGTCGCTTCACCAACACAAGAACAAATCTAGCACCATATCAAACACTCCATATCAAACACTCAAGAGCGGAAAGTCGTCAGGAGAAGACGGAATCATCGCAGAACTACTGAAAAATCTTGGCCCACAATCACTACAGGAAATCACACGGATCATTCAGGAAATCGAGCGAAGTGAAAAAATCCCAGACGACTGGAAATGTGCACTGATCCACTGACACCACATAAAAGGAGACAAATTTGATGTGAATAACAACAGAGGAATTTACCTCCTTTCACTCTTACAAAATCATCTCTGTGTGCCTCTTACAACGCACACAAGAAAGAGTCGAACCCCTAATTGGTTAATATCAAGCAGGTTCCAGACCACACAGATATGGCACAGAAGATATTTCCAACCTCAAATCCACACTGAAAATACGAGCGATAAGAAATCTCCCAACCATCTGCATATTCGTTGACTTCAGGACAGCCAACAAGTCCATCAACCGACAATCCCTTTTCAATATATTCGAAGAAAGCAATCTAGACCCTAAAACACTAGGTCGCATCCAACAAACCATAACAGACATAACTTCCAATTTCTAGTTGACCAGTGAAACCTCACAATCCTTCTCCATCAAGAGGGGCATCCGGCAGGACGATGACCTCTCTCCATTACTCGTCCATAACGTCCTAGATAAAGTCATCAAAGAATGGAAAACAAAATTAGAAGCAGAAACATCTGGAGACCAATCAGGCTATGAAGACAATGTCACATGCCAAGCCTTTGCTGACGATCTTGCGATCCTTTCCGAAGATGAACCAACTGCAAGTCATCAGATCGAAGTCCTCAAAGAAGGTGCAGAGAAAGTGGGGCTAGAAAGCGCTTTCTGAAAAACCATGGTCACAAAACACATCAAAACACAATATGTGATCAGAAATTACGGCACAACAAACAAGGTCAACAACTTTAAATACTTAGATGAAATCATTGAATCCACGGGTACAGAAAGAGTAGCACAAAAAACGTGGGAACTCAATATGAGGAAAGCATATGGAAAAATCGCAGGCGTGTACATCAAAATCAAAATTCGACCCTACACGACTGTTATCAAACCTAAAAGAGTCTACGCCTGTGAAACCCTAAAACTCATTTACAAAGGGGACCTCGAGAATATCAAGAAAGTTGAAAGAAAAATCATCCGAAGAATGCTTGGGCAAAAACTCACACGTGGAGGAGATCGTCTAAAATCCAACACAGTAATAGAAAAATACTCCAACATCGAAACCCATTCCCGTAAACAATTACTGAAATACTACGGTCACATCGCGAAACTAGATGACAGCCTAGTAACAAAGAAAATGTTGATTTATCTACAGAAAGTAGAAACTACAAGCCTGGATCAAACAAGCCCAAATTGATCTCAAAAATGCCAACATCACACCCACAGACATTGACGATCGAAAAGCCTTCAGACATAAAATCCAGCGCTGGGAAACTGTAGCAGAAGATAAACCCAACATACCTAAGAGAGAATCGACATAAGAATGACGCGCTAAACGCCGCGAGATGATGAAAGAATTCTGGAAGAACAAGAAAAATAACAGCAACAGATCATAATTTGCTGTATGTGATGCCCTATGGGTCTAAACAAAGTAAATAAATAATAACAATAATAATAATACTAGTAGCAGTAGTAATTGTAGAAATTTAAGAAAATAAAAATGACCATGCTGGTGCCATCCAACACATTATGAAAGAGAAGATTCAAAGCAACATCTAATTAAGCAGACCACAGAATGGACAGCAATGAGGATAAATACTAACGATATGAACGCAGACGGGAAAACATTGGAGCTCTTCAACTACGTCGAATGTGGCCTTTAGTTAATAATAACAGATGCTTAGTACAAATGAAAAGAAGAATTGTAATAACAAAGCAAGCATTTGTAGCGAAGACATTTCAACAATTAAACACATCAAAGCTGTAATACATAAATGCAATGCAAAATGAACTATACGGAATTTACATCTCAATAACTCTAGGGAATCAAGCAGAGAGCATTTTTGGAAGCAACAGTAGTTTATATGCAACGGACAGCGACTACGACAATATATCCATATTGTAGTACAATGAAAAATCTGAAAGAACTACGAGACGCAAAGAAAGGCAATGGAGAAAATACACGGAAGAAACATGCAAATCATTTGATACATCTTTATATACATCATAATCCTCATCAGTGTATTTACGGACAACGTGTGAGACTAGGGGCTACGAGGGCGAAGAGGAATCTCAACTTTCAGGATAATATGACCAGAACAAAATGCAACAACAGTATTGGGAACATCAAGAGACTACCAAATGACGGATTATGGTTCCTTCGATAAATTGTAGGCCATAGGAAAAGAGTGGATCAGTATTTGCGAACTATAAAACAGCTTTCATGCTACTCGCAGTTCGTACTGCAGGAAATTGATGTCTCCTTGAGTGTACAGCAGCTCAGCTCCTGGATTCGTTATATGTTCTAAGATGTTAACATACTCTTCTGTGTTGAGGTTCCCCTTAGTATGTCATAGGGGCCTTCGTCGCCGAGCCGAGATTAAGCCCCAAACGCCAACAGAAAAGCGTCCATTTCTCTCTCTTTCCACGAGATACTTCGGACTGAAATGGTCTCCCCGTGGCCAGTACACCTCCAATATCAAACAAGTTTATCTGTCAATAAAAACGCTGACGAATTCAACACGATTACATATGTAACAAAGGCGATACAAAAAAAAAAGACAAGACAAGAAAAGTATTTTACACCAACTATTCTGCATTATAGTATCGCCGGCCGCGGTGGTCTAGCGGTTCTAGGCGCTTAGTCCGGAAGCGCGCGACTGCTACGGTCGCAGGTTCGAATCCTGCCTCGGGCATGGCTGTGTGTGATGTCCTTAGGTTAGTTAGGTTTAAGTAGTTCTAAGTTCTAGGGGACTGATGACCACAGATGTTAAGTCCCATAGTGCTCAGAGCCATTTATAGTATCGTAAAGTCACATCTGTCGAAAACAATTTCATTTACAATTCTATATATAATAATTCCCTTGATATCTCACCTTAACCGGAGCATTGTTAACGGAAGAAAATATTTTCTCATCAGAAAATGTGAGTCTGCTCCAGTCATAATCGATATACTCTTCCGCCTAAGTCATACGTTCGATCTTCCGATAATTCGTCAAGCCTTGCTTTACAGCAGCTCTTCCGCATAAAAGTCCATGATCTTTCACTCTCCTTCTCATAGTTATGGCACAACCAGGAAACTGAGAATCCTCTCCCAGTTGACGGCAAATGAAGAATGGATTGGTGTGTATGTTGTCGAACAGACATCGGTCGCCTGTCTCAATGGACACACGAGGTCGACCACTTCCACTTTTCCGCCCGATACGGCCTGTTTCTTTATAGTTTTTCCACCAACACCTAGCCGTCCTCTTCGGTATTCCGCACCTCTCTCCGACTTCAGACGGACAGTAATATCCGTCGTCAATCAGTGCGATAACACGAACTCTTTGTCTCTTCATGCCACTGAGCAAACATTATGAGTGGTGCTTTTGTGATGTAAAGCACAATTTATATACCAAGTGTGTGCCTGTGTGTGTGTGTGTGTGTGTGTATGATGGGAGAGAGGTGGAGGTGGAAAGCAAGGAGGAGGGGGGGGGGGGGGAGAGGGATTAGAGGCGCTCAAAGGCGAGGTTATCAGCGACCTCGCTTAAACTAAGTAGAGTTGATTAATACAATGACGAACACAAATGTATTAAGTAGAAAATCACAAGTTTAATTAGCTAATGAGATGGAAAACAAAATTAGTTACAGAATTGGATAAATCAATAAGTTAAGACGTAAGACAAATGAAGTACTACAATCCAGATTAAAAATCCCTGTGAAATATTATAATGCAATGGAAAGTTACAAACTGAATTTATACCCAGCCTATGTCTTGCATATTACGTGAAGTAAGTGAGATGCATTATCTTCATAATATCGTTAGCAGAGGCAGTGCGCTCTTGTTGATGCTGCTCGCGACACTTGCTGCGATTATCAGAGCCCAATGCCGCACGATTTCTTTATGTTGGCTGGGCGTGGACATTGTATTTTACGATTTGCCTTAAACAGAAAGAAATCACCTTGGCTCTGACTGCAGTGAGTGGACGTCACTGCCTGCATGTTCTTATAGTAACCAGCATGTGACCCTAATCACAGGTGCCATGTAGCAATTGGAATGGGTATCATTTTATTTGTCATCAGAATATTAAACAGTGATGAAATGTCCACTCTATTTGAACCCCAAGAACATAGGAAACTTCTCAGAAAGTAATCAGAGGTGATACCAAAATTTATCCAACACACAAAAATTAACTGCAGAGCTGTGACGCACGCAGCAGTAGCACACAAGAAAACGTATACTTCATTTCCTCCTCTCATATCAACGCCCCTGTTTTAGTATGAAGGGAGAAAAAAAACTAAAAGCTAAAGTATCTAAGAAGCATATAAGTCAATCCTCTTCTCATTGCTTTTGTTTTGCAATGAAATGAAAAACATAAACAGTTTAGGGTTCTGAAGCATAGTATGACACCAGATTCTTGTCGTAGGCCCTATCGGAAAAGCAAAAAGCTTAGAGCTCTTCATTCTTTGGTCCAACAGCCTGTTTCCTTTCATGCATTACTACCGTTCGGAGATTCTTGAGCAGAATGAGCGTAATGTTATTGTGCTTGTTACGTAATGGAAAAAAATGCAACATAGACGAGTTCCCCAGAGCAGTGAAGCATGGCTCTATTCAGAAATTATTTCCAGCTGCCACAAGAATTAAGAGAATTCATTCGGCAGGCAACACAACTGTGAGTGGACTTCAGACTTCATTCAGTATGTCGTCGGGAGAAGGACGGAAACGTCAAACTAACGTCGCTTTCCGAGCCATATTCAATCCAGAAAGAGGATTTATTAAGGTAGTAGAGTGTTCTAGCAACTATCCTTTGATAATTACCATGTGAGTATTCCGATAGCCAAACGAACACGTTAGTGCCAAACCATCAGGAACTACATTAACATCAGACTGCAAGAACTCGATACAATTTGTGGGCTCTTCCCTTAGCTCGGTAACCTCTTACTGTAATATAGGATTCTCTCTGTCCTAGGCTTAATGCAAATCGAATTTCACATTCCGCTGTTCTTGACAAACATCAACAACTTGTAATCACTGTGAGTAACAACTGTGTGATGATAATGTCATAGGTTGTCAGTGGATGTGGCGGTCTTACGCTGTCAAACTGATTACAGTAACATTAATGGTGGGGCAAATAATCTAGCGCTGACTACCTAAGTAAAGATAGTGTGCTGGTGTCGTCGCTTCTCTTTATTTGACATCAGATTGAATAATCTGGTGTAATGAACATAGTATTCCATTCACGAGTTACTAATGATATCATCTGACTGCAAATATCATCGTGCAGGTATTACATTATTCTGTAATGAATTGCTTCACAAATATTGCCGTTAGCCACGCAGCTGAAATTGCTCACTACACAGGTACTCTATGTTGCACTTGGTTAAGTGATCAGGTCGCTGCAATTCTGCAGCTGCTATCCGTAAATGCTTGAGTACCGTCATTCGTTATTTGATTAAATATGCGCTGCAATGTGATTCAAATGGTTCAAATGACTCTGAGCACTATGGGACTTAACAGCTATGGTCATCAGTCCCCTAGAACTTAGAACTACTTAAACCTAACTAACCTAAGGACATCACACAACACCCAGTCATCACGAGGCAGAGAAAACCGCTGACCCCGCCGGTAATCGAACCCGGGAACCCGGGCGTGGGAAGCGAGAACGCTACCGCACGACCACGGGCTGCGGACGCTGCAATGTGACTCGCATGTATATGACATGGGTTAGCGCCATCACAAAGTAGTGACTAAGGAATTGTCCCGTTACATTGATGGATAGGCAAATGTTCTAAAATCACCAGTATTGCTTCTAAAAACAATATTGTATCTTAAATATCGAAGGACAACGTCGACACTATCACAGGGCGTTGAAATACAGCAACGGCGGCAGATGAAATTTTGGACCCGACCGGAGTTCAAATGTGGATCTCCTGCTTATTAAACAGATGCACTGACCATTGCACCATGTTTTTTTTTTTTTTTTTTTTTTTTTTTTTTTTTTTTTTTTTTTTTTTTTTTAAGGGCCTCACTTCTCCCGTCACAGGCCACCTTGTTTTGCCTTTCTCGCTTAGCTTCTATGCTTTGGTCTTATTATTATTATTTTTTAAGTCGATCCTGATTTTTCTTACAATTTTGACAGTTCTCTGCCATTTTTTTCCGATTCAGCTTCCCTTTTTTTTTTTTTTTTTTTTTTTTTTTTTTTTTTGTAAGCCAGACGCCTTAAGCACTTTCTTCTTTTTCCGTTTTTGCTAACATAAGGGAGATAAATATTTCTTCTGAATATTAATTAAAAATATTAATCTTCCTCTTGAGAATTGAGAGACAGGGGTATTAAACGTAAATGAACGTGAAGTTTCTCAGCTCCATAAGGCATACATAAAATCTTTTATCCCCTTGAAGCTAAACATTTCTATAACATAAAACTTCTCTTCTTGTCATATTAGGGTGTTAAAAAATAAACTAAAAGAAATTTTTGTCTAATTTCTTCATGAGTGTTTCGTCTTGCTCTTCTTGCCACGGATTTATTTCTTTTCTGCAATTTCTCGTGAAAGGATGTAAGACATTTATGTGCCAGTTATCTGCAATCGCGCAAGGCTATCATCTCTGAAGTCCGTAACAATCTTTATCTCTTACTGTTCTCTGTAGCATTTTGTCCCATGATTCTAGTTAAGTAGCATGCGTAATTTTTTTGTAGTCTTCTGTCCTCATGAAATGATGGTGCTGAGTCGTTAGGTACACCAAGTAATCTTCTTTTCTTTTATTTTCTGACTCCAAGATATAATGCAGCACGTGCCCTTTTACTCAATTAACTACGCTTCTTTTCGTATTAGGATACGGCACTGCGTCTGGGGTCAGAAAATCTGCGGCGGTGAAGATGGTTGAAGTTCTTTTGACGGCTGCTAACTTCTGCTTAACCGTATGGCAAACTTCTCTAATTCTTTCATACACAAATAGGTGTTCTTCAGTATCAAGAAGGTTGCATGATGCGCACATAGTCAAATTTGGGAGATGTATAGCATGCAGTTTGGAATTAGTGGATATTTTTCTGTTGACTGCGTTATATCAAGTTGCTTTCACCTGGATGGTAAGTTCAGATCGTGGACTTTCTTCCAAATTGCAGACCAGTCGTTGCTAGGGTATTTTCTTTCAATGATATTTCCTTCCTTAGCCTCCACTAAATATAGGGTTTACAGGGTGGTCCATCGATCGTGACCGGGCCTAATATCTCACGAAATAAGCGTCAAACGAAAAAACTACAAAGAGCGAAATTTGGCTAGCTTGAAGGGGGAAACCAGATGGCGTTATGGATGGCCCGCTAGATGGCGCTGCCATAGGTCAAACGGATATCAACTGCATTTTTTAAAATAAGAACCATCATTTTTAATCACATATTTGTGTAGTACGTAAAGAAATATGAATGTTTTAGTTGGACATATTTTTTCGCTTTCTGATAGATGGCGCTGTAATAGTCACAAACATAAATACGTGGTATCACGTAACATTTCGCCAGTGCGGACGGTATTTGCTTCGTGATACATTACTCGTGTTAAAATGGACCGTTTACCAAATGCGGAAGAGGTCTATATCGTGTTGATGTATGGCTGTTGCGATCAAAATGCCCAACGGGCTAGTGCTATGCATGCTGCTCGGTATCCTGGACGACATTATCCAAGTGTCCGGACCGTTCGACGGATAGCTACGTTATTTAAAGAAACATTAAGTGTTCAAAACTGGCACTGAGCACTATGTGACTTAACTTCTGAGGTCATCAGTCCCCTAGAACTTAGAACTACTTAAACCTAACTAACCTAAGGACATCACACACATCGATGCCCGAGGCAGGATTCGAACCTGCGACCGTAGCGGTAGCGCGGTTCCAGACTGTAGCGCCTAGAACCACTCGGCCACTCCGGCCGGCTCCAAGAAGTGTTCAGCCACATGTGAAACGTCAACCACGACCTGCAACAAATGATGATGCCCAGGTTGGTGTTTTATCTACTTTCGCGGCTAATTCGCACATCAGTAGCAGACAAATTGCGCGAGAATCGAGAATCTCTAAAACGTCGGTGTTGAGAATCCTACATCATTATCGATTGCACCCGTACCATATTACTAAGCATCAGGAAATGCATGGCGACGGCTTTGGACGTCGTATACAGTTCTGCCACTGGGCACAAGAGAAATTACTGGACGATGATAGATTTTTTGCACGCGTTCTATTTAGCGACGAAGCGGGATTCACCAACAGCGGTAACGTAAACCGGCATAATATTCACTATTAGGCAATGGAAAATCGACGATGGCTGCGACAAATGGAACATGAGCCAACCTTGGCGGGTTAATGTATGGTGCGGCATTATGGATGGAAGGATAATTAGCCCCCGTTTTATCGATGGATATCTAAATGGCGCAATGTAAGCTGATTTCCTACGTAATGTTCTACCGATGTTACTCTAAGATGTTTCACTGCATGACAGAATGGCGATGTACTTCCAACATGATGGATGTCTGGCACATAGCTCGCGTGCGGTTTAAGCGGTATTGAATAGCATATTTCATGACAGGTCTATTGGTCGTCGAAGCACCATACCATGGCTCCCACGTTCACCGGATCTGACGTCCCCGGATTTCTTTCTGTGGGGAAATTTGAAGGATATTTGCTATCGTGATCCAACGACAACGCCTGAGAACATGCGTCAGCGCATTGTCAGTGCATGTGCGAACATTACGGAAGGCGAACTACTCGCTGTTGAGAGGCATGTCGTCACACGTACTGCCAAATGCACTGAGGGTGACGGACATCTATTTGAGCATCCCATATTGCATTAATGTGGTATTTACAGGTAATTACGCTGTAACAGCATGCGTTCCCAGAAATGATAAGTTCACAAAGGTACATGTATCACATTGGAACAACCGAAAAAAATGTTCCAACGTTCCTACGTTCTGTATTTTAATTTAAAAAACCTGCCTGTTACCAACTGTTTGTCTAAAATTGTGAGCCATATGTCTGTGTCTATTACGGCGCTAACTATCACTAAGCGAAAAAAGTGGTCCAACTAAAACATTCATATTTCCTTACGTACTACACGAATAAGTAATAAAAAATAGGGGTTCCTATTTTTAAAAAAACGCAGTTGATATCCGTTTGACCTGTGACAGCGTCATCTAGCGGGCCAACCATAGCGCCATCTGGTTTCCCCCTTCAAGCTAGCCAAGTATCGTTCTTTGTAATTTTTTCGTTTTATGCTTATTTCGTGAGATATTTGACCCGTTCACGATCAATGGACCACCTTATAGATGTCCGCTACTTCCGTCAATTGCTGTTCTGAGAGCATCGGTGAGATATAACAGTATACAACGAGAAAAGTTTTTAGGTGACAAAGTCCAACTGGTGTAGTAAGCTGCACATCTATTGGCGGCTGCTTGCTTGCAGGAGCAATTTCAGTCGGTAAGTGGGCCGTGCAGTTGTCCGTCAGCTGTTTCCATTGCTTCTGCATTCGACACACATATAACGCTCGTGATTTGGAACTGACATCAACGAGGTTTAAGCCTCCTATCCATGTGGGGACTGTTAGTGCATCGAACTTCACTTTGAGAATGTTGCCTTGGCTTACAAATCTTCCTATCGCGGACAGAATTCTTCTGGCTGTTCCTAATGGCACCGGCAATGCTTGTGCAACATAGTTAAGCTTGGATGTTATCTGCACAGTTACTAGAGTGGTTTTCTGTACCTCGTCCAGTTGCCTCATACTGTTCCCCTGTACATATGGTCGTTTGTTTTCAAATCAAATATATATATATATATATATATATATATATATATATATATATATATAATTTATGGCAATGGTATGTTGGATGCTGCTCCTAAATTCAATACCCAAACATTTCAATCTGAATACTTCCGTTAACTGTCCCTGATCTTACATGCGTATTCCTGTGCCTATATTCAAGATGCCTACCTGATTTGGCACAAGAAGCAAGTTCATATGTGTACACAATCCGAAGAGCTTTAGCCACTTCATCTTTATTTATGACCAGGACTCCCACATCATCTGAATAGGCGTTGCTCAGTATTTTCTTGCCGTTTATATGCAATCCTTGTAGGTGACGTGTGAGTGTCACGAGGAGAGGTTCTATCGCTATTGCGAAAAGAGCCATTGACATTGGGCAACCTTGTCGTACGGATCCAGTCATCTCAGTCTATTTGTTTAGTTGTCTATTTATCATTATCCGTGCTATTCTGTTTTTTTGTTGTTGAATAATCATCACCAATCGTGGTGGGAATCCCACTACTTCCATGATTCCGAGGAGATATTTATGATCTACTCTGTCAAACACCTTCTCGAAGTCTAATGACACTAATGCACTATTTATTCGGCAGACATTTTCAGTTGATATTATATCCCTATATTCGCATGTATTCTGATAGATGTTTGTGTCTTTGCCTACAGATGTTCGATACGGAGCAGTTATGGAGTTAATAACCATTTTGATTCCTCTTGCGGGGCCATAATTTTGTGATCACTGTTGAGTAATGTTACTGGGCTAAAGTTTTCAATTCCTTTACTAAGTGAGTTTTTAGTAGTTAGAACACTGCTCCCTTCAGGAAACTCTTTGCGAACGTCAATATTTACTTTCATGAATTCGTTTGACATGCATAGAAACTTGATTTTTATTTGTGTCCAGAACAGGTGGTATAATTTCATGGGGATACCATCAGGTCTAGGAGATTTATTTTTAGGACTCTGTCCTATTGCATCTTCCAGTTCGTCATCCTCTATTTTAGCCGTGATATTTTCTACATGCTCTGTGCCAATTCAACTCGATACGTTCCTAACAAGATCTCGCAGCGCCTCGTCGTCGGTGGGTTTGCTGGACATCATATCTGAGTTATATTTATGAATCACATCTTGAATTTCACTCTGTGTTGTGAGACATGAGGTAACTTCTGTCAGTATTTTTCTGTTTCCTCTTTTATTCTCTCGCATTACTTGGTACATAACTGTTTTTTCCCTTCTACAATGTTTTGTATCCTCGCTCTGATTTTGAAACCGTCTGAGCGTCGCCGCTTTAGTGTTATAACTTTTGCTTTCGTTTTCTGAATCCGTGTATAGTTCTCCAACAATCGTGTGTCCAGGGTGTATAGATCTCCAAGGCAGCTAAAATAAAACTCCATCGTCTGTTTAATCCAGAAGCTTTCCTGTCGTCAGTAGTCGATCAGCATTATTCTTATTTTAGGTTTAGCACATTATAGCCACCAAGCTTTGGTAGAATTGTATAGCGGGAAACGTTTTTCGCTGCGCGCTATGGCCAAGCGGATCTAGGAGCTTCAGTCCGGAACCGCGCTGCTGCTATGGTCGCAGGTTAGAATCCTGCCTCGTGGATGGATGTGTGTAATGTCCCTCGCTCGGCATGTCTCTTGTTTTCTACATTTATTGGGGTGACGTACGCAACGTGCTCACAAAACGTAGTGGGCCAGACCTCAGACTGGAGTTCATGGTTCTTTAAGTTGGATGATACGTAAATCCTGTCCTTCCTACTTGCTTAGTGACTGGTAAAATATGTGAAACTGGGCTGTGTGCCATGGGTATGTTCCCAGGTGTTGGTTAACTGCAATTGGTGGACTATTCTTCCCAATTCTAAGGACTTGTTAAAATTCGGTGACTGGTCTTTCTGACTAAGGGCAGAATTAAAATCTCCGGCTAGTATTATATAATCTTGATGTGTACCGAACAGATGAACGATGTCACTTAAAAAAAAAAAATCCGCTCTAGCACGCCTGTTATTGTTGCCAGACGGTGCGTAAACATTGATGATGCGGGCGTTATTAACAGACAGTGCAATTCCTCTACTGTTTGCAAGTATTGTTACGTGTGTGACATGCATGCATTCTGTCGTGAGAATGGCGGTTCCCTTCTCTGCACCGATACCAAGAATAGTTATGGCGTTGTACCCGCGTATCTTTTCTAATTTAATATCTGTTACTTCCTGTAACAGTAGTTAACCGCCAGGGTAGGCGAGCGCGCTAACGCGCTGCTTCCTGGACTCGCGTAGGTGCGCCGGAACCGGATGGAATCCGCCCGGCGGATTGACGACGAGGGCCAGTGTGCCGCCCAGCCTGAATGTGGTTTTTAGGCGCTTTTCCAAATCCCGCTAGGTGAATACCGGGCTGGTCCCCACGTTCGCCTCAGTTATACGCGTCGCAAACATTTGAAACACGTCCGCACTATTTCACGCTTTACACTAGATGCAGACAGTTGGGGTACACTGATTCCGTCCATGGGGTTCAGGGTGGCGGGAGGAAGGGCATCCAGCCATCCCTAACACTAACACTGCCAAATCCGTTGTAACCACGCCCACCCTGCGATCGCTGCAGGACTATGGCGTAAGCGAAAGAAAGAAAGAAAGAAACTTCCTGTAACAGTAGTACATCAACATCAGCTGCGTATAGGAAGTCTTGCAGAAGTTGTAAATGGAAGAAGGATCCCATCACATTAACGCTCAAGTTAGCGATTTTGTAGACTTGTGCTGCGTTCATATTGTCTTATTAGTTATCGAAGTCAATATTCGTCTTAAGAAGTGCTGTCGGATGTATATTCTTTTACACATGTATGTTCCAGCAGTGTTATATCCATCATGTTCGGTTCATCTCGTTGGGCAGGAAGCTGTCCCGTTCCTCCAGTTTCATTCATTTCATCATCTTGGTTCATTTCGTCCAATTCATCAGTCCAGTTTCTGTGTTGATTAACTCGATGAGTCATTTTCCGCATTTATAATCTCAGGAAGAACTTTCTCTGTATTTGCTATCAGCTTGAATATTTCGTGTGACAAATGGTCCGGTGACTTGGGGAATGGTGTACTTGATTTGGCTTGATACTCAGAAACAGATTACGATGTGGTTCTTCATGTACTTTGTTTTATTCTGCTTTGCTTTTTCTCTCAAGGGCGGTGCCAGCTGTTCAACGCCCTTTCACGCCAGTCTCCTCTTTTTATGCTTCCAGGCAGGAATGCCTCTTGGGGAGGTTTTGGCGTTTTCCGTTGCCTCGTGTGTCTCTTGCGCTCAGTCCACTACGTTCACAAATAGTGGCTCGGTTTCATTGTTTTTTTCTGGAGTCTGCTCCTTCTGAAGGACTGTAGTCGGTTCCGGGATTTGTTCTATTGCAACAGTGATACTAGATTATTTTTCTTGAGTCTTCGATTGTGTTGTCACTCTCGAGTCATTAACGTCAATTATCAACTCATTGTCGCGAGCAGCGACATCCAGGGTAGCGTCAGGAGCGTGACGCGTATGGAGTTGTCCAGCGGCTGCCGCTACGAAAGTCAAACGCAACGTTGACATAGCTGAGGGTCTCACAGCTGCGCCCGCAGGTAGCTGCGCCACTCGGCGTTGTATACACTGCGAGCGGACATAGCCGGTACCGCCGCACGACGTGCATGTTCTTCTCTGCCTATCATATATCACTATAGCACGATGTTGTGTACATAGTTCCGCGTAGTCAGCGTGTACACAACTTTCCCACTAGAGCGCGCCCTGCTAAGCACAACAGCGCAGGCGCAGCGCTCGTCCATCTCCGCACTACGAGATGGCGCTGTCTTAGAGACGGACCAAATTCTGCTTCCTGCGATCCGCGTATTAATATGTCACGCACCCAGTGAGATTGCTGCTAGCATAGAACGTTTTCTCCTCACGGATCACACTCGCACAGTGTTACCTGAACGCGCGAGGTATTGTAACGAGTGTACAGACCTCTGATTAGTCAGTCTGCATAAGTCTGCATTTGTCTTTACCAGTGTATGGTTAAGTTTCAGTCTGCGACTAATAAGATTATCATATTCCTGTACATAGCCATGAAAAGAAATGTATAGACACTTTGTCAAGTATCATATGTGAGAATAAGATTAACGTACCAAGGCCAAAGGAACTTCAGATTGTAAATTCTAAATAGCATCCAGAACCAAGTTAAGTTATTTTTATGGTTGTTATTATTTTAATAAATGTGTGTGAAAATTAATCAAGTTGTGTTTAAAGTTGGTCACCGTCAATCTGCTACTCTAAGCGTGCAAGTGACATTTCTATCGTCTGACCTAATGGCAGACGATAAACACGCCACGATAAGACCACGAGACATATTGCTGACACTCGCCTACTTCGTTAGACCGACAGGTCATATAATCTGATGGTGTGTGTACCGAAGGTCTCACAGTACGCATACCACACACGATAACCACAAACATTTATGTATGAGGTTATGTGCTTGTGTAAATCAACTCGCAACTGCCTAATACCATTGAAGAAGGGGAACTTGTGAACCCCAGACCACTATTCTGCAAAACATCTGATTATTCTTTCATAAGGAGCTATCACTGAAATGATCTGCTCAGCGGTGATTTCAAAGATACTGACAATTCTTAATCGAAATCCAGCATGAGCAACACAAAATTCAGTAGTATGCCATCATGATGTTTGTACCTAAATGTTCCTCCACTAGATTCGACAGTTTTGTCACACAGTTCTGTGTTTTTAAACTTTACATAGACGCTGCTACTCACAATTGAAAGATGAATACCTACGATATCCTTGAACAAATTTTTCTCTATTTCCTCTAGCGATAACTCAATTTCGAACGAATTCGGGCTCTGAACTTTCTGGTCAAAAACAAATTTGAACGTGTCTCTTCAATTAAACTGATTCATCTCTCCTTCTAATATGAATCCATCAAGAGTCTCAAATAACGCAGCTAATTACTACAAAAGGCGCTTTGACATACCTAGCGGAGCGCAGCAGACCGCAGCGCACAACACGTGCCGGAGATCCGCTCACCACGGCCGCACAAAGCTGACTGATACTATCGAGACGCAAACGCCAACCTGCCTGCAGGACCTATCCACACACACTCCTTGTCGGACGCAAATTCCCGTCTTTGCCGCATAGCAAATACGCGTTACCCTCGCCCTCCACGATTATTCCACTCGCTCGCAGCCACACTGTATTCCCGTGAGGGTTCGGACGATGACCTGCGTCTAGCATTGAAAACTTCCGATGGCCCGTCGAGACCTGAATAATTACACAGGATGTTTCAGGAGGAATATTAAATATTGTAGGAGGAGGTAGTATAGACAAATCACAGACAAAATTCCATATAACGCATGTCCAATTTTTATAGAGTGCATACAGCTGGGTTCAATGCATTTTCGTTTCGTTTCTAAATAGAGTTGTAACTTTCTATACAGTTTATGTTTATTAAGAGATAGCCTGTAGAAGAGGTACCTTTGGCTACAAGAATGCGCATGTTTTTCCACCATGACGAGGCTGGTGCACATTCAAGTCGTAAGGTGATACATCATCCGAACCTAACATTTCCCAGAAGATGGAGCTGTAGTTATAGCCACTTTTCTTGACCACCAAGGTCCCCAGACCTTATATCTTTGGATTTTATTCAGTGGGGATGGTTGGAAGAAGAGGTCTACAAAGAAAAAGTAAGCCCAAGAGCAGATTTGATAGTTCAGATTATGAAGAGTGCAGCCCTCATAAAAGAACCCAAAGACAACCTCCGAAGAGTTACATGTGATGTTATCAAGAGAAGTCAAAAGTGCATTGGAGTTGGTAGCAGAATTTTTGAATTTCAACTTACAAAGTAGTAATCAGTCTTTCCTTTGAGTTTTTTAGGATTATGTACTAACAGCTGTATCTCTGTACTCAATAAGAAGTGGACACTTTTCTATGGGATTTTTATGCCATTTGTCTAAGCTACCACCTGCTAAAATATCAACTATTCCTCCTGAAACACCCAGCAAGTGCATACATGTGTGCTGTCTGTTCTTTCAGACATGTCCAAAAGAATAGATCCCACAGATCCTCGTTCGAACCTTGACGGGCAAAAATTTTCATATGCCGCTGTAGCTGTATTGTAACGCCATGTGATAGCCTGGACATCTGTACTTCGATATTTAATTCATTAACAAGGCTGTCTGTTTCGATTCGTAGTGTCTGTTCTTTTGGACATGTTCAAAACAACAGACACCACACACACACACACACACACACACACACACACACACACACACTCACTCACACACACACACACACACACACACACACGCATACGCACACACACACACACTCACACACACACACACACATGTATATATATATATATATGTGTGTGTGTGTGTGTGTGTGTGTGTGTGTGTGTGTGTGTGTGTGTGTGTGTGTGTGTATGTCTAAAGTGTTATTCGGCAAAATTTTGGCAACTCAGTGATGGTGACAGTCTGGAGTCGTTTTAACCTATTCGTTTCACTAGATAGAGTTGTAATTTTCTAAACAGTTCATGTTTAATAAGTGACATCGATTTGGAAAATTTACATTTGCGAGATGTTTACTTTATGCGTTAATTACAGTGTCTCTCATCGTTTTGTTTCAGGAAAACCTGCTTCTGTCTGCCTCAACCTATACTGCAGCAATGAGTGAATTCTCACATGCTTGATATCTCACTGGGTGCGCAACTGCAACTGTAGCCAAAGATTCAAATCCAGCTGGAAAAGTACATTTCATGTTAGATGGTTTTGATCCTCCTCTCTTGTCATTGAAAACGATCACAACGAAGTTAAGTACAGGAATTCTACGAAACCCTTCAGTTCATGCTGCGGTGTGTGCAGATGAAAAAAGTATTTTTCACAATTATCAAATGACAGATGGAGTTTGTCAGATCCCACTGATTATGACTGAGTTATTAATTGTTGGTTCACAGGTGCGTTTCTTCCGCTTATTGTAACTAGTTTTTGAATGTTAGAGCTGGATGAACCGAAATATCAAATTTTCGCCATATGAAATATTCGAATACGCCTTAGCTCTTCACGTTGCGAGCAACGGCAGAATATCCTTCAGAGAAGCTGACAACAAGAAGTCAGATCATGCCTGTCCTCTGGCGGGTGTGCCAATGACAGTGATCTCAATAACAATATTGTACAGCAAACTTACGTTGCCAATTCATCCATTGTAGAAGCTCCAAAATTGTGAATCGCGTCTGGTGAATACGCATTCAATGTTTCGATCCGATTAAGACAGTAAACTACAAATAAATGTCGCGGTAATTAATTTATGACGTTCCGTTTTCATTCAGTGTATCGATGTATCAGAAATAATTACTCTCTAGCAGTGGCTAGTTACAGAAGTGCAAATAGTCTCATTGACATATAATGAGGATATTCTGCCCTTGCCACTCACAACTTTGAGTCGAAGCTATAGCCTCTTCTGGGATCACTCACAGAACACAGTAACTGATATTCTTCCTGGTGGTATAAATGAAACTTGACGACAACACAGAATGTGTTTGACAACTCTCAGACATCCGATTTACTTTTTTGATGCCACAGAACTCTCCTGCTATGTTCACTTGATACAACTGTGTCATTTCTGTTGAATAATGTGAGTTACTTTCTCTTGAGTTGTCATACAAGGATATCAGTTACAGCTTTTGAGTCCACGAATGTCATTCCACACGGGAAATACTACTCTTGCCTCTTACGTGGCGATTTATCTGTCATGCAGGGGACTGGGCCAATAAGTAAAACACATATACCGCACCTTTTCGCTAACTCCAAGGTAATGTGCTTGCCTACCAGGTACAAACTACTTTTGTTCGCTTTCGAGACTCATTGAAAGCCAGATGTTTAATTCTGTTGTAGCAGAACTACGAGATGACAGATCGCCACTCAATAAGGGAATCGTAAGACGACGCTTGCTACTTTTAGTACCACTTAGTGTCGGAGCGAAAACCTTACGGTACTGCAAAAATCATTTGCCACGTTTGTTTTCTGCCGACATGTTTTTTGTGGATGTGAATACATAATTTTATCTAAGAACTGCACATTTTCATAATACTTGAGTAAGATACAGGACATGAAGTAAATACAGACATTTCGAAGTCAAAGTAAGTGATATCCTACTAATTCGTGTTAAAATAGACACAATCGTCTTAAAGACACTTCATGCTTTATTAACATAGACTGCCGTCGTAATGTTTCTGTAGTAGGTTGAATTTAATTTGTATTAGTACAGTTAATGTCTCAATTGCGTTTTCCGTTAGTTTATTGAACACAACAGTAATCATCAAAGAGAGATTAATCAGCAACATTATATTCTTTCTCAATGTCCAAAACAATCTGACAATGTTAAATTAGTTACAAATTCTATACCTGTAGAAACCAACTGGTTCTACAAATGTCATTAAACCAGTGTACTTTGACGAGCATTTTCGTCTGGAAATGAATTGGTTTGTGGTTGATCGATCAAGAGCAAGAAAGGTAAAATTTTACGTGTATGAATTCCCTATCAATACAAGTGGGTGAAAGATGAATTCCCTATCAATCTCCTGGATAGTTTAGTTTCTCAAATCAAAATGGTTCAAATGGCTCTGAGCAGTATGGGACTTAACTTCTGAGGTCATCAGTCCCCTAGAACTTAGAACTACTTAAACCTAACTAACCTAAGGACATCACACACATTCATGCCTGAGGCAGGATTCGAACCTGCGACCGTAGCGGTCGCGCGATTCCAGGCTGAAGCGCCTCAAACCACTCGGCCACACAGGCCGGCTCAAATCAAACGCGTGTGTTATCATGCAGTAGCACATGTGATGCAGTTATGTAGTTTTCACGGTCGATTTTCTTACGCTTTGAGCGAAAGGTGTCTCACTTGTTAACAACAAATTCCAGCTCTGACGGGCACACCCTTGAGAAAGAATTCGTAGTGCAAAACACACTATTGGAGATATCAGATGGAAAATATTACGTTCATACAACTCTATACTCCAGTGTACGTCTTTTAAGGGCTCAGCCTTTCATTTCTTCTTAGGAAGTTAACGATAAAGTCATCATAACTCGTCACCAGTAAAAGTATTGCATAGGAAAGTTCAATGAGCCACCTGATGAAGTTCAAGCAAAACTGAAATGATGGTTACTCCGTTGATTTTTGTTGTTTCGAATTAGAGCATGCAGTACTCCTACACAAGACTTCTGAAACTTGCTTGTTGAATGCAAATGTCGCATGATGTTAAAATGATAATCCATCACTTTTGTCAGTAGTCGAGACTTTCTTAATGTGGAAATCATTCATGCCAGAACGATCTTTCTTGAAACAAGAGTATATTTTTCTGTCGTATTTTTCCCAAAAGCACTCACTCAACACACAAATCAAATGTTTCGAGCTACCTCCTCAGCATTCACCCCTCTATTATACCAAAAGTGAATATCGTGTTGCAGATGTTACACCTTTTTCCACTTGCGACCCAATTTTACAACGCTTAACCGTAGTTCATGGTTAGTAAGTATGCAAAATCCAATGTTTAACGGCAAAAGATCACTGCAACTACAAGTTCGAAAATGACAGTTGATACATACACTGAGAGCGTGACACTGCGTTTACCTGGGCGGCGTCCGATTTTCGGCGGTGGTGTCTTGCCTGTGGCTGATAGCTGCTGCAGCGGGAGGAAATGCTCGAGCATGAGCTGCTCAGATCGCGACGCAGCCACGAACTGTCCTGCGGAGTTGCTTCTGGAAGTATATGTTATTATTGGTGGGTAGAATGTGAAGCGAATTATCTTCGACGTTCAATTAGACTAATAACTTTAGATGAGGGCCGGTATGTGGTCAAAAAGAATTAAAGGAGATACAGTTGGACGCAAACACGAGACTATAAGTTCTGAATAGACGACCGTTACCACTAGACTACGGGCTCACACAAGGCAGTATCTCGTAAGTAGACAACACTTCCTCGTGACGCTTCCGTGCCTTACTGTGTTGCCAGAATGTGGAGATGACCGGATTAGCGTTTTCAAAACACGTCGTCGCCGTAAGTTTCACACGTGGAGCTGAACTCGAAAATCGACAGTATAGTGACATTGAAATAATATTATTCCTGTATTAGTGGCAAATTCTGCTTTATTCCATTGAAGCTCTCCCTCTCCCTCAGTGACACTGAGGCATTCTCACCTCGTCCAGACCAAGGATGAATGTGTACATGGGTTTCATTGTATAAAACAGTAAACAGACTAAAGGTTGTTCCTATGAAATTTAGTGCTCATGTAGAGAACAGTTTTGCAACTAAACTAGCTTCAGTGACGAAAGTTTAATTACAACTAACCTCTACAACAACTACGAAACGCTATCAGCAGGCACAGACAGAAAGTAAGCATTTATATCATCGGACTACATTGCGAGTTCTTCTATCGCCTGTTCCTGAGGTCGGGGGTTCACCACACCACATTAAAAGAGTTAATATGTGCAGCAGCTGGATTACTGAAGAGTGCACCCACATTCATGAAACTAACCTAATGTGTGCTTTGAGTATGTGTAGTGTATATCATCAGTATCTGAAGCAGAACGTTGTTAAAATAACATAAATATATTTCCATAACAAATCAAATATAATATCACGGAAGCCTTAATAATTAATCAACATTTACTTTATAAATTTGTAGCAAATGGAAGAACACATATTTATTTTATAAATTTGTAGCAAATGAAAGAAGAGATCACTAGGTTTGTTTCCGGCTAGTTGGTATTACAATGGCTGTAGCTGTAGAAACGGTGCAGTATATTCTGTGCTATCGCCAAACAACGTACACGGAGTATTGCTGCATTGTTTTCTTTCTTTATTTTATTTATTTTTTTCTGAGTCATCAGTCTTCCAACTGGTTTTATGTGGCCCGTCGCGAATTCCTCTCTCTTCTGACAACCTTTTAGTCTCATGGAGGCAGTTGCACTCTATGTGCTCAATTATTTCTGCTACTTGTCATAACTTTGGTCTTCCTTCGATTTAATCTCAATCCATATTCTGTACTCATTAAACTGCTCATTTTATTCAACATATCCTGTCACTCCTCTTCACTTTCAACCGAAGATAGCAACGTCGTCAGCAAATATTTTCATTGATACAATTTGATTACTCTATTATTTCCGTCATTGGCTTGTTCGACGTGTAGATTGAAGAGCAGGAGCGAGAGAATACATCTTTACGTTACAGCCTTTATAATCTGAGCATATCTTTCTTCGTCTTCCACTCTTATTGTTCCTTCCTCCCTCTTGTACGTATTGTATGTTACCTATTTCCCCCATAGCTTAACCCATACCTTTCACAGAATTTCGAACATTTGCACCATTTTAAAATGTCGAACACTTCTTCCAGGTCAACAAACCCTTTGCAAATATCTCGATCATTCTTCAGTCTTGCCTCCATTATCAACCGCAACGTCTGAACTGCCTCTCTGGTGCCTTTACCTGTCCTAAAGCCTAACTCGTCGTTATCCAAAAGATCTTCTTTCCCATTCTTCTGTAGCTGGTAGTGCGATAGTTTTCGCACTTGGCCGTTCTTGCAATCATCGGCATTGTGTGGAAATCCGAAAGTAGGATGGCTTATCGCACACTCATACATTCCACACAACAACGTGAACAGTCGTTTTGTAGCCTCTTCCCAAAATGATTTTAGAAATTCTGAAGAGATTTTATTTATCGGTTCTGCCTTATTTGATCTTAAGGCTTCCAAATATTTTTTTAAAATTGTTATTTTAATGATAGAAATCCTATCTCTTCCATGTAGACTCCTGTTTCCTTCAAGTCATCAGACAAGTCTTTCCCTCGTAGAGACCTTCAGAGTACTCGTCCATCTATCCGCTCTCTCCTTTGCATTTAAGAGTGGAACTCCCATTGCACACCCAATGTTACCACCTTTGCTTTGACTTTCCTATACGCTGAATGCGTCCTTCCTACAATCATTTCATTTAAAAGCCATTTCGCCTTAGCTTTCACACGCCCGCTGTTTATTTCGTTCCTTAGTGTCTTGCAAATCTGTATTACTGAATTTCCGTGAACATTCTTGTACTTCGTCTTTTCTCGGACTATCTGAAGTGTTTCACATGTTATCCGAGTTTTTCCGCAGTTGCCTTCCTTGTAACTAAGATTTTGATTTCAAATTGTTCAAATAGCTCTAAGCACTATGGGATTTAACATCTGAGGTCATCAATCCCCTAGATTTAGAACTACGTAAACTTAACTAATCTAAGGACATCACACACATCCATGCCCGAGACGGGATTGAAACCTGCGACCGCAGCAGCCGCATGGATCTGGACTGAAGCCCCTAGATCCATTCGGCTACAGCGTCCGGCGATTTTGATTTCAACTCCTGCAATTGCCCTCTTTAGAGATGTCCATTCTTCTTCAGCTGTACTGCCTACTGAGCTCTTCCTTGTCGCAGTGACTGTAGCTTCAGACAACGTCAAGCGTATCTCTTCATTTCTTATACTTACCTATCACAGGCCGGCCGCGGTGGTCTCGCGGTTCTGGGCGCGCAGACCGGAACCGTGCGACTGCTACGGTCGCAGGTTCGAATCCTGCCTCGGGCATGGATGTGTGTGATGTCCTTAGGTTAGTTAGGTTTAAGTAGTTCTAAGTTCTAGGGGACTGATGACCACAGCAGTTGAGTCCCATAGTGCTCAGAGCCAGCCCCTATCACACTTGTTTATGCACTGATTCTTCTAAACTAGCCTCTTCAGATTACTCTCCATCAATAACAAATAGTTATCTAACTCTTACCTGCTCCTTGGTATCCTTTAAAAAACAATATCTGTTTTCGGAATCTCGGATCCACCATAGTGTAATCAAATTGAAATCTCCCCGTACCTCCTGATCGTTTTCAAGTATACGTCCTACTCTTGTGATGCTTGCAAGAAATTCGCTATCACTAATTCGTATGTATATTGCTACAAAAGCTCAAAAGAGAAATGTAGAGGCTCAATCTTGATATAGTAGGGGTCAGTGAAGTGAAATGGAAAGAAGACAAGAGTTTCCGGTCAGACGAAAACAGGGCAATATCAACGGCAGCAGATAATGGTATAAGAGGAGTAGGATTCGTTATGAACAGGAAGATAGAGCAAAGAGTGAGTCACTTTGGAACGTTCAGTAACAGTGATGTTCTTGTCAGAATCGACATCAAACCAACACCGACGTAGCAAGCTGAAGACTAAGAGATAGAGGAAGTATATGAGGATACTAACAGGATAATACTGTATGTAAAGGAGATTAAATTGCAATAGTCAGGTACTGTAAGGGAAGGAGTAGAAGAAAAGATTGCACAAAAAAATGGGCTTGGGACAAGCAATGAGAGAGGAGAAAGACCAGTTGAGTTCTGTAATCTATGTCAGCTAGTATTAGCGAATGCTCTGTTCAAGATTCACAGGAGGAGGAAGTATATTTTCAAAAGGCCCGGTGATACGGGAAGATTTCAGTTAGATTACATCATCGTCAGGCAGAGATTCTGAAATCAGGTAACAGACTGTAAGACAAACCCAGGAGCAGTTATAGACTTAAATCACAATTTAGTGGTGATAAGGGGTGGGCTGAAGTTTCAGAGATTAGTCAGGAAGAATCAATATGTAAACAAGTTTAATACAGAATTATTAATGAATGACGAGATAATCTTGAAGTTCTCTAAAGATGTATATATACGGCAATAAGGAAGAGCTCAGTAGCCAGCAGAGTTGGAGAGGAATGAAAATCCCTAAAAACGGCCATCACAGAAATTGGAAAGAAAAACACAGGTACAAAGGAGGTAACTACGAAGAAACCATAGATAACATAAGAAATACTTCGGTTGATCAATGAAAGAAGGAAGAACAAAACTGTTCAGATGGAGTAAGAAACGCATAAATTCAAGTCACTGACGAATGAAACAAATGGGAAGTGCACGGAATTTAAGGGGAAAAGCCTGCATGAAAAATGTGAAGATATAGAAAAAGAAATTACTGTTGGAAGGACTGCCTCAGCAGATAGGAAAGTCAAAGCAACCTTTCTGTGAAATTAAAATCATGGTTGGTAACGTTAAGAGAGTAACAGGAACTCTTGTTTAATGCAGAAGAAGGAGTGGATAGGTGGAAATAGTGCATCGGAAGCCTCTATGAGAGGGAAGACTTGTCTGATGTGATAGAAGAAGAAACAGGAGTGAGGCACTGTATCGGATAAACAAAAGGTTTCTAAAGCTAGGTATATTTTTTTTATTTAACTAAGGCATTTGCTTGTGTTGATAACAAAATATTGCTCCAGAAGTTGGACCATTACAGAATACGGGGAGTAGTTCACAATGGGTTCGCCTCTTACTTTAGCAACAGACAGCAGAAGATCATTATTCACAATATTCAGAATGGCTGTGATGTGGGGTACAGTCAAGTGGGAGGTGCCCCAGGGATCAGTTCTGAGGCCACTCCTCTTCCTTCTCTATATAAATCATATGCCCTCTAGTGTTATGGGTGACTCTAAAATAGCTCCGTTTCCTGATGACACTAGCTTCGTAGTAAAGTATGTGGTGTGCAACATTGGCTGGGTTTCAAATTGTGCACTTCATGACCTAAGTTAAATGCATGTTGAAAATAAAGTAATGCTAAATCACAGTAAGACTCAATTTTTACAGTTTCTAACACGCAATTCAACAGAACCTGACGTTTTGATTTCACAGAATGGGCATATTTCTAGTAAAACTGAACAGTTCAAAGTTCTAGGTGTTCAGACAGACAGTAAACTGTAGTGGAAAGCCCACGTTCAGGGTCTTGTTCAAAGACTTAATGCTGCCATATTTACTATTAGAACGGTATCTGAAGTGAGTGATCGTCCGACACGAAAGTTAGTCTGCTTTGCTCATTTTCATTCGCTTATGTCTTATGGTATTATATTTTACGGTAACTCCTCCCTTCCTAAGAGGATGTTTTTGGCTCAGAAATGGGAGGTTTGGGCAATAAGTGGTGTTTGTTCATGAACCTCTTGTTGACCCCTGTTCACGAGTCTGGGTGTTTTGACATTGGCCTCTCAATATATATATTCCTTGGGTCATTGTTTCTTGACAATATTAGGTTACTCCCAAGAATAAATAGCGTACACTCAGTTAATACTCGGCAGAAATCAAACCTGCATTTGGATCGGACTTCCTTAACTGTTGTACAGAAAGGTGTGCTGCGTCGATTTTCAATAAGCTCCCAATCGAATTAAAAAATCTTAGCAATAATCTACCCGCTTTCAAATCGAAACTGATAAGTTTCCTCATGGTTCACTCCTTCTATTCTGCCGAGGAGTTCCTTGAAAAATGAAGCTGATTCCTGTTGTATTGCTGATTGCGTTTATTTAAACTTATGGATTGACATTTATCGGGTTCACAAACACTTTATTTTTATATGTTATTACATTTATGTTGTAATTTCATGGACTTGACACGTTCCATGACCTTTACGATTTTCTCCTCAATTTGGTCCTGCGAAACTTGACGTGTAAATAAAAAAAATTAGAAGAGATAGAGCATCCAGTATTAGAACCAGAATTTAAAAGAGCTTCGGAGGATTTGTGATCAAATAAGGCAGAAGTGATAGATAACATTCCATTAGAATTTCTAACATCATTTGTGGAAATGGCAACAAAACGAATATTCACGGTGGTGAGTAGAATGTATGAGTCTGGCGACATACCATCTCATTTTCGGAGAAATATCATCCACATATTTCCGAAGACTACAAGAGATGACAAGTGCGAGACTTATCTGCTTAACAGCTCATGCATTCAAGTTGCTGACAAGAACAATATGCAGAAGAATTGAAAAGATGATGTCTTGGATGATGCGAAGTTTGGCTTTAGGAAAGGTAAAGGCACCAGAGAGGAATTTCTGCTGTTGTGATTAATAATGGAAGCATAACTAACGAAAATCAGGACACGTTCAAATGATTTGTCGGACTGCAATAAACGTCCGACAATGTAAAATGGTGCAAGATATCCGAAATTCTGAAAAATATGAGTAAGCTGTAGGGAGAGACGGGTAATATACAATATGCACAGAAGCCGTGAAGGAATAATAAGAGTGGGAGGTCAAGAACGAACTGCTCGGTTTAAAATCGTTGCATGACAGGAATGTCGCCTTTCACCGTTATTGTGTAATCTGTACATCGAAGAAGCAATGATTCCTTTTTTTAGAGTCATCAGTCTTCTGACTGGTTTGTTGCGGCCTCCACGAATTGCTAACGCCCCCCCCCCCCCTTTCCCTTCATCGCACAGTAGTACTTGCAACCTACCTCCCCACTTATTTGCTGGCTATATTTCAGTCTCTTTCCCCCTCTACAGTTTCTGCCCTCTACAGCTCCTTCTAGTAGCATGAATGTTATTCCCTGATGTCTTAACAGATGTTCTGCCATCCTGTCCGTTCTCATTTTCAATATTTTTCACATATTCCTTTCCTCTCCACTTTCGCGCAGAACATCCTCTTTCTTTACCTTATCAGTCCACCTAATTCTCAACATTCGTCTGCAGCACCACATCTCAAATGCTTCGATTCTCTTCTGTTCCGGTTTTCACCCAGTCCATGTTTCATTGGCATACAATGCTGTACTCCAGATCTACAAGAAATTTTTTCCTCAAGTTAGGGCCGATATTTGATATTAGTAGACTTCTCCTGGCCATGAATGCCCTTTTTGCTATTGCTAGTCTACTTTTGATGTCCTCTTTTCTCCGTCCATCATTGGTTATTTAATTGCCTAGGTAGCAGAATTCATTAACTTCATGTACTCCATGACCTTAAAACCTTCTACTAAGTTTCTCGCTACTCTCATTTGTGCTGCTTCTCATTACTTTCGTCTTTCTTAGATTTAATCTCAATCCATATTCTGTACTCATGAGACTGTTAATTCTATTCAGGATATCGTGTAATCCATTTCACCTTCACTGAAGTTAGCAATGTCATCAGTGAATCGTATCATTGATATCCTTTCATCTTGGATTTTAATTCCATCGCTGAACCTTTCTTTTATTTCCATCATTGCTTCTTCTATGTACAGATTGAACAATACTGGCGGAAAAATACTACCGTGTCTCACACGCTTTTAATCATAGCATTTCGTTCTTGGTCCTCCACTCTTATTATTCCCTCTTGGCTCTTCTACATATTATATTTTCTCCGTTGCCCTATAGTTTACCCCTTTTTTCAGAATGGTGAACATCTTGCACAATTTACATTACCGAACGCTTTTTCCAGGTCGACAAACCGTATGAACGGGTCTTGATGTTTCATTAGTCTTGTTTCCAATATCAAATGCAACGTCAAAATTGCGTCTCTCGTACCTCTACCTTTCCTAATGCCAAACTGATCGTCATATGACACATTCCCATTTTTCTTTTCCATTTTTCTGTATATTCTTCTTGTCAGCATCTTGGACGCATGAGATGTTAAGCTGATTGTGGGATAATTCTCGCACATGTCAGTTCTTGCAGTCTTCGAAACTATGTGGATGATATTTCTCCGAAAATGAGATGGTATGTCGGCAGGCTCATACATTCTGCTCACCAACGTGAATAGTCGTTTTATTACCACTTCCCTTAAGGATTTTAGAAATTATGGTGGGATGTTATCTTTCCCTTCTGCCTTACTTGATCATAAGTCCTTCAAATATCTCTTATCTTCTTATTCTAATACTGGATCCTCTATCCCTTCCAAATTGACTCCTGTTTCTTCTTCTATGATATCAGGCAAATCTTCCCTATCATAGAGGCCTTCAATGTACTCTTTCTAGCTACCCACTCTCTTCTCTACATTTACAGTGGAATTACCGAAGCACTTTTATAATTACCACTATCGCTTCTAATTTCACCGAAAGTTGTTTTGACTTTGCTATATGCTGAGGCACTCCTGCAATCGCTTCTTATTCACATTTTTGAGGCACTTATTTCGTCTTAGCTTCCGTGCGGTTCCTGTTCATTTCATTCGCAGAGACTTGTATTTCTGCATTCCTGAATTTCCTTGAATATTTTTGTACTTCCTTCTTTCAACGATCAACTGCAGTATTTCCTTATTTACGCAATTTTTCTACGCAGTTAACTTTCTTGTGTCTATGTTTATCTTTCCAACTTCTATGACTGCCCTTTTCAGAGGTTTCCATTTCTCTTCAACTGTACTGCTGTATCTACAGCCATAGAGCACTTAAAACCGTATCTCATCATTCCATTTCGTATCCCACTTCTCTACGTATTGATTGTTCCTGACTAATATCTTAGACTTCAGCCTACTCTACATCACTGCTACATTGTGAACTGAGTCTATATCTGCTCGTGGATACGCCTTACAATCCAGTATCTGATTTCGGAATCCTCGTCTGACCATTATGTAATCTAGCTGAAATCTTCCCGTGTCAACCGGCATTTGTAAAGTATACCTCCTCCTCTTGTAAATCATGAACATAGTATTCGCTATTATCAGCTGAAATTTATTACAGAACTCAATTGGTCTTACCCCTCTCTCATTCTTGTTACCAAGCCCATATTTTCGTGTAATCTTTCCATCTACTCCCCCCCCCCCTCCCTACAACTGAATTCCAGTACCCCATGACTATTATATTTTCGTATTCTTTTACGTGCTGTGTTACCCTGTCAATATCTTCATATACTTTCTCTAGCTCTTCATATTTGCTTGCGACGTCGGTATGTATACCTGAACCATCGTCATCGGTGTTAGTTTGCTGTCGATTCTGATGGGAACAACCCGATCACTGAACTATTCACAGCGACATATCCTCTGCTATTCATAACGAATCCTATTCCTGTTATACCATTTTCTGTTGCTGTTGATATTACCCTATATTCTTCCGACCAGAAATCATTGTCTTCTTTTCATTTCGCTTCACTGACCCGCACTATATCTAGATTGGACCTTTGCATTTCCCTTTTCATATTTCTTATCTTCCCTACTAGGTTCAAGCTTCTGACATCCCACGTTCCGACTCGTAGAAGGTTATCCTTTCGTTGGCTGTTCAATATCTCTCATGATCACCTCTCTTTGGCAGTCCCCTTCTGGAGATCCGAATGGGGCACAATTACGGAATGTTTTGCCAGTGGAAGGATCATCGTAACACTTTTTCAAGTACAGGCCACGTGTCCTGTAGATACACGCTACGTGTCTTTAATGCAGTGGTTTCCATAGCCTTCTGCATCCTCATACCGTTGATAATTGCTGATTCTTCCACCTATAAAGATAGTTTCCCACCCGAAAGCCAAGAGAGTGCCCTGAACCTCTGTCCGCTCCTCCGCCATCTTTGACCAGGCTGTCTGCAGAATGAGGGTGACTTCTTATGCCGGAAGTTTTCGGCCGCAATTTCTGATGATTTTTATCAAATATTTGAGCGGTGTCGGTTTTCGAACTCGGGGCCGAAGACATTTTGATTACTAATCGAAGATACTACCCACAGACCACGGGTGCATGGTATATCATGTTTAAACGGAACAGTAGTAAGTAAAATCTTCCATGAACTATGAGTCCAGAGATCCTTTAATTCTACTCGACGTTCATCTCGTGAATTGGCGACCCCTTAGGCCAGGTCTAGATAATGCAACCTGCCGAACAGCTTTTTTGCGGTTGAGGTATTTGTATCAGCGATTACCAACCGGCAGCGTTGTCGCAATGGCCTCTGGTAGAGCATACACGTGAGAGTGACTTCTAATCCACTGAGTGAGCAACTGCCGCATCTTGCAGTGCAGAGAGCTAGAGAAATAAAATAACATAGAGTAAAAGAATCATTCGAAAAAATCAATGGTCAAAAGACGCGAAATATTTCTTTTACATAACGTACTGTGGGGGGAATGCAAGGCAGGTGGTAACTCGTTGCTATACCAGACCCGAACATTGGAGCGAGGCAGATAGCGCAGAAACTGATATGTATAAAAGAGCGATGTGTCGTTTATGACCTTGTACATCTTCCGCGAGCTTCAATGCAGTGAAGAGAAAATAAACTGGCAAAGCACCTGATTAAGTAAAGTTCCATTGCACTTGACTCTGCAAAAATTTTACAAGTGGTCCTCAATAAGTAATGCAACACATTTCTTCCTCGGGAAGTTTCGGTAGGAAAAAAAAAGCGGAATTAGCTGTGGGACATAGTAGAATATTCCCGATTCACCCAGTACAGGTTCATAAAGTTCCGATATGTGGTGGCTCTATATTTAAACTTCAAAATGGCGTCTGTCGCAAAGGCACATTCGAAACAGAGAGTTGTCATTGAGTTTTTTCCATCAACGTGAGTGATCATCGTTATTTTATGTAGATGTATTACACCTATACCATAAAAATATAATATATCATTGCTGTGAGCAGAGTGTCTCTAGTGAAGTGCAACTAGAATGGAGATATATCGCGATTCAATCCCTGTATCAGTGCCAGAACATTATTCAACATGTGACATGTGAGGGATATGGGTAAGAATCCTTAAATATAGAACATGTGATGTGAGATTGACATCCTTGTAACATTCTTGTAATGTGTCGCTGACAGTTATTAAGCTGCATCCTGGCAAACAAACTGAGCCTGGATACTTTATACGGGCGACACTTTTGCTTACACTGTGTAGGTGGGTTATGATGCTGGGAAGAAACACATTATCCATGGATCAAACATGCTGTATGGCTTTCTGAGCGCCTGTCTGTAATTGGTGTAATAGAAAAACATTTCACGTATAATATTTGCCGGAACAGAGATGCGAAAGCTACCAGGAGACATGGGCTTAATATTGCAAAGTATCCCTACCCTCATTATGCTACTGTGAGAGTTTCCAGCACTACTCACTTGCGTGAAACCTGCTTGCAGGAAGAGGTGCTAGTAATTTTCATCCCATGTAGGCAAGTTTTTGTGTTAAATGTTGACCTCCGATTTCTTTATGTGCTGTTTGCCAAAGACCTATTTCAGCTACAGTTAGAGAATTTTGTATGAATAACCATTATTTTATTATAATGTTGTCAAGAAACGAGCATATGTACCCATGAAGACATACTAATAAACATGTTAATGATAGGTGACACACTGTGAAGTGCTGTCATCAAAATATGGTATAGTCTGAAGTTTCCATGCATACAAACGGGATGGTTCTCCACGAATGTAAAATTAAAATGAGATGTGACTCCATATTATTATTATTACAGTCCGACCGACCCTCCTCCTAGATTACATTGCGTTCATGAGATGATCTAGGGCGACTTTTATTTTCTGTCACACTGGAAGTTGGTGTATATTTGGTATGTAGACTGACAGCCGATGTGTCACTAGAGAGATCGTACATCACCTCTTCTTTTTTCATAAGTGTTCATATTTATTGCTTCATCACAAGCCCAGACTTATGTTGGAAACTGATTGCACAACTGCCTTAGCTTTCAAATCCATTTGTCGTGTGGATGGGTCGGTGAAGACATTCTGTAGTTAGGAGTCTCTAATGCATTTTTTTTTTTTTTTTGCTTCAGGATAGATGTGTATCATGTTATCATGTATTGATTAAATTAGCATGCTACGACTACAACAGTAACAAACTACTATTTTCCACTATATGTCTCACGTTATAAGTACACTGGGAATCCAAAATAAACTCTCAAGTCTTGTGCATGGAATACACATTATAAAAATTTCAGAGACATGTAAATTTTTACCGACAGGTATTGCAGCACATTGGCCTGATCCTAGCTCTCTCTCCCTCTAGACTCATGTGATTAGTAGACATAAAATCATCGTTAATGAGGTATTAGCTATCGAACCTAACTCAGAGAGCTACTGTCTACAGAATTTGATGGATGGAAATAAGATAGTTGATTTTTTTATACATCAGTAAAACCATAGATCGAGTGTTGTAATTCATCACATTTAGAAAACGGTAGTGACGGTTGTTTCGCCACTTCACTGCCTGATTCCTCTATAACACCTGCATCGACCACATATACGTGTCCAGATTGCTTTGCAATCTGAATAAACCATCACCACCATCTATTTCCACTCTCGACGTGTCCACCACTGTGTATTATGTGGTGGGAGAGGAGGAATCGGCGTTGATTTCACATAAGGTATGCAGCTCATTGTCTTGTGAACCCACTTAGGTAGTTCATCTTCATACCTTTCTGCCGCACAGCAGTCATTTATTGTACTATATTCCTTCTTATACATCTCCTAATTGTAGGTTAATTTGAATAAATTGCCACTCGCTCTTATATTATCATTATCTCCCAGTCTCGATTAAGGTGAATGAGAATACAATCCTCTGATGCTTGCAGAAAATACACCTGGATTTACACAGGATCAAATTTATGACCTCTTCATTGATTTTTTATTACCTCAGTAGTTATATTTACGACTGCCCCCCCCCCCCAAAAAAAAATGTGTGGTACAATGACAAGAACAATTTGTATAGAATCTGAAAGCTGGACGAAATAAAATCTGAATTCAACATTTCTTCAGTTACTTAAACTGTTTGCCAACATGAATAATGTAACTACGTATGACTTGTAGCGTACCACACATCAAATGCTACAGAACCATTAAATTCTCATACAAGATGAGGGACTATTATTAGATACATTTACCATCACATCATTTAAAATGCAAATTGTTTTAACACAGTTAAGTAGTAGGAATTTAGTTTTCTTTAAGACAATATAAGAATTCCGAAGTTTCAGAATTTATGTCAAATTTTAAACTTCACAGTAAAAGATTCAGTGTTTAAGTTTCTTAGTTGAACTTGGAATTTCAACATCTAAAACTTCAGCTGCTTGTTTTCCCAGTTATATACTCATTCTTCTTATTACCTTTGACTTCTTTTTTTTCTTGGACTGTTCTTTTTTTAACCTGGTCCACTTCATTTTCATCAGATTCCTTCTTTTGTAAGGCTTTTACATTTTTTGATATTCATCATGCCTTGTATCACTATTTTTCTTAAAGTCCACATTCAGTTGTTTCTCACTATTAAGTAAACCACCAAAGGATAATATTGCATTTTAAACACTTCTTTCTGCAAGAACTGAATTTTCTTCTAAGTTACCAACTAAATCTTGTTTGTTAACAGAAACGCCTCTTTTAACTGCAGGACTTCCATGAAACATGCATAACTGCTTCTACATGAACGTGATGTATTGCTTCAGTGCAACTGCCACTGGAAAGTTTCTCAGAACGGTGCTCTGCGTAACCTCAGGAGATAATCATGAGCCATCTTTGCCTTACTTCAATTTCGAAGAACTTGTCTCAGCAGTTTTTAGATACAGACATTGCAAAATAGCTGTGCACTCATTTCTGTTTATTTCTTGTTAGTAGCAGTGGAACCAAATCTGATATATGCATCCAAGCATATTTTATGAATACAGTATTTGGTAACACCAACAGTAAGTAATTTTCTAAGATTTCTCGCGTACTCCATAACAGTCTTCTTTATGAACTGAGAAGCAGTGCTATACACACTAAAATGAACAAATCTTTGTACAAAAGGGGGCTGAGAGAGTCGTTTGACTGATAGTTAACAACTCCTCAAGTTCGATTTATAATGATAAAACCAACTCAAGTACAGCATAAAGGAATTGGTCTTCTGATTGAGTAAAATTTTTTTTTAAGTTCTTACATTCTTGTGGTCATTTATGTAATTCAGCAATATGCTACCTGAACTATGGAATAAGTTAAAGTGCTCTCTTAGTGACTTCATTATTTCCAAACCATCCTGTAGAACAAAATCGGAGAGAAAACTTTGAAAATGCAATGATGTTTGAGAAGGTTGCCCTGCTTGAAGGAAGAATCCGTCATAAAGTAGGAGATCACTCTAAGAAATTCATGACCATTCCAACCACATTTATTATGATCAATTTTCAAAGCTCCATTCACTACAAGAAATGAGAAGGTGCTACAATAAATCGGTAGGTTACCTTCATCACTGTTTAGAAATGCTTGCACATCAAGCAACATCTTCTTAGGTGAAAACTCAAGTACCATTCAGACTCTCCAGAAAACTTGACTACAACTCAGAACATGTAGCAGAATTAAAAAAGCATAGGTGTTTAATATCTTGTATATACAGTCTGATTTTATTCATCCAGAAATAAACCGCTAAATCAATCTGTCCGTTTTGGACAACGCTGTTTAAATTTTCATGATATGACACACAAAATAATCCAACTTCACTGACTGTATTAGTAGCTAGGAGTTCCAGGAAATGAGGGTCCAGTCCACAAGTCTGTTGATATACTTTCCGGGATGTGAGGTCGTGGTCCAAGAACTTTTCTGCTCCTTACGTTTCGTCCAGGACTGCGCTGGACTTCCTCAGAGGCGCTGCTCCGCTGAGTCGGCAAGACTCAGCGGAGCAGCGCCTCTGAGGAAGTCCAGCGCAGTCCTGGACGAAACGTAAGGAGCAGAAAAGTTCTTGGGCCACGACCTCACATCCCGGAAAGTATATCAACAGCCATGTCACACGGTCGTGTAAGCCTTCATTCTACAACCAGTCCACAAGTAATTATATATGGCAATTTATCCTTGTTTAAGTGAATATTTTTGGCAATCATGCTGTCAAAAATCATGACTTGCAATAGTTCCCTTGTATTTACAGAACTTCGTATTGAAGAGTGAGACATTAACATATTCACGGTCAAGATAATTTAAAATGTTACCATATCATCAGTAATTAAAATGATGTTTCAATGAGTTTGTTGAGGAACGCCTCCAACTAAAGTTCTAGAGGTTTTAGCAGGAGTAGATGATGGTAATTGATTATTGCCATTCAAATTCTGTTCAAAAGAAACTTGTGACTATGGTGGCACTGCTTTTACTACAGCAAAAGGCAACTTGTTTTGTCGTGATAAACTAGTAATAAATGAACTAGTGTTGAATGTCTCTTTCCTCTTTCATGTGTGTTTACACATGAAATGAGACTGGCAATACAATCAGCGTTTGCATAAGATACAACTTGATTTACTTTTATTCCTTTCTACCGGTTGAGGAAACACATTTCACAACTTTGAATCATCATGCTGCAGCTGTTTGTTATTGAAACTGCACTTCTTAGGCATTCTGAAAAATTTATGAGTCAATTACTTCAGTTTTCAAACAATGTAAAGCCCTGGGTGGAACAACAACAATATTACGAAAAGGACAGACTGATATTCACCATATAGT
The DNA here is from genome assembly GCF_023864345.2 of Schistocerca serialis cubense. Lineage (NCBI taxonomy): Eukaryota > Metazoa > Arthropoda > Insecta > Orthoptera > Acrididae > Schistocerca > Schistocerca serialis. The sequence goes on along the minus strand of NC_064638.1, from coordinate 237,306,969 downwards.
GGAAATGTTGAAAAGCAGATGGGCACAGCAAAAGGATTGCTAAACCAGTGAGCATTCGGCCAAAAAGCCTTCTTCTGAATTAGGCAACGCACACACACACACACACACACACACACACACACACATTCACACGAATGCAACACTCACGTATGACCATTGTCTCTGGTTGCCAAAGACAGAGTGCGGCTTCCAGAGGCAGTGATCATGTGTGTCAGATAGCATGTGCGTGACTCTGGCCTCGACAGCCAAAGACAGTGGTCATGCGTGTGAGGGTTGTATTTGCGTGACTGTGTGTGTATGTGTGTGTGTGTGTCGGTTTTGTCTGACTCAGAAGAAGCCATTTTGGCAGAAAGTTTACTTGTTTAGCAGTCTTTTTGTTATACCTATCTGCGACTCGCCATTTCCAGATTCCTAAAAGAATATATCAGAGAAACCTACTAATTACTCTGCATACAGATGATCAATGAGCGATTGTATGAGAGGGTGGTGGAACTGAGGTTCGACCTTTCATCACTTAAGCATGGACCAATGAACACGACCAAAAATTCCATTTTAATTGAAAGAGGTAAACATTTCTCTGGGATAAATAAACAACACTCTCTTCACGTTGCAATATTACTGGATGCCTAGCTTAAGTAAGAGATTTCGTATTTATGCGACTTTTCGTCTCTGAGCTAAGGTGTTCTCCCTGAAGCCCTCATTACACTGAGACGATCACAAGAGAAAGCAAGCAAATGCCCATTCACGCGAACTGTGTGAGAGTATTCGCTAGCGTGCACAATTCATATTTGTACCCATTTAGACGGGAGTAAAGGGAAGAGAATACGAGATAACCGAGCAGCCATGGTGTGTTTGGTGTTTTTTCGTATTTCTGCTTGAGTAATACGTGACCAGATAAAAGAAATGTAGGAGAAGCAGATGCCAGACAGATTCACAGGAAGAGAAATTAGCTATTGTATGGAAATATATATACAGTCATTTTTCCCTCGCTCTATTTGCGGTGGAACAGTAAAGGAGAGGACTGGTAGTGGTAGCACGTACCCTCCGTCACGCGCCGTACTGTGGATTGCGGAGTATCAATGCAGAATGAGATTTAGTAGAACCTTAAGGGACCATAACTCATCCACTAAAGATGTAGTCTTACTCATCAGTCTAGGGTCCATACCGGGTGGGACTGATAGAAGAGAGACGAGAAGAGCCAACGAAGAGTGGCGCGTTTAATCACGGAATCATTTAGTCAGCTTGAGCAACATAGGCAACGAGAATGATTATGTCATTATGAATTTTTAATTTTAATTAGCATTACAAATACTTACTCATAGCTGTTCACGAATCTTGTGCTTTTCACTCCATTCCCAACTGATGCTGGCATGTAACCAGTTGGGCGTTTGCATAGTTAATGATGAATTTCATATACATTACATACTCATGTGTACTTATTCTGTTCTGTTACTGAAATATTGTTATTGAAACATTATTATTAATCTTCTTCTAACAAAAGTGATATTGCCATTGCCATTATTGTCAATTTCGATATTTTCTACGAGAAAATATATATATATATGAGATACACTGCAGTTTAGTTACAAAGTACACAACAGTATAGTCAACACCGGTTAATAGTACACTGTACCAGTGGCAATGAACATTGACAAATCAATGGAGGTCATAACCTTCCAACAGCTGCTGGCTGCTGTATTTGTTTTTAAGTTTTATTGCTTCATGTCACTTGGTACATCAACGTGTTGCAAAATACATGTAGCATAATAATATTAATTTACTGCGAGCAACAGTATTTCTACATCACAACTTCATAACTAGTCCTGTTTGTCAAACGTATTAATTTTTAAATTTCTATTGAAGGTTCTAATTTTCAAAGAAATTGTTTTCTTGATGTCAGGTTTTCATTTTGCAAGCACTTTAAATTTCCGGTTGCTCATTCAATGTCCAATAGGGAAATGCTTATGAATCAAAACTGCTTATAGCATTCATTTTGCTCGCAGTAAATTAATATTATTATGCTACATGTATTTTGCAACACGTTGATATACCAAGTGACATGAAGCAATAAAACTTAAAAACAAATACAGCAGTCAGCAGCTGTTGGAAGGTTATGACCTCCATTGATTTGTCAATGTTCATTGCCACTGGTACAGTGTACTATTAACCGGTGTTGACTATATTGTTGTCTACTTTGTAACTAAACTGCAGTGTCGCTATCTATATTTTGTTTCGCAGTTTACATTGTTTTTCATTATTTAACATGACAATACCAACAGTGAAATCAATTTCAATACCACAAGGTATTTAACTGACGATTACATTCGACGTGCACATGCTGCTTTCGTGTAAACTCAAAGCACAAATTTTTGTTACATGCACTACTAACTTACAGTACATGAAGGTGAAGCGTGTTCCAACCGCCCCCTCCTCCCCCCCCCCTTTAGAACTCACACACATACACTTCCCATCTTTCCTTGACAAACACTGTAGCCATCCCTACTACCTACACTTGACAGGTGCCTAGGTACAGTCTGCAAGTACTACTAATATGGCTTGGGAAATGTTTTGTCTAGCGGGAAATCTGATCGTCTTCATCGCCTTCAAATCGAGATTAAAATTGCAAAAGGTTTATATTAATCATTAAAAACCTTTAAGTAGAGGTCTTTCCAGAAATGAGACAGATTAAGAGAAGTGGGAGTGGACAAGAATTAAAGAAACAGCTCTTCTAACTGATATTGCTCCAGCAACACATGAGATGGCAGCACCGTCATGGGCAGATCTATGCCATTAGCACTAGGTGGATACAGTGTATACAGCTCAACAAAGCCACACCTCCAAATATCTCCATCCTCACCAACCACTCCAGGTTGCCAACTATAGTAGCAGAGGCTTTGCTAACATGGCTAGCACAGATGGACATGCAAGTCCTCTACAGATCATAAAGAACTTTCAGGTTTCTGGTGAACTGTTATACATAGAATGTGATTCAAAACTATGTTTACAAACTGACGTGGCACATTGTTCATACAACAAGGATCAGTAATGACGTAGGAAACATAGATCACAAAGGCCATCTGCGGCTACTAAATGGCCTTACTGTTTACTCACATGCTACAAATGGACACCCACTAAAGGAGATGCTCAAAGCTTTCTCCTGATGCATCGAGACATGCTTCATACCAAGTGTGAGATGAACGGTGCTCCATCTCAAAGATACCTGGTGTAACCCGTAGGCATCCTGTTGCCACAACAATCCTGTCCACTAGATACTCTTGTGACATAACAGGTGTTTCATACACAAGTCCTTCCAAGGGACAGATTGGGTCATCGTGGCGGCCATGCGACTGGCCCACCACGACCAATCCAGCAGATCTTAGCACCGCAAAATCCCATGGTAGACAGATAAGTGTGACTAACTGATAAATTCAGACAATAGGCGTGGCAAAATTGGTTGTGTAACAAAAATCAAAAGACCCTGGAAGATCTCAAAGATACCAGGAAAACAGTCACAAAAGCAATACCAACAATCTGTAAACAACACGAAGACAAAAAATTGCAAGACCTAGAAGATGATTTCAAGAAAAACACTTCCCAAAATTTCTACAGAGTATTCAAACAAAAATTAACAAAGTACTCTCCTCCATCACTCCAATTCAAAAATGAGCATTGGGAAATTGCCCATACCAACACCGAAAACTGTGAAATTCTTGCAAAATACTTTTCTAAAATACTGAATTGTGGAAAGCCTGCAGAAAATTTAAGTTCCGTCATACACAAGGAGATTAAAGAAATAATTCAGTCACTGAAAAACAACAAAGCATGAGGCAAAGACCAAAGCATCGCAGAACTATAGAAAAATGCAGAAGAAAATTTTATTAGAAAACTCAAAGAAATTATAGATGAAATCTGGAAAACTGAAAAAATTCCCACAGATTGGAAGACATCAATCATACGTCCTCTGTACAAAAAAGGAAGTAAACCGGACCCCAACAGCTTTCGTGGAATCTCTTCATTGTCAATAACGTAGAAAATTATATCTAAAGCCTTGCTAAGCCGAGCAGAACCTCAGCTGGATTCAGGAAAGGTCGATCAAGCGTAGAACAAATCCTTAACTTGAAAAACTCGATCAAATATTTGCATAGCACTTCAAACGAAAGTTATGTCATGACGTTTGTCGAATTTAAAAAAGCATATGACAATATAGGCTGAGAATCCCTTTTTGAAGTGTCAGTAAAATTTGGACTAGATCAAAAGACAACAAACATCATAAAAGAAACTCTCACGGAGACCAAATCCGATGTAAAATTTATGGGAGAATTGAGCCAGAATTTGAAATAGACACAGGAGTACGACAAGGGGATGGACTGTCCCCAGTGCTCTTGAACTGCGCTCTTGAAAAAGTTGTTCGAGAGTGGAGAAAATCAACAGACTGGGACCAAAACGTAAGGGCATAGAATTAGACTGTTTAGCATTTTCTGACGACATGGCACTGATCGCCCAAGACATTACCGATGCACAGAAACAGCTGGAATTGTTACATGAGCAGGTAGCAAAAATAGGATTATCAATTTCCATTGAAAAAACAAAATTTTTGACTGACATCATAGGTCACATTCTCATCTCAAAATTGGTAATAGCTACATGTCTCGAGTAAAGGAATTTAAATACGAGTATTTAGGTGAATGGATTAGAGAAAAGTGTAATGAAGAGAAAACTGTCAGATCAAGTGTCTAGAAAATGGAGACGGCGTTTTAGTTAGCAAAAAACATTTACAACAAAAAGAGTCTCTCGTGGAACTGCAATATACGACACTACACAACAGTAACTAAAACCGAAGCTCTCTATGCATTTGAGACACTAAATCTTCAGCACCGAAGGGGATCTACAAAATAACGGACACAACACAATGAGCATGAGAAGAATACAATTCATGGGGCATTTAGAAAGAATGGATTCAAACAGGTTAACGCACAAAATCCATACATTTTTAAAGAACAAAACTACACCGAACTGGTGCAAACAGACGGAAAAAGACCTGAGAGAATTAGGGTGTCCAAATCTGCATGACAGAAATGAAATCAGAAAAACCACAAACACAAGGGTTTTTGAGGAAGAAGTGAGAAAAACTAACCGACATACGTGGTCTGCGAAAACTAGCCCATTCGTTGCGCATGAAAGAATACTGGGCGCAAAGGAAGGCCAAAAAAATATTGATTACACATGGTCCTAAGTGATCCATCCGCAAAGATGACGAAACGAAAACATGTAGCTATTATAATTTCCATTTACTCTTGATGACTATAATAAGAAGTTGAGTTTTAAGGGACGGTTTCCACAGCTTTAAGAAGAAAAACGAATTAAGAACGGTTTCTGCTGCCTCAAAAGCCCAAAAACTAAGAGACACCAAAGCATTCTTTCCTTGGTAGTGTTCCACAACAATGATATGGAGGAACAAATATTACACTGACATCATCACAGCCAACAAGAAAAGAAAGCCAAGAAGGCAACGGAAACGAAACGGGTCAACTGGGCCTTTCGGCATCATAGGAAGAAGGTGTGGCAGAAACATATACAACAAAAAAGGGGGGAGTGGAACGTCTGTGGCAACGAACGATGACCGTTGTACCAGCGTGGAAAAGAAGATGTCGTAAATTTCATTGTAATAATGATGCAACATTAGAAATGTGAAAAAAGGGATGAAATGAGGCAAAAGTTAATAAAAACGTATGTAGAACATAAAGATGATAATGCTGACTTATTTTTCCGTTACATCAGCCCAGTTATAAGGAATTCACCTCCGGTTTATAATGGAGAAGCCAAAACAAAAACCGAGCGAGGTGGTACACTGGTTAGCACACTGGACTCGCATTCGGGAGGACGACTGTTCAATCCCGCATCCGACCATCCTGATTTAGGTTTTCCGTGACTTTTCTAAATCACTCCAGGCCAAATGCCGCGATGATTCCTTCGAAAGGGCACTGCCGACTTCCTTCGCCGTCCTTCCCTAATCCGACGAGATCGATGACCTCGCTGTTTGGCCTCCTCCCCAAACAATCCAACCCAAAAGAAAAACTAGTAATACCGTTTCTGATTATGAAATAATGGCTGCACAGTGAAACACACATCAGCCAAATCATACCAGCAGCACTTCAACCTCCACACCTCTCTCAACAAGTCTTGTAATTGCAGCACAACATAATGATGTATAAAATCCTGTGGACTTACCTCAGCGTCAAGTATAATTTTTCTTCTGCACTTACTGCATTTCTATCGCGTTGTGGTTTTATGTCATGCATAATAAAACTGAGCACGAAATGCAACTGTCATTGGATTAAACGACAATAGCTCTCGAATATACTTTAATCAGTTAATTTTTGTTCGTTGCTGTGTGACCATATTCCGCAGTTCCACTTTTTTATAAACGCATTACCAGCGTCCCTCTTTCCTTGGAATGTAATAAGAAAACGCCATCATCTTCTTCGTCCAATAACCGCGATGCAGTTACCGGACGTCTCGCCTCGCGAAGTTCTTACAAGAGACACCATTGCTTGTCTGTCGCTCCGTTCCACAACACATCGACTGCAGACGGCGACGGTGTTTCCCGTCCGCAGTTGCAGTCGGCCGCTGTAGCCGCGTTCGGAATCGCACCGTAAGGCCTTCAGCCAAAGAAGTAGACAAAGGACTGTGGCAGACATGTTAAAAATTAAAAATATCATTCCCTGTTGAGGACTTTATAGTGTCTCAATCAAAAAATATTTAATAATGCTATGGTTCACGAAAATGTAAATTATATTTCTTGTCTCCACCAGAGATGAAGCCCAGTTAATCTCTGCCACGGATTTGCTTACTGACTCTGGGCTCAGAGAGGAAGACAATATAAAATTTACTAGTGCTCCAGGTATGTGTGTGCAAGTAGTTAATATTTCCACTGAGTTATTAAGATTGAAGATAATAAATAATATTCTTGTGAGCATTACGATAAGCAACAATCACATTATTTTATTCTCCGTGACGTTACTGCCAACGGAAATTTACCTTAATGTGTAATATTTTTTACTGGTTATAGTGAAGAGTGAAATGCGCTACAAATAATGTTATCGTAGTATGCTATCCCTTACAAAATAACTCTTGCTAATAGACTTTTATTTCTGTGAGTAGCGATTTACTGTACCTTTCTCATTTTGTCAAAGAATATTTTCAGTTTACAGGAGAACCTCTCTAATCCGTCACCTTCGGCACCGGGACCATGGTCAGAACGAAAAAACGGTCGGATTATACGAAAAATCTAATATTCATTGCAAAAAAGTATAAGAAGACATTTAGTACAAAAAATTAAACGATTTAAGAACTAAAAGACGTCTACAGTAATATAAAAAGATGTTTTTTACACAGTGTTAAACAATATATTAATTAAAAAACGTCTTCACACACTATAATATGTATTGGTTTTAAAAGGAAAAACGACAAACAAATTACGTTATTGCACTGTACTTAATAACGTATAAACGATATATACTGTAAACTAAAAAAATGTTTATAGCACTGTATATAAAAAAGAAATTTTTCACAAAGAAATAAACGACTGTATGTATAAATTGAGACATGATTATCCTGCATGCATTGTTTTCACAGTAAAAATGAAAACAAATTACTTGGAAATAAAGTCAGTGGTACATTTTTGTTTAGCAGATGTTATTCTAGATTCAGCTGCAGTGTCCCTCCATTTTTTTTTTTATCCACAAAACGTCTATTGAAGTTGAAGTTGGATTCTGCTCGATGTATTGAAGGGCGATGTCAAAAGCGTTTTTTTGCATGGTTGTGTGAAACCGGGTTCGTCTTCGCCGTCCGACTCCTCATTCACAATTTCCTGGCTAACAGTGGCAACAATCTGGTCGTCATTGAGCTCTTCAAAAGTGTCACAGTCTTTGTCACATTCGTTGATCCACCCTTCAGCTTCATTGGCAGGAACGTTCCACTCCAGAGTTTGTAGATCTTTAACGATTTCCAGTGCGTCGTTGTTTTCTTCATCTTAGGTATGCTCATTTTCAGTCATAACTTGTGGCCAAAGCTTACGCCACGATTTCCACAGTGTGTCAGGTTTCAGTTCATCCCATGCTGTATCGATTGTGTAGATAGCAGCTTTGATGTTCAGGGATTTCATTGCCTCAGGTAAGTTATGACCTCCTTCAGATTTTTCCAAGATTGAGCTGATATACTTTCTGCGATATCTCCTTTTTAACTATTCGATAACGCCCTGATCCATTGATTGGATGAGTGAGGTCACATTAGGAGGCAGAAAGAGAGCTTTTATGTCCCCTATCTTCAAATCTTCCTCAGATGAATGTGATGGTGCGTTATCCAACAGCAGTAGAGCATGAACAGGCATATTTTTTTGCTTCAAGTCTTTTTCGACCGATGGCACAAACTCGTCGAAAAACCAGGATTTAAAAAGGTTGCAGTCCTTCGAAGCAGATTTTTGATTGCGGTAATAAACCGGCAAGGAAGATAAGTTTATATATTTGAATGCCCTTGGCTTCTTAGATTTGCCAATGACGAACAAGGGGAGCTTGTGGGTACCATCTGCATTACTACAAGGAATGACTGTTATTCTATCTTTTGTAAGTTTCGTTCCTACCACGGATTCATTTGATGCTGCGAGCGTTTTTGTCGGGAACATTTTAAAGTTCAGCCCTGTCTCGTCGATGTTATACACTTGGCAGGGTAACAGTTCATTTTCTTCTACAATTTCTTGAAACTTAACGGAAAACTCCTTAGCAGCTGCGGCATCGGCAGATAGTTTTCCACCGGAAATAGAAACAAATCGGATACCATGACGTGTTTTCCAACGATCAGTCCAGCCTTCACTGGCAGCAAATCTACTTTTGGCTTCCAGTTTTCTTCTGCAAAACTATCGCTTTTTCTTTGAGAATTGGCCAGGATATTGGAGTTCCTTTCATTCTTTCTTGACAAAACCCCATCCACAATGCATTTTCAAGCAGTTCAAGTGTAGGCTTTTTTAATGTTTTGCGATTCTTCAGAGTGTTTTCACCGTCAATCGTAACTGTATAGGATTCAATGTCTTCCCAATTCTTCCTCCAATCGTTAATTGAAGTAACACCTACATTCAGTTCCTTTGCAATTTTTTGGAGCGATTCTCCTCTGTCCAGTCTTTGAAGCACTGCTAATTTTTCATTTAGTGAAATAGGTACATGTTTACGTTAGGATCGAGACATGTTAACAAACAGACAGCTGTACACACAATGAATCTACAGTAATAAGTACTGTAGAGAACACGGAATAAAGCAAACAACGACGTTTTTTAATCCCAAAAAAGGATAAAACTGCGTAATAACGTACAGTATAACAACGTGCACAGCGATAGACACCGCAACAATGGCCCGACACGCGTCCAGTCAGTGACAAGTCGGCACAGGCTCGTGAGCCTGAGCGTGGTCGGACTAACCGGAGTGACGGACCATCCAAGGTCGGATTAGAGGGGTTCTACTGTATAACGTATTCAGGTATTAGGATCTAACAGCAGAAGGTAGAAATATTATACCATCGCTACACCATTGCCATTTGCATTATGTTTGGTGCAGCTTCCTATTCTGTAGAGCCATGTATTGTGCGTTGAGATTTTATTTTCATCTTACTTCACTGAGGTTAATATTATATGCGTCATTGCGATTGTTTGCTGTGTAATACTGAACACTGTCAGAAGAGAGTTCCTCAAACACTATTCGGTGGAAAGTTCGTCGTTGGTCTCCCAAACGAGGAATTCCCGTGTGAAACCAGTCGAGAGAAATGAATTGCGTGTTATGTGCTAACACCATCAACAACTTTTATTGATGATAGTCCCTGTCACTCTGTTGTTGTTGGCAAGATACCCACCACGGAAAAGTAAAGTAGGAGACGATTGATTAGCGTCAACGAAGCAATCTCAGAGTAAGTGATTATATTAAGAAAGCTGAGTTTATCGAACTAACAGGTATCACTCCATAAACCACGATTCCACGTTTCTTGTTACCAATATTAGTTTATTCCCAAGAATAAGCAGCTTTCACTCGGTTAATACTCGGCAGAAATCAAACCTCCATTTGGATCGGACTTCCTTAACTCTTGTACAAAAAGGTGTGCAGTATACTGCTGCATCCATTTTCAATAAGCTGCCACTCGAATTCAAAAATCTTAGCAGTAATCCACGCGGTTTCAAATCGAAACTGAAGAGTTTCCTCATGGGTAACTCATTCTATTCTGTCGAGGAGTTTCTTGAAAAATTGAGCTGATTCTTATTGTATTGCTGATAGCGTTTACTTAAACTTACGGATTGATTTTGTTTTCAGGATAATAAACATTTATTTTTATCTGTTATTACTTTTATATTGTAAGTTTATGTACTGACACGTTCCATGATCTTGGAGATTTGCTCCTCAATTTGGTCCTACGAAACTTGACGGGTAACTAAAATAAATAAATGGGTAAGAAATCAATGAGATTGAAGAAACGTATGTGCTTACACTCATTACGCTGCCTTCCTAACAAAACTGACTTGGGCCTTGTTAAAACGTAAGTTGTCAGCCACGAAGTTGATAATAGCCTGCCTATTCAGTCAAGATTGATAAAAATATGATATTGCGTTGTACATCTCAAGCATTAGCTGAATCTACTTCCGCACCTCTTTTGTGATGGCAGTGGATGATTGGAAGTAACACGGTAATAATTATATATTATTGCTGCCAGCTTACGTCTTAACATGCCCCAAACGAATTGTATTAGGATGAAATGGCAGCAATGATATAAAATTATTCTGTAGTCTAAGTACTCATTAATGAATTTACGAGGAAAAAGGCATTAATCATACTCATTGTGTCATGGTTAAAATCTTGACAAAATGAAGCTATTTAATAAAATTCAGCTCTGTCAAATAACGACAATTACCGTCTGACTTCCAAACATCCATTGCCACCAGAAGAAAGGTGCACAAGTAGATTCAGCTGAAAATAAAGCAATATCATATTTTTATAAAACTTCACTGAATATAAAGACTATTATTTACGTCGAATTAGAGATCAGGGTCCCTTAAGGAACTCACACTTTACCAGGAAAATAGATTTCTCTTACTTTTTGTATTATTTTGATATTGATACTGTAATATGGATATTTTTCTCTCTTCCACACCTACCAGAGTCCTCATCTTGTGTGACACGCATATTTTTCGTTTCTAAATGAGTAGAAATCTTGGTCAGAAAATGTCATAATGTGTTAATCACAAACCTAGCGATCTATTTTAGTAATGAATCCAAATGGGTCACCGCTTAGGCCTGATGTCACATTTTACTCAAAGTATCTCTGATGATTCTCTGATTTGAATGAAATGAAAATATGAATTATTCTTATATTTTGTTTGCCTAATGTTTTCACCTATATTCAATAAGAAGAAACGTTTCCCGCACGTCGAGAATTCTGAAACGGTACCAAAAAACACATCTTCTTAAATTTTCTACATATTTTTTGATAAAATCTCCTCGGGTTATCAGCCGAGTAGTTGCGTCGTCTTCTCGTAACCTTTCGACGAGTTTCCAACGCTTCGGACACAGATGTCGTTTTGGAAACTCGTTGGACCCTTGCGACAAGACGACGCCAGGCTCAGTTGACAACCCGAAATGATTTCATCAGCGAAATCTGCCGAGAGACCCTGTGTTCCAATGTCCGTATAACGTCTTAAAATTTTTTAACTGCTAATGAAACAAAAGTGAAAACTTAGTACAGCCCTTCCACAACACGCTGGAAGTTTCGTGTTTACACAATGACTATTTAGCAAGTTAGAGCGAGTTGAGTGAAATGTGAGAGTACGCATGTGTTCTTTGCACGATGTAGCACCTGTCCTCAGCGCATCAGGATACTCCTGCACAAGGGTTAATCCAGAAGTGATTTTGAACATGGGAAAGCAAAGCATGAGCTGCTTCTTCACAACACGTCCTTTTCTTCTCTGCATTGAACCAGGTACGTTGTAGCTGACTGTCACTATCCCTGGCACTTTTGCTTTTCCTTTGAGATTTTCGTGGTTTATTTCGTCAAAATGCGTTGTCATTATCTTCAGACAACCAAATGTTGTTGATTCTCAAACGAGTAAATTACAGAATCACTTCTGTATTGTTTATTGGCATTATTGTAGCTTCATGGTCAGCAGATATGTATTTCTCAGCAACTCAGGGCACAATGGACTACAAAATTTACTACCAACGCATTATACACTAAAAGCAGTAGATGAGTTTTGATGTTTGGACAGCAAAGTAACTAAAGATGTCTGAAGTAAAGAGGATATGAAAAGAAGATTGGCTGTAGCAAAAGGCATTTATTTAAAAAAATCACTTGCTATCATCGAAAATAAATATAAATGTTATGTGGTGTAATTGATCTTTTAAAGAAAAAGAAAAAAATCTGTATGGAATAAATATTCCGAGTAGAGGCAACGAATCAGTTTATATACATATAACAGGCTTAAGAGATAGTATCTCGTATAATTTTTGTTTCTAAAACAAAAGATAAAAACTTTCAATTTATATCCTTCTATTCTGCGTGTTACAGTTTTGAGAGGAACATCATACTGTAATCCACCAGAAGCTGTACAATTATTTAATTGATAAATTAAGTCATAAAATGTATCGGTGTTTTATTTAAAATGAAATTATACCGAACATAATTGCTTCTTTCATAAAGAATTTGTATTTGTGTACTAGTACTTCGCAGAAATCAGCGCGAAGATAACTGACGAAGGATAATGACGGTTAACTAACATTTTACAAGTGGTCTCATTCTATAATATGGGTCCTTTCAGACCAGCAAACTGTATCTTTTAAATATCGAAATCTGATTTTTTTTGTCCGACGACCGTATGTTACAAAATAACATTTTAATTGTTTTAAATACGAGAGCTATCACTAAAGCGAAAGTCACTACGAGAGTTAAGTAAAGATACAGTAACATTAAAACTGATATTTTATTTGGGAGACAGCAACTCTAACCTGTAATACAAATATTTATCTCATTTCACGAATAATCCCTTTGCTGGACTTTTCTGAAGATATTTGTGTGGTGTAATCTTCTATTAATGTGAAACGAGCAGTGCAGATGGAAAACAGAAGATTTATGAATGGTTCGAATAATCAGATAAGAGACAGTGGGACGAATTGCAGAGAAAAGAAATTTATGTCAGAGTTTAACTACAGGACTACCGTGAGGCATCAAGAAATAGTTCTGTAACGGAAGGAAGTGTGGAAGATAAAAATTGGAGATTGAGGCCAAAGCTTATACATCCTAAGCAGGTTAAAATTGACATAGGTTGCAGCAGTTATGCAGAAATGAAGAGGCTTAGACAACATAGACTAGCTTGGAGAATTACAAAAAATCAGACTGCAGACTGATGATAACAACAACAACAACAACAGTTACAATGGAAAGGAAACGAGCCGAGAGAATGAGCACTTTACATGATTAAATTTGGGTTTCTCGAAGGAAAAACTTTATTTTTGGTTGGTCACATATTTCACGCTTGCAGCTATACTGCATTTTTTAATATTTGCGTACATGTAACTTATTGTGTTTATTTTCGGTAGTCTGCATCTCGTTCACATGCAGCCAACTGCTGACATACTTTTCGTAGTCAATTGTGGCTCTGGCCGACATTAGCACTTTGTGATTCTTTCGGAGAGCTAAGGGTTCCATCGGGTTCATAGAAAATTATACGAGTGTCCTTTCTGCCAATGAGACAATTTTTTTCCATTAAATACTCGTACTATCCTTTGGGGACATAATTACTTTAGCAAAAAAGTAAATGAAAGAGTACGAGAGCAGAGTATTAGTTCATCGCACTTTTCAGATGAAGACAGTACTAGACAGAAGGGAACTGAATACTCGATAGTAGCTGCCATGGCTCATTATGGAACGTACTATCGTCATTAACTAACGTAGAGATGTACTGAGAAAAGAAACTTAACATGTTGCGCTGACTGCATGAAAGTGCATCGAAACTGGTAAACATTCTGAAAATTTATTATAAACCTTTTAAAACTGTCCATGAAGTGTTAGAAATATACTGTACATTGTTAAGAAGGTATCATAAACGGTTCTGACTTCGTAATTTAACTAACGGGTGTGGTCGTAGCTGTAGGAAATGGTAAGATGCCGGGCTACCATTAGTTCACTCATGCTTGTAAAAAAAAAACTTACAAAAAAGAAATTACTACTCAGCATTTACAAAAACATATCTTGCCCAAACCTTTTTCTTAAAAAGAAAACTATTAAAAATTATAGCAAGTGGCAGTAGTACTGCGATGTCAAATTTAAGCTCAGGAAAATTACAGCCATATCAGTTAAAAATTTCATGCTGGGTTACTTAATATTAAAATTTAAATCCCCACAGCTATCTTAAAAAGGCGTATTGTAGAACGTTAAAATTTATAATGATAAACTAACATCAAATCACATTCCAAAACTATCTGCAGATAAGATCAATACAGAAACAGAGCCTGCACAATAATCATTACAGTGGGACTACCCACCCCTCTTTTACACACATCAGTTTCACCTGGGGCACAGTTTAAGATAAACTTCAGCACTGTATAAAAGTACTGGACTATTTGAAAACAAGCTTATGCGCAGAGCATTTTCTGATGAAGGTCAAATGAGAAGACGTGAATTGTTCGATTATCATGGTGACTGTTTAAGTTGAAGAATTATCTGCAGCATTCGAATGCATCCATAGGTACCTCAGTGGACTTACAGTGCCATAAGCTTGAAACGTATTTTATTTCGCACTTGAATCCTTCATACATTTCTTGGTGATACATCATACACATCATTTAATCGGCCGCAGCGACTGTGTAGTGACGGCTGTACAGATCTTCCACGTTTGCTTTGAGCGACAATCTCTTCTAGACAATAGATACAGAATCTGAAAGCGTAGACATCGTTCAGTGTCGACACGTCTGTGAGTACCTGTACTGTGCGACAAGCAAACACTTGAATCCTGAACACGCGGTTCTTTTCTAAGAAACGGCCCTCAATTCCAAAGACGACCTGCCATCACTCCAGGTCCTGAACAGACATTTTCTGACACAAACACGGGTCTGACGTCAACACCGGCTTTGTTCGACGCTTTCCTCGTGCTACCACTAACCCAAAACATCTTCATCGACCCGCACGTGTTACCTTGCGGACCACGTTCACACAATAGCTTACTCTCTGGCAAAGAGAATCTATACCACCACCGACTCCACCAGAGGGGCATGAAGTCGGGAAAACAGAAAATAACTTTCGGGAGGGCTTGGCGCGTGGTACACTAATAAATAGTAATTAGAAATACGTGAAATTAAATACGGGATTCAAACCATTTCGCAATGTTAACAGTTATGTACATCCTTTCGAAGTAGACTATCTGTTTAATGAACCATCGTGCTTGACAAGACCATTTATTTCGCCCCACTGGAACTCAATGTAGAACTTTACGGTAAATGATTGAAAACTGTACATAGTTACACTGATGCCGCCACGTATGGCAGTGAATGAAAATCTGAAATGTTTCTCACCACGAATGGGTCGCAATGGCAGAAGACGGTTATCAAAGTACACCAGAAATGAATGAAAGCTAACTATTCTTGTGTCGTTGTAGTGTCAATTTGGACGACATTTTTGCGTATACTTGTCAGGTTTGCTGTATTATTTATATTATTTATTTATTACCAACTGAGTACTCGGAATTGGCCTGGTACGCATTTTTTCCGATCTTCTGTTAGTCCCTATCTTCCTCGTCTCTATAAGTAGATCTCCTCCTTCCCCCTCTATCCCCTGCAATCACTTTGTCAGGGCCTACCACAGAATGACAAACGTCATGCGGACATGCGTGTCGGCCTCGGCCAGGCCAAGGCTCTGCCTGTCTCAGCTTTGCTCGTTCCTTCCCCGAAATACATGGTACAGCGCGGCATTTCAGTTAGCACCGCAGTGCAGAACGTTTTGGCCTGCACGACTCTCTTCCATTCGACAGAATCGTAGTGTCAACGCTTAACATTCGCTATTTGTTCGTAGCATGTCAGACTCCACAGGTCCAATGTCTGTTTCCACAAGAAAGGTGGCCCAGCAAGTTGTCGTCATAAACTTTTAAACCGATTGTTAATGACAGAAGAGAGAAATGAGGGTTCTCAGTTTCTATCACACAGTTGCATAATCGACGTGTACTCCTACTCTACTGTGAAACGACATTACAACACCAATCACAACAAATTCTGAGACTTATTTGACATGAAATAGCAAAAAATTACAACGATCGACAGAGGGGGATCATTCAAGTAGCACTTTTTACTAAATTTACAGGCAAGGAGGTCATGTAAAGAAGTTGAATTGAATTTCTGAATGTCGCGCGCGATGTTCTGCTGTGTGCAGATGGATTGAAGAGTCTGGAGACTTAACACATTACTGCGAAGTACGTTCATTAAAACAAGTGCGTGCCTGGAACGATTATTCGAATTGAAGCCCGCTATCGTTGAATTTATGAAGGAAAATGAGTGCAGGTACGAAAAGTCAGACATCCGGAATAGATTATAGACCTCGCATTTTGAGTTGACTTCACTATACCCTACCCATAGTAAGACGTTGCAAATATAGAATCAGTTTGTTTGTGATTTGATCTGGATGCATTTGAAAAGAAAATCGCAATGCAGAAGGGTTAACTTCTGTCAAAAAACACTGTCCACTTCCCTAAGCTCATACACGTTAAGGAAAATGTCAAGGCCGGCCGGAGTGGCCGTGCGGTTCTGGGCGCTACAGTCTGGAACCGAGCGACCGCTACGGTCGCAGGTTCGAATCCTGCCTCGGGCATGGATGTGTGTGATGTCCTTAGGTTAGTTAGGTTTAATTAGTTCTAAGTTGTAGGTGACTGATGACCTCAGAAGTTAAGTCGCATAGTGCTCAGAGCCATTTGAACCAATTTGAAAATGTCAGGTTTGAAGATTTCATTGTGACCTTGAAAGAATTACAACATTAGGTTTCTAAACATTTTTGAGTACAGTATTTCTCTTACACCTGTTTTGGAGACCATTTGCCCTTTCATTTGCAAACGGCCTGTCCATGTACAATTATACCTGATTGATATACACTGTAATCCTGTTTAAAATAAAAATCCTTTTATGTTCAAACTGTCCAGAATGTCTACACTGATTTCCTTGGGAAGTGTTTCCATGTCTCTATAATGAGTTTGCAAACGTGGTAAAATATTTAGACCAGATTGTGTGTGTGAAAGGCTTTTTTCCGTTATCAAACTAAATAAGTCACGACTATATGGGAACCTGACTGCGAAAATCTCTGTCGGTCAGTATGTCGACAGTTTGTAACAGACAAAAATTATATTATGTCTTCAGCGTGCCAAAAACAATTAAGTAATACTGAAAGTGTATTTCATTTGATATGCGTTGTTGACAATGCGTCCGCCATTTACCCCTCCTCCCCTCTTCCTACTCAGTATGCTTGACCTCGTGGTGGAGGAATTGCGCAGTCTTACTGAGCGTTATGGCACATGGGCCGAGGCATGGCTCATGAGCCGAATTCCTGGCACTCCTCCTCTAAGTCCATCTCCTCCTCTCCCCTCACTCTTTCATCCTCCTCTTCATCCACTGTACGTCCATCTCCTAACCCCTCTCTCTGTTTGTCAAAGAGTGACGTACTTCGGGCAAGTGAGAGACTGTTTGTTTACTCTTAGGACAGTGTATCTTTGACATGCTGTATTGTATGTTCTGTGACTACGTAATAAAGTGTTGTTAGACTGCTAATCGCTGATCTACTGTGATTCACGACATAAAAATTTGGTGCCGAAACCCGGGACTTTGCCCGAGGAAATTTCCACGATTGCCGTAGTGAACCACGAATTCTGAACGCACGTCACGCGGCAATACTACGAGGGGCTCACTGCAGCGATTTGTCACACAACGCAACAAGCTCTTCGACGACAACCGCCTGCATACACAGCTAAGTTCAATTGAATTATCACTCAACATGTTTTGTAGTGCCATTTGTAAAGGCAACTGATTACATTATTGCTGCTGTGTACTGCTATTGTAGCTGTTCGATTAGCGCTTTAACGAATTATCAGATCCTACGCTACGCCTGTAGATTGTTTATGACTATTGCTGCCATCTAGCGACCATCAATTGAACTACTTTGACTAGCGATCCAAAGATAACGCCTTACTAGGACCAGCTGATCGCTAGCCGACACTGCTTTAAACTTTCGAGTAAGCGGACGGAGTAGACGTGACAGACCACAAACCAGAAGCACAGCCACACTCTCTAAAGAGAAAACGTATGAGAAAAAGAGCAAACATTACGCGACTCGTAGCGGAAGGTGCAAGGTGGTCAGACACATCGGAAATCGCGGATTATAAATATTACAATGACAGATTGGGAAGCGTTCTGAACCGCCTCGTTAAATTAGATGAGGATATTCACGAGTTGTTAGACGATGACCAATACGAAGAAGATTTTCTTAAATGCGAAGATTATATAGACACCGCGAAACTCACAATTTCTCGATTGTCTCACGAAACAGCTTGCGAAATCGGTAGCAGACATAGAGATTCCCGACAGTCCGCCGGTACAATCTGTAACAATGAGCATCGCCACAGCTTCAGTAAAACTTCCGCCGATCAAGCTTGAGCCTTTTTCAGGCGATATCGAGACATGGGCACGATTCTGGGAGCAGTTTGAGCAGTCGGTTGACAACGATCCGACGGTAACTACAATTAATAAACACATTTTTCTTCGCGGCTATCTATCGGGAGAACCAAAGCATTTAGTGGACGGTATTGCTGTGACGGCTGAGACGTACGCAGAAACGAAGATTCTCCAAGCGCGTTATGGCAACAAGGATCGAATAATTCAAGCCCATTTAGATTATCTCGAAGTCATAAAACCAGAGGAACTTAATACAACATTCGTTGAATGCCAGCGACGTATTCAAGCTCTCTGGGCACTTGGGGAAGACGTGAACGGATACGGCCGAGTCTTCGCGCCGAAAATTTTACGTGCTTTTCCGGTTGACATATGCCGCCGCAGGATAATTGACGCCAAGCGTACAGGAATATCCGAAGGAGACATATTGCAACTGATGGAGTTTCTGAACGAGGAAGTCGACGGGGCGCTTACCATGCACAAGATACGCGGTGAATTTTCCAGCACTTCTAATAACCTTCCCACAGCGTCCACACTTCACGTACATGCGAAATCTAAAAGATCGACTCCGAAGGATACCAGCGTAAAGGAACCAGTCTGCGTCTTTGGCGAATCTTGCGGTCATTGGGCGCAAGACTGTAAGAAGATCGTACGCGTTAATGATCGAATAGATAAATAGAAACTAGCAAACAGATGCTTTCTTTGTCTTCAACGTGGGCACAAAGTGTCAAATTGCAAAAAGAAAGAAAAGGCTCGGTGTGTTAACTGTAAAAGACTGCATCATAAATCCATTTGTGAGGAACGAAAGGATATTAGGGGTCCTGCGGTCAGACATGTGTTACTTCCGTGGGAAAGGTATCTGTCGTTCCCCACGGATACACGTACCTTCAGACAGCTCAAGTACGCGTCTCAGCACCTACAGGATTCAGCAGGACAACGCGATGTCTACTGGACGCAGGTAGTCAGTCCAGCTTCATAGCAAAATCGCTGATTGAGGACCTGAAACTGCAAACAGTAAATCGACAAGAACTAACCGTTTGTTCCTTTGAATCAAACCCTGCACGCCCACGGCACCGCAGGCTTGTTTAGTTTAATATGAAGGGGCTTTGGCAGAATTCTTCAGTGCCACTTACTGCCTTCGAAAGTACTCACGTTATTTCTCACCAGCCTTCGGTTCCACAACATATAAAGAGTTTACCAGATGCCCGTAAGATTACGCTAGCAGATCCGAAAACCGATTCAACAGAAGATCTTCCCGTGGAGATTCTTGTAGGAGGCGATTTTTATTGGAAGATAGTGAAGCACAATTCGCCCATACGCACCTCTGAAACCTTAGCGTTAGTTCCTTCTCTGTTTGGCTGGATACTTAGTGATAACAAGTCACAAGCCCGTGTGCATGCAACCGTGGTAAATTTTGCTCAGACTGACCGATCTCATCTGCATTCGGACTATGATTTCAGACGCTTTTGGGACTAGGAAACTATAGGGATTACTGCCGATCAGGATCTACCTGTGAACAACAAGGATACAAGACTTCTTGAAGAGTTTAGAGCAACTTTCTCTATAAAGGATCATCGAGCAGTGCTTACACTTCCCAAAAGGCAACATACAGTGCTTTCGAATAACAGACCTATCTCGGAAAAACGATTCAAGCACCTTAGGGAAAGATTTCAATGTCAAGAGGCCTTTAAGCAAATGTATTTCGATCTTATGCTAGAATACATTACGGAGGGGCAAGTAGAGGTCGCTCCCACCCCACTCTCAGGAAAGGAGCTATTTTATCTCCCTCATGATGCAGTGAGGATGGAGAAATGCGGAACCACTAAGTGGAGAATAGTTTTTGACGCTTCATCTCACGAAAACAATGCTCCTTCTCTGAATGAGGTATTAGAAATAGGACCGAACCTATTACCAGAGATTCTGGAAATTTTACTGCGTTTCAGACTATATTCTACGGCTATCGTCGCGGACATCACACAAGATTTCCTTCAATTAAACTTGAACGAAAAGGACAAAGACTTGACCAGATTTTTGTGGTTCAAAATTAGCCAGGATCAAACAGGAAATCTTCAAAAGACGGACGAACTAAGAGAATACCGTTTTAACAGACTCCCATTCGGCCTGACCTGCAGCCCATTTTTACTTTCTGCAACACAAAGAGAACTTGCCGACATGTCTATGACAGCATTTTCCACCGCAGCGCCACTTATAAACAAGACTGCATACATGAACGACTTTGTGATCTCAGTAGAAGGTGATAATTTGGTGGTAACTATATACTACGGACTTGTAACCCTAATGAAATTGATCAGTCTCCCCTTATCAAAATGGGCTACCAACTGTGAACAACTCCACACTATCTGGAGGGCAGAAGGGCGAGAACTCCACACGCAGACTCAAGTTTTAGGCGTAGACTGGAACACCGCAGGTGACTATTTCTGTATCGATCCTAGCGAAATCATCAGAAGGTCGTCAGAAGAGCCAGCCAGTAAACGACTCCTTTTACAATGTACGGCTAAATTCTGTGACCCACTAAGACTGTTTTCCCCTGTTTCTCTTGTTGGGAAATTGCTATTCCAGGACACATGGTGCCGTGACCAGGATTCGAACCTGGGTTATTGCGGCCACAACGCAATGTCCTAACCAGTATGTAATAAAGTGTTGTTAGACTGCTAATCGCTGCTCTACTGTAATTCACGACACTGTTCATCTCCTTTTCACCCCTTTCTATGTGTATCTCTTCTTCTTTCCTCTCTCTGTACTTTTTCTCCTCTTCACTTTATATCCATTTCTGCCTCCTGCACATCGTCCTCCCCACGATCATTTCCTCCTTGCCCCTCTCTGTCTATCCATCTCCTCTTCTCCCTTTCTCTCTCGCTCCATGTTATCATCCGTACGCCAATGGGAGGTTTCACTGCATGAACAGCATTAATGCAATAAAGGGATATACATTTTTCCTTTCATTTTTTATCGAGGGTGTGAGCGACAAAAGTCTCGTGTAGGTCTGAAATTGTGTGTAAAGCTTGTTGCAATTCATTAAGTGCTCTCATCTTGAAATATTGGATGAATATGGTCTGGGTATGCTACTTTCTCACCCTTACCCCGTCTCTTCGAGAGGTAGGCGGTTCTTACCCATACAGTGGTTCTTTCGGGACATTAAGGAGGACAGTAAGAGACGTGAGTACCAAGTTCGAATGGAATCGAACCAGTGGTTTCGGAGAAGGTGTGCAACGTACATGCTTCCACTTTTATAATATGCATGAATCTGTTACGGCCGCAGTGCCGGTCACCTACAGTCCAACAGAATGATATTTCCACAGAGCTACAGAAAGTTTTATTCGCTTCCTGATTTGTAAAGTAGTTTAAAATAACTGGTGAAAATAAATGTGAATTAGAGTATGAAAAGCAAGACACACCTTCAAACCATGGCACTACATTTGTTGATCCCTTACATTACCGTCGCAGCAGGTGACTTATTGCCAGCTCCATATCTCAACAACTGGAGCATCTCAGGGTTAAGGCAGCTGTAGCCCTCAGCAAACTTGTATTGCTGAATTCTACAGCAGTGACCTACGGGAGTATTGTTTTTGGCTATAAGAGTTGCCGATAGCTAAGGACAACAAGAAAAATCCCTAAAACCAGAGTTCCAGAAAACCCATACCATCTCTAAACCGTTCCTTACCAAACACGAGTCGGCCTTGAGCTGCAGCACAGGTGATCATCCTGTTGTTGTGACACGGAAGTGCGGCTCTCGCTGACTCGCAGAGCAGAGCGGATGACCTCTGCTGGCGGCGGACTCTGGGGTCGGCGGCGGCGGCCGAAGCCATCGATCGAAACCCAGCCAGCTTCCCCCGCCCCCAGCACACGTGTTGCTCGCTGCGCGGAGCTGCCTCTTCCTGAGTCGGCCACGCTAAGACTGCCACAGGCATTACTCACAGGTACATTCACTATTGCTTACTAATTATTAGAGTGATAAATCCAAAATTATCCTGTAATAAGGAGTATAGGTACATGGTGCTGACACTATCTACATTTTCACAGAGGATTCAAGATCCACAAAGTATTACGCTGAGTGATAAGCTGCACAGTACATGCTGCATCGTGACACATAAGTCAGATCATGACGTCTTATTCAGTGATAATGTACTTATTAATTCTCTTCATTTTTATTTTACGTTACTTCAAATGGTTCAAATGGCTCTGAGCACTATGGGACTTAACTTCTGAGGTCATCAGTCCCCTAGAACTTAGGTCTACTTAAACCTCACTAACCTAAGGACATCAGACACATCCATGCCCGAGGCAGGATTCGAACCTGCGACCGTAGCAGTCGCGCGGTTCCAGACTGTAGCGGCCACTCCGGCCGGCTACGTTACTTCCTCCGCACATACACTTCCGTTTCTTTCTCTTAGAATCGCCAGCAGAGGAAGGGAGGAAGGAAGCTTTATATGTTTCAGTGATAGTGTAACACCGTCACACCACAATAGGTTAAACCACAATGACCGTGTGATTGTAAGCATGACAGTTCGGAAAGACGCCATCCAGATGAGACGGGAACACTTACATTACGTGCTTAAAATGACAATCTACTCTAATCTGCACTTAAGATAAAATGATATCATAATTTAAACAAATGAATATGAAACCGTAGAAATCCTCACTAATGGACAAAAAGTAAACAAATGCATATGAAACGGTAGAAATCATCGCTAATGGACAAAACGCAAAACAAGAAAAAAAAAATAATTATTAAAAACTAGGCTGTCGCCCATCCACTAAGCACAGTACTACAGCGTATCAAATTAATTACTGAAACACTGATCTCAGAGTTTAGACGAATTACGTAAGTCCGTCGACAACATAAAGCGAAAATTTCCGCAATTCGTTCAAAATTAACTTTAATTCAAAGATATTGCCAGATTTTGAAGAAATTCTATAATCGCGCCTTGCAGCAGTGACAGCAACAGATACTACCACCTGATGATGTGTTGTCCTAATCATCATCATTTCATCCCCATCGACGCGCAAGTCGCCGAAGTGGTGTCAAATCGAAAGACTTGCACCAGGCGAGCGGTCTATCCGACGGGAGGCCCTCGTCACACGCCATTATTATTATTATTATTATTATTATTATTATTATTATTATTATTATTATCGATGAAACATTGTGCGAGTTGCACAACACGATCCGGTGGCATACACGAGAAGCGTATTTGCAATTCTATAGTAGATTTTCCGAAAGACAGTGCCTGAGAGTTACAGACGGCATGGCACTGTTGCTTTGCGGTTCTGCCTCAACAAAGCACATAAACGTATTTTGTAAACGTATCTTTGGCAAAGCGCCAATATTTTCGGAACCCTATAGACGGCTACTGGTTTCACTTGCAATCGTTTGCGCTTCGCAGTTGAAAGTAACTGCGGTATCAGGTGACAGTGCACTTCTTTCGCCGACTATCCCGTAGCATATAACATGAACTGCAGCTACTGTGACTCAAAGAGTATACTCGTATGCACTGCAGTACAAATGTGTCGCTCCACAAGTCTGTAGAATCTGATGTTACTGAAACTATTATAACCACTGTCCTGAATGATACAAGAAACAAATTTTCAGTCAAAACCGTGTTTCATTGCAAAGGAACAACAAGTTCGCTTTACATAGACAAAAATAAGTTACACTGCACTATAATTCCAAAACTGATTAATGACGAGAAAAGTAATTACATTAACTTATTGGCTCCGATAATTATTCAGATTTAAGACTAAATGTCCCTAGTAAAAAGCAACCGCTAAGCCAACTCAGTGATATGGTTACTTACAATCACACAACCTTATTACTATTATTTAACCATCACTGGCACTGAGACTGCCTTTTTCATCGTTAACAATTTAAAAGATATTTCTTAGACATTGTGAACAATCCGATTACCGTCGCATCGGATGGCAATCATGTTCAACAGTCCTTCCGGCTCTCCATGTGGAGTACGGCGTACGGCCTGCACCGATGCCTGAACTCCGTAGCTAGGAAAGAAATACAGCAACCAGCCAGTTGTTATATCACTTTATTTATGCCAACACACGTCTCAGACATTGAAGCATCTTCGACTGGCATGTTATAAGTATACACTGAGGTCACGAAAGTCATGTGATACCCCTTATCATTGTGTCGGACATCCTTTCCCTGGCATACTGCAGCAACTCTGCGTGGCATGGACTCAAGTCGCTGTAAGTCCCCTGCAGAAATATTGAGCCATGGTGCCTCTATAGCTGTAGATAATCGCGAATGTGTTGTCGATGCAGTACTTTGTGCACGAACTGACTTTCCGATTATGCCCATTAAATGATCGAAGTGATTGATCGCGAGAGATTTTGGTGGTCAAATCATTCGCTGAAACTGTCCAGAATGTTCTCCAAACCAATCGCGAACAACTGTGGTACGTTGACATGGCGCATTATCATCCATAGACAATGAATTCCGTGAATGGCTGCTAGTGGTCTCCAAGTAGCCGAACGTAACCATTTCATGTTCAAAATAATAATAAAAAATGTTCAAATGTATGTGATATCTTATGGGACTTAACTGCTAAGGTCATCAGTTCCTAAGCTTACACACTACTTAACCTAAATTATCCTAAGGACAAACACACACACACCCATGCCCGAGGCAGGATTCGAACCTCCGCCGGGACCAGCCGCACAGTCCATGACTGCAGCGCCGTAGACCGCTCGGCTAATCCCGCGCGGCGAACCATTTCCTGTCACTGATCCAAACGAACGCAGCCCACACCATTATGGAGTCGCCACCAGCTTGCGGACTTCCTTGTTCACAACATGAGGCCATGGCTTCATCTAGTCTGGTGACACTCGAACTTACCGTCAGCTCTCACCAACGGAAATCGGAACTAATGTGATCAGGCGACTGTTTTCCAGTAGTCTAAAGTCCAGACCATGAGAAAAAGAGTGGACAATCAACGAAAGGATAATGTTCCACGAGTCGGGGCGTGGAATGTCAGAAGTTTGAATGTGGTAGGGAAGTTGGAAAATCTGAAAAGGGAAATTCAAAGGCTCAATCTAGAAATGACAGGGATCAGTGAGGTGAAATGGAAAGAAGACCAGGATTTATGGTCGATGAATGTAGGGTAATATCAACAGCAGCAGAAATGGAAATGGAAATGTCGTGTGGCTAGGGCCTCCCGTCGGGCAGACCGTTCGCCTGGTGCAAGTCTTTCGATTTGACGCCACTTCGGCGACCTGCGCGTCGATGGGGATGAAATGATGATGATTAGGACAACACAGCACCCAGTCCCTGAGCGGAGAAAATCTCCGACCAAGCCGGGAATCGAACCCGGGCCCTTAGGATTGACAGTCTGTCACGCTGTCCACTCAGCTACCGGGGCGGACAACAGCAGCAGAAAATGTTATAACGAAAGTAGGATTCATTATAAATAGAAAGGTGGGGCAGACAGTGTGTTACTGTGAAGAGTTCTGTGATAGAGCTGTTCTTATCAGAATCGACAGCAAACCACGATAGACAACTATATTTGTGTTTCGTGCTTATCCTTATTCAGTAGTACAAAAAAATTACACTGAAGTATCAATTTTTTCAATAAACACCTAATCCTATTTACATTACCTACATTTAGTGCTCCAAAATTTCCTTTCCCTCTTTATCTGTATGAATGAGTGAGAGAGTATTTATGTTGAATTTGTCTTTTATACGGCAACAGTACAGCATCTTTCTGCCTGGTGTGGTAGCAACAGTCAAAAGTAGCTTTCTCGGTGAAGACAAATAGATTTGTACCCTTTCGACAGATGCTGGTGGTGGAAAGGACCCCTCTGGTATCTTCCGGCTACCTGGTGGAAGTCCGTTGCAGGGAGAGCGAGCTCTCGGCACCTTGGGTGAATAAATGTGGTGGTCTTCAGAGCGACTTGGTGAGTGTGTTAATGTGTGATATTGTATAGCTATTCTGATGAACACATTTATTTGCTAGTCAATTTTAAAGTTCTGTAGTCGAATTCTTATATTTTTCAGGGTGTAATCACAAGTATATTATCTGTATTTAGTAAGTTTTCCGGTCCTTGCTTTGTGGTGTAGAAAGTTTGTTACTCCAGCATAGGCTGAAAATTCAGTTCCTGATTTCTCTTTCAAGTGAGATGTATATGTGAAATTTTCTCGTGTGTGTGTGTGTTTTATTTTTCTACTTTTCATTTCTTTTCAGTTTTAACATTGTGTAGCTTTGTTTATACCAAGTGGTGGTGATGTTGCCGTGTTTAATTTCAGTACCATCTTGAATAAACTTTACTCTCAATTCCGTGAGATATTTTGTTGCTGCTTCTATCCATACGGTTTGCGTTTCTGTTATTGAGGTTATCATTGGTTTTAGTAACTTTGCTTTGTTGATGAGTATTCACGGCATTTGCGGATTTTTCACGCCAGGGTACCTTAGTGTAAGGTGTAAGGTGTAAGGTGATGCAGATAAATTTACTTGTTGGAAAGAATTCCAAGTATTCGTATTCACAATAAAAAAATCATAGCAACTGAGTTGAACTCCTAAGCCTTTCACTTACTGTGACGGGCTAAATTCTTTTATCTGTATCTTTTGTAAGTGAATCGTGTATGGTTGTGTGAACTTTTCTCTTGTGCGCCTAAGATTTCTTTTTCATTTATCACCGCAACATATCTCAGCACTCAGTATTATAATATAAGTGACTTCAAATGGTTCAAATCGCTCTGAGCACTATGGGACTTAACATCTATGGTCATCAGTCCCCTAGAACTTAGAACTACTTAAACCTAACTAACCTAAGGACATCACACAACACCCAGTCATCACGAGACAGAGAATATAAGTGACTTAATTAATAAAATAAAACGCAACGAATGATCATAGTCATGAATTTTTAATATGATGTTTTACTTTAATAAACTGTGCTAAACTGTCATGACTGTTTCTCAGACAAACCACTTTCCTTTTGTAAGATTATTTTTAATATATTCCCCCTGAAGTTCCTGAAGCGCAAACGGCAGATCTTGTATCTGTAGACTTTTTTCTGAGTACCTTATTTTTTTATTGAGGCTTAAGCGTCGGCTTGCTCTGAATTGCTTGAATTTTGCTTTGTGCTTGAAATATTCCTCTAAGTTCATTCCATGCATTAACTTAGTCCTTTTTATTAATATTAACATGTTAGTTATGCTTATCGATTGAGTGATTAATTCATTTCTTATATAAAATTTTCCCAATTTTAACTAAATTGGGTGGCGACCCTGTAAAATACTGTGGCTCACGAAACTTACAGTAGACTGCTGAGTTCCACAGTGACTAACTTCCCCACGTTTCTGTTTGTAAACAACTTTACAGATAACAATTCCCCCACTAATAACCGTTTACTGGTTCATTTCTACCTTCGGATTGTAGAACACACTTGTGATTCAATGCTAACATCCGTTTCCATAACAACTGACTGTCATGCAGGACGAAATATGCGCTAATAGCACTTGTCTTAAAGCACGTGTATAGACTACCCTACAGCTTTAGATACAGGACCATGACTGGATGAAAATTTAATAACAGATGGTGTGTAGTAACTAATGCTACATGTATGGTCAGTCACTTATACGGATTTCGGCTATGCACAAGGGAAGGAAATTGGAATCATTAGTGCTTATATCAGTAACTGAAGATTTGCATGTAACAAATGTAGTATCAGAATTTTTATAGATTACTCAGTGTTACCAGGAAAAATTTGCAATATACAATGGAATCTATGCAGGATACCAACATGATGTTGATTATGTGATTTGAGTGCAGAGAGATTCAAAGCGAAAAATTTCAATAAAAGTAAGAACGTAGTATCGTTGTTTTTCTGTATTCCTAGGCTAGTTAATAAAAATTATATTAGTCGTCACACTTGTATTAGTTAAGCAAGAATACACGCATCTGTAAAATGCAACGAATGCTCAGAGACAGGGAACGTAATTAGTGGGGACACTTCATTAGTATGATAACGGAACGCTGCAATTAGCGTACAAAGATCAATACAGATCATTAGTACGCTATTAATTTTAGGCCCAATTGAAGGGAGACATTGACCGGATACTCAGGACAGTAGAAACAATTGCAGGCATCCTTGTTAGTCGTAAGAGCGTAACAAAACGGCGTAGATATGTCAATAACAGGCATATCGAAAACCTCACTAATACCTGTTTAGAAAATTCGAGATTCGGTTTTTCTGCCGTAAAGCTATAGAAAACTTCAAGAAACACACTAAGCAATCGTTTTTATATAATTTTCCTTGTGCCAGCACGTCTTTCACGTTTTTCATCCGTTTTTCAGTTGGCGAAATTAACTTGTATCTTCATTATTATTTTAACGTCACATCCATTTTTAGCGCTGCAAAATAAAAATCCCTTAAGGTACCACGATGCTCGTATCTCATTATCATTTGCGTCAGTTAAGTATTTTGCACCTTGTAACTCGTTGCTTCGCATTTACACACATAAAACACACACTTTTAAATTCACTAATATACCAATGTATTACTTAACTAATGGCAGCGGCAAAGCACATAGTTCAGTCAGCCTAAACTTAATAATGATAATGATATAGTGAGGAGACAAAATTAATGAGACAGCGATATTCACAAACACAAATGGCGGCACTATCACGCACACAAGGTAGAAAAGCGAAGCAAATTGGCAGAGTTGGTATTTGTACTCAGGTAATTCATGTGAGAAGGTTTCGGAAGTGACTGTGGCCTTGCGACGGGGATTAAAACTTCGAACGCAGAATGGTACTTGGAGTTAGATCCATGGGACATTACATTTCGAAAATCGTTAGGGTCTCAGAATTCCCATATCCACAGTCAAAAGTGTGCCGAGAATACCAAATTTCAGCCATTACCTCTCACCACGGGCAAGGCAGTGGCCGATGGCCTTCACTTAACGACGAAGAGCAACTACGTTTACGTATAGTTGTCAGTGCTAACAGACAAACAGCTCCTCATGAAGTAACCACAGAAATCAGTGTGAAACATGCAACGAAATTATCCGTTAGAACAAGGGGCAAAATTTTACGATAATGGCCTAAAGCAGCAGATGACCGACGTAGGAGCCTTTGCTAACAGCACGACATGACCTGCAGCGCCTCTACTGAGCTTGCGATCATATCGACCGGACTCTTTTCCTTTTTTTGAATAAACGATCTTCTAATCTGATGCAGTCCCCCACTCCCACAAATTCCCATCCTGTGCCAACCTCTTCATCTCAGAACAGCACTTGCAACATACAAAATCAATTATTTGATAGATGTTTTCCAATCTGTATCTTCCTCTAGAGTTTATGCCCTCTACAGCTCCATCTAGTAACATTCCCTGATGTCTTAACATATGTCCTGTCATCCTGTCCTTCTCCTTGTCAATGTTTTCCACATATTACTACCTTCCTCTACGATTCAGCGAAGAAGCTCCTCATTTCATACTTTAACAGACCAGCTAATTTTCAGCATCCGTTAGCACCACACCCCATATTCTTAGATTCCCTTCTGCTCCAGTTTTCCCTCAGTCTATGTTTCAGTATCATACAATGCTGTGGTCAACACGTACATTCTCAGAAATTTCTTCCGCAAATTAAAGCCTGTGTTTGATACCAGTAGAGTTCTCTTGGACAGAAATACCCCTTTTTCCAGAGTTAGCCTCCTTTTGAAGTCCTCCTTGCTCCATCCATCATTGGCTATTTTGCTGCTTAGGTAGCAGAATTCCTTAACTTCATCTACTTCGTGACCATCAATCCTGATATTAAGTTTCTCGCTGTTCTCATTTCTGCTCCTTATCATTAGTTTCGTGTTTCCTCGAAATTCTGTGTATCTATATTCTGTATTCATTACACTGTTCATTCCATTTAGCTGATCATGTAATTCCTTTTCACCTTCACTCAGGGTAACAATGGCATCTGCGAAACGTATCATCGAGGTCGTTTCTCATTGAATTTTAATTCCACTACTTAACGTTACTTTTATCCCCATCATTGCTTCTTGGGCCGGTAGATTGAACATTAGGGGCGAAAGGCTACATTTTACACCCTTTTTAATCTCAGGACTTCATTCTTGTCCATCCACTCTTATTATCTCCTCTTGGCTCATGTACGTATTATATACTACCCGTCAGCAGAGTACAGTCAGTGTGTCACCATTGTGACACACGCATAACAGTCAAATTGCTATGAAACATAACCACATAAGAGACTGGAGAAACCACATTTTGCCCCATGTTTCTGGCACAGATGTCAAGATTACAAAAATGAGGGCACAGTTCATGAACTGATATCACAAAAAGATTAATGAGGGAATGTAGTGGGCCTGACTGCATTCCAGTATAGTCTGCACTGTTGCCATACCTCCATACATAAACACAATTTGTCACACTGATTGTAATCTCCATCCCCTTCCACCTTCCTCATCGTTCTAGACCATTTGAGTGAGATTTAAATCTAGGAAAATGTAAAGGATCATTACCCTATTGGTCAGGAAAGTTGGTGCAGCCTGCATGATTGCCAGACAACTCAGGTACGTTTAGGATGTAATTTATGAGTCAGTTATCATAATGGTTATAATTTATGATCTTTATGTAAATAAACTAGCCACCTGTGCTCTTATTCATTATTTATTCAAGTCTAGTTTATAACCCACTTTGGTCTAATTACCATATTGTATGACACAAAAATGATGTTACAGTGAAACACAGGTGCCTCATCATTATCTTTCTTACTTGATTTTTTGAGACATTGACCCACTACGAATTACTATCCTGCGCCAACCTTTTCGCCTCAGAGTAGCACCTACAACCTATGTCCTCAGTTATTTGGGGGAAGTAATTCAATCTCTGTTTTCTTCTGTCGTTTTTAGCATCTACAGCTCCCTCTATTACCATATGATGTCATATTTAAACAGTGTCATAACATCCAGTGCCTTATTATTGTCAGTGTTTCCCATATATTCGTTTCCTCGCCGGTTCTCCATAGAAACTCCACATTCACTATCTTATCAGTCTTCTCCAAGTGTTAAAGAGCCGTATCTGCTAGTGGTGTGGCGATAAGCTTCGCGCTCTGTAAACGTAAAGTCACGCATTCGAGGCCACTCCATTGACTATATTCTTCCAATCGCATATCGGATATCTGTTAAACTTGTGAGTCTCGGAACCTCAACCATACTTCGTTTCATCTCTAAATCCACCAGCAATAGGAAAACGTTGCAGAAAATTTTCCGCCAAACAAGTCTCTGGCTACGTCAAGATCACAACAGGTTGCGCAAAAGAGCTTCCTCGTCCCACAGCAGCTACCAGCTACCGTCCATACTCAGACCGCTGCAAGCTTCATACGCCTCCAAAGACGTTAACAAACAATTTACTAACTGTCGGTATCTAGCAGTCTAGAACTGTACTTTCCATACCTGCAACTTACGGACGTGGTTCAAGTATGATAAAGTATAGTCATAAGTGGGAAAAGGTCAAACATTTTCGGCGCATTATTTCCTTCTAGTTTAGTACAAGGGTGAGGTCAAAAGAGGCAGCTGTGAACGTTTGTATTGTGTGGGGAAAGCGTTTTTGGGCAAAAGGTGTCAGAAAAAGACATTTCTGCTACAAGAAACATTGTTCTGGCTGGAATGATTTTGCACATTAAGGAAGCCTCGATAACAGGCACATGTGATGGAATGAGACCATGTAACCCTTGTGGCTCATTTGCGTTAAATAGTCAAGATCCCGAAGTTGGGAGCATTAGTACTGTATGCTCCAATTTAAAACAGCAAAAATCAAATGGGTGACTAGTAATACATTTTTCCTGATCGTCATCAGTTGGTTACTAATTATGGTATCCTTATATTAAACTGTTGAGAAGAACTAAGGGTTGAGTCCTAATAAAAGGCACATACACGAGCAAAGGCAGTTTGAACGTAATATTTTGCGTAAGTTGGCTCAGAAATAAAGTTGTGCATAAAGAAAACTTCCCCAAGGAAGATTATACCGCACCTAGTATTTTTTGTCAACAACTAAGACATGTATCTGTAGCAGTTAAAGAAAAACTACCTCCAGGACTTCATCATGTGTTGATACTACGCCGTAACGCACTCTGCAGCATTTGATCCTATGGCTACAACTGTAGTAGCCTTTAGCTTGTGAGGAATCAAGAACGGGAAGAAGATTCTCTCGATGGTATAGTACAGACCAAGGCAGAGAGAAACAGTTCAGCTATTTATTTCATGCTTAACTTAACATATCGCAATGCATTGCAAGCGTGGTTTGCTCGTCATCAATCGCTTATACACATAGAAAGTTGTTACATGAATATAGATTATCTTAGTCTAGTTTAACACAAAACTGTTTTGTTCACTGTTCGCTGATGAAGAGGCTAATGGAGTGTTTGGGCGTGCGAGTGTCAGTGTCTACATCCAATGGTGCCTTCTATTGGCATCAAGCTGCGTCTCGCGATTGTACCATAGCATGTGTGGGAAACAGATAGTTTCTTCTGTAGTTATTATACGGTGTTATTGTGTGGTACATTGTACATACGTCAACATTCACTTTCAATTAACGTTCTCCAAACTTCGTGTAATTTTTTGGTACTCTGGAGCAGTTGTGTTGTAACATGATCAGTACATTTCAGAACAGTAAAAGGAACATTGCAGCAAGCTGATTATTCAACTAACTGTAACATACATAGCCTATGTAATGGCTGTCATTTCACATAGCAGACGGTTATGTGTTAAGCAAATACACTATGTTATCCAAAGCGTCCGGATACCCCGAAAAACATATGTTTTTCATGTTAGGTGCATTGTGCTGCCATCTACTGCCAGGTTCTCCGTATCAGCGACCTCAGTAATCATTAGACATCGTGAGAGAGCAGAATGGGGCGCTCTGCGGAACTCAATGACTTCGAACATGGTCAGGTGGTTGGGTGTCACTTGTGTCATACGTCTGTGCGCGAAATTTCCACACTCCTAAACATCCCTAGGTCCACTGTTTCCGCTGTGATAGTGGCGTGTGGCGTGGAAATGTGAAGAGACACTACAGCACAGAAGCGTACAGGCAGACCTCGTCTGTTGACTGACAGAGACCGCCGACAGTTGACGAGGGTCGTAATGTGTAACAGGCAGATATCTATACAGATCATGACACAGTAATTTCAAACTGCATCAGGATCCACTGCAAGTACTATGACAGTTAGGCAGGAGGTACGAAAACTTGAATTTCATGGTCGAGCGGCTTCTCGTAAGCCTCACATCACATCGGTAGAAGCCAAACGACGACTCCCTTGGTGTAAGGAGCGTAAACATTGGACGATTGAACAGTGGAAAAACGTTGTGTGGTATGACGAATCACGGTACACAATGTAGCGATCCGATGGCATGGTGTGCATATGGCGAATGCCCTGTGAACGTCATCCGTCAGCGTGTGTATTGCCAGCAGTAAGAGTCGGAGGAGCTGGTGTTATGGTATGGTCGTGTTTTTCATGGAGGGTTTGCTCCCCTTGTTGTTTCGCGTCGCACTATCACAGCACAGGACTACATTGTTGTTTTAAGCACCTTCCTGCTTCCCACTGTTGAAGAGCAATTCGGGGATGGCGATTGCATCTTTCAACACGATCGAGCACCTGTTTATAATGCACGGCCTGTGGCGGATGGTTCCACGACAATAACATGAATGTAATGGACTGGCCTGCACAGAGTACTGTCCTCAATCCTATACAACACTTTGGGATGTTTCAGATCGCTGACTTCGTGCCAGCTCTCACCGACCGACATCGATACCTCTCCTCAGTGCAGCACTCCGCGGCGAATGGGCTGCCATTCCCCAAGAAATCTTCCAGCACCTGACTGAACGTATGCCTGCGAGAGTAGAAGCTGTCATCAAGGCTAATGGTGAGTCAACACCATATCGAATTCCAGCATTACCGATGGAGGGCGCCACAAACTTGTAAGCCATTTTCAGCCAGGTGTCCGCATACTTTTGATCACATAGTGGATCTACAGACTTTATGTATTTACCACAGGAACGAACTCTGTGCCTGTTTGGTGCCATTGAAATAGCTGCTACACACATTACGTTGAGCAGATTGATGTTTCCCTTCTATTGTTAAGAGTTTTTTTATTCGTTAATTGCTCTTCTTGAGGGTAAAGTGAGGCGGCATATTAGGGCAGATATTCACAGTCACTCATCAGTGCACATTGCGGGGCAGAATGACATAGGTAGAGCTCAATCAAAGTTCTTGGTAACAAGAAGCGACAAGGAGGTGGCGTCATCTTTACTTAGATAGCCAAAGTCAGATTAAGTGCACAACCAGTAACGTTATTCAGAACAAGTGAGTTATGCACCACCACCACATTCTGTGAGCGCCCACACCATTCTGATCATAGATTTGTAACTGTCATTTACTCGTGTTGGTTACAGTATAATTGCTGGTGATGCTTTGCTAAGGAAAGCGAAAAAGCACCTTTTTGAAAATAGTTTCCAGATACAGTACGCCTCAAGTTTTTACATTTCGATCTTAAACAGTTCCTGATAGTTTGACGCTCTAACTGGTGCTTTATGCCACCACAATATTCGTTTGTGAATTACCAAGGTGCAATTGCTGGAACACGCACCTACCATATGTAATCATTACGGATTAGATACGACTCAGAAAGCGCCGTTAACTTGACTTTCACTCCATCTCTTGACGATTTATTGAAAGATGTCGGAAATGATCTCTAGTAGTGTTCCCTATCATATCAATTCTGTACGCGGTCGTGGAGCTGTCAGTCAAGGCTGAAAGCACACATACAGAAAGGTCATCACTGCTGTATGGGCTACTCTCCTCTACGTGCTCCCCATACCGTAATTAGCAACGTAGTATCAGGCTGATTACGCTGCTAATCCTTGTGTTCACAAGCCTGTCAATAAGAATCTGCGAGCAGCAAAAATGCATGAAAGGGCAGAGACTGTTGATTTTTGTGACACTTGCGATCGGGACTATCATAAGGATATAGGGGTCACATTACGCTTCAGAATCCTAAAATGTATATTTTGTCACTTCATATTAAAACAAGTGCTATGATATGAGAGGAAGAAATGAATTAAATGCTTGTCAGAAGAATTATTTTATTGTGTACTGCAATCAAGTGCAGACAAGTTTCTTAGTTCTTTTTGTGTATTGCGTAAATTTTGGCGTCGCCTTATGTTACTTTTGAGAAGGTTGTTTTATCTTGGGGTCAAAAGAGAGTGGACCTTATCGGCGGTTATATGTGAACAGAGTTTCACTTTCACTGCTCAAAGAATATGTTGAATTATTGGGAAACACGCTTCTTTCACTAGTAACTGTTGCCAAGATTGCTAAGGATTCTGTGAAATAATACCAAATCAGTGTCAGATTAGGTAGTGTAACACTACAACGCTGCTGCTCCAGAGCACCAGGGAAGCCACTGAAGTTTGCGAAACTCAAATTGTAAGTGAACACTGATATGTAAAAAGTGTATCACACGAT
Source organism: Schistocerca serialis cubense (assembly GCF_023864345.2). Lineage (NCBI taxonomy): Eukaryota > Metazoa > Arthropoda > Insecta > Orthoptera > Acrididae > Schistocerca > Schistocerca serialis. Next base: position 237,270,741 of record NC_064638.1, on the reverse strand, counting down.
ACCATGCCACAGAATCTACTGCAAAACTATATTCCTCACACAGTCTGTGATGTCACTCACAACAAGATACAGCCCCACACCAGCAGAAGGCATCACTGGTAGTTGATTTCTGGCCATTCACTGCAATCCCAACCTCCAAAATACTCGGATAGCCACTCCAGCAGCGAACAGTGAACAAAACAGCTCTGTGTTTAAGTTAGATTAAGATAATTCAACTTAGGGCTTGAGGTAAGTGGTCTTGATGCTATTCATACACCGATGAGCAACCCTTTCACAGGTACGGATGACATATGGCCAATAATCTGATGTAGTGGTAATTTGCCGATATGATTCAGCAGCGTATGAACAGTCTCAGAAAATTGTAACACTGTCTGCCCATCTGTGGCGGTGCAATGGAAGTCGAAAATTCTCATATAACGGTTGTGGTAGTCAAGAGGGGTCGTTATAATTAAAACATTAGGGGGCTAAGTTAATAAAACTCTGCTCAAGCGATGCATAGAATGTCATCCACACGACCTGCTTGGTTATCCTTTTGTTATTTCGGGTTGTCTGTCTCTTAAGAACAATGTACGTTGAAAAGCTCTTCAAATATATGCGCATTTCAGTTTTGTTAATAAAGCTTCAGCAGCTGATACATTTTAATCATAACGATTTACTCAAGGATCACTTAATCTAGAATTAACTGTCAGCGTTTTGTGTTCAGTTTTTCACTTACTGATAATAACTGCCTCTCCTTTCACGTTAGCAGATGCAGGTATCGATGTTCCGCTGCCTACATTCGCCAGTTAAATTTTCAACGGAATTTTAACCCTGCATTTTCTGCCATTTCTTGTGGTATCCGGCAAAATAGCCTTTATTGATTTGGAGCTTCATATTATTCGTAGCTTACGAAGCCTCCCTGTGAATGTCACGTTTGCAACAGTACTGTGTTGTTAGCTCTTCATTTACGAATCTATGTTTCATGGGTAGTATCATTGACATCAGTCTCAAGAAAAATATTTTCCAAGTCTATTATTACAAAAAAGATGTGTTGCCTACTTATAATGTTTACTGTATAACTGCTGGAGGTGTTCTAAAAAGTTGAAACACGTCTAGCATTGAGCTTTTTACTTTCAGCATGCTTAAGACGGAAAAACACAAATAACTGTGACACTTAGTGATTTGTGTTGTTTAGTTTGCAGTCAGCATATCTGAATATTATTAGTGACGACATTGTATTCCCTAAACCCGGTTACAGAAACGCGAATAAGACTCACTAACATATACTTGGTGTATATCACCGCTCAGCAGCCATGTCTTTGAGACAGGAACTGTAGCCACTTCCTAGACCACTCAAGGCTGGTATTTCCTACTAGAAGTATAACTGAAACTTGGCAACAACTCACGATATATTTAGCAACAATGTAACCGACGTGTTACTTTCTGGATGACGCAGAATTAACCTACAAAAGTCGCTTCATACATCGTATCATTTCCATTAAATGAACTGTGTGATTTTCACTTAACAGTACGGTAAGAAATACAATTGTTAATTTATAGCTTTGAGTCGAGAGGACGTAGAAATTGGAGATAATCTCGTTTTTTAAGTTGCGAGCTTATGCAACCTAGCAACCTGTGCAGCAATAAGAGAGAACACAACGCTACAGTGAGGTAAAGTTGTTACCCGGAAAGTGGGGCTGTTTTGATTCCTAGTTCCAGGCTCAGTAAAGAATACACTTTTAGCCGTTCCGTGACAGAGCTACAAGCAGTCAGATCGAAAATCGGTAAGTGAATTTCATTGATTTTTAATTACGAAACGTAACATTCTCATACTAAACCATTGTGACACAGGACAGCAAATAAACACAGACAGTTTCAAATCCAGAATGAGTAATACCTTACCATTTCATGCTGATATATACACGCTCCTGTTACAGGTGCTTAATGTTTCCTTAAAATAGACTTTCGTCGTAAGGATATCATGGTAAACTGAATTTCAATTAATAGAGATGTCCATTATCTTATTGAATACACAGTAAACATTTGAGAGAAATTAATAATCAACAGTATTTTCTGTCGCATAATCGTAAAGATTCTGAGACCGCTCAGGTAGTTTACAGATTCCACGATTATAAAAACCTACTGGATCTGAGTTAAGGACGTCGTCAACCAGCATTGAAGTGCGTTTCCGTCCTGTGAGGGATATCCTTAACTGTTTTTGGGTGATTAGGTCGGATAGTAAACATTTGATGGATAAGATCAGAAGAAATGTCATATGGCTGTCATAGAGGCTTCCTGAAAGTGCAGAATAATTCCTGCCAGAAGGATGTTTCCTGAATGAGAAATATCTTTCTCTGACGCGTTTTGCCCAATAACACTCGCCCCACACAGTATAAAGTTTCAGAGGTAACTCTGTTGCCTTCACCCTTTTACTAAACCCGAAGGAAATAATATGTCGAAAATGTTAGACCTTTTCCCACTTGTGCCTACGTTTTATCATACTTGAACCACGTCCAAAATTTGTGGGCATGCAAAGTTCAAATCGTGACTGTAAGATACCGACAATTGGTGAATAGATTCAGCGACACGCCACGTTAACGTCTCTGGAGGCGTCTGAAGATGGCAGCAGACTGCGTATGGACGGTAGCTGGTAGCTGCACTGGGGCGAGGAAACTCTTGTGCGTAAACTATTGTAATCTTAACGCAGGCAGACAACTGTCTGGCGGGGAAGTTTCTGGAACTTCTTGCTGTTGCAGGTGGATTTAGAGGTGAAACAAATTATGTTTGGGGTTACATGAGAGTCACACTTTACCAGATACCCGACATGAGATTTCAAGAATATAGTCAATGGAGTGGACTCGAATGCGCAACTTTACGTTTACAGAGCACGAAGCGTATCACTACACCAATAGCAGATACTTCTCCATACGGTTTCGCATCCTATTGTTTTTCAAAATCCTGATACGCCGGACTTAGAATTCTGAAGAGTGGCCGGGAATATTGGCCACCGTAAGTCTCTGAGGAGACTGACCAGCGAGAAGGTTTTATGACTGATACTGTACTTTCTTGTCATCGCGTTGTAATATCTTAAGTGGTTTCCATTTAAGATGTTACTCTGGGTAAGTAAAATTCAGTGTTTAAACCACGTATTTGACATTTGCCGCCTAAGCTAAGATAGCTCTGTAATGGCGCATTCCCAGCAATCTACATTAAGAAATGTAGACATAATGATACAAGGTACACCGCAGCAGTGTCATTTGGCTTAATGATAACACGCTCGATATTCAATGCCCTGTATGAAATAAAAGTCGGTTCTGATCTAGCTGGAGAAACACTGCTGTTTGTAAGTCTTTTTGTCGCTTTCTTTGTTCGATCTACAAACGGCCAGAACAAAAATCAGTGACTAAATCATAAGACAAGCTCAGCATCATAAGCCATCTCACAGCTTCCATTCAATACATTGTAGGACAGATCAGAAATATATATTTTGGAAATACTGACTTACTTCACAAGACAGGCTCTGGAAATGTGCCAAGGGACCATTAATGACAATAATTTGTCTGTTGTTTATGAGTCATTACTTCGGGCAAACGTTACGGAAGTAATGTTTATACTGAGGTAAACATGGAGGTGAAAAACATATTGAGTAGCAGAATTGCACGGTTTTCATCTCCTTCTTTCTGTATCTGCGTCAGAATAGATACATTTTCCTTGTAAATATACATTTTGATTAGTGTTTCATGAACTTGAATCAGTTCACAACTATAAGTGAAAAAAAACAGTTTTTATTCATTGCATAAAACTTTCATCGTAAGATATATACCATAAGTCTATAATTCAATCGCATTTTCTGGTACATTTCAATCATGGTGATAGAATATATGCTACAAAGATTCTCAAGACGAGCAATTATCACATCAGAAACTTCGCTGTCACTGTGTCGAAATTTCATGACACTTCCGTTAGCAGCTATTACGTTATCACATTCTCTCACGCACAGCATTTCCAAAACAAATAGATCTGGTAAAACCTGACAGAATACTTACATTTTACTTTCTGTTAGCTTATGTTCTTCATAACTCCGTTCATGGAATTCTAAGTCAGATGGACTGTTTGCATTTCCACCGAAGAAGCTATACGCCGCTCTTATTCGCTATATCATTTCTTTACCGTGGAAGGTGTGGATCACAGACCATGTCATATCATTTCGTAAGAGTACCGTTCGCTATTGATGAAATGGCGTAGTGCCTAATGCCATCAGTTTCTAATCTGCAGCAGAAGTTTAGAATCCTGTCACTTCGATGAATGTTAATTGGTGGTAAGAGTTGCTAGTTTAAGAGGTCGACGACGATTATTAAGTATTTAATGTTTTAATGTATTATGTCTACACCGCAGGTTACGCACCACTTTTTCTCTTTATGTATTGTGATTTCTGCTTAGCATTAAAAGAAACTGATAGCCTTTTGTGCTTTCTTTTGTATTGGAGTCCTGCCTGCGTGTAAGTAAAGAGAACACAAATTAATATGATGCTTTTTCTAGACGTACAATAACTAAATACAGGGTGTTTCAAAAATGACCGGTATATTTGAAACGGCAATAAAAACTAAAAGAGCAGCGATAGAAATACGCCGTTTGTTGCAATATGCTTGGGACAACAGTACATTTTCAGGCAGACAAACTTTCTAAATTACAGTAGTTACAATTTTCAACAACAGATGGCGCTGCGGTCTGGGAAACTCTATAGTACGATATTTTCCACATATCCACCACGCGTAGCAATAATATGGCGTAGTCTCTGAATGAAATTACCCGAAACCTTTGACAACGTGTCTGGCGGAATGGCTTCACATGCAGCTGAGATGTACTGCTTCAGCTGTTCAATTGTTTCTGGATTCTGGCGGTACACCTGGTCTTTCAAGTGTCGCCACAGAAAGAAGTCACAGGGGTTCATGTCTGGCGAATAGGGAGGCCAATCCACGCCGCCTACTGTATGTTTCGGATAGCCCAAAGCAATCACACGATCATCGAAATATTCATTCAGGAAATTAAAGACGTCGGCCGTGCGATGTGGCCGGGCACCACTTGCATAAACCACGAGGTGTTCGCAGTGTCGTCTAAGGCAGTTTGTACCGCCACAAATTCACGAAGAATGTCCAGATAGCGTGATGCAGTAATCGTTTAGGATCTGAAAAATGGGCCAATGATTCCTTTGGAAGAAATGGCGGCCCAGACCAGTACTTTTTGAGGATGCAGGGACGATGGGACTGCAACATGGGGTTTTTCGGTTCCCCATATGCGCCAGTTCTGTTTATTGACGAAGCCGTCCAGGTAAAAATAAGCTTCGTCAGTAAACCAAATGCTGCCCACATGCGTATCGCCGTCATCAATCCTGTGCACTATATCGTTAGCGAATGTCTCTCGTGCAGCAATGGTAGCGGCGCTGAGGGGTTGCCACGTTTGAATTTTGTATGGATAGAGGTGTAAACTCTGGCGCATGAGACGATACGTGGACGTTGGCGTCATTTGGACCGCAGCTGCAACACGGCGAACGGAAACCCGAGGCCGCTGTTGGATCACCTGCTGCACTAGCTGCGCGTTGCCCTCTGTGGTTGCCGTACGCGGTCGCCTTACCTTTCCAGCACGTTCATCCGTCACGTTCCCAGTCCGTTGAAATTTTTCAAACAGATCCTTTATTGTATCGCTTTTCGGTCCTTTGGTTACATTAAACGAAAACTTCGTCTTGTTGCAACAACACTGTGTTCTAGGCGGTGGAATTCCAACACCAGAAAAATCCTCTGTTCTAAGGAATAAACCACGTTGTCTACAGCACACTTGCACGTTGTGAACAGCACACGCTTACAGCAGAAAGAGGACGTACAGAATGGCGCACCCACAGACTGCGTTGTCTTCTATATCTTTCACATCACTTGCAGAGCCATCTGTTGTTGAAAATTGTAACTACTGTAATTTCGAAAGTTTGTCCGCCTGAAAATGTACTGCTGTCCCAAGCATATTGCAACAAACGGTGTATTTCTATCGCTGCTCGTTTAGTTTTTATTGCCGTTTCAAATATACCGGTCATTTTTGAAACACCCTGTACTTTCTCTTTGACGCATTCATCGGTGCTGACTTCATGCCCCATGTGACACAAATATTAGTTTTATGTGTGTCTCCGTCTATTTGATCAAATGTCGTAAAATAAACTAAAATAAAGAGTCTATTGAACGACTGAAAAGAGTGAAATTGACAGCGTAGTTATTACGTATAATCTGCTCCTGTTTTCTTTAAAAAATGTAAAAAAAGAAAGGCAAACGAATTTTCAAGGTTTTCAAGGGGGAATTAAACATTCATTTGTCATAAACAATTTCTCCCTAGCAACACAATTACTCAGTACCGTATCCAGTTTCCGTCCTCATCTACAACTGCTTTTAGCCGCCAGGGAATAGAGACAACAAGTTTCCTGATGAATATGTTATTTTATGACAACTCTTTCCTTGCGTCATGAACTGCTGCGGACAGCACTATCTTGGTTGTCGGTGCCGGGCTTCTACACCTAATAATTTTCCCCATCGCTGGCCATTCTTGCTCTATGTGTCCGAGCACGTTTGCGAGCCCAGTCCAATATCTCAAAGTCTCCGTTCTTTTAAAACCAGTGTCTTACCCAGTTCGCTGTATACAGGGTGGTCCATTCATAGTGGCCGGGCCAAATATCTCACGAAATAAGCGTCAAACCAAAAAACTACAAAGAACGTAACTCATCTAGCTTGAAGGGGGAAACCAGATGGCACTATGGTTGGCCCGCTAAATGGCTCTGCCATAGGTCAAACGGATATCAGCTGCGTTTTTTTTAAATAGGGACCCGCCTTTTTTATTACATATTCGTGTAGTAGGGAATGAAATATGAATGTTTTAGTTGGACCACTTTTTTCGCTTTGTGATAGATGGCGCTGTAATATTCACAAACATATGGCTCACAATTTTAGACGAACAGTTGGTAACAGGTAGGTTTTTTTAAATTAAAATAGAGAACGTAGGTACGTTTAAACATTTTATTTCGGTTGTGACAATGTGATACATGTACCTTTGTGAACTTATCATTTATGAGGACGCATGCTGTTACAGCTTGATCAGCTGAAAATACCACATTCATGGAATAAATGCTGAAACTGAGGTCCGTCAACCTCAATGCATTTGGCAATACGTTTAACGACATTCCTCTCAACAGCGAGTAGTTCGCCTTCCGTAATGTTCGCACATGCATTGACAATGCGCTGACGCATGTTGTCAGGCGTTAACGGTGGATCACGAAAGCAAAATTCCTTCAGCTTTCCCCACAGAAAAAAATCCGGCGACGTCAGATCCGGAGAACGTGCGGGCCATGGTATGGTGCTTCGACGACCAATCCACCTGTCATGAAAAATGCTATTCAGTACCGCTTCAACTGCACGCGAGCTATGTGCCGCGTTACGGCAGCGTTGTGCCTTTTCGGCAGAGGTGCGACAGATCACCATCTTATCCTGCTTTACAGAGCAGACAAGTCTCTGATCCCCACGTTCTGTGAAGAGTCGTGGACGTCCAACAACTCAGCGCCTAGTGGCAATTTCACTGTCGTTCTATCTCTTTCTCTTGATTCTCACGATAATAGCATGGGGAAATTCGACCAGCCGTGCCGATTTCGAGATACTGCATAATAATAATCTGTCCTCTGTCAAAATCGCTCATGTCAGTGGATTTCCCCATTTGCAGCCCATATCTGCTCTAGGGAGTCCCCTGTCCATGTCTGCTCCACTTCTATATTTTTCTTATCGTGCCATGTGTCCACAACGCCACCAGGCGGCGTCCGACGTTGGGGCGGCAGTGGTCATATGTTTTGACTTATCAGTGTAGAGATCCTCGCTGTAAGATAAATTTTTCCCACCAGTCACAGTGGTCTGCTTCTTATCTACAGAACATAATCGACGTGTAGACAAATACATTCACATAAATTGATATTATATGAACATTGAAAAAAGTGGTACAGCCTGGAAGTTTTAACTACTGAGTAGTTACTTCTTCTCCTTCTTCACTACACATATTAGCCAAATTGCCTGTTACGGTGCCCCATCTCTTGTATCGTCGTCTTACAGTTCATCTTCCAGTGCATTTTTAATTGAGTTCCTATATTGGGTATCTCTCTCCACCCATACAGTCTACATGCTACTTCCATTTTCTCTTATTATCCTTTATTTTTTCGTTTCGGTTACATATATTCCTAAAAGTTTTCTTATGTAGTGGGTGGTGCCAGGAGGTGCCATTGTAAACTTGGCGAGAACTTTCCAAGTGATTTATTGTTTCCAACTACAGTGCCCTTGTACACCTCGATCTGCATCACAGGGTCCCAGAGTGCTGAGGTCACCACCCCAGCGACCCAGTGCAATGCACTGCTCTGTCTCGGCCTTGTAGGACCGCGTCGTCAGGGTTGTGTCTGCAGCGGGATCAGTGGCCTTCTTCCCTGTTGACTCAGCGCTGCTCTGCTGGAAGCCACGTTCTTCCTCGCTGGCCTAGCTGAGATCGCTGCAACCGCAAGGGCTTGCGATCCAGAGTCCGAATTTGCGGCTCTCGCCTCGCCAGGACGACAACCCACGGTAGCGAGCCGTGGAGTGGCCCGCCGCTGGCTGGATCGCTACGGATCCCGCATCAGTCTCAGAGGGTCGAACCAATGACCTGCTGTGGACTGGATTGCTGGCGCCCCATCTGTTGCTGTGTGTAGCCGGTGGCGTGTCACACCCTGCCATCCAGGAGAGCTGCCACACTTGAATGAATCTCGTTAAAAAACGGTACCTATTTATGCTCAGCTATGCGCCTCTGTTTTGCCAAGCGTACGCATCATGTACGCATAACACTTAGGTTGGCCATTGGCCCCCTTCTGCCTGTAACTTGCGCCATGAAAACTGCTGTGTGCGCCCTTTCCGGCAGTTCTATGCCCCTGTAGCCTCTATGTGCCTTCGCAACCGCTGGTATGCGTAACTAATTGAAGTCTGGCCCGCATCTGGCTGTAACTTGTGCTAACTAACTGTAACTAACTTTCCCTATCCGAAAGTGTGGTGCCGCTACGTTGTTCCCCTCTTTGGATAGACCCAGTCTCCGGGTCGACCCTTAAGTAGCTCTTATCTTGTTTGGGTCGGCACCTATGGCATATTTCCTTACTACTAGAAAACTTAAATGTGGTCTAGTGCCCTCTTAAAACAATGACATGAAACCAAACGTAAAATTTCCTTACTGGACGAATACTGTTCGATCAACCCCTTACCTACTCGTCTCACACCCTCAGTATCCAATCCACTGGGACTTAAACTACCTTTGGTTCCCTTTTAGAATTAGCTGTCCGCCTGATCAGAAAGAAAGCAACACATAACAAAGTTAAGGCTGTGATGACACTTGGTACAGAAGTGGCCAAAATGATCGTTATTTACCGTTGCCTGAGCGACATGTTGCGCAAGCTGTTCGGCTGATATGCGCCCCTCTTGCTCTAAAATGAACTGGTTTATGGATCTCAACACACCTTGCTCCAGAGTTTGATTTAACAAGGTCAGATTCTGTCTTGCCAAAACTCTAAAGTGGCTTCTGGCCAGTACAGGTGTGGCTGCATGACATTCAATACCATGACTCCTGAAATTGACACTGGCAGGTGATAGGTTGGTCCTATTATGTTAAACATAGTTCCATTGATAAAAATTCCGTTCCCCTCGAGCTCGCAAATACAGCCAGCACAAAACAACTTGCTACTACTACAAAATTCTCGTAAGTGGAGAAGATCCAATGCATCCCGACCAGCTGCAAAGCTCAATTTTGGCTCCACGATATCATTTGGACAGTCTATTCCTTCCCCCCTGGCTAAAGGTAACTGCACTGTGCATGTGTCCCATAATTGTAGCTTCACAGATTTTCCTCCAACATTCACTATTTTTTATCCAAATTCAACATCGACTGTGTGACTACTTTCATCCTTAAATTTACATTATATGAACTGGTGCAATAAACATGACTTTCCCGACCCAGCACTGTCGATAACTAAAAACTGAAACAGGAAATCGTACTTCTCTGATATAGTTCAACAGATATTTATTATGGCTTTGCAACAAAATTTACTCCAACGCATTTATTTCTCCAGAACAGCGTTTGATATCTCCTCCAACAACACTCCACATACGTCAGACGTTACACTTCTCTTTCCAGTGACCTGAGGATAGGGATCACCATCACCCTTCCTCCCTCTTCAAAAGGACTGCTGTCTGCAGCAAACTATAGTCGAAAATACATAAAACATATGAAAATACAATGCCTAATTACTCTATGCAAACCCAATGATGTATGGCACGAAAACAAAAAAATTACAAATACTCTACTACGTTCTGGATCGCAAAGCATACGGTACTTCATGCGGTACTCTATCTTCCTGGTTTTCTCTACGCTGAACACCTCTCTTCACTCTCCCTTTCTTCTTCTTTCCTTCCTGTGACACACCTGGAGTAACATCCGGGCAACCCTTAAATGGCTGTAAGCACCCAATGGGTACTATCGTCGTTCTAGTTGGCACCTGAAGCTTAACATTAATATGAGATGTGGTTTCAACAACTTGGTATGGCCCTCGATACCTCGTGAGGAACTTCTTCGTTTTCCCTTTTTGCATATAGGGGCTGGACAGCAATACCCATTGCCCCCCTCTATACTGCGGCTGTAAGACGTGTGTATTTCTATTGTCTATGGACAAACCACAATTTATGAAAGATGTTTATATTTTATTAATAGGATTAAGTAGTAATTAATTAATTAATATTTGCCGGAGTGGCCGAGCGGTTCTAGGCGCGTCAGTCTGGAACCGTACAACCGCTACGGTCGCAGGTTCGAATCGTGCCTCGGGTATGGATGTGTATGATGTCCTTAGGTTAGTTTGGTTTAAGTAGTTCTAAGTTCTAGGGGACTGATGACCTCAGATGTTAAGTCCCATAGTACTCAGAGCCATTTGAACCATTTTGCACCAAAGTATTGTTGATATATTTTAAAAAAGGGCGGGAGAAACCGCTTACCGATACATTTTAAGAAAAGAGCGGGAAAGGCTGCGCATTGATACATTTTGTAATGGTAGCAGGGATTGTCTGCACCAGAAAGAGAAAGCATTGTTGGCAGGAGATACCGCACTTTAGCGTTCGTAGGAAGTCAGTAGTAAGCGAGATGTGAAGCGAGTTGGTAGCAGGTCTGAAGCGAGAGGTCGAGAAGAGTAGTCTGCCTGCCAGCCACCAGTTATGATTTACAAGAGATTAAAAACGGATGTACAGAGACATCAACTAACTATTATCATAAGAGGAACTAATATTATTGAATTATTTTCTTTGCAAAACTCAAGACTACTGAAGGTATGGTTGCGCAATGCTAGTTGTAAGATTATTGTAAAAAGTAAGTCCCATTTGAACGTTTGTAAAATCATTTGATTACCAACAGTAAATATTTGAAGCGTTTTCAGAATATAATTAATTTTTGCCAGCAGTGTTGCATTACTGATTATAATTCATCCCAAAAACCTTTCAACGTAAAACTTTGCAAAAATTTTATTGTTGTCAAGAAAAAGTGTAACATGAATTACGTAACTTCAGTCAAATTAATTAGAGAATAACGTCAGCTTTGCTATTAAAGAATAACGTCAGCTTTGGTAATAAATACAGCCACTTATTATGACAGCCCACCAGCAGTTAATAGAGTATAGTAAACCAGAGTAAGTATATTCATGTCGCAGTTCGATGTAGCAGTCAGATGGCGATCCAGTAACAGTAAAAAAGGTAAGGAACAGTTTTGGGTTATTGCAGATAACGACTGAGGGCCACACGACGACGACACATTCTATGTTTCGTCGAAATAATCCGAAAATCATTTTTAAAAAGCAGCAATTAAATTTTTATGCGAGGATAGAGAAAGAGAATAAATTTCAAAGAGTAGATTTCATTTGTTATTATTAAGCAAGAGATAGAAATCCTAAGGGAAGATTACATAGGTTATTGTAAAAGGGAAGGTTATCATTAACAAAAGAGGTATAGAGGAGACGGGAAGGTTTCGCAGTAAAGTTCCTCTCCGCTTTACTGCGTCTTCTTGCTTTTCCAAAGCCTTTGTTTTCGCCTTTTGTACCCATTTCCAATCATCCTCAGATACCTTGCCAGAAAATGGAATAATCAAACTCGCAGCAGCTGGATCAATCTCCTGCTGTGGCATCCTAGGCAACAACAACTAATCCGATGCGGTTTCCCGCTCCATTCTAGATATTAATTCACTTCTCAACTGCATACCGTCCGCTTGGAATTGCTATCTTTTCCATCAAAATCCTCACCGCTTCTGGTTCCGACACACCTCGCGTCCCTGACCCTGCCATTATGTCGCTTTCGTTCTCAGTTAGTCCCGAAACAAAACATTTAAGTACAAGAATAACCCAGCTCCTTACACCTCAGTATTATCATACTCGGTAACATCATAGTCAAACCAATACGAATGTAATTAAATGCCACCTAAAAATAATAAATCTTACTGCTTCAAATACAATAACACTTAATCTGGCAACAAAAAATACTATGCCCACGCAACACATCTAAAATGTGGCTTGTCAGGAGCCATACTCGAAAAAACAAAAAGAAAGCATGAAAACGTCCACATCTTGTGGCCGTAATACAGGCGGAGGGCTCGAACGTCATACTGTACAGACGACGTCCACTATTCTGACACCAAATCTAGCAGATGGTGCCAGAAGGTGCCGTATCAAAACTCGGCGAGAACTTTCCACGTGATTTATTGTTTCCGACTACAGTGCGCTCATACACCTCAGTCTGCGTCACAAGACCCGGCAATGCTAAGGCCACTACACCAGCGACCCAGTGCAATGCAATGCTGTGTGTCGGCCTTGTAGGTTCGCGTCGTCAGGGCTGCCCCTGCAGCCAGCTCAGCTGTAGCTGAGATCGCGGCGACCGCAAGTGCCTGCGATCTGGCGTCAGAATCTGCGGCCATCGCATCGGGATGCCTCCAGCGTGTATTGTATGCAGGATGACTGCCCACGGTAGATAGCTGTCGAGTGGACCGCCGCTGGCTGGCTGGCTACGGACCTCGCATCAGCCTCAGAGGGTCGAACCAACGGCCTGCCGTGGACTGGAACGCTGGCGCCCCATCTGCTGCTATGTGTAGCTGGTGGTGCGACATGCCCCGCCGTCCAGGAGAGCTGTCACACTTGAATTAATCTCCTTAGGAAATGGCAACTATTTACACTTGGCTCTGCAACTCTGTTTTGCCAAGCCCACTGCTTCGTGTCACGTACGCATAACACTTAGGTTGGCCAGTGGTTACCTTCTGCCTGTGACTTGCTCCATGAAAACTGCTGCCCTCTCCAGCAGTTCTAGGTCCCTATAGCCTGTATTCGCCTTCGCAACTGCTGGTATGCATAACTCACTGCAGTCCGGCCCACACTTGTGCTCAGAATTTCCCTATCCTAAATGGTGGTGCTGCTACACTTATATTTCCATTTATTCTTTGTTATTTCCTTGTACATCCTTCCACTATTCCTAGAAATCTCATTTCTTGAGCCAGCGTTGTACTTTCTTGGCTTCTTGTTGCTACCCACGCTTCACTTCCATATGGAAGGGTTGCTGCTGCTATTGTGTTATAAAATTTCACCCGGGTTTCTTACATGGCTTTACTCTGCAAATTTTTTACTATTGTTCTGCATATGGAAGTAAATTTATTCAAATTTTGGTTAATGTCTCGACTCCATTCGTAAGCGAAGTCGCATTCTAGATATTTAAAATGTTCTCCTTGTTCCAAGATTTTATTCTTTTCAGTCTTCTTCTTCTTCTTTTTTTTTTTTTTTTTTTTTTTTTTTTTTGAGAGTTTCCTGATGGTCTGTCCTGAAATGCCATCCGTTTAGTTTTTGTCTACTGACAATGTTAGGTCGTAATATGATGCTATTTGGAGCAGCTTATAGACTCCCGTCATCTTAAGGTCATCTACATTCTCTGTAATCAGATTTAGGTCATCTGCATACATTAAGTTTACTGTCTTGATCGCAAAGAATTCCAGATATGTTCAACAGTTTTCATTTCCTGATAACTTCATGTGTATGTATAATGGAGAGCGCTGTCGAAATTCGACATCCTTGTTGTACCTCTTTGTGTTCATTGTTTTTTTTGTCATAGTTCACATATCTACAAAAATCTGGGTATTTGTGTATAGACACTTACAGCATTGATGTGGTGAGAGGGGTAACCTCCTTCAGCCATGATGGTCCACAGCGTTTCTCTATTCACATAATGGAATGATTTCCCAATCTCCATAAAAGCAAGCTGGTTTTCCCTATTAAAGTCTGGTCTCATTTCTATGGGTGCAGTGTAAAAACGTGGTCAATTACAGATTCAGACAATTTCTACGATTTATGCAAGCCAGAGTGCGTTGCATTACGATGATGATGACAAGTGGGAGAGGATGAAGCCAGTTGCCAGCACAAAGTCTATTGCTCCTCTCAAATAGCCCAAAGGAACCCCCAATGTTAACATCCCCGATCGTCGATGGGATCACCGTCAATAGTGTCACTTGCCCACACTTCATGAGATTCTGCAGAGTCTCTCATGCAATGGCTGGGGTTCATGAACTTCTCATCACCATCTCTCTCCCTCCCTCTCCACCGCCCTCCACCCTGACGGCCAAATACGTACAGTGCAAATTTCATCCACCACTACGATTTGAATCAGCTTATCGCCCAGTTGAGCGCCATGGCACAGACGTGCATTTTTTCTCTTCATGCTTTAATTGATCGGTTCTTACCCCCCCCCCCCCCCCCCGCGCCTTTCTCCTTTTTTTGTTTTAAGACAGTTTTCAGGGGTAGTAGGGCGTAGTGGTTGGGGATCGCAACACAAGGCCTGTTTATGACGTGCCAGTCGCCCATGACGACCACTGACCTAAGTTAGGAAATGTATAGAACAGATCTAGAATCGGAAAGTTCAAACTATTTATTTGTTTTTGTTGTTTTATTTATTTATTTATTTATCTACCGTCTATGCTGTTCTCAATAAGGGTAGACTTCCCTAATGGTTGAAGACATGACAACAAATAGAGACAGAAAAGGAGGAATAAAGGAGAAAACAAAAGAACAGCATGGTGGGATGCACTTCTTCAAGTGCATCTCCCACTCACTGGCCGGGACTACACCGATACGCCATACCGTTCCAAAAAGGGCATGAAGGGTCTGTAATATCCAGTGTCTGGTATGACTCAAGGGGGGTGCCTGCCATAAATTACACTGTCTAATTAAGTGGCAAACTGACGGCGGTAGTATGTCGTTCTTCCAAGAGCGGTGCCAGCATGCGAAACATGGTAAGAAAAGTCAATCTTGAAGTGTGTCCCATCCCTGAAGAGGTAAGCTTTCGTCAGGTCCTTGAACCATATTATAGGATGGTGCTCGATTCCTTCCTCCAGAAGGGGAAGGAATTACATACTGACCGTCACTGGTGGGGGTGTAGGTAACATGTCATTATACATTGCACGAGCTGCCGGTGGACATGTGAGATGGTGCCCATCTGTGTCCTCACTGTATCACTGAGTACACAGAAGTTAGTTTTCCAGTCCAAAACATTGTGTCGGGCATTTACCATTATAATGTAGTACCACACGGCTTGTGCATCGAATGTAAGGAAATTTGCATTGATGTTCTCGAAAACTGTTGTCCAACGGATATCTGGCTGGAGATTCTTCAATATGTTGCCAGAGGAGAATTGTGAGAACCACTTTTTTAAACTCTTTGGATCATGCTGCACACATGGTCGCAAGGGAATTACGTATGTAACTGAGTTTGACGAATTAGGTCAATATGTGGGAAGGTGTTGGGCAAATGTGGGCGGAATTGACTGGCGAGACAGGGCAGGCTGGCGTAAGAACCTCCAAGAGGTTGCGTGTAAGGGATGTGCCTACGCCAACACTTTAACACATGTAGTTAGGTGCAAAGTGAACCTGATGGTTTTAACTTGTACGAGACCGAGTCCTCCTGTGGAAGTACAGGTGTCGTGGAATAATCCAAATATCTCCTGGAATCTTCGTCCTATGACATTGTCAGAGAGGTGACTTGGGCAATGCATCATCTTGGCCGCGACAGATTTTGACGTGGCCGCTCGCCGGAGTGGATGCAGGCTGTGGTGCAGATTGTGTTACATGTCGGCTCCTATCGTCTGAAGCAAACGACGGTAGGCACAACACCCCTTATTGTGGGTATGTTTAGTAAAGGTGACATTCAGGTAATGGAGGTTGCCTACTGTGGGTAGTGGCACCGTCCATCTTGAAAGCAACATCCAATGTTCGTAATAACTGATTTGGCCTCACTAAGGATGTTTCCAGTGGGTCTTCCACACTGTCTAACCCATGCTATGGCGCTGTATATTTCCATAGGTGTACGTGCCAGGAGCACGAGGTCGTCTGCATATACCTGGCAATATAAGGTATGGCTGCGTAATAATTCGGCTATGGTGGTGGGCGAAAAGAAACAGTTTGTGCGGAAAAAGAAATGCTTCGAAAGTTACATGTCGCAGTTTTCTGTATTTGCTTTCAACCATCCACTTCACCAGTTCTGTAAAGTGACGAAGGGCGTGGGACTTCTGCAGCAAATGGTATTGAACTTTGGCCAGTTCAGAGAAGCACACCATGATCTACTTTCACTCCATTTTGGAACAAATGTTCACTGAAAACGTCGTGTTTGTTTTCATCCTTGTTTCGCACGACCTAACCGCACTGCTTTGACTGAGATTACTCGCTAATTAAATCATCACCCCAGCTGAAATTATCCCCGCCTGTAGGTCCTGAATCGTCCCTCATTGCGACGCGGCGGGAGCAGACGACAAAGGCAAACGCCTGTGCACACATTGCCGTCTGCCGAGTGACGAGCGTCCAAACAGGTGACGGGGCTCGGGAATTAATTAATCTGCCCGCTGCACGGCGCGCCGCCTTAGTCTGGAACGAGGCGATGGAACCAACCCCTCATCTGCTGCTCTGCTCTCCTCTGCTATCGCTCGTTTCCAGCTGCCAACTGACAGCTGGCTACAGTCGATGAAACGCTCCGGAAAACCACCCCCTTCCTCACAATGGCGCTGGGTCAGTCAGGTTGAATATTTCGTACGTTGTGCACCAGCAGAGCTCTGATTAACTTCCCTGTCTACATAACATGAGTTCCCTGTCTATATAACAGACACGGTGCCCTTTACGTCACACAGGAGCTTTTCCTGTGGAAACTGGAAAATGAACGCCACAGAGTGTCACGCTCTCTCTCTCTCTCTCTCTCTCTCGCTCTCTCTCTCTGTGTGTGTGTGTGTGTGTGTGTGTGTGTGTGTGTGTGTGTGTGTGTTCGTATGTGAACTAGGCAACTTGGACCATATACAGATATAATTGTTACAGTACAGTACTGAAGGTAACTAAAAGAAATATGCGATAAGGGGAACACTTTATTCACAGGCAGTAATTATACTGAAGTCACCGTCATTTATGGTGGTCCCCTGGACATTAAAAAATTCGGGATATGGTTCCCAATACAGAGTGTGATGAACACAGACGACAAAGGCACGCTTTGCAACTGGCCACCATGTTGGCCACAAGGTTGCTAAGCAGTTCTTTTCGTTCCTCCGCCAGCGCTGTTGACAACCCAACGCATCCCGTATGCGCTGCATGGGATTTATGTCGGGAGAACGGCAGGCCAGTCCATTCCCCGGATTTCTTCTCATTGCAAGAACTCCTGCAATTGTGCTCTTCGGTGTGCTCGCGCATTGTCATCCAAAAGAATAAAGCCAGGACCGAACGCACTCCTCAACAGATGTTAACGGATACCGTTTTCACTGTGACAATAACAATACTCGGTGAGCGAATCGAGTTCAAATATTTGGAGGTGCATATGCCCATGCAACGTTATGGCTCTACACGGCATAACCACCAAAACGACTTCAGACAACGTTCCTAGATGCGTTACGTGCTTCGTCCAGCATCTCAATTCTTGCCCTACCCGGCGTTGGCGAACTTGGAGGTGTACATTGCCGCTCTTCAGCCTGAACAGTAATAAAATATACGAACATAGTTTCTAAAAAAAATTAAAATTTCTACTTGTTTTTAAAATTAATCAAAGAGTTGCTTGTACAACGATGACATCCATATTGTAATAGAGTCACATTTCAGTAATAGTAAAACCAGATCACTTGTAGTGATACAAGGTGCGATACTGGGGTACAGTGAGCTTCTTACAGGTATATACCTAAACCGTTAATGACGTGAATGACGGAAATGACAAGGGAACATCTTGGCTGCTGGTCGTTTCCAAGAGGTGGATTTTCTATAGTAATTGCTTCTTGTGATAAGAAGTGAGGACTGGGCCGTGAACTTCTAAGTCTTCGAAGAACAGAAAGACAGTCTCTCGATCAAACCACAAAACAAAACCGCGCCAGGTTCCCCGCTAGTTCGTGGGGATTAGCAAGTCTACATTACCAGTTGCTTTGGAAGCCTGAAAGGAGCCAGTGCAGCAGATTATCTGAAGCCAACGACCGAAAATGGGCCGATAGTTTTCGGTGTGGGACAAGAGCTCATTGCTAAACGGGCGGTGTTGAGAGTTGCCGTGCAACCCTCTCCATGATTACTCAGTCCTGATGGCAGATCCGTGAGTCACTAAGATCGCTGTCGCCTCAACAAAGCACACGTGCGCTACGCGGGTAAACTCTTCGTCAGTTTCACCACTCTGGTGAAGCTATTCCTTTGATTCCAGTTGAAGCTCAACGGAAGATTGTACATGCTTCGCACCATAGCCTGTTGGTAAAACGATTCATTTTTTAGATTTTTTCGCATCACCAGCCAAAATAATACATTCTATTTTTATACCACCACTCACGTCTGGAATCGAACTACGGCAACAATACTGCCACCCATCCCCGCAAGTAGTATCGTATCGGTGTCATTCGTGTCAGGGAAGTTCAGTGCCAATTAATGAGTATCGTTGCACTTTATAAAGTTCCCCTTAACAGTGATATGAAGTATATCAGTCCTAATTTATTGCCCGTTAGTGTCTATCATTACTACAGCAGTATCTGTAGTAAGTAGTCAAGACGAAACTTGAAAGATTTTACTTAATCAATAATTGATGTCACTCTCCAGGAATGTCGGTGCCTAATCAACCTCGTAAAAAAAAAAAAAAAAAAAAAAAAAAGAAAGAAAGAAAGAAAGAAAACACTATGTCCTGGGTTTTTTATCAGCATAAGCTAAAATATTCTGTTGAATTTTCACACACCACTATTTGTTCTTTAATAAGAACACAGTCAGAAGAATTCATTACATCCAGTAATTTCACAGATAATTAGCAAAGAGCTTCGTCCACTGTTCATCAGTACCGCCGGATTACAACTAGCGTTGACTAGTTTGGTACGGCCTGCAGCGAATTCTTCTCTTGTGACAACGTCTTCATCTCAGAGTAACACTTGCACTCTACGTTCTTAATTTTCTGAATGTATTCCAATAGCTTTCTTCGCATACATTTTTTATCCTTTACAGCTCCATCTAGCTCCATGGAAGATGTCTTAACAGATGTACTACCATCCAGTCCCTTCATCTTGAAAGTCTTCTCTATCTAGCCGGCCGCTGTGGCACAGCGGTTCTAGGCACTCCAGTCCGGAACCGTGCTGCTGCTACGGTCACAGGTTCGAATCCTGCCTCGGGCATGGATGTGTGAGATGTCCTTAAGTTAGTTAGGTTTAAGTAGTTCTAAGTCTAGGGGACTGATGACACTCAGATGTTAAGTCTCATAGTACTTAGAGCCATTTTTTTCTTCTCCATATATTCCTTTACTTTCCTCTCGGATTTTGCGCAGAACCCTTCGATTCTCTTCTGTTCCCATTTTCTCACAGCCCATGTTTCACTACCATAAAATGCTGTGCTCCAAACGTACGTTCTCAGCTATTTCTTCCACAAATAAGGCGTATGCTTTGACTCCTGGCCAGAAATGCACGTTTTGCCAGTGCTAGCCTACTTTCGATGTCCGCCTGACTCATCCCTAGCTAGCAGCATTCCTCAAATTCATCTACTACGTCACCATCAATCCTGATGATAAGTTTCTAGCTTTTCCCATTTCTGCTAATTCTTATCACTTTCGTCTTTCTTCGATTTACTCTCGATCCACATTCTGTACTTATTAGACTGTTCATTCCGTTCATTAGATTCTGTAATTCTTCTTCACTTTCACTGAGGATAGCAATGTCATCACCGAATCTTATCATGGATTTCCTTTCACCTTGAGTTTTAATTCCACTCTTGAAACTTTATTTCATTCCCATCATTGCTTCTTCGATGTTGAACAGTAGGGGCAAAACACTGCAGCCCTGTCTTACGGCCTTTTCAGTACAACCACTTCGTTCTTTCTCTTCCACTCTTATCATACCCTCTTGGCTCTAGCACAGGTTGTATGTTACCTGTCTCTCCCCATATTTTCCTTAGAATTTCGAACATATTGCGCCATTTGACACCGTCGAACGCTTTTTCCACGTCGGAATATCCTGTGAACGTATCTTGACATTTATTTAGTCTTGCTTCGATTATGAACCGCAACATCAGATCTGCCTATCTGGTGCCTCTGCCTTCTCCAAAGCCAATTTGACACATCGTTAATTTTGTTTTCCATTTTCTTATATACTGTTCTTGTCAGTAGCCTGGGTGTATGACCTCTTAAACTAAGCTGTTAATTTTCGCATATGTCAGCTCTTTCCGTCTTCGGTGTTGTTTGGATGATATTTTTACGAAATTCAGATGCTATATCGCCAGACTCATACCTTCTACACACCAACGTGAGAAGTCGTTTTGTTGCCACTTGCCCCACTCATTTTAAGAATCTGATGGAATGTTATTTATGCTTTCTGCCTTCTTTCATCAAAGTCTTCCAAAGCTGTTTTAAATTCAGATTCTAATACTGGATGCCCTAGCTCTTCTATATCAAGTTCTGTTTTTTCTTCTATCACATCAGACAAGTCTTCCCCCTGACAGATGCCTTCAATGTACGTTTTCCATCTAGTCGCTCTCTCATCGGCATGTAACAGTGGAACTCCCGTTACACCCTTAATGTTACAACTCTATCTTTTAATTTCACCAGAGGTTCTTTTGACTTTTCTGTATGGTAAATCAGTCCTTTAGACAATCATTTCTTTTTCAGTTTCTTCGAATTTTCCGTGCAGTCATTTCGGCTTAGCTCCTTGCACTTCCTATTTATTTTATTCCTAACACACTTGTATTTCTGAGTTCTTGAATTTACCTGAACATTTTGGTACTTCGTTCTTTCTTCGATCAACTGTTTCCTCTGTTGCCCACGGTTTCTACTCGCCAGATCTACAAAGTGTCTTAATTCCGCTTTGTTCGAGAGGAATCTACAAAATTCTGTGGGTCGAATTTATAATTCATAGACCTCCGGTTTTTAATATTTGACATTCGTAAAAAATATTATTTCAGTGGAAGGTACTCTGCACCGATGGTACTAAATTAAGTTCCTTCTTATGGTCCGACATGGCACCAACGTCGATGTATCTGGTTGTCATGTTGATAAAAGTACGTTCTGTTGTTTCACTATGTGCCCCATCCTAGTGCTATTGAAGCCTACGGAATTATCCTTCCTGCCTTTTGGTAGTTTTCCTCTGCTACAAAATCCGTTCTGCTACTTTGTCCAGCTGCAGCCAGTCATAGTCCAAAGCAGAAAAAGATTCCATCAGTCAGGGATGAACCGCAGTTAACTCACAGCCATTTGTATCCAACTGTTTTCTCGTGCGTTGTATCTCTCTAGCAGCAGGGCAAAGCTGGCACAAGGAAATTTCTCCTGGCCGGAGCTGTGGTTATATGGTAGCGCATTACTGCGGGATGCGATTCGTCTTCTATTCACAGGAGCGTTGTAGGAAAGTTAGGGTGCTTACTTAACACACAGTTTCTCCCAGGCGTTAAATAATGCGCCACGTTTCCTCGCCTAGAAGTGTTATCAGATGATGCGACTGAGGAAAGAAAACACAAACAGAGATCAGAAGGGCATTGATGGCGTTAACGACATGACATCAATACTACTTCGCTGTTGGACTGAAAAAAACGGGCGAGAAATGGAGAGTTGGAGGCTACGCTGATGTGACAGGAAAATCGTTAACGTCCCCTTGAGTGCAGCTAGTGGGTAAGATATGGAGAATGAGAAGGAGAGAGATTTAGTGTTATGGATGACTTTAACAAGAATGTTGGACGCATCAAATGTTGTATTGCAGTTGCGTTAAGATGACAGGTGTTACATAAGCGAGGAAACGTTTTGCGAACACCAGTGACTAATAAACCTATAAGGAAAAAAAGCGTGTGAAAATCTCGTCACCTATTCCGCGGTATCCACCCTGATTGAAAATAGGCGTAACTGGTCTGATACAAGAATGCAAAGTTACACAAGTTGATGGATCCGTACACTTTCTTGGGGGAGTGTGCACGTTTAGTCTCACGGAGCAAAAGTAGTTCACACAATCAGACAAACGGATGGGAAGTCCGTAGAACGGCCTGGTCGCTGCATGCTATCAAAAACGGCTTCCTAAGCTGATCCACAGTATGCAGGTACACTATCTTGTATAGAGTCCAACATAGATACACTGTCACAAATGTCCAGCGTCCTCGTGGCTTTCTATTCGAAGTTATGGAAACTTCTGATCAACCTCAAACTACCGGTTCCGTCCGGCGGTTTTTGTTTATATCGGTCTCTCCTGTACCATGTGACAGGGAATGTGATACGAGTGGTGCACCGTCTGTTGGTGCCATCTCAGAGTAATTCCTTCCAAGTATCGATAAATGTACCACAGGGATGATTACCTCTGGCTAGGATCCTACTGCCAGGAGATTTTGAGCTGTAAGCATCTGAGCCACTACTATTTTCACAGGATACAAGACACGTGCCTTACTCAAGCATTCGTGGTTAGCTAGAATTGTCGGGAGTTTTCACTAGTTGTGCGGTGTTCAACTACATCACTGTAGTAAAGAATCGACAGGATTGAAGACTAAACTAAATTCGTGCACCGAATCCTCCGTTATGCCAATGCTCCCGGGTATATACTGCGACAAAATTTCTCAACTGCTTCCAAATCCTTGAGTGCTATGCACTCCGCCTTGTCTTCCGTACCTATCATCGCCCACTAGGTTCCTCAATTAAACAATCAATTTCTTCTCTCTTCCCCTCCGCTGAACGCCTTCTTATATCCTACATGTGGTATCGTCCAAACGTCGTAATTTCGTGTAAGACTTTCACTCCTCATCATTCGCCGTTACTTCCCGTTTTCCATTATTCCTTCATCTTCTTCGGATTTTGACATTTTTCTTTCTTCTGGTATTTTATTCTTAAACCTGTTTCTTTCTATTATTCCTGATTATCTAACATTATTTCCTTCTACTTCTCATTCCCATAATCCATTCTGTTGCTGACATCTTTTTCTAAAAATTAATGAGTATTTGTTCTGTTATGTCGTTCATTCAGTCCGTAGAATTTCCTAAAGAAGGTGAAACTTTGCTTCTTCATTACTTTGAGCATCTCTACGTACCTTGGTAGATGTGCCAAATATTTCCTTTTTCCATCCACGCATAGTTCGTAGAGGAGAGTGTTATACGTTGAAACACTTTTCAGACTCTCAGCCCTGTGATAAACGTTAACATATTTTCTTGCTCCACTTTTAAATGGTGTTATTGGTTCCTTGTGTGCTTCAATAGTTTTTTGAAATTACAAAACATGCTCTGCGAAAGTAAGGTTTTTCCAGACGTGAAGAAATGTTCCTAAGTAGTACATGGCCTTGTACCTTGGAACAAATATTCCGTTTACATATAAAGGCATCGAGTGCTGCATTTACTTGACTATGTGTTACGGTGTTAATAAATTACACATGTCTCATCAGTAAGGGACATCAAATGAACCAGAAGTATTATCGAAAAGAAGTTATAAGTTAAATACATTTTTACCTATAAGCAATTCAAAATTAACACAAATTTTAAATGTCAAGAAAGGTAAAATAGCTAATAAATTTAATAAACTCAGTCGCTTTACAACTTTCACTTGTCCCGCCGTAAAAAAACTTTTCCGACTGTAGATGCAGCTTGGCGAACAACTAACGAAGTGTTGCTTCACCGTTCACTTGTCATATAACTAGTTTCAAAAATATGTAGAATTTTACTTACTACAGAATTCCATAATTCAGAATTGGCAGTGCCTTCCAAGTAGCCTCAATGTATCACACACCACTTAAATGTATAGAACTCGACAGCTTTACAAGTGCTGTACAGAACATAGCATCAGTTCTCACAACAGCAGGAAGATAAGTAGCAAATCTCAGAAAATGTTTATGGCGGTCTCTGGTGCACATTCGTCCATGTGATTCTTACACTGAAGAGCCAAAGAAACTGGTACACCTGCCTAACATCGTGTAGGGCCTCCGCGAGCACGCAGAAATGCTGCAGCACGACATGGCATGGAGTCGACTAACAAGTAGTGCTGGAGGGAATTGATGCCATGAGTCCTGCAGGACTGTCTATAAATCCGTACGAGTAAGAGGGGTGGAGATTTCTTCTGAACAGCACGTTGCAAGGCATCCCATATATGCTCAACAACGATCATGAGTCTGGAGTTTGGTGGCCAGCGGAACTGTTTAAACTAAGAAGAGTGTTCCTGGAGCCACTCTGTAGCAATTCTGGACGAATGGGGTGCCACATTGTCCTGCTGGAATTGCCCAAGTCTGTCGGAATACATAATGGACATGAATGGGTGCAGGTGATCAGACAGGATTGTGCTTACGTATCACCAGTCAGACTCGTATCTAGACATACCAGATGCAAATGCCCCACTCCAATATACAGCCTCCAACAGTTGACATGCATAGTCGAGAGACTCATGAGGTAGTCTCCACACCCATACAAGTCCATCCGTTCGATACAATTTGAAACGAAACTCGTCCGACCATGCAACACGTTTCCAGTCATCAACAGTGCAATGTCAGCGTTGACAGGCCCAGACGAGGAGTTAAGTTGTGTGTCATGCAGTCGTCAAAGGTACACGAGAGGACTTTCGGCTCTGAAAGCCCATATCGATGATGTTTTGTTGAATGGTTCGCACGCTGACACTTGTCGATAGCCCAGCACTGAGATCTGCAGAAATTTGCGGAAGGGTTGCAATTCGGTCGTCGTTGGTCCCGTTCTCGCAGGACCCTTCTCAGAGAGGAGGGAGAGAGGAAACCGAGATTGGAGGTAGATGGAGGAGGGGGGGGGGTATGAAGGGGGGAAAGAGGTGGAATCAGTGGTATGCCAAGGAGCAGGAGATGGGGAGGGTGAGCAAGGAATTGGAAAGGAGAAGGACAAGGGGGAGGAGGGAGGAAAATGGAGTAGGCAGGGGAGGGGAAAAAGAGGGAGGGGAAGAGGGGGAAAAGGGGGGTCATAATTGGAAGGTAGGATAAATATTGGGGCGAAGCACATAATCTGGGATGGGGAAGTTGTGAAAGTCCTATTGGGAGAGAATGGGGAGGGTGTGGATATGGAGAAAGGAGGGGACACATCACTACAGGCGCTTCAGCAGGTGGAGAGTGGATGGGAATGTAGATACCAGATGGTAAGGGGGATCGATGTAGCAGTTGGTGTAGAGGACACGGATCTGTTTAAGGAAAAAGAGGAGATGTGGGAAGGGGATGAGGTCATATATAATCCTCAAGGGGGATGGGAGACAGATACAGAAAACGAGGTAGAGTGCATGGCATTCAATGATTTGGAGGGATTCATAGAATTTAGGATGGGCGGAGATCCAGGCATCACTGGCGTAACAAAGGATGGGACAGATCAAGGATTTGTGCAAATGAAGGACGGTGGAAGGGTGCAATCCCAATGTCTGGACGGACAGGAGTTTCGGGAGGTGGGGTCTATTGTGGGCTTTGCGTTAGATGCTAAGGAGATGGGGCGTCCAGGGGAGGTGACAGTCAAGCGTGAGGCCAAGCTATTTGAAAGCGGGGTAAGAGACTGCTAATTCACAGTGTCAGCTTTATACCAAAAATTGGAGAGGAAACACATCTGCATCGGCTGCTGTTCCAGGAGCGTCCTCTACCGAAATATAGATACCACATGGTGAGGGCGATCGAAGTTTCGGTTGGTGTAGAGGATATTGATCTGTTCAAGGAAAAGGAGGAGATGTGGGAAGGGGATAAAGTCATATAGGATCCTCATGGGGGATGGGAGACAGATATAGAAAACGAGGCGGAGTGCTTGGCATTCAATGATTTGGAGGGATTTATAGAATTTAGGATGGGTGGAAATCCAGGCAACACTGGCGTAACAAAGGATGGAACGGATCAAGGATTTGTACAAATGAAGGACGGTGGAAGGATGCAATCCCAATTTCCGGACGGACAGGACTTTCGGGAGGTGGAGTCTGTTGTTGGCTTTGGGTTGGATGGTAAGTAGATGGGGAGTCCAGGGGAGATCACAGTAAATGGTGAGGTCAAGGTATTTTAAAGTGGGATAAGAGACTGCTAATTCCGGGTGTCGGCTTCGTACCAAAAATTGGCGCGGAAACGCATACGCTTTGGCGCCTGTCCCAGGAGCGTCCTCTACCGAAATCCGCGCCCTCTGTAATTATTGCTCCATCAGCGGCGCGCAGTCGCATGCTTAACGGTGACACTACATGTACACCCTGTGTTGGAATGCGCGATCGTGCCATTAAAAACAAACGTCAGATGTCGATAGGCGTGTCATTATGAATAAAATGTTTCTCTTAGAATAATTAAAGAGATCTTCATGTTCCAAGCTTTGTCCAGCAGTTTCACCTGTCACGCATGTAATCAAGATTCATTCCTCCAATTCTTTCCCGCTCTGCGTTCGTTGGAAGACTCATAAAAGAAAATAGGTAGCGATTTCAGCCGTCCGCTTTAATGGGCTATTTCTGTCCCAGGGTCGGGACGCGAAAGACGAAAAATGGCGCAAAAAGGCCTTGGCGATTTACGCAGCGACGGGCAGAAGAATTAAAGAGATCATCATGTTTCAAGCCTCGACAAGTTGAAAGTCGCCTTCACTATTTATAAGATTTTGTGCTAGGCGTATTTCCACAGATTCTTTAATTAGTGAATTCCAAAAGGATCTCGACTGGACCAAATTTTTATGACAAAATAATCCGTAGAGTGTCCTGTGGTAATACAGCGCTCAGTTACAGCCGACTTACTGATCTTCGAGAGGCGAGTGTGGTACTCATGTTCAACGCATGTTTCATTTATTCACTATTTATAAGATTTTGTGCTAGGCGTATTTCCACAGATTCTTTAATTAGTGAATTCCAAAAGGATCTCGTCTGGACCAAATTTTTATGACAAAATAATCCGTAGAGTGTCCTGTGGTAATACAGCGCTCAGTTACAGCCGACTTACTGATCTTCGAAAGGCGAGTGTGGTACTCATGTTCAACGCATGTTTCATTTATTGTGCATATCGTTTGACCTATGTAAGCTTTGCCACACTGGCAGGGAATTTTGTAAATCGCAGCCTTCTGTAGCCCCAGATCTTCCTTTACCGAACCGAGAGAGGTACTAGCCTCATCTGTGGCAGTAAAATTACTTTAAATAGTTGTTTACAGAGGATCCTGCCCACTTTGGACGAATAGCTGCCGACGTGTGGAAGGAACGCTATAGACATGAACAGCTCGTTATCTTCTTGACGTTGTGGGTGGTCACGTCTCTTCCTTCTCAGCGCTGTAGGAATCCGATGTGGAGAGTCACAGTTATCTTTTAACACCGACTGTAGGTGTTCTAGCTCCTTTGTTCCAGCTCCTTTGTAAGGCTGTCTCCATCAGAAACAACATGAGTCCAATGGACCAACGTTCTCAGGAAACCGCTAGTTTGAGAAGGCTGATGACAGATCGACGCTTGCAGATGTCCGTATGTGTGGGCTTACGGTAGACAGAATGTTCTAATGACCCATCGATTCTCCTAGTAACCAAAACAGGGAGCAACCATCCTTCTCTGTTTCCATCGTAAACTGGATTCTCTTGTGGATTCAGATGCTGCAAGAAAAGTGAAAGTTCTTCTTCATCATGGGGCCACACTACAAGAAAGTCATCTACACTCAAGAATCTCGGTTTAAGTTCTCCCGAATCAGGTGTCCTTTCCTCAAAGTCTTCCACAAAAAACTTTGCTATCACAGGGAAGGAGGACTGCCCGGGGTCACCTGAAGATGGCTAGACGGTGGCCAGCTAAAGTATCGCGGTAATAATCCAACATGATCCGGCTGAAATCCCCTAACTCATAGAATATTCAGTATTTATTCCTGACTGCATATTTGAAGCACAGTCCTCAATTTCATTTATGTGAGACTCGGAGTGACTGGAAGATTATGTTTTCCGTGTTCTTCTCTTTTTTCAGTTACAAATATTTCGCTTCTGTCTCCCTTCACCTGCATTATACATGCCGCTAAGTACTGCAACATCAGTGGCTTTACACAGGTTAGAGGGCCACTACAGGAGCCCCAAATCACAAAAGGATAGAGGGCGGGCCCAAGTGACGTGAAACATTGTTGTTGCTCTTCGTAACAGGAGTGGCTGCAACGTTGGTAACAAACTTTCTTAATGGAAAATCTAGAAGAATTCATACCTGGCGAGTAGGAGAAAGGGAGGAATCTAAACATGGTCAGAGGCGCGCTGGAGGTGCATAGCGACTAGCCAGATTGGCCGAAGCTTGATAAGTGCCGGTAGATTGGTGGGTCTCCTACATGAAGGGAGAAATAGTTAAAAGGTATCTTTTATATTCAGAGAGAATCCTCAGTCAGATCGTCGGGGCGCTGATTCCTTGTCGCTCGTGACCAGCTTCGGTAAGCTCCGACATGTCTGTTTTTCTCAATTGGAGTGAGGTTCTCAAGTTTATACTTAATGTGCTTCTAGAGTTCGCTACTTGTGTTAGCACCCACCCCATGCGGCCTCAGACACTGACTTTTGTTGTGCAACCAACTGCCGCCTTTGCTTTTTGTGATGTTTAGAATTAGCCTTCACTGTAGTACTGTAGTTAGATCGCAGACGAACAGTGTTAATCAGACTCCTGAATTCCATGAATGTCCTTTAGAAACCGTCTTGTCGAGTCCTAGAACCCGCACGATGAACATCAGCATCATGCGCGCCTTCGTCAACCGGAAAACTCGGCAATTGCTGAACACTGGCTGAATACAGGACATCGTATGATTTATCAAAAGACGAAATTTTTATCCCCGGCGTCATCTTTCTGGGACTTCGTCATTAAGGAAGCAATACATGTCCGTACAGCTTATAATCTCGTCAACAAGGATACGGGATTTCAACTGAGCACAGCCTGGAACTCTGCATTGGCTGCTATTAAATCACGACGCGAAAATCGAGATTCTTCGATAACAGTCCCGTCATAAAACTGGCCTTGTACGGCCGTTGGTGAGTAACGTCTGGCCGCAGTGTTGACAAACGCAGCATACAGCGCACTTGCAGGAGAGCCGCTCTGCAATTTTCGGCAGAGGGAGTTTGAATAGGGCAAATCACTGCGCCTGCGCGATATCCGCGGCTCCACTTTCTTCGCGCGCGTGTTCTAAAAACGGGGCGTCGGTGTGCGGATACCGTCAGTCGCACCTAGCCACGACCAAGGTTGAACCACCTGAAGTCCAATAGTTGCTCCGAGGAAATATTGTGGAATTTGCAAAACGTGATCCAGGGGCAAAGCCGTGAAGACTATTTACAACACATCCGCCGGAAGAGCTTGAAGAGTCACATTGTTTGTTTTGTTTGTGTGTACTCGTATTTTATTTTGTCGAGAAAATAAAAAACCTCCGTAATGAATTCTGTATTGCCTATTAATGAATTCAAAAATCATTGCTTGTTGCTTAGCTCTTAAATTGTGTTCTGACATTTTGCATAATTGATGGTTTCACACAAACTAGCGTTCACCATTCGGCAAAACAAGATGACGCTGTTTTGCTGCTATGTCAACTATGAACACACAGTCACGTTTCGCTTCGTTGTATTCCTTTGAGCCCCAGTTTTAATCGAGTTTTAATGAATTAGCAGAACCATGGTACTCTTGAAACATGTCTGTAACACTATGTCTTTTCCACAATTAGCTTTGTTATACGTTACATATGCTGAGAGAACAAACACATCGCATGGTACGCTGAGACAAACACACAAACTCTATGTGATTAGGAAAGGTCAACTAACTGTAAGCACGTGTTCTTTCATACGATAGAGAAACAGGACTGAATACATGGAGTAAGTGATAACTCCTTTCGGTGGAGTTTGTCACAAGGAGGCTGACGTTCTTTGCTATGCACAGGAACATATCAATAATGAACAGACGATAGCTTCCAGCTTGTTATCTGTGATTCTAACAGACGCTCGTAAGTTATACGGCAGAGCTACTGAAGCAAAGAAGTCTCAGTGAGGAGCTTGTGCGAGGAACGGCAAATTGGTATGGAGTCGTCCGAGTAACGAGGTACCGGCAAGGGAACCAAGGTACACTGCAGACGACCTCGTCGCCTGCAGAAGTACGGCGTAACCAGCAGCGAGTGTATCTTTGGGGACGTCTCTCTGCTGCGACATTTCCGGCAGTCGCGCGCTCCACACA
This sequence comes from Schistocerca serialis cubense, assembly GCF_023864345.2. Classification (NCBI taxonomy): domain Eukaryota; kingdom Metazoa; phylum Arthropoda; class Insecta; order Orthoptera; family Acrididae; genus Schistocerca; species Schistocerca serialis. The sequence continues at coordinate 237,240,113 of NC_064638.1, read as the reverse complement.
CACACCCAGCTCCTCAGTCACCTGCCGCTATGTTGCTACCACAGCTACGACAGTCTACAGTCTGGACCAGTAGTTCCCATCCTGGAGATAATTTACTACCACAGCTACGACAGTCTACAGTCTGGACCAGTAGTTCCCATCCTGGAGGTAATTTACTCCTTTATGGGTAATATGAAACTTTCTGAGGGGTAAAAAGCAAACGAATCGATTCTGTTTCAGTCGCTAAACTAAATAATTTTCAAAATATTACTACTATTATTAAAATTTTGTAAGACTCTAACATTGATTTTATGAGTTATCAAAAATTACTTTTTCTCAGTAGCATTAGTGCAGTAGAGTTACAGGTTCCTCACGCAGTCCACCCACTACATACGTATGTTGTGCTTTGTCCCGTACATCGCTGATGATGTAAGTGAGACACACACGTAACAAATCATAAATATCTCAAGAAAATGTCTTCTACAAGTTATAGATAGTAAGTGCAGTAATCCAGAAATTGCTTCATTACTCGCTTGAAACGGACAAATGAAGCGCGACACAGCAGTAACTACATAAGGGGCACTACAGTGCTGTGTACAGTTGTGTTATTATCATTATTATTATTAGAGTGGTTAGCCACAAAGCCAGACGTTGTCGAATTTCTGGCAGTTCAGAAGTAAGGAGTGCAGCAATGAACTGATTTACAAACAATAAGTACAGTGCACACATCTTAACATGTTTGATTTCTGGCAGTTCAGAAGTAAGGAGTGCAGCAATGAACTGATTTATAAACAATAAGTACAGTGCACACATCTTAACATGTTTGATTTTATATGAGGCAGAGTTGTGCAGGTTAGGCAGTTGACGGAGTGGAGAGGAGTAATGCAGAGGAAGTGTGTTTCGTAACGAGTGTGTGCCCTCACTATGGATAGTTAACTTTCTTTTCTAAGAAGAAGTGGTGGGTAGCACTTGTGATGCACCACGGATTCTTCAGCCATTCATTTAAACACTTACATACACACTCACACTAATTATCATTCATCTTTCATTTTAAAAAATAAAAGTGTTCCAAGAAAAGACTATCATTCAACTGTTTAGTTTTCAGCTCAAGTTTATGATAATGTGGACAGGTCTGGGCAACAGATGACACGGGTGGGGGAGGGCTGGCGTCCAGCTAAGGCCTGATTGTACTGAGGGCTAATGGTTTAATGAAGGTTGGGAGCCACTGGTCTACACCATATCCATCGTCCACTTCAGTCATCTTGGTTTCACCCTTGCTTCAAACGATTAAATTATTTCCAAACATTTTAGCGTCCAACGCACAATATGCCTCCTTTTAACCCCTTCAGGTAACAGAATCCCTAAACTAAAATCTTAGAGTGCGCCAGAAAGGTTAAAGTGCATGAAATGTTCAATTTTTATTTTTTTCCATTTCAAAAATCTACGAGCTATCCCCTTTCAGTTGATATACGAGGGTTGACTGAAACATAATGCCTCAACCTTCGTAACACTTCAACAGTTGGCAGAACTGGCATGCGGCAGGTACTAGCGTTTTCCGTAGCCTCTTCTCCACAGCTGCAGTTGGCGGGAAGCCTTATCATTGAACGGCTGTGTTATTACAGTGTAAAGAATGGAACCCTATGCAGACGGTCAGTCAATACGATTTAAGCAACGTGCAGTCATTCAATTCTTGACAGCAGAAAGTGTCACGCCAAAGGAGATTCATCAGAGAATGAAAGAAGTTTATGGTGATTGTGTTGATATTAGGACTGTGCGTCGTTGGGCGAGTAAGTTTAAAGATGTTGAACCGGGAACATCTGACCTGCGTGACAAAGAGTTGGACGTCCTGTGACACCACTGATTCAGGACGATCGTCGTATCACGCAGAGAGAAATTGCAAGCACAATCGGCATTCCACAAGAATGTGTGGTTCACATTATTGCTTCACGTGCACCACACTTCACGTGCCACCACAGCAGAACTTCAGAGACTGACTCTCCCCACCGTACGGCATCCTCCATCCAGTCCAAATTGAGCACCGTCTAACTTCCATCTGTTCCTGATAATGAAAGGCGATCTGCGGGGCCATCATTGTGCTTCTGACGAAGAAGTTGAGAAAACTGTGAGACTGTGGTTGCGAAAATAGAGTGCTGACTTTCTTCGTGACGGCTTCAGAATACTAGTTCATCGTTGGCAGAAATGTATCCAATTGGCTGGTTATTATGTGGAAAAGTGAATATTGGTTATTAAAAAATCACATTCTACGGATTATTTCTACATTTGATTTATTAAGATATTCCCATCCAAACTCAATTAATGAAGGTGGAGGCATTACTTTTCGTTCAGGCCTCGTATAATTTACTCAGCTCATAAAACTAAAATTTTTTTAAAAATATTTTGAAGTATGTTCTGCATGTGCGTGATCCCCTTTGGCGCTGAAAAACTGCTGTAAAATGTTTTGCTCATGAATCTTCGTCCTCATCTTTTACATTTTAGTGATATGAGAGAAAATACATGCTACAAAATAAGTATTGAGGCTAACCTGTTGTAGTTCGATGTATATCGTTCCCTCGATTGTAGAGCGTTTCATGTTTATTTTCTCTTTTGTAATTCTGAAAATATTCATAGTGAATTCTGTTTGGGGGTCTCTATTTTATTGAAGGATAATCATGGATAAACGTAAAGTGACTAGAAATCCTATGAAGGCTTTTAAGAAAAGGAGAAATGTGGAAAACCGGAGGTTGGTGTTGTTACCGTAAACAATAAAGACAATAACTAAGTAAGTGAACCTAACCTTGCCGGTACACCTGCCCATTGCAATGAAAGTGAGAAATAAAGTACTTCGCAGAGAAAGCTAGGTTCAGTTAGTGATAAGTATTAATGTTTTAAGGGGGAATCGGATGTGAATGAAATATTTGAAATGTCAGTTCTCAACGGAATTTTTGCAAACCGTGTAAGTGTAATGAAGTGGCTCAGGAACTGTCTACAAAAAAAAAAACATATAGGATTTGCCATTAAAATGGAACTGAAGTGTTCTTACATGAGCAGCACCTTTTGGAACAGTGTTGCTGTAACTCCAAAGGAAGACAATGGTAACAAAATCTATGAACACAACATCAGATTTATATATGCCTTGCGTACAATTGGTAAGGTTGATATTGCTGGTACAGTTTTCTGTGGCATTATGGCTCTTCCAAATCCCCCAACCAAGTTTACGAACTTTAACAGATTTATATGATCAAAAGTAAGCGAAGTCGTATAGAATCCATGAAAAAAGCTGTGGAAGGGGCAGTAATAGAGAACAGTAGTAATATAGACTTGACTGCACCATTGGATGGTACCTGGCATAAATGGAGACACATCTCTTCGTGGCATAGTATCTGCCAGCAGTACGTATACAGGGAATGTTTTAGATGTAGTAGTAATATCTAAATATTGTAGGTGCCCACAAAAAAAAAAATTTATACATCAAAATAACTGCACAGCTAACTATAATGACAGAAGTGGAGGAATGGAAGTGGCCTGTGTTGCTAGTATATTTCAACGTTCTTTTGTGTGTGATGAAGTGCGATATATAAATAACGTTGGTCACGGTGAGTCTAAAAGTTTCAAACATATTAAAGAAGTGAAGCCCTATGGTGATAATGTTGAAGAGTAGAAATTTGAGCTTATTGAACACTTACTGAAACGAATTAGATCAATAATTGGGCGACTGAAAGCTTCGTACGGGAAACTGAAACTTAGAGTTGATAAAGGACTGGGTTGGAAGGGAAGATTATCTGACAGTGTAACTGACAAAATACAGAACTATTATGCATTGGCTATTAGGCAAAACACACACAGTGTCGATGAAACGAAGAAGACTGATGGGCTTTTTTTTTCATACTTTTTCAACGGATCAAAGCTCCCATCATTACATGTGTCACAAAGGAGAAAACAGCATAGGTACAACAAGGGATTGCTAACTGGTAAAGTGTACACTCATAAACATAGTCTACTTGATGCGGTAATGGAGGTAATAAAACGTATTTTCATTTGAAAAACTTATAAGCAAATAAAAGTGTGAACTGTGTTATAATGTCAAGAACCCATAAGACTGTATTTGTTGGAATAGAAATACTTCGCTTTGGTGTGTATGATGCTGTTGCTACTTTCAGTTATGGCAACGGTGTAAGGTGCAAAGTATTTCGAAATATGTGAATGAAGACAGGTATGAACATGGTCCAAATGACGCTTGCTTGAAATCAGGAACATGTTCGGGCTGCTGTAGGGCTGTAAATAGCCTTGAAATACAAGTCAGAGTAAACAGGAGGAGGACAAAGAATAAGCTGGAGGAGGAGCTTGCAGAAGATGAAGAAACCCATACTACGGACATGGAATGCACTAAAAAGGTAATCCAAACTTTCTCTCTCAATCCCCAAAAGTTTTCTTTTTTCCTAAAGAATTACATTTTTTCTCAATCTCTACGAAAACAATTTGCTTCAATTTTCAGGAAATGTTACACAGTCACTTCTACGCAACTGAACTCAGCCTTTTTCCAAAAACCTCTACACTGTAAAATTTATAACTAAAAAATTGAACAAAAATTAGTCTCTGACAACTGAATTCAAATTTCTAAAAATCCCTGTGTTAAATTGCAGCCAATAGTCCAATAAATAACTTGTAAGAATTTCATCTTCCTAGCTCAAACACTTTCTGAAAAAATATGTAGTTTACAAGCGCTATTTTAACAATGGAAAGATGGGGCTTGCCGGAGCTCCTTAATTCTTAAAAAAGTCATACGAAGTCAGCTATCCTATTACGCTCGCGACAGAACAGATGTCGTTGTCTTATCTTCTGTAGCACCACTCCTAATCACCGCAAGGCTGAAAATCTAATTGAGTGTGGGGTGGTGTTTCTTCATTGATGTACACACCACCATATTTTAGTGGACATAAATTCACCCATTTTAGTCTAGCGGTTCTAGGCGCTCAGTCCGGAACCGCGCGACTGCTACGATCGCAGGTTCGAATCCTGCCTCGGGCATGGATGTGTGTGATGTCCTTAGGTTCGTTAGGTTTAAGTAGTTCTAAGTTCTAGGGGTCTGATGACCACAGATGTTAAGACCCATAGTGCTCAGAGCCATTTGAACCATTTTTCTTGCACCCATTTTATCAGATGCGGAGTTCACTTACCAAGAGCGACTACTAGGATTTACACAAGGGAAAATTATTATCGTAGTTACGCAACATGAGAACCGAAACTGCAGAACAGTCACTGTCGAGTAGCGAAGCTGAATGTCTAACTGTGGCACTAAAACGTGTTTTTATTTATACGACAATATTACAGTTTAAATGAAACGCTATTCTTAAATCATCGGTGCAGACCACACTTAGATAGTCCACTGAATTCATAACACAATTTACTGATTTCAACAATAGTTTGCTTAGATGGTAGCAATGTTTAACATTATTGCTAACTATAACAAAATTTTTTCCTAACAAAATTAATATAAGTTTCAGATGCAGTTAAGCCTACTTACATATTAAAATTGTTGAGTTTAGCGTATCTTGGTTTTCTGTTTCAGTTACAGAATACACATAAATATGGCGTGACACAACAACGAGAGCGCGTCGGACCACATTTTACTCGTCTACTTTCAACCCGCGGACTGGCAATTTGGTTCAAATGGCTCTGAGCACTATGGGACTTAACATCTGTGGTTATCAGTCCCCTAGAACTTAGAACTACTTATACCTAACTAACTTAAGGACATTACACACATCCATGCCCGAGGCAGGATTCGAACCTGCGACCGTAGCGGTTCGGCGGTTCCGGACTGAGCGCCTAGAACCGCGAGACCACCGCGGCCGGCGACTGGCAATTTCATTACTGGTTTCACAGCGTAATAATTATTTAACTATACGAAATAAAATCGTCATAACTTCCGAATGATTTGCATTGGGACGTTCAAACTGCACGGTTGGCCGCGGGGTATGATGGGAATTAGTATGCGAATTCGCAAGTGTCTTGTTGTCGGTCATTTGCACGCGAAAATGTCACGGTACAGCGTTCCTGAGCGTATCGCGCTTGTGAAGTCCTACTATGCTAGCAATAACAGCCCACATGCCGCTCAAAGAAAGATTGCGACCGAGTTCAAGTTGAAGGCAACGGGTCCTTATATGTTAACTACGAAGAATTTGAATCGCAAGTTTGAGAGAACGGGTAGTGTTCGTGATGGCAATATCGGTCGACCAGCTGGCCGGAGTGGCTGAGCGGTTCTAGGCGCTACAGTCCGGAACCGCGCGACCGCTACGGTCGCACATTCGCATCCTGTCTCGGGCATGGATGTGTGTGATGTCCTTAGGTTAGTTAGTTTTAAGTAGTTCTAAGTTCTAGGGGACTGATGACTTCAGATGTTAAGTCCCATAGTGCTTAGAGCTATTTGAACCATTTGAAATCAAAATCTTAGTTACAAGGAAGGCAAATGCGGAAAAACTCCGATAAGTCCCATAGTGCTTAGAGCCATTTCCGTCGACCAAAATGGATGAAAACACCTGGAAACATCGAGACGACACACGCTGTGTTTCAAACCAGCCCCAGGAAATTCACCAGAAGACCCGCACAACAGGTGGGAATCAGCTGGGAGACACTGCGACAAATTGTTATTGAAGACCTACATCTCTTCCCATACAAAATTCAAACCCATCAGCCATTAAACTCCAGAGCATTGGTACAGCGATTGTGATTCGCCAACACCATTGTCCACAGAATTGACGAAGAGGACTTTGATGTGAATATGGTTTGGTTTAGCGACGAAGCCCACTTGCAATTGGATGGTTCATCAATAAGCAAAACTGGTGCATTTTGGGGATTAACAACCCGCATTTCGCCCTCGAGAATCCTCTTCACCTCAACTGGTGACTGTGTGGTGAGCTATGTCCAGTCATGGAATAATGGGTACGATATTTGTTGATGGTATGGTGACAACCAAATGGTATGTGAAGGTTTTGGAAAATGATTTCATCCGCATTATCCAAAGTGAGGCTGATTTCGACAAGATGTGGTTCAGGCAAGACGAAGCTCGACCCTATCAGAGCAGGAGAGTGATGTCCTGGTGCAGCTCTTTGGGGCCCGAATTCTGGCTTTTGGGTACCCAGAGACACTGGCATGGGCCTCGATAGGCAGCCATACTTTTCGGATCTGAACACATGCGACATCTATCTGTGTGGCTATATGAAATACAAGATGTACAGCAATAAACCCAAAACCATTGATGAGTTGAAAATAGCCTTTCAGGAGATCATCTACAGTATCAATGTTCCAACACTTCAGTGAGTCAAGCAGAATTTCTCTATTCGTCTGCGCCACAACATCGCCAATGATGGCAGGCATATCAAACATGTCATAAACTAAATCTGAATACCTGTAGCAACATTTACATGTTCCACAAAGTGTGTAACTAATTTGCGTTTTTTCTTCATATAATTGTCACCTTGTATAAAGACTGCTGTAGGAACCAAATGTTATTTTCAGAAGTACATAAAGCATTTGAAAATGGCTAGGATGGGTTTTACTATTTTTGACACACCTCAACAATCAATGAAATTTCCGGTTTCAAAAAACGTAGCTGGTTCTCCTGCAATTTGAATGCCCTCGAATACATGAATGCGCGCCATATTGCAAGTGACTGTGAATCACATAAAATTAATAACCCACCACCAGCCGTTGTATTTTATTTTAACTGCCTGCCGCTTCCAATCAGCTTCTCGGAATATTGGCGCCAGCTTTCCTCGCAACAATACTGTTCTTGCCGCTTGACCCTCCTAATTCCTTTATTGCGGCTAATTTTCTACCCATAAAATCACTAAACTCGAAATTTTGAAGAAAGACATTCCGATCTGAGTAAGGAAGAAATAACTAGTGCTGACACGATTCTGATACTCAAGTTGAGGAAGGATAAAATTACAAAATGAAGCAAGTAAAGTTTACTGTAATCTAAATAAAAGAAAAATACAAAAATATATACTAAGAAATTTACCTGGTCCAGCAAGAGCAGCAAGAGGTTCCGTACCTACGATTGATATATTTTCAAAACTTTTCCATGTACAAAATAGTAGATGAAATTCTAGGACACAATAATAGAAAAATCAAAAAACTACGCTCAAAATATGCTGGGGCAGAGATTGAACCGGTCCAGTCACAGATGAACCATTGGCCACTATTGGTAATCTTATTGAAATAGGCTTAAAAAGAAAGACGTATGACAAATGTGGAAGACTTATGGACAGTTGGCGTAGCTATGGTGGGGAGGGGGGCACGGCCCATCATGTTTGGGCCACCACCTGCAGAGGGGCGTCAAATGGTCTCCAAGACAAGCAAGATTTTCTGGAAATTATAATAATTATTAGAGTAAATTCAATATAGTACATTACTGTATGCGCTTCTGGAGGGGAGGAGGCGCCAATAAAGTATTGTGTACCAGGTGACAGTAATATTCACTACGCTACTGGTTATGGGAAAAGGATGGGACAGGAACGACACTTCTGAGACCGGACATTAGTTCTCAAAGGTGTCTAGAAATTTTGAGGAGCCTTTGACTTGGAAATTGGAAATTTGTGGTAAGGACTTACGGGACCAAACTGCTGAGGTCATCGGTCCATAGGTTTACACACGACTTAATCTAACTAACTTACACTATGGACAACACATACACCCATGGCCGAGGGAGGAGTTGAACCTCCGACGGGAGGAGCTGTACGGACCGTGAGAAGGCGCCTCCGACTGCGCGGCTACCCCGCGTGTCCGACTGCGCGGCTACCCCGCGTGGCCCTTTGACTTGGTGACAGCACAACCCGACATGGTAAACTTGCCGCCATAACATATATTTTTGACACTCTAAAAATAACAAGAAATGAATAAATTATCTTATTTAATACATTTAATCTAAGATTACACCAATAAGGGAAGCAAAACAATGTGTTTCTCTATGCGAAACGCGTGGTCGCTCATGCGACAGACCACGGCACGACTTGTGGAAGGTTAATCAGTGAATTAATTAATCAGTGCTATATGTCAGATGATACAGAAGGAATAAGACGACGAAAGTATGTAGTGAAAGCTCGGAACGCGTCAATGGTTATGACGAAATCTGCAATCAGAAATGGAATTAGCGACATACTTTGATGTGAATTATTATGGATCGTATTTACATTTCGCTAATTTAACGTTTTTTCTGGAAAGAAGGAATACTTTACTTTCGAATAGTGTAGATCAGTTCTTGGAATATGCTGGTTGTCTCCTACTCTTTTTCGTGAAGCGATCTATTGTGCTAAGTTTAATTAAATATAGCTTTTAATTAACACTACAATAATGGAAACTAATTGCACAAATGGTACAAGAACACTTGAAATAATAATCTGAGTAATAAATTAAAGTGAAATTAATCCTAAATGAGATTCTGAGAACTTTTTTAGGTGAATATTACCTGTGGGTAGATATAGTTGAAACAAGATAAAAATGAGCGAAAAAATATTTTTTATTTTTGGGAGAAGAGTAACGTAACAGATAGGATGAATCCATTTGCTTTGTCGCATCCTATAATTTTCTCTGTGAAAATGTCTAGCTAGAACACATACCACTGTAAGTTTTCTTTATCCCACAGTCGCTAATTTATTGAAATGCAGTTCTATTGTCCACATTGACTGTATTCTCATCAATCATTTATTTCACCCAAACTGCCAAGTGCTTGCTCGTAACTTTACAACGTCACGCTTTATGGTTGACATAAATGCTTTGCATCCAATCACACTATGAGATTTTTAGAATTACGAAGATATGCGTCAGCACTTTCATGACACGTCGTTGGAATCAAATCTGTTTGAAATAAATGACTGTAACCATGATAGAACGAAGGTGGGCTTAGCACTGTCTTTCCGCGGCAGTTTTCTGCGCTCTTATGTGTCTATAAATACCATTCATTCTGCTAGTTGGCCCACAGACACCAACACAGATTTTTTCCGTCTGATGAGGCTTCATTCATACTACTTGAGTGATGAATATAATGTCGTATTTGTGAACGTTGCTGAATACTGCTGACACGGCCTTCAACAACCTAATAGTTCCTTGAAACGTCACAGCGATGAGACATCACTCGTTGAAGTAACAACCGATACGAAAATGTCTGTATGTCAATACCAAGCATTTACCTGTCGTAAAGTGTCCCGTCGACAATGTCAGCTTCAACACTTAACTTGCAAATATGAGGAACGTGATACCATTTTTCTATTTCATCCACGAAATAGTTGAATCATACGTCATTGATATTTAAATGCGATTACGAAACAGAGCGCCAAGGTGTGACGAGGTTACGGAGGCACAAGTTCCTTGAAGTTGGACAGCGAAAAAGAATGATCAAATGAATTCAGAAAGTGTAGTAAAATAACTCTTGAAGATAGCACGGATATGACGTACAGATTCAAATTCTCCTTTGTCAACGAGAAGTTCCGTGTTAAGCAAAGTTGACATAGTGAACATGCATGAATTGAAGCTCGAAGATTTCTGTATCTCTTAGCTTATAGGAACTCGATCGTTGGAGCATTGGAACACTTAGTTGTTTAGTGCGACAATAGTTCACTTTTGTGGTCATTGCCATTGAAAGTTTGGCCATTATCATTTTATGACATTGGAAAAACTCACCCATTCGTAAATCTCGCTTGTTCCATTGTAAAGAGATCTTCCATATCAAGACACAAGTTGGTACACTAGTCACGAAGTATACCTTAGCCTGTCTTACGTACCACGGAACATCATTTGTTCCTTAATACACAATCCTCCATATACAACACTCTCCCCTTCTGTGGGCTGGCACGTAACACCCAGAATGCTCAACCAGTGTAATCGTTTCGTTATCTGTAATTGGTCATTTTGCAATGTGATCTTTATTAAATAATATTTTGTAACTTTATTAAATCAATGAACAATAACTTGCAAAGGATCAGTATCTCGTAGGGTAAGAGGAGACTCCCAACTGCATCAACATGTCCTGAGCCTACGCACTATTCGGTCATGTCTGATAATTAATGTTGAGCCCATGTAGACACCTCAGGACATATTGAGAGACATTAGAATTCTTCAGACGAGTAAAGCTCGTGGCCTGGAGTCCAGGTTTCAGCTTTGAGCTCAGTTTATTCCAACGATGCTTAGACATATCCTCGTAATTTTAAAAATCTCATTGTTTGATTTTAGTGATTTATGATTTTTAATAATGTATTTTCAATACTCCCATACAGAAACGTATTACATGCAGTTTCACTGACTTTGTGTGTTGCTTTTGCACGTCTGCCTCATATAGTACTTAACTGACATGTAATACAGTAGATGAGTGTACGCTAATCTGATTTACAACAACTTAATATTGTTCACGTATCCTCCAACTATACACTGTCCATGCATGTAGTCGTGACCTCAGCAGACCTCCTATCTTAGGGAAGTACGAGGGAAACTATTTTTGAGGCCACGTACGTCACGAAATGAAAACGACAGTGAAATCCCATAAAGCTTTGCGCAGCAGTGTTGCGTAGTGTCTCTAGTATGTCGGTCGATCGCCTGACGCATTTTCCAGTGCCGAGAACACAGTGAGCGCCTGAAAACACCTAGAGCTATAACCCCTCCCTCCAACTGAGAAGTGTCTGTCTCTTCTTGCTGAGACAGTCCACCGGATGACTGTCACGCGTGATACCAAACTGCGGCAGTGGTGCGCTGTCTTTGAAGCAGTACGTAGAGATGTTGATGACACAGGCGGTGAGTTTCAGGAAGTGAGTGTCAGCTGATCACCTTGTTCAGCGAGTGGATCAGGCGATTCGAGAAAATCGTTTACGAAGGGCAGTTCAGAACAAATGAAGGGATATGTTATCATCAGGCATTGTCTTTATACAGGACGATTCTTGACCACACACCGCAGCTGCGGCAAAAGCGCACCTGCCGCGTTTTGGATGGGAAGCGCTTTATCACTCACCATATAGCTTGGAGACTGCTCCCTCTGATTTTCAGTTCTCTATTCACTTGGACTAGGTGGATATGAGGACAGAATTTTGCCACAGACAACGACCTGCAAACTAGCACAGTATATGGCGGAAAGCACAAGAGGCTGCCTTATTTAAGGAGGGTATCGGAAAGTCGATACAACTATACGACAAATATGTAACAAACTAGAGCGCTCACTATATAAGAGGTAGTAGGAAGCTGTAAATAATGCTGCAAATGAAACATTTTTAATTTCACTGTGGTGACCATTTCGGGACCGATCGTATCTTGATATATATTTACTCGTATATACACTGAGTCAAAACATGATTACCCTCCGCTGTTAAATGTGAAAGGTGAACAGGCAGAACATGTACCATTGAACCATTGTATTTTCCAGAAACCACATGGGCCTCGAATTATGATTGGCACCCAGACGCACTCACTAGCGTGCAGGATAGCGAACAGTAATTTTTTCGGACAACTCTACAATGACGACCACATACATTTTAGACACTGTGGAGATATTTGCAGAGTGACAGCTAAATTGCTGAGTGACTTAAAGGAAAAACGCAAAATGCGATGATTTGGAGCGCTTTACCATATACACGTGCGATCTTATTTTCTAAGAGCTATCTCAACGGTATTCTGTAGTTGACGTTTCAGAGCCGGAATTGGTACCACACGTTGACACATTGCACCCAATTGCAGCCGAACAGTACCTGCTTGCAAGAGACGAATATTGTGCAGGCCTATTTCAGAGGTTGAAGGGTACGAATGCTTCACTGATCTGTATGCTCCTCAGACCTGTAACCCGCAATATTTGCCTTCGATGCGGTTAGTCGTTACGTCCTCAGTGACTGTCTGCCAAAAACCTGAAATGGTGTTATGTGAACTTGTATGCAAGCCACGTGATGTGATGATACAAAGAATGAATTATGGTGCTGTCTCATATGGCCTGCCGGCATTTAAGGACAGTGTGACACTCACTCTAATGCTATGTATAGTACAGTAATCCTATCCGTTTCTGGTAGTGTTGTGGGTACGCGACGTGATGAAGAAAATACACTATCCAGTCACATTAATGTGACCACCCGTCACAAGCCTGAGTAACCATCTTTTGCTGTGCAGACTGCTACGAGACTTGAGGAAGAGTGTCAGTGAGGTTCTGGGAGGAACCGACAGGGATGTGCAGCTATACCGACTCCAGTGAGGTAGCCAATTGCGCTAGGTTCGTGGTTGAGGATCCACAACGTGATCAGCCCTTTTGAGATGTTCCCACAGATTCTCGACTGGTTTTAAATCTAGGGAATCTGGTGAACATGGGAGTACGGAAATCTCATCCTGGAGCTCTTTGAATCATACACGTACACTACGAGGTGTGTAAGACGTTGAACTGTCCTGCTGATAATGCTATAAGGCTAAGGAGAAACAAACTGTATGTATGGATGGAAGTAGCAGGGCAAGGAGGCACGAGCCCAGTCTGCATTGTTGCCTAATTTGATAAAGATCACAAATGGCTCAAGCGGCTCTGAGCACTATGGGACCTAACTTCTGAGGTCATCAGTCCCCTAGAACTTAGAACTACTTAAACCAGCTAACCTAAGGACATCACACACATCCATGCCCAAGGCAGGATTCGAACCTGCGATCGTAGCAGTTGTGCGGTTTCAGACTGTAGCGCCTAAAGATCACAGATTCAAGATACCGACTGTAGATGTGACAATGCCACAGTGACCTCATGGTGGGAAGTTGAAATTTTGGCTGAAAAGTAGACCAGTTGGGCTACCTCCACTAACTTCCACTCCCCTCCGCTCCCACCTCCTCTACTCTCCATTTCCTTCCACCATATGGAAATTCGTTGGAAAAGGAATCAGCCACAGCTGAGGTGCCAGATAGGATGGACGTAAGTATTTTGTATGCATTTGTCCCATCCCCTCCTCTCCCCCATCTGGAAATTGTCACAAAAGGGACTCATAAGTCTTCATCTTGCATGCATTGTTTATTTAAACAATTTGAATTGTCACAGGCAGCAGCTCCATCCAGTGTGTTCACCCTGAGGTCTGAAGTCCAACTGATATAATTCTCAACCCTACAAGAGGGCGCTGTCATCCCTCCACATCACCACTTCCATGACGTAATCTAAGATGGGAGAAAAATGGCAGGAAAGCACTCTGTCTCTAGCTTCTGGACTGGGAGGATGGACATAATTGTTACCGTGTTTAGTGGATAAGATGTCTGTGCTGGAGAAGGAGGAGTATATTAGCTGTAGCCAAGCATGAGAGGACTGTGTTGACAGCAATGATATTTGGTGAAGATTAATAAGTTTCACGAAATAATGAAAATGCAGCAGGATGGAACTAAGTTATACTTCACAACTCATGCTGATAAATCCGTCTTCCAAAGCACAAGAGGCTCATACACCCACTCCAGCATGTGGCCTCTTCCAAAGGGAGCTGAGGCTTGGTGCTAGGACCACATTGGCTCATGGCAATGTCACACGGTAGCCGCAGGTCCACGTGCTAAACACTTGCTAATCTGAGGTGTACCACCACCGCCAATCTCGAACATGGACTCTAAAAAGATAGGGCACACTTATGAAACCGTTTTTGAAACACTTAAAGTGCTTTTGTAGGAAATACCTTTGTCTTTGAGCACACCCTGCTTCAGGAATTCCTAAATCCAATTGAATATGTCTCTAAACGCATTTTGAAAAACATCGATGGACAGTAGTTTGCTTGAGTTTTGCAATGTATAACGCATCGCTTGACGCAGACTGTAACAAAAAGAAAGCTACAAAACTTGTGAAACCTCTCAATCTTCCTCCACTACTCTGGAACAATTGCATGCATAAACAAATGAAGTGTTTAACGACTCAATATATTTGCACATTTTACTTTAAAAAATTGTTTCAAATACACTCGCGTGCAGAACACTGCACTATCTTCCCAGGTGCACGTGGAACGGAAACACATTATGGCAAAGTACACTAAAAAAATACATCGCCAAAGTAAATGACTGCAAATAAACCGCATCGAAAATCTGAAGACGATCCTGTGTCATGTAATAAAAAAATTGTTGAATACATTATCACAGTAGCTTCCTACAAGAGGTGTGGTTGTAACTGGGTGACTCACAAAGTAGCGGCGCGTCCGTCAGCGGCCGCAGCACGCTACAGACTGAAGTGTAGACCGGATGCGGAGTTTTTCCAGCTCTGTCCACGAGCGGGCGAAAACTCTAGCCAGCGAGACCGGTGTGTGGACATTTGCCACGCCGGACATTTGCCACGATTTTACCTGCTCCGAAAGGTCGGGTCCCTTGTCTCCCCCTCCTCCTCCTCATCCCTGTCGTGCAGTAAAGGTACCTACTGAGCCTTTCCGCTGGTTTGCTTAACATGGGACCAGAATCTCTTTGGATTTTCCGCCACATTTCTTGAGAGACATTCGTTGTGGGAAGTATTAAATACATTTCGCATTGAAATCTGCACCAAATTAGGAGCCTCAGTAAAACTTCGGCTATGTTGGCGTTGGTCTAAATTATAAGTGCTCCTACAGCAGCTTTCTGTCGTGTTTTCTGTACCATGGGGGACCAGTTCCGTCTCTTATTAATTTATTTGGTATGAATCTCTCGAATGCTGTTAATACTGTTTCTTTGATCTTAAGCCACATATGGTGTTCACTTACGTAGTTTGAAAGGATTGGAGACTGTCTCTTAGAAGGACTTCAACCGAATTTTTAGCTGCTTTTATAAATAGATATATTTCACCTTTAGTTTTAGTGAATTTCTCTGTTACGGAATTGAGCCTCACTCGACTGTGTGTTCACTAATCCCTGTATCCGTTGTGATGCTCAGGATTAATTGTGGCTAAGAGGTCAAGTGTGTTTTCGTAACCATTTACAATTTCAATGGCTTTTTGAATGGCTTTATGAACTAATTGTTCAAAACAATTGAAAAATCATTTAGAACAATTACGGAAGTTGTTTCCTATCTACAATAGGATCTGAAAATGTATTTTTGACAACATATGGAAGGTAGATTGAAGTCACTGCCAACTATAACTGTGTGATAAATATTTCGATTTCGGAAAAGAAGTTCTGTATTTCACCAATATATACATGAAGAAGGCCGCTTACGTACTGGTTGTATAGAGTAAGATGTGGAGACGGCGGTTTGAAAGCAGACAGAAGATGTATGAGTTAGGGCGGCCCTTACCTGAGGGATCGTTACTCAAGCTACCTGGCGGAGGGGTAAGTGTGGCAAATGTCCGGCGTGGCAAATGTCCGGCATTCAGCCAGACCAGCACCAACTTTTCCTGCAGGTTCAGTAGAATGCCACGCTCTTCCTGATTGGTTCCCGCCGAATCGGTGAGTCTATATAAACGTTGCCCCCTTCACTCCCAGTCTCATATGGCCATCGTCAGTTCATCTGCATAGTTGCGTGTCTGTATGTATATCTCTGTCTCTCATCGATGAATCATGAAGTGCAGCAGCAGCACCACCACCACCACCAACGTCAGTGACAACAGCAAGCCTTATAGAATTGCTGAAGAACAAGAGCATTATGTCAAGGTCACTTAGCTTTCTTACAGAAATATTTACGACAGCAGTTTGCACTACAGTGACAGTCTCATATAAAAAAAAAATTCACAGGTCGAGAATTTCAGTTACAAATGTGTAGAAACAAAATCCTATGAATATAACAGTGTCGAAAAAAATTTTGCCGGCATTGTGATACATTCATGGATTTACACACATTTCCTAACTCTTAATGTACGATTCTTGGTTTCCAACATCCTTTTTCACAGATCAAAGTCCCTAGCCACTACTCGTTATTCCTTACTTTATTACACATATTCATATACGTCGACATTTCTTCAATATTTCATCATAATAAATATGTAGCATAATCAAATTCCTCATATAGCATCAGCTTATTGATAATAAACATACCTCAGCAGCATAATACACATAGTCGTCGTAATAATAACATCATAAGAGATCAATCACATCTCAAAATCCTTGCAGCTTCTTTCAATAATTTCAAAACCTTCAATAAAGTCATCTACCTCAAACGTACTTCAAAAACCACGATCCTTTACCAAATACGACATTCAAAGCTCTCATAGTGTCCCAACGGTTCCGAGAAAATACGAAGAGTTCACAAAGTACAGACAAAACACAATTTCATAAGTGTGAAGTTATCCAACTGTGTAATTACGTAAACATGTGTCTTTGATGTAGTAAAAAAATGTTCGTCTCTCTCAGTTAAATGATCAGATACTTGTGTAATTATGAGTTGGAGAAATATGGTACCGATGTGTAAAGTTGTATGAGCAAATACCATATTAGCTACGGTTCCTTGTGCTTGCCAAACACATGGTACACAAAGTAAGCGGGTACTCCCTGAGGATTGATGTAATTATACCCTCAGGTGTTACAGATTGCAGCAATGAATGAAATGTATCACCAAAAACTTTCTTTGTATCTTTGTGATTAAAAAATCTTTAAAAATAAATGTTTTAAGTACAAAATTAATCAATCAAACACGTGTCCTTTAGCGCTAAATGTGCGTTTTGCTGTAAGATGATTCTGTGGAAGTGTCGTAGTTATCGTCCTCTGTAAGCTAAGTTCTGTAGAAGTCGATGTACGTACCTCATCATAAACAAAAGTGAAATGCTATGCATATAGATATCGTAGTTGTTACATACATTACTGAGATCAAGAAAGTACTATACTGTAGCGTATTGTTGTGCTCCGAAAAAGGCTGTCTCATTGTAGCTATTCCACAAAAGTTACTACTAAATCATATTTTACTATCCAGAAGAATTCAGAAAAAACTGTGCAGATATAAAACAGATACAGCGCAAAAGCAATAATATAAATTGTGTCACACATTAGTAGCGTCATGATATAATCGTGTAGCTGTCAAAGAAACCAAATCCTAAGTCATCTTTAATCTCACAGAAAGTACTTCAAATAAAGGATGGCTTTTTAAGTAAACCAAAATGTTGCATTAAAATCTCATTAGCAGTATATGCTCTAAGTACGTAAGCCTTATATTCGTTACGTAAATGTCAACTAACAAGCAAGAATGTAGACACACAATAACAATAACACTGTCATCTGTTCACTATAACAATGCATTCGTAATTACTGTTTAAATAAGTTCATTTGGTTCTTGACTGGATAGTTATCTTTAAATCATTGTTGCATGTTAACAGTTTCTAAGCATGTCAAAGCGTACTAGTAATGTGAAGTGAAAAATTTTATAGCAAAGAGTAAGATAAAAAACAGATAGTCTCTCAATAAATGGTATTACATGTGAAATGTATTGTAAACCTTTACTCTTCCTAGTACTCAGAGTTTCAACTTGAACGCAATTATCATGCGGTTGTTGTTGTTGTGGTCTTCAGTCCTGAGACTGGTTTGATGCAGCTCTCCATGCTACTCTATCCTGTGCAAGCTTCTTCATCTCCCAGTACCTACTGCAACCTGCCTCCTTCTGAATCTGCTTAGTGTATTCATCTCTTGGTCTCCCTCTGCGATTTTTACCCTCCACGCGGCCCTCCAATGCTAAATTTGTGATCCCTTGATGCCTCAAGACATGTCCTACCAACCGATCCCTTCTTCTAGTCAAGTTGTGCCACAAACTTCTCTTCTCCCCAATCCTATTCAATACCTCCTCATTAGTTACGTGATCTACCCACCTTATCTTCAGCATTCTTCTGTAGCACCACATTTCGAAAGCTTCTATTCTCTTCTTGTCCAAACTAGTTATCGTCCATGTTTCACTTCCATACATGGCTACACTCCATACAAATATTTTCAGAAACATTTTCCTGACACTTAAATCTATACTCGATGTTAACAAATTTCTCTTCTTCAGAAACGATTTCCTTGCCATTGCCAGTCTACATTTTATATCCTCTCTACTTCGACCATCATCAGTTATTTTACTCCCTAAATAGCAAAATTCCTTTACTACTTTAAGTGTCTCATTTCCTAATCTAATTCCCTCAACATCACCCGATTTAATTTGACTACATTCCATCATGCTTGTTTTGCTTTTGTTGATGTTCATCTTATATCCTCCTTTCAAGACACTGTCCATTCCATTCAACTGCTCTTCCAAGTCCATTGCTGTCTCTGACAGAATTACAATGTCATCGGCGAACCTCAAAGTTTTTACTTCTTTTCCATGAATTTTAATACCTACTCCGAATTTCTCTTTTGTTTCCTTTACTGCTTGCTCAATATACAGATTGAATAACATCGGGGACAGGCTACAACCCTGTCTCACTCCTTTCCCAACCACTCCTTCCTTTTCATGCCCCTCGAGTCTTATAACTGCCATCTGGTTTCTGTACAAATTGTAAATAGCCTTTCGCTCCCTGTATTTTACCCCTGCCACATTCAGAATTTGAAAGAGAGTCTTCCAGTTAACATTCTCAAAAGCTTTCTCTAAGTCTACAAATGCTAGAAACGTAGGTTTGCCTTTTCTTAATCTTTCTTCTAAGATAAGTCGTAAGGTTAGTATTGCCTCACGTGTTCCAACATTTCTACGGAATCCAAACTGATCTTCCCCGAGGTCTGCTTCTACCAGTTTTTCCATTCATCTGTAGAGAATTCGCGTTAGTATTTTGCAGCTGTGACTTATTAAACTGATAGTTCGGTAATTTTCACATCTGTCAACACCTGCTTTCTTTGGGATTGGAATTATTATATTCTTCTTGAAGTCTGAGGGTATTTCTCCTGTCTCATACATCTTGCTCACCAGATGGTTGAGTTTTGTCAGGGCTGGCTCTCCCAAGGCCGTCAGTAGTTCTAATGGAATGTTGTCTATTCCCGGGGCCTTGTTTCGACTCAGGTCTTTCAGTGCTCCGTCAAACTCTTCACGCAGTATCGTATCTCCCATTTCGTCTTCATCTACATCCTCTTCCATTTCCATAATATTGTCCTCAAGTACATCGCCCTTGTATAAACCCTCTATATACTCCTTCCACCTTTCTGCCTTCCCTTCTTTGCTTAGAACTGGGTTGCCATCTGAGCTCTTGATATTCATACAAGTGGTTCTCCTCTCTCCAAAGGTCTCTTTAATTTTCCTGTAGGCAGTATCTATCTTACCCCTAGTGAGACAAGCCTCTACATCCTTACATTTGTCCTCTAGCCATCCCTGCTTAGCCATTTTGCACTTCCTGTCGATCTCATTTTTGAGACGTTTGTATTCCTTTTCGCCTGCTTCATTTACTGCATTTTTATATTTTCTCCTTTCATCAATTAAATTCAATATTCCTTCTGTTACCCAAGGATTTCTACCTGCCCTCGTCTTTTTACCTACTTGTTCGTCTGCTGCCTTCGCTACTTCATTCCTCAGAGCTACCCATTCTTCTTCTACTGTATTTCTTTCCCCCATTCCTGTCTATTGTTCCCTTATGCTCTCCCTGAAACTCTCTACAACCTCTGGTTCTTTCAGTTTATCCAGGTCCCATCTCCTTAAATTCCCACCTTTTTGCAGTTTCTTCAGTTTCAATCTGCAGTTCATAACCAATAGATTGTGGCCAGAATCCACATCTGCCCCTGGAAATGTCTTACAATTTAAAACCTGGTTCCTAAATCTCTGTCTTACCATTATATAATCTACCTGATACCTTTTAGTATCTCCAGGATTCTTCCAGGTATACAACCTTCTTTTATGATTCTTGAACCAAGTGTTAGCTATGATTAAGTTATGCTCTGTGCAAAATTCTACAAGGCGGCTTCCTCTTTCATATCATGCGGTATATGTCGGTAAAGAATACTGGAATTTTTCTCATGGTTAGCGTATGTTATTTTTCCCTGAGCCAGCCGGCGCACGTGACTGCCTGCGGAGTGAGTCGTTGTCTGTCTCTTTGTTGGCGCGCATCGTTATTAGGATTTGGAGATCTAACTTCTACAAATTCAACTTGTTGAGAGGGCTCTGCCCTGTTTGAATTCCGCCAGTTCTGATAAAATTCAGGTCTGTCGTTTTGTCGGTAGTTTACATTCTTTCTTTTTTGTCGTTCATGTGGTGGAGAATTTCCCCGGAATCGTAACTGTGCGATGGACCATTGTGTCTGAACTAATTCTGTCTCCCTTGATAATAATTATTTTGGTTACCATATTGTCTTTTTCCCTGATTGTCTCTGTGATAGTCATTACAGCAGAGAGATGATCTTTCCCTGTAATTATTACTACTATGCCAACGGTTGTCATACGGGTGGTGGCTGTTTTTGTCACGATTTATGTTGTAAGAATAGTCTTGTCGTGTCCAGTTATTATTTCTGTCATCGTGGAATTGTGACGGATGTGACCTGTAATTGTTGTGCTCCTGTTTTCGTGTTCTGCGATTGAATGTTCAGGCAATTTGATTAAGCAAATGCGAATGAGATCTGAGGGGCTGTATGGGTTTGACAGGTACTGATTTTTGTGCAACATGTGTTCAAAATATTTCACAAGACTGGAAAATTCAGATTGTTCGAAATGTTTCATCATTATCTTGTGTAGCTTGAGACCAATACACTGAGAGGAAGGCACGAAAAATTCTTCTCCACTGTGACAATCGTGAATGACGTATCACATTCTTACTGCTGGTTCATTCTCTAAATAGCCACACATAAATTCTAATCTGTGCTCTAATGACCAGTTGGGAGGACAAAAATCAGAGAATTGATGAAGCCACGCTTGTGGACGAATGTCGTTGCCAGAATTCTTAAATGTTTTGAATTTGCGTGTAGTAATGAACAGCTTATAGTCAAAATCATCATGTCGGCGAGTCGCATATCGGCCATTGTTACTTCGTTTCGGCGGTACCACCTCAAAATTCAGTGCGCCTTGCCAATTTCTTTCATAATTTCCGAAATGCCCTATGTTATTATTTTGTGACTTTTCCGGATTTCGAAGTCCCTCTTCCCGTATTGGAGCGTGAGTGTCCTCTGAAATATGTAATTCTTGTATTACTTGTGCCAACTGATCTTGTATTCCCGGATTTCTCTTTTGTACTGTGTATTGATTTGATTTTGATTTTGTTTGAATTTTCTAATTTGTTCATACTCTTCCGTGTCATTCATATCATCATTTCCTTTGTACGAGGGCAGTTCAATAAGTAATGCAACACATTTTTTTCTGAAACAGGGGTTGTTTTATTCAGCATTGAAATTCCCCAGGTTATTCCCCAATCTTTTAGCTACAGAACACTATTTTTCGACGTAATCTCCATTCAATGCTACGGCCTTACGCCACCTTGAAATGAGGGCCTATATGCCTGCACGGTACCATTTCACTGGTCGATGTCGGAGCCAACGTCGTACTGCATCAATAACTTCTTCATCATCCGCGTAGTGCCTCTCACGGATTGCGTCCTTCATTGGGCCAAACATATGGAAATCCGACGGTGCGAGATCGGGGCTGTAGGGTGCATGAGGAAGAACAGTCCACTGAAGTTTTGTGAGCTCCTCTCGGGTGCGAAGACTTGTGTGAGGTCTTGCGTTGTCATGAAGAAGGAGAAGTTCGTTCACATTTTTGTGCCTATGAACACGCTGAAGTTGTTTCTTCAATTTCTTAAGAGTAGCACAATACACTTCAGAGTTGATCGTTTGACTATGGGGAAGGACATCGAACAGAATAACCCCTTCAGCGTCCCATAAGACTGTAACCATGACTTTACCGGCTGAGGGTATGGCTTTAAACTTTTTCTTGGTAGGGGAGTGGGTGTGGCGCCACTCCATTGATTGCCGTTTTGTTTCAGGTTCGAAGTGATGAACCCATGTTTCATCACCTGTAACAATCTTTGACAAGAAATTGTCACCCTCAGCCACATGACGAGCAAGCAATTCCGCACAGATGGTTCTCCTTTGCTCTTTATGGTGTTTGGTTAGACAACGAGGGACCCAGCGGGAACAAACCTTTGAATATCCCAACTGGTGAACAGCACTACCAACAGAGATGTCAAGTTGAGCACTGAGTTGTTTGATGGTGATCCGTCGATCATCTCGAACGAGTGTGTTCGCACGCTCCGCTATTGCAGGAGTCACAGCTGTGCACGGCCGGCCCGCACGCGGGAGATCATACAGTCTTGCTTGACCTTGCGGCGATGATGACACACGCTTTGCCCAACGACTCACCATGCTTTTGCCCACT
Source organism: Schistocerca serialis cubense (assembly GCF_023864345.2). Lineage (NCBI taxonomy): Eukaryota > Metazoa > Arthropoda > Insecta > Orthoptera > Acrididae > Schistocerca > Schistocerca serialis. Next base: position 237,216,978 of record NC_064638.1, on the reverse strand, counting down.
GCCAGATCACCGTAGACATTCTGCAAGCGCCTGTGAATATCTGAGATGCCCTGGTTTTCGCCAAAAGAAACTCGATCACTGCCCGTTTTTTGCAACGCACATCCGTTACAGACGCCATTTTAACAGCTCCGTACAGCGCTGCCACCTGTCGGAAGTCAATGAAACTATACGAGACGAAGCGGGAATGTTTGAAAATATTCCACAAGAAATTTCCGGTTTTTTCAACCAAAATTGGCCGAGAATAAAAATGTGTTGCATTACTTATTGAACTGCCCTCGTAGATAAGTTAGTGAACTGATCAGAAAGTTCGGCTACTTTCTCCGATAGAGAACTTATTTCCTCAGTGTGTTTTTCTGAAACAAGTTTCAGAGTGTTCATTTGTGTTGAAATCGTATCTACCGTGTCCTTTAAGTTTTCCTGAGTTTTTGCAAGTTGTGTAACCGAATCGGTAGATACAACTGAGTCAATTTTGGCTTGCAAGGTGTCGTGATTTTCATGAACAATAGTTTGCAGTTCCTTTATGGCTGCTTCGTGATTTTTTAATGCATTTTCCTGACGCGACAAAATAGGTTGGAAATGCTCACAAATTTGTGTTTTTACTCATCACAGACTTTTTGACACTTCGATTCGATTTTAAGTAACTCAGCAGTTAAACCTTCACGTGTTTGGTCACTCGTGGTGTCTAACCTTTGAAGCTGTTGCTGTGACTGTTTTTGATTTTGTTCCATTGCGTCTAATTGTTGCTATGTTTGTCTCTGGTGTTGTTCCATTGTGTCTAACTTTTGAAGATTTTGTTCCATTGTGTCTAACTGTTGCTGTGTTTGTCTCTGATTTTGTTTCATTTGTTGCAATAATTGCAATAATAATGTATTAGTGTCTGGAATCTGTTCCTCTATGCTTTTCGGCAGTGCATTTGCACCGGCAACATTCACATTTTGACAAGCATAAAATGTGTCTTGACTTATTTGAGAAAACGGTGAGGACCCAAAACCTGAATCTACAGTATTTGCAATATCGTGTCTTGTCATTTCGGATTCCTGAGGTGATCTGTTGCCGACCGATCGATCGATAATGCTTCCCTGTTCGCTAATTGCTTCACTGTCTACACCATTTTTTGCCGCGCGCTCCATTTTCCTATGCAGAATTACCAAATTACTACGTAGAATATCTGTTAATTCCATACACTGGTGCTGATAAGCTACAGTCGTCGTCACTATCACTTCTCAATTTACTTTGGAGCCTAGTGTTACGTTTTTTACACGCCATACTTATCACATATTTCACACGATAACAAGAAAAGCACAATTTGAAGAGCAAAAACAAGAAAACACATTAGCATAGCACTGAACATAATATCTCGTTAATTACAAGCGCAGCTGCGAAATACTTGGTACAAATCTACATGCATGCCACAACTGTTTTACTGTACAACAATGAAAAACTACAACTACAAAGGAAATTCTCTCTATAATTATGTGCTAACGATAAACAGTAGCTACACTAATTACACAAACTACAAGAAAAAATCAGAAGATTCCAATGAGGTATCCTCGGCTAAGGGTCGACATATTAAACGTCCCCTTAGGAAAATTAATGAATTACTGTGTTGGTAAACCGCTTACGTTATTTGATTTTTAAACAGCTGAGCAAAACTGAACGTACTCAGACATTACTCTCTTTACTTATTCTGATCAACACTAAACTGACACACAATATTTTTAGCGCAACGCAATCTGACTTTCAATAATCGTTACAAAAGATTGGCCCTGACTAACAATAACCTATTCCTTTCATGAATCACTTACCTCACAAAAATCTTCGTTACTCGAACTACTGCAATACAGCGAGCGCCCCTAATGCCAGCTAAATAAAAGATTCTAACTACTGAAGGCACTAACTACTGATACGCATAGCCAGCAAATGAAAGATTTTGATGAAAAAAAAAACAATGTGTTTACCTCAATAATGTTCCAAAGTCATCATATATATATATATATATATATATATATATATATATATCAGTTCATGATATCCAATATTACAAATTTACTCTTTCTGATGGACATACGTCCAGATCGTCCGCTCTCATGATTCTGCTCTCTCTCTCCCCACATCCACCACTTCTGGCGGCTCACTTCCAACTGCGCAACGCTACTCGCTGTTCACATCCAACTGCCCAACACTACTATATTCCAACAATGCAAACCAGCCACACACTACACACAGCACAGTCAGTGATTTTCATACTGAGCGCTACGTGGCGTTATCAACATAAAAACCTAAACAGGATATTTACAAGTCGCTACAATAAGGATTTTCTTTCCATACAGAACCAAGTAACTACGATCTGACAGGTCACAGTTGTCTAATTGCGGCAATGGCGTGCAAATTTCATCCTTTGTCGCCGATGAACAACAGTCAGCATGTCTGCATGTGTTAGGTGCCTTCCACAGTGACCCAAACAGAGCAACGTTCACTGAAAGGTCGTTGAGAAGACATTTTTGGTTCATCTGGATGGCCAGTTTCTCAACAGTCACACGTCTGTTTGCTCCTATAAATCTTCACAGCTATCATTCAGCCCTTTCAGCTATGGCCCCTGGTGCATCAGAGTTATCTTGGCGCCAGTTTTCGACAGCGACACTTTCCTATGCATGGGGTGCTTTACCCGGGAAGGCATGCAAATAGTTAACAAACTTAGCCTTTTCAAAAATGCTTCCACCCATTGACTAGAAAGCCAGTGACCACGTCCTTTAGGAAGTCAGATAAATCGCTCCTATTCCGCATTATGATAAATCTGCGTTGTTTTTCGCGTCCCCCCAACATGCTTTATGTACGCTACACTGCTTGTGCTACCTCCTACAATTTGTGAGTGGTTAATTCACGTTCACGTTGAACATGGGTGGTGATAGCATTAATGTGACTGGACCATGCATATAAGCGCCACAACTATGTGGACCTCAAATCGAGGAATCCAGTGACGTAAGAGATTTCGACAGACAGTTTGCTATGATCTTTTGTTTGGGAACGAGCACCATGGAAACGTCGAAGGTGGTCGACTATTTGCGTGATACTTTCATGAGCTTCTACTGAAAGTGGTTTTATGACGGTGAAACCACGAAGTCTCATGAAGGTCTGAGCCTGACTAGTTCTGTAAAGCAGCTTGGGCTGTCATCTGTGGCACGTCCGACGACAGAGTAGTATGCGAGCTAAGGCACAAGTGATTTGTAATACAACGGACAATGCATATTGTTGATCATCGTACTCCGCAGTAAACGACCTCTACGTGTTTTTGTGTAGACCCAACGACGTTGTGAATTAATGTCGCAGTGGGCACGGATTAGATCGTGCATAATCGACGTGGATCAATGGAAATATGTCACCAGGTCAGATGAGTCTTGTTTTCTGTTAAACTGTGTTTTTTGTCGTATCAGGATATGCTATCAAGGGGGATCAAAAAGTTTCCTTTTGTGGCCTTTGCTGCAGCGTGTATGCAACATAGGGTGACTCCAATGCAGTTATTTAAGCACCGACATGTAAGCAAGGGATTACTGTAGCACTCGTCTTTATGAGTTGCGTGAGATAAACGCGGATACGTTAACTGTGACGTTATTACCAAACGCCTCCAAACTACAGCAACATGCTATTGTTCTTATACAACGGAATACTGTGTCATTCGTATCTCCTGAACGCTCGTGTAGGAATCGCGGAAACGTGAACAATGGACACGTCGTTGCTAAACGCTTCCAAACAGGAGCGACGTGATGTCATTCTTTTCTTTCCTCCCACAGACCAACGCCGGTAGACATCCATCAGAGAATGAAGGACGTCTACGGGTTAGCATGTCTCTCGTAAACCACGCTGTGGAAAAGTGCACGAAATTCCTAGTTGGTTGCGATTCGCTTCAAGATGCCGGCCGACCTGGGACGCCAGCCTCGACTGGGAGAGTGAAGTAGGGAACTCTCAGGCCTCAGCTGCATAATTCTAATCTCGCCCCCATTCAATTAGCACGCTTTTGGTCTCTTGAAAAAGCCCTTGAAGGATCCACGACTTCAGTCAGACGAGGATGTGTAGTAGGTAGTTACCAATTTCTTCACGCAGCAGGACACACTGTACTACCAGACGAGTATCTCCAATCTGGTGCGTCAGTGGCATTACGGCGATTTTGTCTGACTGGCATTCCGACTCAGGACAGAACGCGGTTAGAATGGAAACTTTTTGATTGTCCTTCATATAATCCAGCCAAATGGCTGCTCAGAACATGAACCATGCTGTGGACACAGGTTGGTGAGTGCAGCAATTGGTGAGTGCAGTATTATCCTGTGGGAGATATGCGTTTAGGGTTCTGTGGGACCTGTGGTGGTAACTGAAAAAGCATGACAGCTGGTGGCTACGTTATTCCAGGAAATCTGAGTCTTATCAAGCCCGATGGCTACCTAAACGGTGACAACACCTTTCAGTAGGGTGTCACAAGGCCAGAACAGTTCTATCGTGGTTTGGGGGACAACGAGAGCGAACAAATGTTGACGTCTTAACCACGAAATACACCAGAACCGAATCAGGCACAACAATCTGATACACTATATGTTGCCTGCTCCACACTCACAAACCAGCGGTCCGAATACAAGGGATTTGCGCGACCTATGCGTAGACATATGGTCAACCAACGGCATTTTGAATCCATGCAACACAAGTCGTCGCTATTTCAGTGGTGGAGCAACGAGCTGCTGAGCAGGTGTTCACACTGATACGGATCCTTAATTCATACTGCTGAATATCATTTCCTGCGTGCTATAACGTCCCCTCCTGGAATTCTATGGCAACTTAGTTGTCCTCCAATTGGTTGTACCTCAAGTGGTGTGTTTCGTCTTTCTTAAAAATGGTCCAGCTAGTTGTTTCCGCAGAATGGTTTATGAGGAAAGATCTCTTTCACTTACTGAGTAATACTACTATCCTACTATGCTTCAGAATGCAAATATTTGTAACAGATATTCTAATCACGTCGACAGACTCACAAGGACAATGAAACCTTAATCCTTTTCTTCCTGTTTGATATCTGACGGACACAGTTTAATGCATCATAAGAAACCGAGTAATGTAGCCTGTGAATGAATTACATACCGACATAAAGTCAGCACTCAGATTTGATTCTCTGTAACGAGCTTTGTTATAACTTATTCCCGGTACGGAGTAAGAAGTCTCCAAACTGCTACACTAAATGTTTAGGGAATACGCGATAGTTTCCCTTTCATTCGTTACTTTCATTTCTTCCCCTTATATTTTTCTGTTAATATGTCGCACCATTTACCCTTGCATCTTCACAAGTATCCACTAGGATACGTTCGATTGATCGAAACATAAGCGTGAGAAACCTCTTTGCAAATTCGCCGAAGCGAATTCATGTCCTTGACTGTGAGTTTGTTTTTCGACAACTGGGAAGTTATTGCTGACTATCGAGGAAAGGTTGGTCCACTTTCAAGCAATATTCGCCATGCTAGTCAATTTACTCCCCCGGATTCGGTTGGACACTAGTTCGTGCTTGGAAAGATCACTGCTTTTTTCTGGTGTCTATCTGTGCTGCTATGGAGATTCTGCATTGAGTAAAGAACTCAGTGAGCCCATTTCAATTTTAGGCGTAGTGGAGTTGAGTGATTATGTTATTCGGTATTACTTGGTCGCAATTATTCAGCTAGTAGGATTGAGGCACTGTACTTGAATGTAGTAAAGTGGTCTTGCTTTTATCGAAATTGTGATTTTGGGAATGTAATGTTATGAGAACTTAACGTGGGTTTGACTCTTGTACGTATTTGAGTGCCTATGTGGCCTTTTAAGCCATTTATCTGTGTTTAGTGTCAATATATGTCATTGTAAAATTACTTCTCCCGAAATTATGTCCATCCAACCCAGTCATTCTTCACTAGAAATGCGTAATATTTTGACTTATTGCACTGCTGTCATAATGGTTAACATCGTAGACTTGCTTCACGATCCATGACTATTCTGGCAAGCCGAAAACCAAACTTCAAGTTTTGATCGCTAAAGACATTTCTAATACACTATATGATCAAAAGTATCCGGATACCTGGCTAAAAGTAACTTACAAGTTCGTGGCGCCATCCATCGGTAATGCTGGAAGTCAGTATGGTATTGGCCCACCCTTAGTGTTGATGACATCTTCCACTCTCTCAGGCAAACGTTCAATCAGGTGATGGAAGGTTTCTTGGGGAATGGCAGCCCATTCTTCACCGAGTGCTCAACTGAGAAGAGGTATCGATGTCGGTCGGTGAGGCCTGGCACGAAGTCGGTGCTCCAAAACATTCGAAAGGTGTTCTATAGGATTCAGGTCAGGACTCTGTGCAGGCTAGTCCATTACAGGGATGTTATTGTCGTGTAACCACTCCACCACAGGCCGTGCATTATGAACAGGTGCTCGATCGTATTGAAAGATGCAATCGCTGTGCCCGAATTGTTCTTCAACAGTGGGGAGCAAAAAGGTGCTTAAAACATCAATGATGGCCTGTGCTGTGATAGACCCACGCAAAATAACAATGGGTGTAAGCCCCCTCTATGGAAAACACGACCACACAATAACACCACAGACTCCGAATTTTACTGCTGGCACTAAAAACGCTAGTAAATGACGTTCACCAGGCATTCGCCATACCCACACACTGCTATCGGATCGCCACATCGTATACCGTGATTCGTTACTCCACACAACGTTTTTCCACTCTTCAATCGTCCAATGTTTACGCTCCTTACACTAACTGAGGTGTCGATTGGCATTTACCGGCGTGAAGCGTGGCTTATGAGCAGTCGCTGGAGCATGAAATCCAAGTTTTCCCACCTCCCGCCTAACTGTCATAGTATTTGCGGTGGATCCTGATGCAGTTTGGAATTCCTGTGTGATGGTCTGGATAGATGCCTGCCTGTTACACATTGCGACCCTCTTTCAATTGTCGGAGGTCTCTGTCAGTCAACAGATGAGACCGGCCTGTAGGCTTTTGTACCGTATGTGCCCATTAACGTTTCCACGTCTCTAGCATATCGGAAACTGCGGAACTAGGGATGTTTAGGAGTGTAGAAATCTCGCGTACAGACGTATGACACAAGTGACATCCAATCACCTGATCTCGTTCGAACTCCATGAGTTCCGCGGAGCGTCCCATTCTGCTCTCTCATGATGTCTAATGACAACTGAGGTCGCTGATATGGAGTGCCTGGCAGTAGGAGGCAGCAGAATGTACGTGATATGGAAAAGGTTTGTTTTGGGGGGTGACCGGATACTTTTGATCGCGTAGTGTAAGTAGCTTTCTCTGCATGCTGTAAGTTTCCATGTCCAGACAACCTAGGCCGGCATATCCTGCTTCGATGACTGCTGTTAGTTACATGTCGTATGGATTAGTTTCTCTCATTACTATGATGTTACGTAAATACACGATTAAAGATCTTTTTATTTTTCCTGAGATCTTCGAGAGATTCTTGGTTTTCAAGATCAATGGTTACTCATTCTCCTTGTAGAGATGGACGCTATAAGTAGAAACCTAACATGGTTCACTTGAGTTACGTATCAGTACTTCCTGTACAATATTCAGATATTAGCTATGTATGCCCAAAATCTTAGTTCCACAGGTTTATGGGAGTTGGGTCACACGAGCGCGCATGTGCGTATGTGTGTGTGTGTGTAGGACTATCTCTATCTCAATTCTATCAAAATTATTTTCTGTGGCGGAAGAATTATATCATTTGTACACATCTAGCTTGGAGGTTTCAGTACTTATCTGTTACTCTATTACAACACACGGCTCTCACGATAAAGCTCATCTTCAGTATGTAAACGGTTTTGTACAATGCAGTATTGTGCAGCGGACCGAGGGCTACTGCTATTTAACACGATTAGTACACCGCAGCCTTTTTTAGACACTATTGCCGTTTATTTTGCTGTAGAGCAGCAGATAAAAAGAACTATAAACGATATGCGTTTTAGTCCCGAAGCAATGTCAGAACTGTTCATATATCCCGTTCATATACCGAAGTAACCTTCCCACTGATTTCCGGCATTGTTGCCAAAAGGTGGCATTAATTCTCGGTTATGCGATAAGGCGTTTCAACTTATGAGAAAAGCGTGGCACATAAAAATTCTTCAGTCTTCCTTCTTCCCCAAAATTCTGAACCCTGGATTTAAAACTGGCAATAAGAGGGCAAGAGGAAATTGTAGTTGAGATGTATCTAGTACTTTAGTTGACGTTGAAACCCGCATGGTAAAATTTCTGAAATTTTCGTTGTGGCTGCACTCCAGTCTGTGGTTTAAGGCTAGAGAGTTCTGTAAGCTGCAGAATGGCTAGCTCATCCTTTATATTCAAGCGATCTGCGAGTCACAACTGTATGGTTTTACTTCGTTCACTCAATTTCTCCGTTATAGAGCTGATTACCACTTTCATCCACACTCGTCATAATGTTTCAGTGCGTGCGCTAAAGATCTCACTGTCGTGCACCTAGCAAACATAATCTCATTATATCACATGTAAGCTTGGTAACAGAAATGTCAGTTTTATCATCACGTCTCCAAATCTGCATACAAACGAACGTTTCATGTTTCAGTAAATCTTCAGTATTCTACTACGCCCGCTACCTTACATATAATCTGTCTACACAGAATTTCATCCATAGGGGTAAAGGAGGTCCTACATTTCCTCTCTCCACGTAAGGTAATCACTCCTCTCTCAGCCCTAATTTTCTAGACAGGATGTGTTCCTACACTATCCTGTTGCCTCCCCTACATCCACACCTACATTAAATACTCCCTTAATAGTAGCCCTACAAACACTATCTTCTACCTACGTGCGCTGCACGTTCTTCGTAGCAAGTAAGGTAGCATTCTGGTTGTCACACTGGATGCCTATTCACGAGGTGCAGGGTTCATATCCCTGTACTGGCATCAAGATTTAGCGTTTACGTAATTTTCTTAAAACCGGCAAGCTTCAAAACACTTTTCTTAAACTGAATGTGGTGTTGGACAGGGTTGATTCGTTTAAGAAGAACGTCCCCTTCCCTGTCAGAGCTTGTTTTTCGTGCCCAGTGAACTCTTCGACACTCGTCTTCCTTATTAAGTTGTTTGCATAAAATAGTCACCAACATCTGCCTCTTCAGTTGATTAATTCAGTATAATCTCTCAGTGATATTAAATAACACAATGAATTGTCCCTAATATGCAGTACAAACTATTACCTCTGTTACTTAAAAATTCAAGTCGCTTATATTTACTAAAGCATAGAAATTGTTGTTCCTGTTTCCAATAGAGTTGAAACGTTTGCACGAACAGAAAATGCCATTGTGGCACTAACACTTGCCACTCGTGGGGTGGTCACCAAAGGATTTGAATATAGTAATCATTATGGTATAGACATTACCAGAGCTGTAGATCAAATATGTGACCTTTAGAATGATAATCAGATATGTTAATGACGACCGGGTTATGGTGACTCATGGAAATTTAGTTAGCCAGTCTATGGCAACTGATAATGTGCGGTTGCTCTGTCCTAAGTTTTCGCATCCCTGTGCCCCTTTGTCGGTGGAGCGCCCAACAAGGACAGCGTGGGTTGTTTGTCGCTGGTGACAAACACCGCAGCGCTGCAGGGCTCGCGACACGTGGAGGCGAGCCCGCCCACTGCTCCCTCTTCGCCGCCCCTTCCCTCACGACCCACCCACACCCGCTTGTCACACTCGTTGTTTGTCAGTCGTGTCTAGCAGATCGTTCGCTGGTCTTTAAAAGAGGGAGGGAACATTTCCGTGCGTGTACCAACCAAGTAGCTGTGGGCGCTTAATACTTCATGTCAAATGTCAATACCGAAAAGACAGAGATAAGTAAAAACAGAATATTGTCATTAACCCAGCATCATAATACCCAGCATTGGAGGCATAATAAAGAATATTTCCCTTGTAATTCTGGTGCTTGACTGGAATGCTCTATTTCAAATTCTGAAGGTGGCAAGGGTAAAATACAGGGAGCGAAAGGCTATTTACAATTTGTACAGAAACCAGATGGCAGTTATAAGAGTCGAGGGACATGAAAGGGAAGCAGTGGTTGGGAAGGGAGTGAGACAGGGTTGTAGCCTATCCCTGATGCTATTCAATCTGTAAAGGAAACAAAATAAAAGTTCGGAGTAGGCATTAAAATCCATGGAGAAGAAATAAAAACTTTGAGGTTCGCCGATGACATTGTAATTCTCTCAGAGACGGCAAAGGACTTGCAAGAGCAGTTGAACGTAATGGACAGTGTCTTGAAAAGGGGGTATAAGATGAACATCAACAAAAGCAAAACAAGGATAATGGAATGTAGTCGAATTAAGTCAGGTGATGCTGAGGGAATTAGATTAGGAAATGAGACACTTAAAGTAGTAAAGGAGTTTTGCTATTTGGGGAGCAAAATAACTGATGATGGTCGAAGTAGAGAGGATATAAAATGTTGACTGGCAATGGTAAGGAAAGCGTTTCTGAAGAAATTTCTTAACATTGAGAATTGATTTAAGTGACAGGAAGTCGTTTCTGAAAGTATTTGTATGGAATGTAACCATGTATGGACGTGAAACATGGACGATATATAGTTTAGACAAGAAGAGAATAGAAGCTTTCGAAATGCGGTGCTACAGAAGAATGCTGAAGATTAACTCACATAACTAATGAGAAGGTATTGAATAGAATTGGGGAGAAGAGGAGTTTGTGGCACAACTTGACTAGAAGAAGGGATCGGTTGGTAGGACATGTTCTCAGACATCAAGGGATCACCAATTTAGTACTGGAGGGCAGCATGGAGGGTAAAACACGTAGAGGGAGACCAAGAAATGAATACACTAAGCAGATTCAGAAGGTTGTTGGCTGCAGTAGGTACCGTGAGATGAAGAAGCTTGCACAGGATAGACTAGCATGGAGAGCTGCATCAAAGCAGTCTCAGGACTGAAGACCACAACAACAACAAACAAATTCTGGTGCTGTTTGTCATATGTCTACCACTGGTGGTCAACAAATAAATCGGTAGTGGTTAATTTAAAACTCATTTCTGGTTTTTACTCCTAACGGGGTTTCATTCTCCCCCCCCCCCCCCCCACTCTCCCCGCCTCCCTTTCCCCACACTACTTGTTGGTCACGAAGCATTAATACCTCGTAAAATGTCAGATCCTTTCAGCCACAGAAACGGAAAGGCTTGACAAAATAATCTTAGAAAAGGAACTGAAATTTCCATTTCCAGAAATTTGGTGTACATCACAGATTGGGACCAGTGATGACTGAAAATAATGTGCACATGATCTGAGCTTTTCACAAGATACGTATCACAGGAGCACAGACACTCAGACGAAACGTTTCCCACTCATCACCCGTAACCGAGCGGTGCCGAAAGCGCCTAAATCCCGTGCGCTTACAGCAAGACGAAACTGCGTCCGCAGTTGAATTCAATGGATCAGACTGATGGGGTACACAGTCCAGCTCCAGCGGCGGTGGTGGTGACTGCACGAGGTGGCCTCCTGAAGGAAATAGGATTCCTCTCGACCTGCAGTCGCTGTATTGTCATCTTCATACTGCTCGAGGTGGCCGATTTCCGTCGTCAGCTGTCATGCCGTTTATTGAATATCATGTCAATGTGTCTCGAAGCATATACACAGATATGAAGTAGTATTACGAATTTAAGCTCCATGTAAAAGGGTCCAAGACAGATGTGGAAGAAACGCGCTTAATAACTTTGATTTCCGAAACAACAAATTTACAAACGGTGAGATGTAGCAAAATGTCAGCGTAAGCACATAAGTCCATGGACATAGGCCTGTAGTGACTGCTACACTGTTCAAGCTGCCTGTTTCACACTTTTCATACAACAACGTCCATTGTGTGTACTTTGTTTAGTGTTTCAGTGTTGTACTCAATGATGAAGAAAATTTCTGAAAGGAAAATTCTAGGTAGTGAGAGTCGTGAAATTGGTTACAACGTACTCAGTCATGTAGAAAGAAGCTGACTCGAACCAGAGAATTAATTTGGTAAATGTCCAGATTGGTGTTGCTGGAGCTACATGTATACTAGTAACCGGTTTGAAACACGTAAAGAACGAGGATAAGGAATCTGAGGAATTTATAACGCCTAACAAGAAACATTATAAGGAGACGATGATAACTCAAAATGACGAATTCGTTAAATGTAGTGATACGTTTGTTTTCATAAAATAATGGAGAACGACGAACAGTGACAACAGTGTTTCTAGTCTTAATTGGTGTGGGGGGGTTAATTTTTTGGGCGCCAGCGCAGTAAATGATTTTACATATGTCGGCCCGAAACTGGCAGTAGAGGCATTATTATGAATATAATTCACTGGATTGTAGACAAGCTGAGTTGCCGCAAATAAACAGGGACTAGTGGTTTTTTGGTGCATTTATTCCAAATGATATGTTTCTGTGTCTGACCGTCATCAGATATCCATTTCTTAGCAAAAATAACTTTGACAGCTTGCTCCTTATTCGTACATTCACGAACTAAAATGTTACATATGATTTAAACTAGGAGGATGTGAACGTTGGTCGTGCGAAGGACCAGCATTTACATTCTCCAAGTTTAACTTAAATGTCAAACTTTTTGGTTCATGAATGTACGAGCAAGGCCTCCCAGCTAGCCACGCGATCTAACGCGCTGCTTCCCGAGCGGGAATCCGTCTGGCGGATTAGTGTCGAAGTCCTGCGTGCTGGTCTACCTGTGGATGGTTTTTAAGTCGGTTTTCCATCTACTTCGGTGAATGCGGTCTCGTTCCCCCTATTCCGCCTCAGTTACACGGTGTCGGCGAATCCTCTGCAAACACAGTTTCCACATACGCATATACCATAATTACTCTACCACGCAAAAATTTGTGGTTACACTTGTCTCGTATGAGACGTTCCCGGGTGGTTCACCGCGGGCCGAACCGCACAACCACCCTGGGTTCAGTGTGGGGCAGCGGTGGGGTGGGTGGACTGCTGTTGTGGGGTTGTGAACCACTAAGGGCTTCAGCGGGACGAAGCCTCTCCATCGTTTCTAGGTCCCCATTTCATAATTACATAACACAAGGAACAACCTGTTAGAAGGGCAGAGTCTGAAACATGTCATTCAGAATAAATGCACCAAAAAACATTTAGTACTTATTTGTTTGCAAGTACTCAACTTCTCTAAAATCCAGTGAATTATATCAGTGAACGGTGACTTATTTACTTTCTTATTTATTGCTTATTTAGTGTGACCAAATGAGGACCTTAATCCCTCTCTTACATCTGACCAGGCACAACACATGCCAAACATGTTACAAAACTTTTACAGTAGTAATAATAACAAGAACAACACTGATAACAGTAATATAAATAGATACAAATAACAACAACAATAATAATGGCATTTACGGTGGTATGGATTAGCTCCGTACATTTGAAGCCAGTTTAGTATTATTATAAGCGGAATGAATAAAGGAAGAGGAGATCATTGATATGACATTGACCGTGTATCAGACGTCCGTTAATTTGTCGCAAAGAGCTCTTCGTTCTAGGACGACAAAGAAAATGGGTCACTTGTAGCGGTTTCAAAATGAAAAGCGAGCAATCATTGAGCTCGTGGTTACAACGTATTCGTGCCAAATTCATTATTAATATTTAAGTCTGGTACGAAATCTTCTGATTATCATAGTAATATAAATTTTGGAAACTTCCAGAAGTGCCTCAGTAGCAAATTAATCCTCAGCCTCCTGCCAAATTCGACGTTAGTGATTGACAGTGCTTTGTAACTTAATAGTAAACCTAAGCCAGAAAAAGGAAATGTTTACCTGTCTTTCACGAAGAGTTATTCCATCTCATGTTAGTATACATATCGCTGAACTTACTAAAAACGTCACAGGAAAGACATTTAAAACTGCTGCTCTCCTCACACAATGTGGATATGTACTTATATTACTTCCTTGACACCAATATTTAAACGCAGTTTAACTCATATGGCCCACAGCAAAGAAAAATTTACGGAACAGGTATGTTAATACTTATTCTAGATGTGCAATTACAATCGTGGTAGAAAAGTTAGATATTAGATAAAGATGAGTGAGTTTCGTGTACTGTAAAGCATGAAACCGTGACGAGGAGTATCTTCTACTGAAACTTACTCGAACAAGTCGCCGACTTTATTTTATACACACTTAGATAATTAAGTCTTTACGTAATCCAGGCTTTCGTATTTTTCGTCTGGGGCACATTTTTCCAAAACAGAATTAAAACTATTTCCCATCCCTTGGTTCTGACCAAGGTTTTTGGGAGATTTCCCCTGGCTGCAAGGCAAATGCTGGACCTGGTAACTATCTTCCAAAAGTTCCCAATCGGAACTCGTCCCCATCCACTGCCCGCTAGCCTGGTACTTTGCTGCAAAGCCCACGACTCGCCCAAACAGCCCGCTCTGGCTTTAGCGGCAGGGAATAGAAATGTTATGGACAGTCATTTTCCTTTGGTTAGATACCGTGAATGCGACAGAAAGAAGAATCGCAATGTACAGTGGCTTCCGAAACATACAAGCGGCTGAAATATTACAGAATTACGTGATTCAAATTCCATGGAAGTGACAGCAGACCAATTCTTGTACACTCTTAATTACATTTTCTGAATATATAGGTCTGTGCGTGTGGAACCACAAATCCTAAAACACAAACAAGTGCATATACATACATTTAAACTCAAGTAGTATCAGAACGGAGGGGTGTAAAACCTAGAAGTTATGTTAAGAATATGGTGGTTAATTTGGAAGAAGACATCTCGGATGTAGTTCGCAATTTTCAAATGGGGAGAGGATTTACAGAAGACAAACCACGGTGCCTTTCATCTGAGCGTATCTTTAGGTGTTCATTCATTATAAGTGATTTTACTTTCTTACAGATGACGTGAAAGCTAATAGAATTAACACAAGTAAATGCATGGAGATCGTCTTGATACTAGGAGAGAGAATCACGCCTGTTATCGCAGAGAATTTCAGCCAACGCTACCCAGACAGATCGCCTATTTCCCAAAGTGCGATGGAGAAACTCCCGAAGTTCCATGAAATTGGCGATGTCGCAAACTAACCGGAAGCTTGGCGAACAGAAACATCTATAACTGTTCTAGCACCGTCCAATAAGAGTGCAGCACTTCGTAGGAAACTGGGAAACTGGGGTCAGCTGTACTCAATGACAGTTCTGGTCACACATAAACAACAGCCTTACAAAACTGAAAATGTCTTTAATATCTCTCGGAAGACGATCCATATCGTTGAGCTCAGTTTATAGAATGAGTCTCATGGAATCTGGACGAAAATTGTTTTTCCCCTGTTTACGGATGACGCAAATTTCTGTGAGAACGGAGAGGTGGTTAAACAGAATCATGGATACTGATCAGATGTCAACCCTCACTGGATGGATCCGTCGAAGGGCATCGAAATTGATCGTTTGGCGATCATATACTTAGGCCCTTCTTAATGAAGGGTACATTGACAGCAGCCCGTTCTTTGTAATTATCAACTGATTTGCTGCGTCACTGCTGACTGAGAATGAGACATTCCCATCTTCGTTTGAGCACTATGGGTTATGTAGATATGTATTTTCCCCGGAGTTGTATAGGTCGTAGAGGGTGGTTAGAGTGGCCCATACATTCCTCAGATTAAAGAGCAGTAGCTTTATGTGTGGACATGTGACAGGAATTGTGATCAGTACACTTGAGGGAGTCGATTGTTGAAGCTTGTGCTCGCATTACAGTGTAAGTGTTGGTTAAATTCGATGAAGAATGGGTGAAGCGGATGACAATGGGTACAGAATCAGCTCAAGGCCGAATAGACTGCATTTGATTTTTTCTGTACAAAACGTGATGCAACTTGAGACTGAATCAAGCTATGTCAAATGAAGGTGTTTACCTTGTGTCATAATCTGTATGTTTCATGTTCCACATGTACCTCATTCTGTTCGAAAGTTGTGAGTTACAACTAAAACAGCGGCTTTCAAAACGTACTCTATGGTGACAAAGTAGCCACACAGGATTTTCCCCTCTCCATTTTTAAACTACTTCACTTTAAATTTCAGCTTATATGACTGCTTTTGGTTTAGACCACACTGTGCATTAGACTTGTTTCTCCTACTAGCTGAGATTATGAGGACAAGGCCAGCACAAACACAGTATGTTAGTGTAGGTAACCTACATCAGGGGTAAGTATGCACTAAGGGAAAGCCCAGTGTTCTCTTTTGACTGACAGGTCATTAACCTATTGTATTGATTCCTTAACCTATTGTTCCTCAACACTCCCCTCCCCCACCTCCTCATAACCCCTGAGAAAACCTCCAACCCACTCCCCTCCCCCTCGTTGATACAGGTGCACATTCAGGTCTGAGTTATTCGAATAGCACCCTCTCACTCTTAACAATTTGACTGTCAACTTAATTAAACTGTTTACTTAATTAATCCCTCGCCCTCCCCTCTCCCCCTGCCTGGAAACTGACAGCTCTGTGGTAGAGAATAAATTCGAAGGTGTATCATTTATTTAAAAAAAATTCAGATTGCAGGTTTCGGATTTCTCTTGCCCATCATTCTCTGCCGTTTGTGAACATGCATGTCTTTTAAGAAGTAATTAAATCGATCGGTTTTTTTTTTGTTCCGATCGCATAAGGAATACCGTCATGCAACACTGATCGCAAGTAATTATCCTGTTCAAAATCTTTCGATTGCTAAGCATGTGCCATCCACTGGACTAAACAGACATCACCCACACAGGCTGTCAGGAGTTGGGGTGCACTGGCAGCACCTGCAAAGTGATGACGTGGCCATCAGATGCCGAGCCACACACAGGTGTTTGTTCAGGTCTCGTGACTGACAGACAGGATGTGACACTAATCCTCAAACAAAAGCATCAGGCTGCAGCACCTCTTTCATAATTGACAACTGAGAAATTCCTGTCGAAACAAGTGCTCCTTATTTCCTCTGCTATCGCCTACCAATTCCAGGCCTGCACATGTCATTAACCATGGTCAGGCCAAAGCCCAAACAACAGAACTTTTATCCTGTAAATCCTGTGGGGAATACCGATGAACGCAAGAACTCCTTCCTTGGCAAATGGATAATTGGGAATCTATCCAGAAATACTGCTGAAGTTAGTAAATAATTAATATCGAGTCATGCGATCGTGATGAATGTGGGATTTCGAAATAATGCATTGCCCAGCCTACAGACATGTTCACAAAATATTGCAGTGCTCCTATCTACAGACATGTTCACTTTAAATCAAATTGTCAAAATAGTGCAAACGCACTCTCAATACTTAAATATCGGAAATAATGCGGTTATTTTGCATGTAAAAAGATTTTAGAAATATCGTTAAGAAATTCGACCACGATGTATCAGCTATCTGTTCCCTGCATAGATTCAAGGCAGAATAATAACCAGCTGTGGTGGGCATGCATGTCTGTCCAACAGGCAAAGCGCGTCTGGACGCACATGCCTGGAGAGGGCTGTAATTTGTTAACTGCCCACTGTGCCTGGTGTGTTGACATGTCGCCTTTGTATCAAAGGTCCACCGCCGGCCTAATTGCAAAGCGTGATGTCTTCCTAGCGACCCACACACGCAGGCGCAGCTAAAAGGTTGTCAGTGTTATACTGGCGTCTCATGTCTACATGAATGACGGCCAAGAATACTCTCGACACGCTATAGAAATTTTTTGCACTGCTTTCAGAAACTGCTTACGAAAATAGCCCAGAAGAACACAGGCCGCATTCTTCCGAGCGTTTCTAACGAGACAGCACATCCATTACATATCAACTATACCCATAAATCGTAAAGTGCCACAGATATAGTTAATGATCGCTTTTGTTGTAGGAGCTTTCGTGATGTCTCAGCTTGTCTGTGTGGAAATTCTTGTCCTAACAGGATTGCCTGTTCAAAACTTGGGTCAGCATACGTTATTAACGCCCGGGGGGCACCTGCCTTTGAGGGACAAGAGCATGGAACAGCTAAAAGATTGTCAATGTTATGCAGAAGCCTCAAGTCGTTGCAGCTGACAGCCAAATCTCCCTGTGGACAGAAGCATACTATAGAAATCTTTTGTACAGCTTTCAGAAACTTTTTACGAAAAAATCCCAGAATAACACTGAATGCATTATACATGATGGTCCTAACAAGACACGTTGCCCGTCATGTGCTACTATTCCTGGTAATCATGACGTACTGCTTTCAACAATCGTGTCAGAAATCGCAGACATTCGATCTTGTTCTCACCGCTAAAGGCCTTCATCATGTCTCTGCAAGCTTGCGGAAACATCATTAATCATAAAAGCATTCTCAGCATTCTTGTTGTTTGGACGGACAGCATACTGCAAGAATATCTGCTTGAACATGTCTCTGAACACTCAAACAAAGTAGATATCACGTTACTCTGAGAAATTCACTTAGACACCTTTCCCCTCATATTGGCTGAACCAGTGTGTAGAGGCAGGCCCCACACAAAGAATGTCTTGTAAACGAATAGAGCATTATGACTGGCTCTTACTGAAATACCATGCCAAATTGCTGCTGATGCCAGTAAGTGAGCACTGTCCGCCATTTTTTATTTTTTTATTTTATTTATTTATTAATTAATTTTTTTTTGCAGACAGAAAAATTACGAGCCTTTTAGCAGCAAAACTAATTTGGACACATTGAAAAAAGCACACAGCAGCCAAATTCCATGAAGAGTTAAAGCCTACAAAAATGGTCAGCAGATAGTGAGATACATAAAGGCACTTCTTCAATTAAAGTGCTCTGCCATTGTCGAGCAAAGCTAGAATTATTTTTGTGTGGAGCCCGCCAAACTAATGATGCTGCCGGTGTGACAGCACTCTCCGCATTTTCTGCAGTTGAGACATTCAGCGCCAAAACGTTTTGTACAGACCGCCATATTACACTCACAGTCAAACGCAGCAAAAGTGACCTACAAAACATGAAATAAAGTAAGACACTTCCTCCACTAAACTGCTCTGCCACTGATGACAAAACTCAATATTTCAGCGTGAAACAGATCTTCAATCCGGCTATATATACCACATGCCATATCGATAAAGAAAACGCACCATTCGTATCCTGCGCCAAACAAAATCGTCACATCTGCATCCTGCATATGGCTATCAACTATCAGACACTCGTACATATACTGTGAAGACAGACAGCACAAGCACATGCATTGTATACAGTCCTCGCAGCACGAGATATGTCCCACGAGCTCGCTAGGCCATCCACCATAGCCGACGGACAGCAGACATTTGCCCCCGCACACACACTGGCTTGACGCATGACCTGGGCGCACTCAGAGGACCGAAGCCAATGTGTACTGTTGTACTTAGGCTGAGTCGGTACCCTCGTCACAAAGGCGTTACGGTCTCTGGCTGTGACCTGCTTGCTTGCTCGCCTTCGACACTTGCTCGCCTTCGACACCCATATCCTGACTTTGGGATTACAAAAACATATGTATTTTCACTTGTTTTATCACAATATCATACCATTTACGCGATACTCCTCGATAACAAGCACATAGCAATATCGCTTGCATAGTGGCATCGCTTGTCCAGTATAGTTATGAAGATATAGACTGGAAATTATTTTTCTAGAAACCTGGAACTTCAGTGAGATGGAACAAGGTGGAACATGCTGGAAACCACTGAGAACTAGAAACTTATTTCGACTGCGAAGATCTTTAGGTGAAAACCCTAAAGAAATTCCGGAAACTGATAATACAACTTCCGAATATCGACGTCGGTAATACAACAGATTCCAAATCATCTTTATAATTTTGTCTGAGAACCACCGAGATTGTTTTCCACGCGTCATTCACCTGCTATGTGTACACAACACACACCACAATCGATGTTCTCTCAACCAAATAAAGGTGGTAATTGTGCAGAAAGAGTCAATCGGATAATTTACTAGGAGGGAATGAGGGAATAATGGTCCAGCGCAAACACACGTCCAAATTCAATCTTCTGAAATTACCACGGAGAACACCCAAACGATGACGAAGGCAGTCCAACACATACTATTAGTTCACTATTTAGCCGTCTAGACGGCGACACAGTTTGGTCAACTACATTCCTGTACACCAGCCAGCATTTCCATTCGGACTGCTCCCTATGTAAGCCAGAAGCTTCGATGATCCCCGCCACAGGCCACAGCCGCCACTTACTTCTCGCACACCAGGCAGAATCGTCCTAAGAAACTAGTCACATATATTCTATCACTGTATTTACAATAAGTTTTACGATAGCAGTCTCAACTGGACGATTTCGTCAATGAGCTAAGTATCGTAAATACCACCTGATGACGGCTGTTGCTCCAGAAATAGAAATATCTGATCCATTCTGATGACTGGACAAGTAAAAAACCTTTCATTCCTTTTGCAGCCATCGCAGTTTTCCACGTCAAATCCGTAGCTTCCATACGATAGGAGATAATAAATTTCTTTTGCATATGCTGGAACACACACATACTTTATAAACCTGCTGCTCAAGGCGAATTTATCACGCATCGCCTACTAATAACTATAATACTTCAACAATAAATGAATGCTGGTGATAAGAAAGAACATCGAGCGGAAATCAGCGCTGGGTGGAAATGTCTCACAAGTTTTTCTTGCGAATGGTAGCAGTGTGTGTTAGAAAGAGACGCATAATCGTCATACACGGCGCTAGATGTTAAAAACACGATCTCAACGGTCATGTTACAATCACAATCGGTATTGGTTCTACCGGCGCACACAGTTATCGCTAACGATACCAATTTTAAAAATTATACAAGTCTTAGAAATCGAGGTATCGCGTTACCTCCGAAAGTAGTGATTTTTTTTCCGAAATATCACGAATATAGATGATGATTGCCACATCGTGTATTAACAGACTGACAGTGCTGTTACACGTCGCCATTGGTGTGAACTCGTAACAAAATCACCGAATTTAGAAAGTTATTCGGCTAAGGATTGTAGTATGAAGCTGGTATTTGCAACTCCCTCAATCCACCGCTAGATATTTCTCCAGTATTTGTAATACATTCTGTCAGAATGCCTTGTCAGAGGACCTTCGATATATCCACTGGGTTATAGGTGATGGTTGATCGAGAACGATCACGGTCACTGCATCATGTGCTGATTGGTGTCATAAGAAATGTACATTGGCTTTTCAGATCTCCAGTGTTACGCTTCCAGTACAAATTCTGTCTGCAATTTGCAGTCAAGTCTTTCCATTCAACTACATACCAGCATTGGATCCTATGAAGCAGCCTTTTTTATGATTACAGTCAATAGTAAGTCATATTCGTGGCACTCTCAGATCTCGAAGCTAGCCACCTTTTTCGAACCTATGTGTTACAGTAAAATTCCAAAGTGGTTTCAGATACTCCCTATACATCTTGTAACTATTTCTCAGATCCTGCCCTGCCATCCCTCCAACTTTGTGCATGCGATCATTTCAATTTAAGTCGGTACTGAGCAGAAGTCAGAGAGAACTATATCTACATCACCCGGCAACGTATGTAAAAACAGAGTGCGATAGGTTAATGTGACAGGACTATGTTTGACCACTTGGTGGATATGGGAATATGTTGTCGTAGCTCCGCGATCCGTGTATGATGTGAATGGTCTGCAACAAACTAAGCCTGCTCCTGCAACGTAAGGTAGTCTAAAAGATAGCACAAACAGTTACAATGGTGCTTCTTATTGGAAAAATTAGGAAGACTCAGCATCATACAAGTACTGCACTGTGAGGCAGATCTGCCTCCCTCGGGGTCCATTCACGTCTATCAATCCCAAGATTATATCATTCTTATTCTGTACCATCTAAAAGAGAATAATTACGAACTATAAAAGCTCCACTAACTTTATCTGGTACAGGACTCGACTCCTTGTCCTTAATCCATCTCTCTCTTCTGATAAATTAAAAACAAATACTGTCTGTGTGCCAGCATTGAGCACATACAGCGATCCTATTACATACAAAGGTATTGATAAATTGGAGCAAGCGGCCTGTGATTGTTCTCGCTTGCACTGGCTAGTGCAAAGTTTCATCGCCAGTACTGAGGAGGACTATATCCCACAGGCTATCAGTTGAAAGAGAGAG
This sequence comes from Schistocerca serialis cubense, assembly GCF_023864345.2. Classification (NCBI taxonomy): domain Eukaryota; kingdom Metazoa; phylum Arthropoda; class Insecta; order Orthoptera; family Acrididae; genus Schistocerca; species Schistocerca serialis. Next base: position 237,194,854 of record NC_064638.1, on the reverse strand, counting down.
TCCCTATTTTGTTGATTGGAACATAGTTTTTTGTCTGCTATAACATGCTATATACACAGCCGCAACATTTTGTTTCTTCTGCCTTGACTTCGAGGTCTGTGTCAGACTCTAATCTGACATTAACACGTTTTGATCCATTGCCACTTACAGCAAACTAGACATCACATGGTGTAAATCATGTTGTTGCTGCTGGTACCATAACACACATGCTCTGGATGATTTTAAATAAAAGACAGTCGCAACATATGGGAACTGGAAGAGTTTAGCAGCCTTGTGGAGCGTTTGCAAACTACTGTCCTAAGGCGATTGACAGCCTCTACATTTAAACTCATCTTTCACAGTCACGGAATAGCTGACGGCTCAGTGTCCTGTTTCGATTGACTCCTTGTATTGAAGTCACGCACATGATCACTGTTTCGGTGCTAGCCACCCTCAGAAGGTGTTATCCTTCCGCCAAGACCCTTTCTGCATCTCAGACAAGCGATGTCACTCAATCATTTATATGGTAACCAACAGCATATCGGTGAAAGATTGGGATGGGAAAGACACCACTGACGTACTGTAAGAATAAGCATCACAGTTCATGGCGCGAACAATTTTAGCAATTTTACCGTAATTTCAACACCCGGAAATGATGCGCCAGCAAGCTTCCCAATTTCAATATCACCGCCAAACCCCCCTTCATCTACTATGCGAGTGCCATTGCAGATGCAGATAGATGACTGTGTAGTATGTCCATTCATTGTTATTCCTTGAACATAAACATCGAAGTTTACCAGACAACGACATTGAGCCGTGTATCGACTCGTGCTACACCTTGTGTTTAGGTTGCATTGGTTTTCCTTTTCTTCCCCTGACATGTTTGATTGATATGTTGTTTGTCATTAAGTGGCTGCTTGGTTGTCTTTTCCCTCTGCTATCGATATCTGCGTTTTTGCTTCTGGGAAACTGCTATGGAGGAAGTGAGATCTTTGACCGGTTGTAACCTCGTGTGGTGGCGCGGAAGTAGGGGCGTCGCGCGCAGAGAGTGTGGTGGACACAGGAGGGCAGTGTGGCTCTCCAGCTCGAAGCAGGCGTGGTCGGTTGTACCGAGTCGCCACGTGATGTATGTCGGTTGTGTGTAACGAGCGGGTCGAGTTGACGGAAGAGCTCCCCACGTGTTGGTTGTACACAAAATCGCCCCACGAGTAGTTACTGTTCATTTCGCCTTGGTGGGACGTTAACAAGCTTCTTTAAATCCTCCGTTTCAGCACTGGAGTTTAAAAGGAGACACGTAACATGAAGGAGCGGTCACTACCGGTCAACGTAGCAGAGAAGACGTGAACTCCGGTGACAGAGCGTGTTGCCCTGTGACCGTGGCGTGTTGGGTACGCTGGCGACGCGTGCGCGGTCGGATGTGTGGATCCTTGCCATCGGAGGTCGTGTACTGCCTGTTCCTGCATAATTGCAAGTTAAGTTCGTGGAAGGTGTAATCATTAAGCAATAATTCTGTGTAACCAGCGTCTCTTCTGCCTTGTGGCCTCCGGCGACCGGGTTTCCTGTCCCTGGCACCGGTGTAATTGAAGACAGTGATCTTTCCTCCTCCTCTCGTACTGTCCGATGGGAGGTGTAGTTTTGGGCAGTTTAATTGTTTCGCTATTCTGTCGTGGGTTATGAGTAAATTCATGCTTCTTGTTGATTGATGATGTGGTCGCTCATTCAGGACTGTGTGGTGTAATGTTTCATTGCACGAAGTTAGCTCTAATTCTGTCAGCAAGTTAAGCCATCTTGTAACAAGTTTTCACTGGCTAAAAGCCGGTGCAGTGACCAGCCTGAGAGTGGCAATTGTGTTTACGGGCGTATTTAAATTGGTCACTATTCTGTCTAACCTGAGCATACCTGAGTGGGTGATTTGTGGCCGCCTTACACGGTCCGTCATGTCTGTTATGTTCTAATGATATCCCAGGACACTATTGTTTAAAATTTTTTTAATTTCCTCTAAGTTTTTAAATTCCCTTTATTGCCATTAATCGTGTGCTTGCTGAGACCTGTTAAATTTTTTTTTTAATGGCGGTGTTCGTAGGTTCACTACCTCACCGTACCTTATTAACAAAGTTCTGTATTTACTTTAATAGCCTGTTTACTAATGTTCTTTACATTTTTTACATTGTTGTATTGCTGCAAATTACTTTGATTGTCGTTAGCGGCGTGTTTTAAAAGGTTATTTATTGCCGTACTGCTAGTTTCTGTAAGATACGAATAAAATATTTGTGAAAATCTCAACTCGACAGTAAACTACTAGAAATTTGGCCCCATTTCCTTGTGGTACGGCTTGTAGTGACCGTAGCCACTGTGTGTGTCATATTAGCACTTCTCTATCCTCGTTTCCGACTTAAATTGAAACGATGACATGCACAAAAATGGAGGGATGGCAGGGCAGCGTCTGAGGAGCAGTTACAAGATGTATAGAGAGTATCTAAAACCACATTAGAGTTTTACTGTAAGAAATAGGTTCGAAAAACGTGACTCTGTTCGAGACTTGACACTTGTCCATAAGACCCAAAACAGGTATGTGGTTGAATGGAAAGACTTGATTCACAATCGCAGTCAGCATTTCTGCTGCAAAGTGGAACACTGGAGATATGAAAAGGCAGTGTACATTTCTTATGACATCAATCAGCACAATATCTAATGTATGTGATCATTCTCAATCACACAGCACCTATAGCCCAATGGATATATTGCAGAGCCTCTGACGTGGCATCTAGACAGAATGATTTACAATACTGGAGAAATATCTAGCGGCGGCGTGAGGGAGTTGCAAATACCAGCTTCATTCCACGTTCCTTAGCCGAATCACTTTCTAAATTCGGTGATTTTGTTACGAGTTTACACAACTGGCGACGTGTAATACCACTGTCGGTCTGTTAATACACACTCTGGCGATCACCATCTATATCCAGTGTCGCGGTGTTTGAGTGGAAATACCACTTCATTAGGAGGTAAGGCTGTACCTCGATTGATAGTCCTTACATAGTTTTTAAATTGGATTTCGTTAGCGCTACTTGTGTGTGCTGGTAAAACCAACACCGATTGTGACAGTAACTTGGCCTTTGCGATCGTGTTTTTAACATCTCACGGTTTGTATTACGATTACACCTCTCTTTATAAGACACACTGCTAACACTCCCAAGAAGAACTTAAGAGAAATAAACACCCGTCTCTTTGTTTCGCTCAGTATTGTTTCGCATCGCCAGCATTTAGTCATTGGAAAAGTATTATACTTCTTAGTGCAGGATACGTGATAGACTCGCCTTGAGCAGCAAGGTAGAAGGTATGTACACTATGTGGTCAAAGGTATCCAAACACCAGGCTGAAAATCATGGTGCCCTATATCGCTAATGCTGGAATTCAATATGGTGTTGGGCTACCGTTAGTCTTGATGACAGCTTCAACTCTCGCAGACTTACGTTCAATCAGGTGCTGGAAGCTTTCATGGGGAATGGCAGCCAATTCTTCAAGGAGTGCTGCACTGAGGTGAGGTATCGATGTCACTCGGTTAGAACTGGCACATAGTCGGCGTTCCAAAAAATCCTAAATGTGTTCTGTAGGATTCAGATCAGCACTCTGTGCAGGCCAGTCCATTACAGGGATGTTATTGTCGTGTAACCATTCCACCACAGGCTGTGTTTTATGAACAGGTGCACGATCTTATTTAAGGTGTAGTTGCCAGCCTCGAATTGGTCTTCAGCAATGGGAAGCACGAAGGTGCTGAAACGTCCCCCTAGAAAAATTATACATGACTGTGCTTAAACTTACACACAATATTTGTTGCTTAACGCTATCTGACTTTCAATAATCCCTACAAAAGAATGGCCCTGACTAACATTAACCTATACCTTTCACAAATCACTTACCTCACAAAAATCTTTCGTTAATTGAACTACTGCAATACAGCGAGCGCCACTACTGCCAGCTAAATAAAAGATTCTAACTACTAAAGTCACCAACTACTGATAGGCATAGTTAGCAAATGAAAGATTTTGATAGAGAACAAACAATGTATTTACCTTAATAGTGTTCAAAAGTCATATTATATATAACAGTTCATGACATCCATTCTTACAAATGTACTGTTTCTGATGGACACACGTCCAGATCATCCGCTCTCAAAATTCCGCCATTTCTCTCCCCACATCCATCTCTGCTGGCGGCTCACCTCCAACTGCGCAACGCTACGCGCTGTTAACAGCCGACAGCCCAACACTACAATAGCGACTATTGAAACAATGCCACCCAGCCACAGACTGCACACAGCACAGCCACAGATTTTCATACACAGCGCAACGAGGCGTTACCAATATAAAAACCTGAAAAGCCTACTTACATAGCCCCCATGCTCCCCACAAAAAATTTTACAAATTGTTTTGGGCAGTGGCCAATACAGATTTGAAATAATTTTTCATAATTCCAATAACAAAGATATCAAATGCACACACTTATTGATACAATGTTGGTCACAAGCTAAAATTTTCTTACAGTCCGTAAAGACAGTCCTGATCATTCATCACAGTAGTAATTACAGTTTTTTTCACAAAGTCTCATTAGTAAAAGAAAATGCACATGGAAGTAGTGGATTTCCATGCAGTATTGAAGAAGTAGTGTTGTCCTTCCAACGGAAAGACAGTGCTGACTCTTGACATGCAGACAGGTAATAGGCCACAACAGAGCAAACCCAGCGCAGAGTCAGTCGAAGTTTTTAAGAATATTGGTAGGTAGGTCGTCACAGAGCAGACCCACTGTAGTCCTGGTAGAAATTACGGTAGTGGTGGGCCACCAGAGGTGGAGACCCACTGCAGTCCTTGTAGGAATAATGATAGTGGTAAGTCATCAAAGGTGTAGAGCCACAGTAGTCCTTGTAGAAATAATGGTATTGGTGGGCCTTCAAAGATGCAGCCCAACTGTAATCCTTGTAGAGATGGCTAGCAGCCATCCGTTGCGACTGTGCAGGTGCACAATCACCATTGAAGTGTCTTGCGGAGAATATAGCAAGTCAATAAACCACCACTTGTGCACTCACAAAAAGTTTTTTTTGAAATGTCCTTAGAACCAGCAATGCTGTTATCCAGTCCCTTGCTGAATTATTAACACACGTGCAAACACTATCAGTCCCTAGTTCTCACATATTGTCCATATACTACGACCAACAGAAATGTGTGCAGTGAAATGTAACTTACAAGTTACTTAATTTGATGAATTGGTGTCGATTACAATTTTATAACATAAGAATACAATCACAAAGGTACAGAAAACATCATTAAAAATACATAATACAGATAACATTTGTAGTAATACAGCCTTTACAAAAGAATAGAAATAAACATATACATCAGTGTTACAGGAATTATGACATAAGTAAATATATAAAATAATGAGAATAGTTTTTTAAACATTAATTTCACACATGAGCATTGAAACAGAACAGAATTAATAATGTCTAAACATCTTTACAAAGTAAATAACATACTATTAATGCAGATTATATTTGAGGATAACAGTATTCCTCATCATAGGCGAATGTAGCTTAGTACTAGAAAAATTATACAACATAAATCTAATTAGCTAAAGACATAAAAACAGGAAAAACACAAATACACAAGAGTACACAAACACATAGCAGAATAACACAGGAGGAAAGGACAGGGTTTGTTTTCAGTGTAACATTTGGTACTGCAGTCCAACCCAAAACTTCATTCCATAGATCTTTAGTCTTATTTAAACATTTGTTTCCACCAAAAAAATCCTATCCAAGCATGGTTTCTGTATTTATATTTTCACGTATTTCTTACCTCATTATTTATTTTCCATTATCTTACCTCATCATTTATTTCCAAGAAAATCCTACCTAAACCTGTTACCCTACTTTTTGGTTCATATCCTCATTCAAAATACTTTTTTGGCCAAATCATTTTCTTATAGCTTCTCAATGCATTTCTTCCAATTCATCACAACTCGTTCTCTCATATAGTCTACCCCATCTTAAGCTAAATTAAATCTACAGAGCTCAGATGCTAAACTAAGGGACGAGGCACTGCAGCAGAACAAAACAATTAACACATACAGAAATGACAAAAGAAAACGGAAATTGGCAAAGCAACAGCAGTAAATGTAATAACTTATGTCTGAACATGACAAACCCACAAGCAGAAAAAATTGTACACTAAAAACAACAATGCAGATATTGTAAATGTCTATTCACTTCTTAATGTCTACGTAATTAATGTGGTGCACCACAAAAACTTATTCTAGAAAAAATTACCTAGTACTTGAAAAGAAAATTATATATGCAGTTACTGTTATTAGTCCCATCTTGTTGTTCTTTCCTTTCCAAGTACTCCTTTTTCGAAGATTGTGGATCATAAAATTATTATTTAATAGATCTGTTGGCAGAAAGTGTTCACATTAGCAAATGCATTTAATTTTATTTTACAAAAACCAAAGCTGAAACATAGCTAGAAACCAGATATCAAATGAAATAAACAACTATGTACAAAGTAAAGCATAAAAATATCATTCAATAGTCATGTGACATTTCATAAGTTAGTAGAAACTACTGATAGGCATAGTTAGCAAATGAAAGATTTTGATGGAGAACAAACAATGTATTTACCTTAATTGTGTTCAAAAGTCATAATATATATAGCAGTTCATGACATCCATTCTTACAAATGTACTGTTTCTGATGGACACACGTCCAGATCATCCGTTCTCAAAATTCCGCCATTTCTCTCCCCACATCCACCACTGCTGGCGGCTCACCTCCAACTGCGCAACGCTACGCGCTGTTAACAGCCAACAGCCCAAAACTACAATAGCGACTATTGCAACAATGCCACCCAGCCACAGACTGCACACAGCACAGCCAGTGATTTTCATACAGAGCGCTACGTGGCGTTACCAATATAAAAACCTAAACAGCCTACTTACAGTGCTTAAACCATGAAGCTAGGCCTGTGTGTGATAATGCCACGCAAAACAACAAGAAGTACAAGCCTGCTCCATGGTAAACACGACCACACCGTAATACCACAGCCTCCGAATTTTACTGTTGGCACTACAAACGCTGGTAGATGACGATCACCAGGCATTCGCCATACCCACACGCTGCCATCGAATCACCACATTGTGTACCATGATTCGTCACTCCACACAACATTTTTCCACCGTTCAATCGCCCAATGTTTACGCTCCTTACATGAAGCGAGTCGTCGTTTGGCATTTACTGGCTTCATTTGTGGCTTATGAGCAGCCGCTCGATCATGCAATCCAAGTTCTTTCCCCTCCCGCCTAACTGTCATAATACTTGTAGTGTATCTCGATGCAGTCTGGAATTACTAGGTGATGGTCTGGACAGATGTCTGCCTATTACACATTACGACCCTCTTCGACTGTCGGCGGTCTGTGACAGTCAATAGACGAGATCAGCCTGTAGACTTTCGTGCCGTATGTGTCCCTTCACTTTTACATTCCATTATCAAATCGGGAACAGTGGAACTATGGATGTTTAGTGGTGTGGTAATCTCGCGTACAAACGTATGACACAAGTGACATCCAATCACCTGACATCGGCCGAAGTCCGTGAGTTCCGCGGAGCCCTCCATTCTGCTCTCTCACGATGTCTAATGACTACTGAGATCGTTGATATGGAGTACCTGGCAGTAGGTGGCAGCACAATGCTCCAAATATGAAACACGTATGTTTCTGGGGGAGTCCGTATAATTTTGATCACATATGCACGTTTTCCGGCATGTGCAAAGAAAATTACTATGTCCTGGAAGGTATGGATTTGAAGTAGAAATCTGCGATAGCGACAAAGGGAATCAAAGGTATTTTTGCTTGTCCAGACATCAGAATGGTACAGATATTTCTATTTATGGAGCGACAGCCATCGGCAGGCGGTATTTCCCATACTTCGCTCTTTGTCGAACATATCCAATTGAGAGCACTATCGTAATATTTCATTGTAAGTACAGTGATAAAATATATGTGGCTGGCTTTCTAGGTCGATTCTGCCTGGTGTGCGAGGAGCATGTGGCAGCTGTGGCCCATGTCGATAACGTCGGGGTCACTAATTTGTCGGTGGTGCCTTACACAGGTAAACAAGCACACACAAATAAGAACTTAAAACTTCTTTATTATAACATTTTATAAGACGTGAATCGGCGTGTAGCTTAGGCAAAGATACATTTTACAACTCTCAAAAACAACAGAATCTTCTTTTGTCTCGTATGATATCAAAGAACATATAGCTCTGAAGCCAACTTTATCGATGTCGAAATACTCGCCAACACACCAAAACACTATGTGGAAGAGCAATCTACTCTCACATATGCTTACTGCTTACGGCAGGAGCAATCTGAATGGAAAGTCTGGTAACTGACCTGACTGTGTAGTCCTCTAGGTGGCTGAATAGTGAACTAATACTCCGTAGGTGTTGGTCAGCCTTCATCATTGAGTGTGTTCTCCATGTAAATTTCAGAAGATTCAATATGGACGTGTGTTTACGTTGGATCTTTATTCCCTCTCATGTAAATTGTACGGTTGACTGCTTCTGCACATTTCCCGTCGTTATTTGGTTGTTGTGTGCATGCCGCAAGTGAAAAACGGATGGAAGACACTTTTGCTGGTTCTCTAGACATGAGAAACATCTTAATTGACTTTCCAAATTATAAGGATGATTTGGAATCTGTTATATCACCGACTTCGTTATTCACGAGTTCAATTCTCAGTTTCCTCAGTCCGCAGCTCGTGGTCGTGCGGTAGCGTTCTCACTTCCCGCGCCCGGGTTCCCGGGTTCGATTCCCGGCGGGCTCAGGGATTTTCTCTGCCTCGTGATGACTGGGTGTTGTGTGATGTCCTTAGGTTAGTTAGGTTTAAGTAGTTTTAAGTTCTAGGGGACTGATGTCCATAGATGTTAAGTCCCATAGTGCTCAGATCCATTTGAACCATTTTTGAACCAGTTTCCTCTATTTCTTCGAGTTTTCACGTAAATACCTTCGCAGACCAGATAAGCTTCTAATTCTCAGTGGTTTACAGCAAGTTCCACCTCCCTTCATCTCGCTAAAGTTTCTGGTTTCTAGAGAAATTATTTCCAATCTACACTCCTGGAAATGGAAAAAAGAACACATTGACACCGGTGTGTCAGACCCATCATACTTGCTCCGGACACTGCGAGAGGGCTGTACAAGCAATGATCACACGCACGGCACAGCGGACACACCAGGAACCGCGGTGTTGGCCGTCGAATGGCGCTTGCTGCGCAGCATTTGTGCACCGCCGCCGTCAGTGTCAGCCAGTTTGCCGTGGCATACGGAGCTCCATCGCAGTCTTTAACACTGGTAGCATGCCGCGACAGCGTGGACGTGAACCGTATGTGCAGTTGACGGACTTTGAGCGAGGGCGTATAGTGGGCATGCGGGAGGCCGGGTGGACGTACCGCCGAATTGCTCAACACGTGGGGCGTGAGGTCTCCACAGTACATCGATGTTGTCGCCAGTGGTCGGCGGAAGGTGCACGTGCCCGTCGACCTGGGACCGGACCGCAGCGACGCACGGATGCACGCCAAGACCGTAGGATCCTACGCAGTGCCGTAGGGGACCGCACCGCCACTTCCCAGCAAATTAGGGACACTGTTGCTCCTGGGGTATCGGCGAGGACCATTCGCAACCGTCTCCATGAAGCTCGGCTACGCTCCCGCACACCGTTAGGCCGTCTTCCGCTCACGCCCCAACATCGTGCAGCCCGCCTCCAGTGGTGTCGCGACAGGCGTGAGTGGAGGGACGAATGGAGACGTGTCGTCTTCAGTGATGAGAGTCGCTTCTGCCTTGGTGCCAATGATGGTCGTATGCGTGTTTGGCGCCGTGCAGGTGAGTGCCACAATCAGGACTGCATACGACCGAGGCACACAGGGCCAACACCCGGCAACATGGTGTGGGGAGCGATCTCCTACACTGGCCGTACACCACCGGTCATCATCGAGGGGACACTGAATAGTGCACGGTACATCCAAACCGTCATCGAACCCATCGTTCTACCATTCCTAGACCGGCAAGGGAACTTGCTGTTCCAACAGGACAATGCACGTCCGCATGTATCCCGTGCCACCCAACGTGCTCTTGAAGGTGTAAGTCAACTACCCTGGCCAGCAAGATCTCCGGATCTGTCCCCCATTGAGCATGTTTGGGACTGGATGAAGCGTTGTCTCACGCGGTCTGCACTTTCAGCACGAACGCTGGTCCAACTGAGGCGCCAGGTGGAAATGGCATGGCAAGCCGTTCCACAGGACTACATCCAGCATCTCTACGATCGTCTCCATGGGAGAATAGCAGCCTGCATTGCTGCGAAAGGTGGATATACACTGCACTAGTGTCGACATTGTGCATGCTCTGTTGCCTGTGTCTATGTGCCTGTGGTTCTGTCAGTGTGATCATGTGATGTATCTGACCCCTGGAATGTGTCAATAAAGTATCCCCTTCCTGAGACAATGAATTCACGGTGTTCTTATTTCAATTTCCAGGAGTGTATATCTTCGGAATTCTACTGGCAAGCAATACGGCTATGCAAACGATATTCCTATGTGCTTGATATCGAAAAGATCGCGTAAATGGTATGATGTTGTGGTAAACAATGTGAAAATACAAACGTTCTTGTAATCCCAAAGTCTGGAGATGTGTGTAGAAAGCAAGCAAGATAGCCAGATACAGTAACGCCCTTCTGCCGATGGAACCGACTCAGCATTTCTACAACAGTTCAGAGAGTGAACTTGTTCCACCAAAGGCGCCCAGGTCATGCGTCAAGCCAGTCTTTGTGCTGGGTCAATCTCTTCCGACCGTCAGCCCTAATGAGGTAGTGGGACATACAGCGTGCTGCGAGGACTGTATACAGTGCATGTGCTTATGCTGTCTCCTTTCACGTTATATGTACTAGTGTCTCATGGGCGATAGCTATATATGGGATGCAGATGTGACGATTATGTGTGGTGCAGGACACGAATTGTGCGTTTACTATATCGATATGGTATGTGATGATATATATCCGGTTTCACACTGAAATATTGAAAGTTTTTTCGTCAGTGGCAGAGCAGTGTAATTGAGGAAGTGTCTTACTCTGTTTCATGTTTTGTAGTTCACTTTCGCTGCGTTTAACTGTGAGTGCGATATGGCGTTCTGTACAAAAAATTGTTGGCGCTGAATGTCCCGTCTGCAGAAAATGGTGGACAGTGCTCCCACACCGGCAGCATTAGTAGTTTGGTATGCTTCAGACCGAAAAACTTCAAGCTTTGCTCGACAGTAGCTGAACACTGTAATTGAGGAAGTGTCTTTCTGTGTTTCACGATCCGTACACTAGGGTTTAACTGTTAGTATAATATGCCTACTGTGCTTTTTTTCGATCTGTACAAAATACTTTTGCTGCAGAAAGTCTCGTAATTTGGCTGTGTGCAGAAAAAATTGGCGTACAGTGCTCACATACCGGCAGTAGCAGCAGTTTGGCGGGTAAATTCAGTAAGAGCCCATCAGAATGCTCCATTCAGTCACAAGACATCCTGTGTGGGGGTGGCATAGGGACCTCTACAGACTGCTTCAAAGAAGGTGATGGGGACGGTATTCAGGAAAGTTCTGAGAGTAACGTGACATCTTCTTTGTTCGAGTGTTCAGAGACTTATTCAAGCAGACCATCCATTTCTTGTCGGACGCCATCCCTTCAAACAACAAGAATACTTAGAATTATTTTATGATAAATGGTGTTTTCGCAAGCTTGCACAGACATGATGAAGGCTTTTAGCGGTGGGAATAAGAACGAATGCTTACCATTTCACAGACGTTTGTTGAAAGCAGGATGTCATAATTTCCAGGAAGGGTAACACACGGTGGGTAGCATGCCTTCTTACTGCCATCAGGAGAATGCATTCGGTGTTACTCTGCGATATTGTTGTAAAAAGTTTCTGAAAGCTGTGCAAAAGATTTGGCCGTCAGCTGCACATACCGAGAAGTCTGCATAACATTGACAACTTTTTAGCTATGCCATGTTCTCTTTCCTCAAAGGCAGGTCGTCAGAGTCGTTAATAACATATGCTGACCCACGTTTGGAACGGGCTGTCCTGCTAGGACAAGAATTTTCATGCAGACAAGCTGAGGCATCGCGAAAGCTCCTCCTCAGCCAATCATCATTACGCCATGGGCGTCTGTACGGAACAAATCTTTGATACCTCGTGGTCGAATTCCTTAACGATGGTTCGAAAGCGTTTTCACATGTAATAGTGTTTATGTGCTGCACTATTTTGGCTGTTTAAGCATTGTGAGCGTTTTTGCAGTGCGTTATACATTCACTGTATTGACAATTTTACCAATAGTGAAGGTGTATGTACATCAGTGTACTGCATTATTTTGTGAAAATATCTGTAGGGTGCCAATGCATATTTCGACAGTTTACATGCATCAGACCTAAAAGTGTACCTGTATCAGAGAGGGATAGGTGGGTTGGAGGTTTCCTGAGAGGTCTGGGGGGGATGGGGAGGGTGAGAGGTGGTTGATAAGTAAATTAAGGATCTGCTGTTCAAGAGGAAGGATTATCCCCAGGGGATCTGAATCCTCTTACCAGAACAATAAGTTAATGACATGTGAATCAAAAGAGAACAATAGGTTCTCCCCTGTGTGCAAAATTGACCCTGATGTAGGCAGCTCGCATTAACAAATTTTCTTTTGGTTGGCCTTGTCCACTACTGCTGAGCTGCTTTAAACTTTTCCCTACAGTTTCTCATCACACAAAGAAGCCTGTGAATATTCTTACTATTTTTATATTTTTACTATACCCTACTGTCCCGAGCTAATTCTGATTCCAAGTACTTTAGCAATGTTCCAATAGCCGCAGTAGGGCCAATAGAAATGTTTTATAAACTATTTTCAAGCAATTTACAGCTACCCTGTACAAAACAGTGAACTTCAGCATTTCACCCACTTTACTGACAATTCAGCATCTAGGACTGTCCATACTATATGCTGACTTTCGTCATAACGCATTTGACATTTACTGTTTAATGAATGCGTTCTCTATATGTTGCTGTGCACTACCATTCTTTGGCGAACAGCAACTATGTAACTTCAGCTTGTGTTACCCATCTTCCATTATGTTACCCCCTCCAATTTTATTTTTCTCTCGTTATTCAGTGGATTTCGCATCATGCATATCTCTCCACTGCTTTATGAGCATCTCTTACATTCTGAAGGTTGTTGTTGTGGTCTTCAGTCCTGAGACTGGTTTGATGCAGCTCTCCATGCTACTCTATCCTGTGCAAGCTTCTTCATCTCCCAGTACCTACTGCAACCTACATCCTTCTGAATCTGCTTAGTGTATTCATCTCTTGTTTTCCCTCTACGATTTTTACCCTCCACGCTGTCCTCCAATGCTAAATTTGCGATCCCTTGATGCCTCAAAAGATGTCCTACCAACCGATCCCTTCTTCTAGTCAAGTTGTGCCACAAACTTCTCTTCTCCCCAATCCTATTCAATCCAAACTGGTTATCGTCCATGTTTCACTTCCATACATGGCTACACTCCATACAAATACTTTCAGAAACGACTTCCTGACACTTAAATCTATACTCGATGTTAACAAATTTCTCTTCTTCAGAAACTCTTTCCTTGCCATTGCCAGTCTACATTTTATATCCTCTCTACTTCGACCATCATCAGTTATTTTACTCCCTAAATAGCAAAACTCCTTTACTACTTTAAGTGTCTCATTTCCTAATCTAATCCCCTCAGCATCACCCGATTTAATTTGACTACATTCCATCATCCTCGTTTTGCTTTTGTTGATGTTCATCTTATATCCTCCTTTCAAGACACTGTCCATTCCGTTCAACTGCTCTTCCAAGTCCTTTGCTGTCTCTGACAGAATTACAATGTCATCGGCGAACCTCATAGTATTTACTTCTTCTCCATGAATTTTAATACCTACGCCGAATTCTGAAGGTTTCTGCACTGAAAGTTTCAGTTTCACTCTCATATGTCCAAATGACTACTAAATGTCCTTTTTTGGAAACCACATTCACCAAAAGCACCCAATGGCAAGTTTACTCTCGCATGCCAAACTAGTTTTTAAAAGACAACAAAATTCCTTTTCCCGATACACTTATCACTTCGCTTTGCAAACTGTATTTTGTTTAGTTTACCAAAGGCACTCCTGGTTAATTACAGCTGTTACAGGGGGAGCGAAGTTGTGATTCACACCTGGATAGCATATGCGTTATGTGCATTATATGTGCATTACCCACAGAAGTGAATGATCTGGGTCGTTGTGATGATACAGAAAACAACTTTAAGCTGCCAGGAATTTTAAAAATATAGTTGTTCCGAACACTGTTATGGCTTTATCGTCACTTCCATTATCTACCTTGAACTTTATTAAGTTTAGCGGTACTGCAGAATTAAATCAGTGTGATATCTGCGTATTTGTTTCATCTTTGTAACAAACTGTGCAATAGCGGCAGTATTATCGTCCCGTTCATGGATATATGCGTGCGATTGGTTTAATCCCAGTAAGCAGTTATTCGAATGCGTGAATGAGCCGTAGCGGAAAGTGTCCTTGACCGTTGATTATATGACTGAGACACTATGGTATCAGGTACAGTAGACATAACTAAATATCTGATCCACGTCTAGTAAAAGTAAATTCCTTTCTTAAGACCACAGATGAGTGACAAACATAACTTTTTTGATACAAAAATGTAGACTTTCACTGCCGGAAATATCATGTCCATTGTAATTATCCGGGCTGTTATGCCGTGGTCGGTTGATGAAATCTGTGGTGATTCCCAACGTTTCGTCTCCGACAGCGGGAGACATCTTCAAGGGGGTCCCGAGCTTGATGGAAGGTCCAACACACACACTGGGTCGCTACTGACTGCCGCTAAATTCCGTGTCCGCGCGCCCCCGCGCCGCGGCGTGACGTCACGTGTTTTGAAAACGTCAGTGCAATTGGCCGCTGTCCGTCGCCGTCGATCGCCGTTGCCATCACCCAGTAGTGGACGGGTGGTACACATCTTCTTTAACACCGGCATCCATATACCGTTTAATTTGACGCCCTCATCCTTTCGGTTGAAATTATTTGGGTGTTTAGCGATTTCGATTGGCTCCCTGTAGAGCCTTTCGTAATATCCGCTCGTGGCCGCTAGTACTTGCGTCTCCTCGAAACGAATATTGTGGTTCCCTGGCTGGAAAGCATGCTCCGCAACAGCTGATCGTTCCGTTTCTCCTCTTCTACAATTTCCCTTGTGCTCTTCAAAACGTTTAGACACAGTTCTTTTAGTGGTACCCACATAAACATCACCACAGCTGCATGGGATCCTATACACTCCAGATTTTTCCAATGGTTTGCGAGCGTCCTTGGCAGGCTTAAGGTATTCCTGTACCTTCCTGGTGGGCTTGTAAATTACGGTAATATTCCGCTTCGTCAAGATCCTCCCTATTCTTTCCGTTACATTTTTAACAAACGGCAGGAAAACCTTAGATTTTGCAGTAGCCTGTACGTCAGTATGATTTCTGCGTGGCTGCCTCAACGCACGTTTGAATATCCGTTCTTCATTAGTGCATTGTGGAGATGTTCCATCTCAGCGTCGAGCAACTCAGGTTCACAAATATTTCTAGCTCATTCCGCTAACGTCTTGATAACACCCCGCTTCTGTTGTGGGTGGCGGTTCGAATCCCGGTGCAAATAACGGTCCGTGTGCGTGGGTTTGCGGTACACTGAGTGGCCCAAACTACCATTTTCGTTTCTAAAAACAAGCACATCGAGGAAATGTAATTTGCCGTCTACCTCCTCCTTCGTTGTAAACTGAATTCTCGAGTTTATACTGTTCAGATGTTCGTGCATCCGGCTTAGTTCCTCCCTACCATGTCTCCACAGCACGAACGTGTCATCCACATATCGGAACCATACATTTTGTTTCTTGCTGGCAGTACCTAAGGCCTGTTCTTCGAATTTCTCCATAAAGAAGTTTGCAATTACGGGACTTAGGGGACTTCCCATAGCCACGCCTTCCGTTTGCTCATAAAACTGTTCATTCCACTTGAAGTATGTGGTCGTCAAACAACACTTAAACAGTTCTAAAATATCGGCAGGAAAAATTAGATCCAGCTGTTCCAATACATCATTAAGTGGAACCATGGTAAACAGCGATACCACATTGAAGCTGACCAATATGTCTTCCGGCTGGACCACTATGCCATTCAATCTGCTGATGAAATGTGTCGAATTCTTTACATAAGAGTCCGAACGACCCACATGTGGTTTTAACAGCGCAGTCAAAAACTTGGCTAACGAGTAGGTGGGCGACCCAATGGCACTTAGTATCGGTCTTAAAGGCACATTTTCTTTATGAATATTGGGCAATCCATAAAGCCTCGGTGGTAGCGCAACCGAATTGCAGAGACCTTTCTGTACACTCTCTTCAATGTGGCCGACTATCAGAGAAAAATTACTGATCTGCTGGATCCGCAAGCATATAGGAAGCTGAATAAGGACCCCACTAACAACGTTCTCAGAACTGTGTCGCGGTTAATAAAAAAGTCCTCCATCCTGTGACCAGTGGAATGCACCTTACAGGTCTCCAGACGAATAAACCATGTCTGTTCAGTCGTCTGGAGACGGTGTGTCTGGAGACAACTGTTCCAGTGGCTATGGTTAGGTGCCGAGCAACGCTACCTGCAGTACTCCGTGGACGTCTGCGGGCTCTGATGGTGAGATATCGGTCTTCTTGAGGTTTTGTACATTGTGGACGTCCTGTACTGTAGCGCCTGGACACGTTTTCTGTCCGTTGGAATCGTTGCCATAACCTTCAAATTTTGTGGGCCCATGCTATGACCTTCTGTGTTTGACCAGCCTCCAGTCGCCCTAATATTCTACCCCTCATAACGTCAGAAATATGCATTCTTTGAGCCATTTTCAACACACAGTCACCATTAGCACGTCTGAAAACGTCTGCACACTTACTCCCTGCACCGTAGTCTGACATGCACCAACACATCTCTGCGTATGTGGACTGCTGCCAGCGCCCCTGTGCGACGACCGAAGGTCAAATGCGCTTCATGGTGAGCATCTTCTTCAGGGGTCGGCCATTCACCCCCTGGTTGTGGCGGAGTATCAGCAGCTGGGCTCCTCTGCCTCCCCCACTCTTTCATACGTTATCTTCTAGAGAAATCTTGGGTTGTGGCTAGTGTCTTCTCGGTTGTCCTTATCAGGTTTTTTGCGTCGTTGCTGGCTGAGTCAGCCAGCAGCTTTGGGCCTTCTGCAAGGCCCAGTCTTCTATTCTCCCGGCGCGGACGGCGTAGGGAGCGCCTTAGGTGGTCGTTTGAGCTGTGGACGCTGCCACTTGGGATGCCTGGTGCCACAGCCCAATGTGACGTCTCGACAAACGAAACACGGTATCGCTCCTGTACATTATTTACTGAGATAAGCGCCCGATTGGGGCGATAAGGGGGAGAGGGGCTCCAAAGGAAACCATGTACAATATGTGTATGCCGTAATTAGCAGCAAAACTTACGTCCTGGAAGTGTAAGATAACACTCGTAAAACAAGTAAATAAATAAACCAAAAAATGTCCAATAAGAATGTAGCCGCAAATGGGTTGTTGGAAAGTTACGGATGCCTAGTTACAAGTCGCCATAGACTTTAGTATTAAATATTGTGCTAGTTAGTATAAATTTATTGCTGTTTAAAATTGAACCCATCATCTAATTTGATTCAGATTTCGCCCAAAGCCTACCTTTTCAAGTAACGCAATACCACTTCGCCGCGAGGGGTAACCGTGCGATCTTAGGCGTCTTGTCACGGTTCGCACGGCTCCGCCCCCCCATCGGAGGTTCGATTCCTCCCTCGGGCATGGGTGTGCGTCTTGTCGTTAGCGTAGGTTAGTTTATGTCAGACAAAGTAGTGCGCAAGACTAGGGACCGATGACCTCAGTAGTTTGTTCCTATAGTTCTTACCACAAATCTAATCTAATACTACTTCAACTGAACACGTGCAGTCGACCTCACGGGGCACTACACGACATTAGGCAGGCCTACCGGTTTCTTTGCCTCTTCAGTGTACAACAACTCTTTTACTACTAAAGGCTTTTTAAGATTTCAGGAATAAATTGAAGGGATACGAATTGTTTCTTCCCGTTATAAGATTTAGAAATTTATTTCTGTAACAGAAAAACGTATGTGTAGTACTAATTTTCAAATCAAAACAAAAAATATCACTTTCATGAATACTAGATTTAAATTATTTTAAAAAAATTTTACCAAGCGGTCCAACTAAATGCACCCTAAGACTTATGCTAAGGCTGGCCGCTCATGTGGATTTCCGAATGATATGTCACTTCTGCTGGAAAATATTCTCGAACCGCTCCAGCAATATTAACAAGGATACATTTTTGTACCTTTTTTTTCCCTTTTTGCCACTGGATACATCGTTTCGCAGATTTACATACACCACGATGGTTAGCATCACAGCTCACAGATGCCTCTGTCCACCAACAGCAAATGCCGGGTACATGGCAGCCAGTATACATTAACATTTTTTTTAGTGGACGTACATTCTTCCGAGGTCAATAGATTTTCGTAGGAGGAATATTCGTAAAACTACCATCGCTGTACAGTAGGTAAAAAGCACAAAAATTGTAGAAGATTGTAGCAATGTTTATCTATCATTGAGACAAAAATATACAGTGGCTTTAGCTAAGCGAAGATGTCCAGATGTTATCCATTTCATACAGAGTGTGCCAGGAGGCCGGCCGGAGTGGCCGAGCGGTTCTAAGCGCTACAAGTCTGAAACCGCGCGACCGCTACGGTCGCAGGTTCGAATCCTGCCTCGGGCATCGATGTGTGTGATGTCCTTAGGTTAGTTAGGTTTAAGTAGTTCTAAGTTATAGGGGACTGATGACCACAGCAGTTAAGTCCCATAGTGCTCAGAGCCATTTGAACCATCTTTGTCCCAGGACGAAAGGTCAATATTCAACTATATTACAGGAACACTCATTTGAAGTAAAAAATTTCACACGACCATTTGCCATACTCCGAATGTTTTCCGATATAGAACACAATTAAAGTCACTTTTGTATTTCTTGAATAATGCGACAACCGTAACCTTGTGCAAAAAGAAATTCCTACAAAAACATCCCCATTTTTTCTCTAAGACTAATAATTAGCGCGAAGAAAGAGACAGAGAATAATGAGAAACTTTAGTGACGCATATGCTCTGTACCTTGGGTAATTTTTGTAAGTATATTAGTGATAGTTTCCCGACTTGATACACCACATCTGTCCCGTATCATTGCGTTCGTTACCGCGGTACGTTGTAAACAATGACAATATACTGAGTGATGCAGGAAAAAAATTGCAATATACATTAAATGTGTTTAGTTAGTAAACCATTCGGAGCAGGGAATTTGTCCTTACGAAATTTTTTTCTGCAAATGATCGTTCGTATCATATCCCTGAGCAGTAAGCATTCCTCTTGGTACATCCTGTATAACGCGACTAACTGTAATCGTGAATCATTAAAATAATGTATACTCGAAAACAACTACATCTTTCTACTTGGGTTTCATGGAGATCATGAGTTACCTTTCTCCAAATTGAGATATAGTTATTGGACATTGCACCAGGATTATATGTTGTTTAGATCTGATTGAATATCAGTGCATTTTGGCATTCGATAGCACAGCCCGGTAGGGAACTGTGTCATCTGCAAGAAGCTTTCTGCCATATGTAGGCGTTACGTCTTTAATGCGCAGCTTAAACGGCAATCGAAACCCCGTCTGTTTATTCCAAAGCAACGAATTCTATTAAACAAACCTCGGTAGGCCTACGTACTTAATAGAAAGCTTGTCCGAATTCTAGAAGCATTGAATGAGATTGGTTATCATTATTCACAAAAATCACAATATCGAACGTAAGAGTACTTTGGAGCTTGGTAATTAATAGTGCTACCGATAGCACTGTGTACAGCTAGGGCTTTCGTGTTGTACATCTGACTGTAATTAGAATCAGGATTTCTTTTGCCTTCTCCGACTTGAAGCTGGTTGTTTGCCGCGCTGGGTCTGGTGGCTCTAGGTGGAGAAGGCACTTGCATAATACCCATTGTCTGGCACGAACAAAAGGAAGAGGAAACAGGGGGTGGGATGGGACTCTTCGATGAGGATCAATTCGCGGCTGGGTTTTGTTAAAGATCTCTAAGGAGCCAAAGCGTTTTGAAAGTAGATGGGAAGTGACGTTGATGCTACACTCGTTTAAAAAGGGTTTAAAAAAATACGCACTGTTCGAATTGATGCCGTCACCGAAATCTGTACCCCATCACAAATGACAGTACTAGTAACCTGATTCTCGCACAATCCAATGATAGCATAGTAAACTTCTTTTATGCCTGACAAAACTTCATTTCTACCTGGTACGAAAGGTAAGGAAACAGAGCTCTATTTCAAACAGTATACGTTGTGCATACGAATGTATTCCACGTAGGAACGCAAACAGTATCTCCACAGCACAATATTTAAAGAACAGGTATTCCCTTAACAGCAATTTGTTTGGTATAATACAAAAGCAGGCCTCAGTCTCTGTTCCAAGTTTTTTTATGTCTTTTGTGGTCAACTTAAGATTCATCGATATGTATAACTGACAGTCAATGGAAACGAGAAGGATAGAAAAAAATGTAAGTAAACTTTTTATTTTTTAGAAAGTAATCGTCGTAACTATTCATAAATTAGTGCCACTAGCGGACAAGATGATCAACGCCGTCATGGAAAAATGTTTGCAGTTGCTTACAGGGCTTTAACCGTAGTCGTTTTCAAGGTCATTTCGAATACACACTGGGTAACCCTCACCCACCTTCCATACAGCCCTGATCTCTCCCCCATACGATTACCACATTTTTGGAGCCCTAGAAAGACATTCGTGGTCGTCTATTTGTTTCAGAGGAAGAGGGGTACAATTACGATACCGACGGCAATCGGAAACGTTTTTGCATGAAGGCGTTGATGGACTTGTCTCATGAAGAGATAAATGTATTAATAGTTACGACAGTCGTTTTTGAAATACTGAAGAGTTTACTCTCTTTTTTTTCCATCTGCCTCGTTTTCATTTGACTGCTCATGGTGGTGCAGTTACTTGCCATACCTAAACCTTGAAGAAGTACCACCATTACTACTGTGGATGAAGACCATATATCATTGATACTGTTATTTTTCGGGCAACAAATATTTCTAAGTATTGGGTTAACTCAGAACATTATTCCACAAGACATCACTGTGTGTAAATCCACAAAATATATGAAGAAGTTGATTTATTTCGAAACTAAGTAATTAAATGAAGAGAAAAAGTCGCTGAATTTAATTGTTGGAGAAGCTCACTAATATATTACTTCCAGACCTCCTTTCAAGCTTTCAGAAATATGTACATCCAAAAACTAGGAGCATTCTCTATCCTACTTACTCGCTGCTTTGCGTCAGGGATGTATCCCAAAATTTAACACCACAGACACTAAAATTTTCTACTTTCCTGGGAAACCAAACTATGATATGTAAATACAATTTTTCTACTTAAATATGAGACTACTCTTGAATACATTACTTTTTCGAGTATTTTCCCAAAAGTGTATCTGAAAGGAAAGTGGGTGACAGCTACTTAAGTCTTTCTTTTTCTTTCTTATACAGTGTTTAACCTGCTACAGATTTTAACCTGTCTGGAGAAACTCCCTCTGCCAGTAATGCATTTCGTACACCGCTGAGTACTTTACTTATTAAGCTAGAACAACTTTTCAGAACTCCATTTGAAATTCCATCAAGATCATGTAAGCTTCTATTTCTCTGAATTTTTATTCAAAGAAGATGCACCCATAGAGATACATGTTTAATATGATAAGCAATAAGTATGTGTTTTTCTTTCGTGTAAAACGTTACTCTACACCTACTTATGTGGAAAGTCAAATGGCAAATATTTATGATACTATCACTTTAATGTGTTTTTAATGCGGAATGTCACTCTCAAGTGAACATTACATTCTTCCTTCGCAAGTGTTCAGAACAAATAAGTAAAAAAAATGGTAATGGCAACCTACTGTTAAGTCAGAAGATACCCTACCGTGTGGGGTTAGTATAATACATGGCTGTCCGTGGTATTAGTTTTAGCAGAGCGAGTGCGACATTTTTAACAGTAATTACAAATTTGCAATTTTGTAATATAAAATAAATATGTTAGTGCTCCATTTAACAATTATCTACTTGGCAAATTATCGAAGTTCACTTCTATGAGATATGGTGCCAATATGAACCAACCATTTCTCCTACATTAAAACAATATTAGTGAAAGATCCCGTTTAGTGGTCTGTAGAAACAAGATGACAGAATATATGATAAATGGTTTTTTAGAAAAGTAAATCTTCAGTATATGTACAATGATGAACTGGATAAATATATGGACGACACATATACACTCATCATTAGATATGTGTCTTCACAGACACTCCATTGGATTTTTGCTATATGGCTTTAGCAGACGACAAAAAGAATGTGTAGAAACCTTAGATGGTAATTAAGGGCAAAGGATCGATGATACATGCAACCGAATATAGGCAATGTAACAATTCACAAATAGGAGTAATTAGTCGGGGTGCTGATAGTCTCAAGTATCATTCCGATAAGGCACTCCTCGGCACTTTCTGCAATGCCCAAAGACCTCTCCGTCTCACCTTAATTTTGCTGTCACTTGTGAATTTCATCTATTTTAATTAACTGCTCTTCATCACAATTATAATATCAAGTTTGTCAGCGAGAAGGAATCTCGAAAGGGTTGAAGCCACTTAAAGTACTGACAAACTAAATGCTGCAGATAATGCTAACTAAATTATTGCAGGCTAAATGCTCCAGATAGTGGAGAGATGAATTCTTTCCAGGAGAAATAGTGTACACGCACCTTACTAAGAAAACGTCTACAGCCTACTGTTACGAGGGATGGATAAATTCTAATTTTAGAAATTAATTTATTTTCTGTGCATGGAAAACAGTACATTTCAACTGTGAAAAATTAGGAAAATTCTTAGGAAAGAGATATGGTCCTAAATTTACCCATAGGTTCGACAAAGAAACGGATCATCAAGTCCAAATATGAAAGATGACGTTGGTATTGCACGGAAACTTAGATTAGTTCACCATTTGAATGGTGAGTCGTGGGCTCCCCAATGAAGAAATGCACAATGACGAGAGAAGATGATCGAAAAATACTAAAATACTAAATGACGATTCTCACTAGTGACATTTAATGACTAGTCGTCTTTTACTTTAAAAGCGTATTTCATATATAGCCGTCAATGTATATCTACCATAGTTTTGGGAGTCGGTTAGTCTTTCGATCGTTACAAAGGTTCTTTTTCCCAAAATTGCTTTCAACAATCACATAAAATTAATCTTGATGAATTTAGAATTACACTGAACAAATCGATAGCGATTTGGTGATTTATTTACAATTACGATGACCACTGCATCGGAAATTTATGTCGTCTCAGCTCCAGATATGTAACTGCTACATCATTGTAATGTTATTGTAGGAAAGATTTTTGTCTTCAACAGTTCTGCCGCAAATATACTGTGGTATTATCACAACTATATCCGACGTTTACATAAATAAATTTGTAATTTATGTGAGTGTACACGTGAAACATTTTCCTCGCTAGAGGTAGATCAGTGCTACGTTGAGTGGTAGACCGTTGCAGAACATTTTTATGGTGGTCTGAGTCATTAGAAGAGAACTGCTTGCGCAAGTACAGATGAGAATCTCCATCATTTGTAACGTTTACGGAAAACTAATGTACTGCAAGTAAACATTGCGTAGACCTATTTGAATAGCGTTATCACATTTAGCTGTTGTCTAAACAGACCCTGTAGTTTACATGCACAGAGAGTAAACGAAGCTACATCAACATTTCAGAAATTTTATTCGAGGACGCTCTCACGGCTGACATTGTTTACACGAATAACCTTGACTGCTGCGTTAACATTTTACGTAATTTATTTTCTCTTTCTGAACAAAGCATAGCACTGCTATGACGCAATTTTTCCCTTTCTTAGCATTCTGCATTGACACGATATACATGTATCGCATTCATTAGAAACTTATCTTTTGATTAAAGAACGTGTTTCACATTCTTCGTTTTCCTTTCATCATAAATTAACGTTCGTATTTATAGCATCCTCTGAATTCATTATCCATAATACACTGGCTACAATCGATTGTACACGTAAATTTCGACGTACATCAATCTCAAAGGAGACGAGTGGGCTTCTTTCGGTAATATACACTCAGGGGTCAAGTAAAGTTTTAAACTCTGTGCTGAAAAGATAGGTATCTCAATATGTAAAAGTTTGTTTTATTATAGCTTGCAGAATTTGAAGGACTAGATGTAAAGCTAGATGGCACCTCAAACGAAAATTATGGATTCCATTGTCCCCCACGTAGAGATCGCTACTCACGAAAAGAATCTAATACGATAAGCTTCTTAACATTCATTTGATTATTCCGCTCGTTGGAAGACAACCAGTTATATTTTGTTTGGCTAATGTGTCCAAGCACTTTACACTGGGCTGCAGTAAATGGGCTGTATTGAAAAATAGCATATCGCTAATCGGAAAAACATTAAAGGCCTCACGCCACTACAGCGTTCACGGATATAGTATGTAATTCGTTACTTACGCATAATAGGTATTCTAGTTGGCATATATCAATTACGAGACAGTATATGGAAAACGAAGGACAGATAGTTTTAAAATATTGAAAGCTGGATAGTAAATCAAAGATTCCTCTAATGTGAGATGATCATATAGTACAAGATAATTCGGAATTGTATTAAACAGTGGAACATTCTCCTGTAGATACGTATACAGGTAAAAAATTATCCATGGTGGCTTTCTTTGGAAAATCATACCACTGCGGTAATAAACGAGGTAACTAGGCCCTCGAGTGGTAGCGTATATTGAGTTCACGAACGGCACAAGTAACGCTGCCATCATGTCCAATCTTCCGTGTCTATCGCACTTTGCATAAGACACAGCCTTTTTGATGCAAGATCTAGTCACACCTCAGCCCGTCTGGAATGCTGTGATGTGAGCAGCCCTGTAAAATCATTTTGTTTAACGAAAGATGTGATTTAACTATTATCTACATCGATTATGATACGTTTCTATTTATTCCACAATCATGAAAAAATTCATACATTACAAAAAATGATACGATTGGTTCTCTTCGCATGGATACAGAATTATACCAGCCTTAATACTCACACTAAACGGTTATACAACACCAGTCCGGATGTTACCACACAAATACATCCGCTTGTGAGGAGAAGCGAATTGCGAACCGTTTTAAATATGGATGCTCTAGTAAACGCGCTTTTTACAGTGTTCATTGCTTCACAGTAGCTGTTGTTTCATTTCAGTCGAAGAGTCCACGCATAAAGAAATTTGGTCTTTCTTCACACGCAAAAATATTGGGAAATCGAGTGGGGCGACACGGCGTTATATTATGTATGTGCACATGTCGAAAGCTCTATCCCTTCACTTGTTCGGAATGTTACATGTTGCGACTTCATATTTTACATCCCGAGTAGGCAGCGGCTTTAGCACAGCAGCTAGACTAATGGATGAGTCTCAGGAGCTTAGAGAGCTCCTTGGCTTTTTAGAGCTGTACTATCCGCAGTATTTTCGTCAACTGTTGAAGTGTGCGGCGACAATAATTCACAGAGTGAAGTCTACGCCGACATTGGTAATTAAAAAGTGTGATTGGTTTATAGTACCGGGAAATCGACAGTCTTGGGTATTCTACGCAGAAACTACTGCGTTATTTCCACGATGTATAGTCACAGATAACAGTCTGGAGGAAAGCATCTTCTTGTTGTAAAGTCTGGCCATTCCTAGAGAAGTTGAACTCATAATGTTAATATGAATATGATCATTGGTTTCACTATCAAATCAGTGAAGTGTACCGTTGCCACTTCACCGATTGATAACTTCATACACCGTTGGACAAATGCAGGACGCAACTGGAAATAGTTGCTCATTACCATCGCAGAGTAGAGTCGTCACAGTCTGCTTTAATCCTAGTAGCTAAATTACCTGCAAAAATTGACGTAACTCGTGACCCTGCAGTCTAAATCGTCTAAAATACGCACGATTTGCTAATTTTGGTAAAGTATAAGTTGAAGAACTAGAATAGAGATAAAATTAACAGGTTTTATCCTTTCGACAATAAAAGTAGGCTACGTCAAAGAATTTTGAACTAATTTATCCAGTAATGACACACAAATAATTGAAATAGTGACCGTACTAACCTGCATAACCAGTTGAAATACAAATAACATAAAAAATACCCTCATGAAACATAACAAACAGTTGCAGTAGGGATTGCGTATGACCTTTTACTGCCTAGTGATAATCTTTGAATAAATTTGCTTTATTTCCATATGGCTGACAACGTTAATCTGTACAGTAAAACTTCTTTACCAAAGGGCAGATTCGGTATTACGAAAGGTACTAATAGCTACTGACACTTAACCTCACCAGCTGCTATGGAATGCGCAACACATTATGAGATCTTCCATGAAGATTCTTAACCCCATATCCTATATCATGAATCAACATGTAAGTGTTATATGCAATCATGTTTGCAGACAACAATAATTACTTTGGTTCTATATTTAGATAGTTTCTACGAACAAGTTTCCTAGTCCCACGATTTACAATATATTCTGTAGAGACACTTTTTTCTTTCGTGACTTATTTTACGTCAACAATTAATATTTTCTCTGGCGATAAAAGGAAAATTGCGTAATGTATAAGCTTCAATACTGATTACTCATGTTTTTTTTCCGATTTGCTACATTCTCTTGTCACTTCGTTATCCATTCTCGTCCTAGCCTTTGGCAGTATAGATGTACGTAATTATCTAATTTATTTGGGATAACAGTAAGTACAATCAGAGAGACATAATGCAATGCACATATCCATTTTCTAACACTAACGCCATATTTTTAACAGCCCATCTAATCGTCGATGAGTTTATTATTACAACAACAGAACGCGATTCAGGCTAAGATATCAGAGTTGTCACCTAAGTATGTCGTATTTTGTAAAGAATAAACTGATAAAATAGCTTCGTTTAAGTTTCTGCATGCTCGTATCTCTGAAAAGGTACGGAAATTATCAGATGACATTGGTCAAAAAATGCATTGTCTCACCTATCGAGAGCTATTGGACAGAATTGCACTGCTATAGTCGCAGGTTCGATTCCTGCCTCGGGCATGGATGTGTGTGATGTCCTTAGGTTAGTTAGGTTTAAGTAGTTCTAAGTTCTAGGGGACTGATGACCACAGTAGTTAAGTCCCATAGTGCTCAGAGCCATTTTTGACAGAATTGCCGCTTGGCTGCTAAACAAGGTATGTTATGGAACGAACATCCAGAATCCGACAGCAAATTACCGAAAGAGTAATTTACTTGTTGGGATGCAGCGAAAGAGGAGCTGATTTCTCAACTGGCACAAGCGAAGATTCACAAAGAGATGAATATCAGCAGATTTAATGGAGGGAGATAATGCACCTAACACTTAGGTGCACAGTCATTGTCGAGAGATGACAGAAAAACTAAAATCCAATTTGTCACTGTGACGTAGTGTCGTGCATGAACAATCGGATGAAACAAAAAGGAAGTTTTTTGATGTGACGGATTTAGTCAATGATAAAAAATCAGTGAACAGGGCTCTGAAGAAGACTTCGCTCAGGATGGAAAACAAAGTAAAGTGCCTCGTATGCAACATGAAGTCCCAGCTCCTGCACAGCATAATATCCCATATGACACGAGGGCTGAGCGATGCTTGAAGAGTCTAATGATGGAACAAGGGCTTGTTATGCATAAACAGTTTCAAGTACTCATGTATGACAAAATTGCAGTTCACCGAGATGTCTTCATAAATGCATTTCATAGTCTTATTCCTAGATCACGGTTGAAGACTCAAAAGACCATTTGCAACTGGCGTTGATCAGGGTGACGCAGCGTTTTAGGCAACTGAAACGTCTGAGTGCTGTCGGACTTATCATGAATTAGAAAAGGCATCTTAGTAAAACGTTGGTAGGTTGAGTAAGGAAGTGTTCAATCCAGAACTTTTCTAGTCCTATCAAGGAAGTGTAGGGAAATACTTTGGGAAGCATCCAGACGAAATAAGATACTGGGACAACCCAGTGTGGCTGTGTAATGTTGTGTGAATGTTAATAATAGAGTTGACTTCCTCGATTAGGGCAACATTATAAAAAATATGTATTCTAACACCGCAGAACAGACTTGATATATGAAGATCCCAAGGAATTTTCACAGAATGAAAATTACCACAAAATTTATATGAAAAATAATAATGGAGAATAAGTTCAAAGTAATTCCAGTGCCTGACAGGATGAAGGACAGTGTGCGGGTTCCAATAACAACGCGACCTGTAACAATAGTAGGAATAATAAGACTTGACAAGAGATTCAATCCAGAGCAACATGAAAACAATAGACAGTGGCAACAGACATTATCGGATTACAATGTGAACTAGAATTAGAATAGAATGAGTGTTGAAAGCATGGGTATGCACATATGAATCAAACGTCAAGTTCCGGCAGGAAAACTAAAACTGATCCCGTTGAGTCTTAATCATATAGTCGATGAATGTGATAGATGTTAAGTACAATAAATGAAGCTTATCTGGTTTGATAAAAGATTCAATACAAGAAAAGACGTAGAAGCTAACACCAGTAAATGTAAGAATACACGTAACACAGTGTGGCAGTTAGTTTTAAGGGCTCATGTAGATTATATTCTAGCTACGATTACAACAGACACGGGCACTGCAGCAAGTGTAGCAACTGCTGAACTTTATAGTAGAATGATGGAAAAACTGATGTACCCATTCTGCCGCTGACTAATTGTCGATTACAGGGCGCTATTGACACCAGGTGCGAAATACGAGGCTTGTTTTTTAGGTAAGTCCCGTTTTGAAATTTAAAAAAGACGTGCTAAGATATCTCATTAATTTTATGTTTACATGAAAGCCTGTGCCCTAATCTACCTTTCTACATTATTTCCGTCAATATTGAGGCCCTTGTCATAACGTTGTACCAGTTTTTGAATACTTTCCTCATAGAAATCTGCCGCCCGACTTGTTAACCACTGCATCACCACTGTTTTGACTTCGTCATCGTCTTGAAGACGCTGACCGCCTAGGTGTTTCTTCAAGTGCAGGAACAGATGATAGTCACTGGGCGCAAGATCGGGGCTGTACGGTGGATGATATAGAGTTTCCCGTAGAAAAGATGTGATGAGATCTTTGGTCTAATTCGCCATATGCGAACGGGCTCAACTTCCATGGACTGTTGCTTTGATTCTGGTGTGACGTGGATCACCCATGTTTCATCGCAAGTAACAATTTGGCTTAAGAAATCATCACCGTCGTTGTGGTACCGCTCAAGGAAAGTCAATGCACTGTCTAAACGTTTGGTTTTGCGCACAGCCGTCAACATTTTCGGTACCCAACGTGCGCACAATTTTCGGTAATTCAAGTGCTCGGTCACAATGCGATACAAAACACTACGAGAAACATAAGGAAAAGTCATCCCGCAAGAAGGAAATCGTAAATCGTCTGTTTTCTCTTACCTTATTGCCCACTTTGTTGTTCATCATGCACATTTGTGCGGCCATCTTTAAATGCGGTCACCCACTTTCTTACCATCCCATCACTCATAATGTTTTCTCCGTGAACTGCACAGATCTCACGATGAATATCGATCGCTTTTAGGCCATTAGTACTAAGAAATCTTACAACAGCCTATACTTCACAGTCGGCGGGACTCACGATTATCGGAGGCATATTAAACACTCAGTACGCAACGGAAACAAGGAAGTATCAGACTGTAATGGCGTCAGTGCGTAGATTAAGGTACAGGCTTTCATGTAAAAATAAAATTATTGAGATATCTTAGCAGGTCTTTTTTCAATCTCAAAACTTACTTACAAAAAACGCCTCTTATAATACGACAAGTTCACCTGCCCTTAAAGTTAGGGAATGGAGAGCAATATTAGGCACTTACCTGTTAGTGAATTGCTTAGTGGTGGACTGCATAATGGAAAACAATTTTCTGTGTCAGATGCAAGCTGTGACTCATCTCCCAATGGGTATTTCCACGCTAATAGCCGATGGCGTGGAAGTAGTTTCTGAAATGATTAAAATTTGGTTTGGCCATGGAAATTACTGCCAGCACATACAAATGGAATCCATATTTAGAAAGAATCGTGAACCATGCGTGCAGAAAACCCGAGACTGACAGTAACATTTATATAAAATAACAAATGAAATAAAGATGTTGGAGTAGACTTATTTATGTGAACTACAATCAGAAGTCATTACGAGTGCTTTGTTAAATTACATCAATGTTTTTTAAGAGAGACTGGGCGTTATTAAAGGGTGTAAATGTCATATGAATGTAAAGTTACGTGAACCACTTTATTACCGTCATATCCCATTCCTTGAGCAAAAATAAAACCTTCGTATGCTCGGAAGGATTTGAAAAACTTTTAAGAAGTTCATGTTGATGAGAGTGTTACAGATTTAGCACAGATATTTATTTGTATTTCTAAGTATGTTCAGCAACATTATTCCAAAGGACTTTAGTTATAACAAAATAGTGAGAAATAACCATATCCTTACCTCACTAAGGGAACAGGTGATACGCTTGGATAAAAGTTAGAAGGAATTACAATGAAATGAACACCCCTAGCGGCATACGGTCGTTGATATAAGTCAACAGGGACAGTTGAAAATGTATGCCCCAACCGGGACTCGAAACCGGGATCTCCTGCTTACGTGGTAGACGCTCTATCCATCTTCATTTTCTTGTTAATTTATAACTTTATTAACTGATCATAAAATACATAAAACTAGAAACACTTGCAGTCATAACAAATAAAAAAATTTCCGAGCGTAAAGAGAATTTCATGAAGCTTCGGGATTCTCGATACTATCACGATCGTAGATGAATTAGATCTACGAAAAAATCATTTACTTACGAAATTAAAGCATGAATTGAAAATTCCTTTAAACTTTACGTGCACCTTTGCATCATATGGTCCGAGTAAACACCCTCGTCTGTTCATTTAAGTTTTTACACAGACCTTGACAATTCAAATGGTTCAAATGGCTCTGAGCACTATGGGACTTAACACCGGAGGTCATAAGTTCCCTAGGTTTAAGTAGTTCTAAGTTCCCTAGAACTTAGAACTACTTAAACCTAACTAACCTAAGCATATCACACACATCCATGCCCGAGGCAGTGTTACAACCTGCGACCGTAGCAGCAGCGCGGTTCTGGACTGAAGCGCCTAGAACCACTCGGTCAGAGGGGCTGGCCCATAGCCCCCTCCACCCTGCTAGGTCACCAGCATGTTTTTCCAGTCTGTGTGGTGGTGCTGTTATGTACCTATCTAGCTGAGCCCCCTGACAAAACTGGGATCACACTACTGATACCTGAGTTGTTCCCTCCCTTTGATTGCCAAGGAGTGGTAATGTGCCTTGTTGATGCATAGGAACTCCCAGCACTGACCGCTATGCCAGGTGTCTCTTGCTCTGACTGGCTGGCACCCATGGAGAGACCGCCAATTGGAGTGGTTGGTATCATGGCGGATGCTTGGCGCATGAAGCGTGTTAGGCCGCAAAAATATGGCCATTCCCAAACAGCCATCTCTTTGAATGGTGAGTGATCATTGAATGCTGCTTTGTATGACCTGGCAGCCTTCCCTTTCCCGGTTATACCATGGGAGGAGGGCGAGGCTCTCTGTCCTTGGATGACACACTTTGACCACTACCTCGTCTGTACTAGAACAGATGGGAACACATTCAATGCCACAAAGCTCTTGTTTTTTGTGGAGAATATTGAGGACAAGTCTGGTGAAGTGGAGTCTCTCAGTAAGATGCCGTGAGGCTCCCTGTTGATCAAAGCTTC
Source organism: Schistocerca serialis cubense (assembly GCF_023864345.2). Lineage (NCBI taxonomy): Eukaryota > Metazoa > Arthropoda > Insecta > Orthoptera > Acrididae > Schistocerca > Schistocerca serialis. Next base: position 237,162,765 of record NC_064638.1, on the reverse strand, counting down.
TCCTGCGCCCAGACTGCAGCTGTTCGTGGTTTTAATCATCTTGACAATCTCGCAGTGTCTATTACCGCTCACCAGTCTCTTAATACAGTCCAGAAATTGGTTTTCCATAGCGACCTCATCCTTCAAACTGACTAGGAACTCCAGGATAACCTGGAGCAATGCAGCGTACATTTTGTTCAACGTGTGCATGAGGGTTGCAAAGACATCTGTACTGATACCAATGTCTACATTCTGACTTTAGACGGGGTACCCTCCCAGAGAAAGAAGTTATTTGCTACAAGTGTGACACGAAACTGTACGACTCTTCAGTCATGAGTTGCTTTCAGTGCTTGTATTTTGGGCATTGTCTTCCAGCAGTGCAGCGGACCTTCTGTGTGGTGACTGTGGCAACCCTGTACATTAGAGAAGCCACTTGATTACGCCACCTATGTCTGTCAGTTGTCGTGACCGCAACTCCACTCGCTCGCTGGCTAGCCCAGCTTAGAAAAGAGAAAAGAAGATCGAAGAGTACAAGTCCCTAGATCGCCTGTCTTATGCTGAGGCTCACTAGAAATGTGAGGGACTCCATCCAGTGTCAATTTTTCAACTCTTACCTCTGATACGTTCTTTCCCCCTTCTTACACCAACCACATCACTCTGTCCCCTCCCTCTTCCCTGCAGTTCCCATGACCTTCCCTGTGGGAGCTTTACACCCACCCAAGCTGAAGAACTGCCCCATTCTTTGGCATTTGTTGTTGATGACCCCCCCCCCCCCCCCATGCTGGGACCCCTCTCCCCAACAGCTCTCAGACTACTACCACAACTCGGTCACAAGATGCACCCCAAGTTCGTCCACTCTCTTTTGGTTCCAGATCTTGCACACACTTGTACTCCCTCATACCCTGCCCCCATCCACTTCTGAAAAAGAATAACAAGGGAAGTCACAAGAAAAGGACCCCCCTCCCCTCACCTGCTGCCCTTAAAGGTGTCATCTCCCCCTCGCATCCAAAGTCTGACACCTTATTTATGGCCGACCAGCCTTTCATGTTGTAGCACTGTGCCGTTTCTTGGGCCTTTTTTTGATAATGGGCTCATAAGGCTGCTCCATATTCCCACCTAAAGATTACATGCATATGGAAACTTAATGCCCTCAGTCTCCTGCGTCACACATCTTGAGGTGCAGACCGTGACACTTGTCTCCAACTTTACCATGCAATGATCTTGTCCAGGCTCGATGGAGTCAGATTTATGGATCAGCAGCTTCTTCCACTCTGCAAATACTTGACCTTGTTCAGTATTTTGGGGTAATTCTGGCTATTGGTGCCTTTGGCACTAGTCATATTGACAGTCCCTTCGCAGAGGCAAGGATTCTCCCTCTACAAATATGAGAGAGCCTATTCCTGGTTTCTTTTGCAATCGTTATTCGCCAGTTCAGAAGCAGATATGTACCCCCATTCCCTTTTATTATTCCAGCTGCAGATATGTGGATCTTCGTGAAATTTATCTTTTCCCAAAAGTGGAATAACATCAGGTGCGCTACTGCTCACAGTAATAAACTGTGCACAATCGAGGACCCTACTGCAATTAGCACTCTTCCTTCTGCTCCTCTCGGAAGGAGTCCATGTACCCTGTCCTCTTTGCAAACGAGGGCTGTCTCCTTCCTGATAACTGTCCACGGTTGGGCTAGCCATTTGGAATGAGTATCACTTCTCTCTGTTGGGATCTCCATCTCCACTCAGATCTCCATCTCCACTCATTGGAATGCGCCTGTGTATTTCCTCCCACACCCTCTTGGATAGTGCCTAGACCACGGATTGGGACCGACCTGTTACAGGGCGCTAAGGCCTCTGTCGTTCCTACAGTTTTCTACCGTGTTGTACATGCTATGCTTGCAGTGTTTCAGGGTACCACCATCTTCTACACAGATGGTTCCAAGACTCTAGATAAGGTGGGATATGCTGTCACTTCTTCTACCGGCTTAGAACACCATTTATTGCCGGGATCAAGTAGTACGTTCACAGCGGAGTTCCCAGCCATACACAGAGCTTTCCATTTTGTTTCTCAGGCCTCCCTCCACAGCGTTCCATTTTATGATGACTCAATGAGCAACCTACAGGATATCGACCGATGCTACTCTCGTCACCCTTTGGTCTCTGCTATCCACGACCTTCTCTCTGTCCTTAGCTGTGACGCCTGCTCAGTTGTCTTTCTCTTGGTCTGATGTCATGTGGGTTTCCCAGAGAGTGAACTGGCTGATCGTTTGGATAGAGAACTAGATATTTACCCCAATTCCCTTTTATTACTTCAGCAGCAGATGAGGGGATCTACGTCAAATCTTTCTTTTCCCAAAAGTGGAAAGACGTCTGGTATGTTACTGCTCACAGTAATAAACTCTGACAATCAAGGAATCTACTGCAATTTAGCACTCTTCCTTCCACTCCTCTCGGAACGGGTCAACTGTCTTATGCCGTCTACACTTTGGTCTTATTCGTAACGAATCAACCCCACAATGTGGTTCTTGAGCTATATTGATGGTATCCCATATATTGGTGGAAAGACCCCTTGTTTTGGCCCTTCGTCCTAGGTATAGTCTTCCAGATTCTTTACATTTTATATAGGCAGAGGAGTCACGGATGGTTGAACTGGCTCTTAGTTTACTCTGTGAAACTGGTTGTTATTTTCAGATATAAGGTTTTGCATTATTCCTGGAGCAGGAGCAGGATGGTTGTGATTGTGGCCTCTCTTCATATTTTCTCGTCTGGGACCCATTACCATTCCTCCTTGCAAACATCGCTCTTTTATCCCTTTGTTCTTCCAATTTTTACACTTGGAATATCCTTTTATACCTTCTACTGTATGTTTCTTAATTTCTTCGTTTTATGGTTTGACTCATCTCCACTTTTAGCGGATCTTCTCTCTTCCGTGTGTAACTTCGGAATCGAGAGATTGATAACCTCGCCGTCTAGTTCCATACCCTCCTCAATCAATCAATCAGTCAGTTTGTTGGTACCATCACTGTAGAACGTTTGACATTGCTGACAGAGCCACAACCTCACATCTGCTTGCCCTGCTTCATCGGTATCAAAGCGAAGTTCAAGAAATTGTTCGTTAAGCTTTGTAAACATGAAAATCGAATGGGGTCAAGTTGAGACTGTATGGAGAATGGTCGATGCCAGTGAACCTAAATTGTCGGACTGTTGCAAATAATACGGCACTCGTGTGTGGTCTGGCATTGTAATGCTGAAGGAGAGGGTGTTCCAAGTGTGGACGAGTTTTTCGAAGTCGTCCTTTCAGTTTTCTGAGGGTCGCACAGTACATTGCAGAGTTTATGATGGTGCCTTTAAGCATGACTTCCAAATACACACAATATTAAAAATCCTATAAGGCTGTAAATATGACCTCGCCTGTTCACGGCATGATCTCGAAAATTTTTGTTGTTGATGATCGTTTGTGGTGGAACTCCATTGAGGCTCTCTAGTTTTGGGGTCGAAATGGTGAACTCAGCTTTCATCACTTGTCGCAATTTTGTTAAGGAATCCATCACCCTCACGCTAAAAAAAGAAGACAAATTGTTGACAGCTGCTCCTCTCATGTCCGGAGTGTCAATTCGAGGGAACTTTACGGAAACTCTCCTGCGAACCTTGCATAAATAGTACTCCTGAAAGGTAGGAGACGAGGTACTGGCAGAAGTGGAGCTGTAAGGACGGGGCGTGAATCGTGCTTGGGTAGCTCAGATGGTATAGCACTTGCCCGCGAGAGGCAAAGGTCCCGAATTCGGTTGTCAGTCCAGCACACAGTTTTAATTTGCCAGGAAGTTTCGTATCAGCGCACACTCCGCTGCAGAGTGAAAATCTCATTCTGGAAACAGTATCGTCTTTATAAAAAGGCGAACGATCCAGTGAGCGACCAGGGCGAGAAGGAGCGTATAAAAGAACCAAGGTAAGCTTAAAAAGTTGACAACCTATGCCCCTGCCAGAATCCAAAATTTCCATCACAGCAGCAGCAATGCCTTTGCGACAAAATAAGGCGGTCCCCGTAGAAAATTCTGGTGCTACATTCGCACAAAAACCAGGTAAGGGAAAACGCCTATATAACACCTCCTGTAAGAAGAATATGTGCGCACATGAAGTATAACTGAACTGGTGCAGCGAAGCCAATCGCAATTCTGATTCCACAAGATTAAAAGTCAACGAGAGAAATGTGTAGGCTTGGGCCATTGATCACACCTATATTTGGCTGTAAGGGAAGTGTCCGAGCAGAATTAGATACACAGCTGAGAGTCAAGATCAATTGCGGAATCCACAGAGGAATCGGAGGACCAGGACCCCCTTTATCGCGACCTTTTTCCTTAGATTTCTTTCGTGTCACCTTACGGTCAGGTTGTATACGTTGTTTCTGTCAGCTACGTGGTATGGCGGTCTCTGCAGACGAAGGTGTGGGAGGGGTTATAGGCACAGATTCCTGCCCCTCAGAACAAGGGTCATGTAATGCAGTTCCAGTCACTAAAACGGAAGCATGCCTTGGAACAGCCAATGCAACAGGTGATACTTGGTAATGTTACTCTCCTCGGGAGTTGCTGCAGGCGGCAAATTCAAGAAACCTTCGGGGGCTGAAGACGAAAGAGCAGAAGGACATCGCATCGCCTCTGACTGTAACGGAGGACACTAAGCCGAAGGTGGGGACTCCGCTCCCTCTCCACGCACAGGCAGCTCAGAAGGAGCCACGTCGAGAGCAGGAGGGATGCTTGAGACAGATTCTTCGCCACTCACCATACTACGGACGAGAGATATCGTAGCATCGAAAGGAGCAGGGGACACAATCGATGTGGAGGAGGTTGACGCAGAAGGCACAGCCAAATCCTCACCGTCACCATCTTGAGTGCGACGGCGTTGGTTTGTCACCGTTAGAGGTTCTGCCCTGGGGGGGGGGCAATAGGATTCTAAACCTGTAGCGCAGGTAAGAGCGGAAATTTACTTGCATGATTTCCAGAATTGACTTTTTGTTCAATATGATCCGAAGCAGAAGTAGGTCCGACGGCGGAAGAGGAAGAAACAAGATCAGCAACCGTCAATTTGCGACGCTGCATTAATGATGGCTTTGATACAAAAAAAAACTCCGTGGGCAATTAGACCGAACGTGACCACTTTCATTACATAGGAAGCAGGTTCCCTCTTGACCAGTATACATGACACGAACGAGGTAACCACACACTTGCAAATGTGAGGGAATATTGCGTTTGACAGGCATTTCGACGAAATAAACTCCTCTATAACACTTTAATCTCTGTTGAGTAGACCAGCGTAACGACGGACGTTTTTCACGTTACCATAAGTAATCAGTATGTCCTTTAGAAAGTTATCATGTACTTCCGGCGGGAGGTTGAACACTAAAATATTGATATAGTCAATTTCAGCATCTGCGAGTGACACCATGCTAACGGAAATATCGTGATGCCTGAACGGAACTTGAGAACTATGTCGGGACAGTAATCTTTCAACGTGAAGGGGATCCATAAATTTCATGTGAAACACATACTCGTCCGCATCAATGTAAGCAGTGTGAACCTGAACTGTATCGACAAGCCAATCGTCGATTTCTAGAGACCCGGGCTGCACGTGCCGCGTTGTTTTGTCGAAAGTAAAGATCACAGTACCTTTTCGCGGAATGTACGTGAAAACCACGGTAGCCACAGCCGAGCGGCCGACAAGTACACCAGGCAGACAATAAGGTGGAACGGAGGCGCTACGAGTCACTCGTCAGACAGGACAACACTAACGACGGAAACTACACACAAGCGACGTTGCGGAAAGTGAAATAAACAAGAACCTTCCCGCTCGGCGCTCGAAGCCAAACTGGCATCTCGAGATCGCAGGTTGAATCGGCTATGTTCATCTAATAGCTTCTCCACCATTAATTTCAATACGAAATTAGCATACACGCCCTCAACTTTAATAACGAAGCTCCTCGGTCTGGGAAATTATTCCTTCCATGCTGCTGCTCTGAGTTTCGTCGCTACGCCTGGCCCTTGCCACCTCGGCCTAAGGTTCTAGGCGCTACAGTCTGGAAGCGCGCGACCTCTACGGTCGCAGGTTCGAATCCTGCCTCGGGCATGGATGTGTGTAATGTCCTTAGGTTAGTTAGGTTTAAGTAGTTCTAAGTTCTAGCGGACCTCTGAAGTTAAGTCCCATAGTCCTCAAAGCCATTTGAACTCCTAGAACTTAGAACTACTTAAACCTAACTAACCTAAGGACATCACGCACATACATGCCCGAGGCAGCATTCGAACCTGCGACCGTAGCGGTCGCGCGGTTCCAGACTGAAGCGCCTAGAACCGCTCGGCACACCGGCCGTCTAATCATTGCAATTGTGAAGCGTAATCATGTGATCGTTGAAGGAAACGAAGTTCTGACGTACTGAATAAAGTTTAATGCTGCAGTCTAAATCATTAAAGGCAGCCGGCCGGAGTGGCCGAGCGGTTCAAGGCGCTACAGTCTGGAACGGCGCGACCGCTACGGTCGCTGCTTCGAATCCTGCCTCCGGCATGGATGTGTGTGATGTCCTTAGATTAGTTAGGCTTAAGTAGTTCTAGTTCTAGGGGGCTGATGACCTTAGAAGTTAAGTCCCATAGTGCTCAGAGCCATTTGAACCATTTTGAACTAAAGGCAGTTTAAAATTGTTTATAAATGTTACTGAAGCAAAAATTTGATAATCATTACTGAAACGGAACCACAGATTTAAAATGAAAACTTCAGCGTGAAACAGTGTAATTTAGTAGTTCAGTCCACCTAATTTTCAACATTTGTCTGTAGCACCACATCTCAAATGCTTCGATTCTCTTCTGTTCCAGTTTTCCCACAGTCCATGTTTCACTACCATACAATTCTGTACTCCACACGTATATTCTCAGAAATTACTTCCTCAAATTAAAGCCGATGTTTGATATTAGTAGACTTCTCTTGGCCAGGAATTCCTTTTTTGCCGTAGCTAGTCTACTTTTAACGTCCTACTTGCTGTCCATTATTGGTTATTTCACTGCCTAGGTCGCAGAATTCCGTAACTCATCTACTTCGTGACCATCAACGCTGATGTTAAGTTTCCCGCTTTTCTCATTTATACTACTTCCCATTACCTTCGTCTTTCTTCGATTTACTTTTATTCCATACTGTGTACTCACTGGACTGTTCATTCCGTTCAGCAGATCATGTAATTCTTCTTCACTTTCACTCAGGATGGCAGTGTGATCAGCGAATCCTATCCTTCATATTCCACTCCTGAATCTTTCTTTTGTTTACATTATTGCTTCCTCGATGTACAGATTTAACAGTAGGGTCGAAAGACTACATACTTGTCTTACACCCTTTGTAATACGAGTACTTCGTTCTTGGTCATCCACTGTCATTCTTCCCTCTTGGCTGTTGTACATATTGTATGTGATCTGTCTCTATCTACAGCACACCCGTACTTTTTTCAGAATTTCGAACATCTTGCATCATTTTACATTTTCGAACGCTATTTTCAGGTCGACGAATCCTATGAACTTGTCTTCATTTTTCTTCATTCTTGCTTCCATTATTAACCGCAACGTCAGAATTGCCTCTCTCTTTACTTGCCCTAGAGCCAACTGATCTTCATCCAGCGCATCCTCAATTTTTTTTCCATTCTCCTGTATACTATTCTTGTAAGCAACTTGGATGTATGAGCTGTTAAGCGGCTTGTGCGATAATTCTCGCACTTGTCAGCTCTTGCCCTCTTCGGAACTGAGTGAATGATGTTTTTCCGAAAGTCAGATGGTATGTCGCCATAGTCATACATTCTACACGCCAACGTGAACAGTTGCTTTGTTGCCACTCCCCACAATGATTTTCGCAATTCTGATGGTATACTATCTATCCCTTCTGCCTTATTTGACCTTAAGTCCTCCAAAATGCTTTTAAATTCTGATTCTAATAATGGATCCTCTATCTCTTCTAAATCGACTCCTATTTCTTCTTCTATCACATCAGACAAATCTTCCCCCTCATAGAGGCTTTCAATGTATTCTTTCCACCTACTCGCTCTCCTCTCTGCATTTAACAGTGGAATTCCCGTTGCACTCTTAACATTACCACCCTTTCTTTTAATGTCATTGAAGCTTGTTTTGATTTTCCTGTTTTCTGAGTCTTTAATTCCGCCTATCATTTCTTTTTCGATGGTTTCACATTTTTCCTGCAGCCATTTAGTCTTAGCTTCGCTTCACTTCATATTTATTTCATTCCTCAGCGACTTGAATTTCTGTATTCGTGCGTTGCCAAGAACTTTAATGTACTTCCTCCTTTCATCAATCGACTGAAATATTTCTTCTGTTGCCCATCATTTCTTCTGTGTTACTTTCTTTGTACCTATGTTTTCCTTCCCAACTTGTGTGACTCCCTTTTTAGAGATGTCCATTCCTCTTCAATTACCTACTGATCTATTCCTTATTGCTGTATCCATAGTCTTAGAGAACTTCAAGCGTATATCGTCATTCCTTAGTACACACATCACCCCGGTTTCCAGAACTCCTGAAGATAGACTGACTGTGGGTATATTATCACAGACACAGTCCCTTTGACTGTTCAGAGATGTCACTAAACCTGCCCTAAGACCTAAACAAATATGCATGATCAGCGCCTATTAGACGGATGGGGTCCAACAGGCGACTAGTTCCAGTCATTCCACTAGGAAGGAGGTACACGGTTCGTGTTGTGTGTAGTTCAACCATGCCTAGACGGTCAATACCGCGGTCGATCGCGTCCCCATTGTTTGTGCCTGGAAGGGCTCTCAACAAGAGAAGTGTCCAGGCGTCTCCGAGTGAATCAAAGCGATGTTGTTCGGACATGGAGGAGATACAGAGGCACAGTAACTGCCGATGACATGCCTCTCTCAGGCCACCCAAGTGCTACTACTGCAGTGGATGACCGCTACCTATGGATTATGGCTAGGAGGAGTCCTGACAGCAAAGCCATCATGTTGAATAATGCTTTTCGTGCAGCCACAGGACGTCGTGTTACGACTCAAACTGTGCGCAATAGGCTGCATGATGCGGAGCTTCACTTCCGATGTCCATGGCGAGGTATTCTTAGCAACTATGATACCATGCAGCGTGCTACAGATGAGCCCAGCAACATGCCGAATGGACCGCTCAGGTTTGGCATCACGTTCTCTTCACCGATGAGTGTCGCATATGCCATCAACCACACAATCGTCAGAGTCGTGTTTGGAGGCAACCTGGTCAGGCTAAAAGCCTTAGACACACTGTCCAGTGAGTGTGGCAAAGTGGAGTTTCCCTGCTGTTTTGGGGTGGCATTATGTGATGCCGACGTACGCCGCTGGTGGTCGTGGAAGGCACCATAAAGACTGTACAATACGTGAAGCCGTCTTCCGACCTATAGGGTAACAATGTCGGCAGCATATTGGCGTGGCATCCATCTTCATGGAGGACAATTCGCGCCCCCATCGTGTACATCTTGTGAATGACTTCCTTCAGGATAACGACATCGCTAGACTATAGTTTTCAGCACGTTCTCCAGACATGAACCCCATCGAACATGCTTGGGGTACATTGAAAAGCGCTGTTTATGGACGTCTTGACCCACCAACCACTCTGAGGGATCCAAGCTGAATCGCCGCTGGGGAGTGGGACAATCTGGACCAACAGTGACTTGACGAACTTGTGGATAGTATGCCACGACGAATACAGGCATGCATCAATGCAAGACGACGTGCTTCTGGGTATTAGAGATACCAGTGTGTACAGCAATCTGGACCACCACCTCTGAAGATATCACTGTATGGTGGTACAACATGCATTGCGTGATTTTTATGAGTAATAAAAATGATGTTTATGTTGATCTCTACTCCAGTTTTCTGTACAGGTTACGAAACTCTCGGAAACGAGGTGATGCAAAACTTTTTTGATGGGTGTATTTCCGTATCCAATTCTCTGCGTATTGATTCTCCGTGACTGATATCTTAAACTTCAGCCTGCTCTTCATCACTACTGCATTGTGATCTGAATCTATATACGCTTCCGGGTAGGCCTTGTAATCCAGTAACGGATTTCGGAATCTCTGTCTGACCACAATGTAATCTACCTGAAATCTTCCCGTATCACCTGATCTTCTCCAAGAATACCTCCTCCTCTTGTGACTCTTGAATACGATATTCGCTATTACTAACGGAAACCTGTAACAGAGCTCAATTTGTCTTTCTCCTCTCTCATTCCTTGACCCAAGCCCATATTCTCCTGTAGCGTTTTCTTCCACTCCTTCCCCTACAACTCCATTCCAGTTCCCCAAGACTATTAGATTTTCAACACCCTTTACATACTGTATTACCCTTGCAACATCTTCATTTACTTTATGTCTTCATCTTCAGCTTCCGACGACGGCATGTATAACTGAACTATCATTGTCGGTGTTCGTTTGCTGCCGATTGTGATCTGAATCACCCTGTCACTGAACTGTTCACAGTAACACACTCTCTCTCCTACCTTCCTATTCATAACGAATAACATTTTCTGCTGCTGTTGATATTACCCGACACTCATCTGACCAGAAATCGTTGTCTTCTTTCCACTTCACATCACTGACTCCTATTATATCTTGAGCCTTTGCATTTCCCTTTTCCGATTTTCTCGTTTCCCTACCACGTTCAAGCTTCTGACATTCCACGCCCCGACTCGTAGAATGTTATTATTCCGCCGATTATTCAGTATTTTTCTCATGGTAACCTCCACCATGGCAGTCCCCTCCCGGAAATCCGAATGGGGGACTATTCCGGAATCTTTTGCCAATGGAGAAATCATCATGACACTTCTTCAATTCCAGGCCACATGTCCTGTGGCTACACGTTACGTGTCTTTAATGAAGTGGTCTCTTTTGCCTTCTCCGTTGTCAAGCCGTTTATCACTGCTGATTCGTCGGCCTTTGGGGGCAGTTTCCCACCCCTAGCGCAAGAGGGTGCCCTAAATCTCTGTCCGCTACTCCGCGCTCTTTGACAAGACCGTTGGCAGAATGAGGGTGACTTATTATGCCGGAAGTCTTCAGCTGCCAATGATGATTATTAATAAAAACTTAAGGATGGATAATTTTATTAAGATGTACAGAATGTGGAGCTCTATACGAAAATCCCCTGGTGTTGTATCACAATTTACCTTAGCGAAGTAAAACCTGTTTTCTTTATTCATAGATCTTCCTCATAATTAGGCCGTTGATTAGGTTGATTACAAATAATTTTGATTGCAAAATGTGGCATATAGCTGCGAAATTATCTGATAAAGTATGTCAGGATTGTTTGTGGAATTAAGTGGAAAGTAGTAAAAGAAAGGACATCAGTTTTGTCTGATCGTTCGGGTCATACAACTTATCTCTAACCCCACCACCTTTTTGCAGAAACATACGTAAATTACAGCATTGCATAAAAACTGAGTGGACTAGGTAATGGTAGGGTTTAATGACACAATCGACACAAATATATAAATATAATAAGATATAATCAGCAGCCAGAAACTGGTGGCACATCCTAGGTCTGCAGATATCAAGATGTTCCAAACAGGAAATATTACTGCAGGAAGAAGATAAGAGCAGCGCTCCTCCATTTATTCTGAGTGGAAGGGGTATAGAGTGGGCCTGTATGCAAAGGGGATGGATTTGAGGGTAATATTATTGAAATAGAAGAGGACGCTGATGAAAATAAGATTCGAGACTGCATACTACGAGAAGAATCTGACAGAGAGCTAAAAGACCTAATTGGGCACAATGCTCTGGGAGTAGAAGACATTCCACCAGATATACTGACAGCCTTTGGAGGGCCAGAAACGGGAGAAATTTTTCATCTGGTGCCGAAGATTTATGATATAGGCGAAATACCCTTAGACTCCAAGAATAATATTATAATTCCAATTCCAAAGAAGACACGTGCAGACAGTTGTAAACATTGCCGAATTATCAGCTTAATAAATCATAGTTGCTAAATGCAGACAGATATTCCCTACAGAAGAATTGAAAAACTGACAGAAGTCTACCTCGGGAAAGATCGGGTTGGATTTCGGAAAAGAGTAGGAACACCTGAAGTAATTGAAGAACACAACAACAGTATCCTCTTCTTCTTGCATATTATTATATTGTTATTTATGACGGTAAAAGATAGGGTAACGAAAGAACTAATAATATGAAATACTGGATGGTTCTTCAATGCTTGGAACTTTCGTGTCAATAGGATAGAGTACAAGCAAGTAACTGTGGTGGGCTTGTGTGCTAATTTTCAGAAAATCACCTTCATATTTACAATTAGAAAAGAAACACAGACTGTAAGATAAGAGATGAAATAAATTGACGGATTAATGTTTGTCTTAGAAAACTTTACAAGTATGGTGATTTCTCGAAAGACATTCAGGATTAGTGCTCCGGTGACAAATATGTTATGATAAAAGAATTGGTTTTTATTTTACAGCAATTGATGAGAGCTCAAATGTTAGTCTGACATTCTTACTTCATTTATTGTTTGAGCTGTCTGTTCCTCACTATCTGAGAGCAGCTCATGGGAAAAAAGAACCAAGGAGAAAAACCGTCTGCAGCGAGGGACGTCAACACGTATTCTATACAGCTTGTGAACTTACCTGAAAGTGTTTGCTTAGGAACATGTTTATCAGTTACGCCTAAGGTTTATGCAGAATCTCAGCTTTTGACGCACTTTTCACTGTTTACGCACATAACTGGTCCAAATATGGAGTGTTCAAAATCGTAATTATTGTCACATATAAATGGTTTAATGAAGTGATCAAGTCCTTGAGTTTGCTTAACATAGAATTACAATGTGAAAGTATCGATGTTGAGGGAAAGTTCGTTGAAAGTAATTGTCGAGGTTGGAACAAAGACTGTTGCGTTGTTGTGAAGCAACGAGCGACTGATGCGGGAGTCTAGGGTCGCCAGGCGACAACAGGTCGATGGCGCTGTGACAAATCGGGGTTGGGGGGCGTGGTGGGGAACTACCACCGTGAACGACAGCTGCCAGTCTCTGCTTATGTCAGTTGGCTCGGTGTTCTTCAAACCACTCGTAAAGTGACTGATGAAAGAAGCGTAGCAGCAGTATCAGTTTCACACTAAGACATGACATGCTTAGCAGCCCTTTGATGAAGTTGGTAACCTGTTTTCTGGGTTCAACAGATAACATATGTACAAACTCGACGTTCTTTCTTGGGTATTCAAAATATGAAACATTTCATTGCCTAGAGGTCACCTCAACGGCAACAAGCAATTGTCAGCTTAGTGTAACGGGGCGTGATCCACATTTAATGGATTTACACACAACTTAGTTAACAAGATAAACGTCAACAATAATCTCTAACACGACATTATTGAATCCTACCGTTCGAACCGGAAGTTAGTTTGTGACCGCAGTTTGTAGAGGTACCTTGTGTTCTTTTAAGTGCGAGAGTTTCTCTCCAACTGCATGGTATGCCAACTGCACGGTATGCAGAATACGAGGTGTGTCGTTCGATCCACCACTCAATCCCACGTCTCTTCTTCAGAGGTAAGTAGACAGCCACTGTACACTTTCAAACGTGTGCTTGCACGTACGGTCTGGCATCTTCCACTTGGCTGAGCGTCCTACGTACAACACATAATCATTTCGAATTTTACGTGAGAAAACCTCAGGTTCAGACACAGTTCTCAGCTTAACGCTTTACTTAGGAACACACACAAAGTATCTTTCTTTAGTCGTCCCACGGATGGCAAAAATTTTTCTTAATCGTAGTCGGGTCAAGAAATATTTTCAGTATTTTATCTACATCCCAGAAAATACAGGGTTTCCTGTTTCACATTCGTAAGAAACTTTTTTCTTGTTTAACCTTTTTTGGCCATAATTCTCGCATGGAACTCAGGTATTTTTTTCTGTACGTAGAGCACTAAATGTACCAATTCCAATACTTAAGATACCGTTGTTTTATGCTCGCACGCAATAAACCATCACTTATCACAACTCGGATCTGATGTGACCGGCAAACCAAAAGATAGAAAAAAAAACTTAAGACTTAAAATTAAGGTGATATATTCATTGGGTAATTCATAGCTCGTATTGCATCGAGTGCTATCACGTTGTGTCACCAATATACTGTGAAACTTACATCTTTTCACTACAACTGCTAATAAAAATCATTTGCTTCTCTTATTCGCTAAGTAAAATATTACGTGGCACACTTATTACTTAATGGTATGTTAGAATATTTCTTGCAAACAGCAGCTTGGCTTAGTACTATTGTTACTGGGTTTTTATTATTTTCTGTATTAGACATTACAGCAAAACTAGCGGCCTTCAAAGAAAAGAAAAGCATCTGTATGAATTTAAACAGCTAAAACGGAAAACCAATCCTAAGCAAAGAAAGGCGTGTGTGTGTGTGTGTGTGTGTGTGTGTGTTTGTGTGTGTGAAGAAATCTGTCGCGAGTTGCAAGTACTTCCCACAACTCCTTCTCAGATAAGAAAACTAAATATTCATAGTGAGGGTAGGTACTTGTACCAAAATATACTTCCCCTGTATTACTCTTCTCCGTTTTGGCGCTTGCTTGACCTACGCACTGCAATCTCAGTTAAAGTCAACCAAGTTAAAGTGTGTGCACTATACTTATGTCACTTGACTACTGCACTCCATACTTCTGAACTGGCATAAAAAGGGAGATTTCAGGCTGTTAATGCTTTGTCTCTGACCACAGCCATCAATAGTAACGGTAATGTCCTGTAATAATAATAATAATAATAATAATAATAATGGCAATAATTTTGTGTGTAACACTATATTGGGCCTTATGTAGTTACTCCTGTGTCGTGTTGTCAAATAATTAATTCATTCGTTTCGAAGCGAGTAATGAAAGAATTGCCGGCCGGGATGGCCGAGCGGTTCTAGGCGCTACATGGCTCGGGCATGGATGTGTGTGATGTCCTTAGGTTAGTTAGGTTGAAGTAGTTCTAAGTTCTAGGGGACTGATGACCTCAGATGTTAAGTCCCATAGTGCTCAGAGCCATTTGAACCATTTGAATGAAACAATTTCTGGGCTACTGAAGGTACTATCTACGACATGAAGAAGACATTTTCTTAAGATATTTAGAATTTGTTAGGTATATGTCCCACTTTTATCATCAGCTATATACGGGAGAAAGCAAAACATACGTTTGTATGGGATGATTTATGTGAGGAACCTGTAACCTCCACCACACTAAGCAATTATTGATAACTTATATAATCAGAACTAGAGTCTTACAAAATTATAATAGCAAACATCTGTTGAAAATAAATCAATTTCTTGACTGAAACAGAGTCGAATTGTTTAGTTTTCACTCCTGAGAAAATTACATTCTACGCCTTAGCAATTAATTACACTCAGTTGGGAACCACTGGTGTAGAGGATCTACCCAATGGAGATCAACTTGAGAGCAATATTACAGAAAGGGAAGTAGATGTAGATGAAGATGAGATACGAGATATGATACTGTGAGAAGAATTTGACACAGATTTGAAGGATCTAAGCGGAAACATGTCTTTACAGACGAATGGAAAAACTGGTAGAAGCGGATCTCGGGGAGGATCAGTTTGGATTCCGTAGAAATGTTGGAACACGTGAGGCAATACTAACCTTACGACTTATCTTAGAAGAAAGATTAAGAAAAGGCAAACCTACGTTTCTAGCATTTGTAGACTTAGAGAAAGCTTTTGACAACGTTAACTGGAATACTCTCTTTCAAATTCTGAAGGTGGCAGGGGTAAAATACAGGGAGCGAAAGGCTATTTACAATTTGTACAGAAACCAGATAGCAGTTATAAGAGTCGAGGGGCATGAAAGGGAAGCAGTGGTTGGGGAAGGAGTGAGACAGGGTTGTAGCCTCTCCCCGATGTTATTCAATCTGTATATTGAGCAAGCAGTAAAGGAAACAAAAGAAAAATTCGGAGTAGGCATTAAAATTGATGGAGAAGAAGTAAAAACTTTGAGGTTTGCCGATGACATTGTAATTCTGTCAGAGACAGCAAAGGACTTGGAAGAGCAGCTGAATGGAATGGACAGTGTCTTGAAAGGAGGATATAAGATGAACATCAACAAAAGCAAAACGAGGATAATGGAATGTAGTCAAATTAAATCGGGTAATGCTGAGGGGATTAGATTAGGAGATGAGACACTTAAAGCAGTAAAGGAGTTTTGCTATTTAGGGAGTAAAATAACTGATGATGGTCGAAGTAGAAAGGATCTAAAATGTAGACTGGCAATGGCAAGGAAAGCGTTTCTGAAGAAGAGAAATTTGTTAACATCGAGTATAGATTTAAGTGTCAGGAAGTCGTTTCTGAAAGTATTTGTATGCAGTGTAGCCATGTATGGAAGTGAAACATGGACGATAACCAGTTTGGAAAAGAAGAGAATAGAAGCTTTCGAAATGTGGTGCTACAGAAGAATGCTGAAGATAAGGTGGGTAGATCACGTAACTAATGAGGAGGTATTGAATAGGATTGGGGAGAAGAGAAGTTTGTGGCACCACTTGACTAGAAGAAGGGATCGGTTGGTAGGACATGTTTTGAGGCATCAAGGGATCACAAATTTAGCATTGGAGGGCAGCGTGGAGGGTAAAAATCGTAGAGGGAGACCAAGAGATCAATACACTAAGTAGATTCAGAAGGATGTAGGTTGCAGTAGGTACTGGGAGATGAAGAAGCTTGCACAGGATAGAGTAGCATAGGGAGCTGCATCAAACCAGTCTCAGGACTGAAGACCACAACAACAACAAGAACAAGCGGAAACAAGTCCCAAGGGTAGACGATATTTCGTCAGAACCACTGTTAGCCTTGGGAGAGCCAGTTTTCTGGTGTGCATAGAATCAGGCTTCAAGAAGGTTGTAGTAATTCCAGTTCCAAAGAAAGTAGTTGCTGGCAGATGTGAAAATTACCGAACTAACAGCTTAATAAGTCGTGGCTGCAAAATACTGACACAAATCCCTCACAGAAGAATGGGAAATCTAGTGAAAGCCGACACTGTCGGAGATCTGTTTTGATTCGGGAGAATTGCAGGAACACACGAAGCAGTACTGACCCTATGATATACCTTTGAAGATACGTTAAGGAAAGACAGACCAACATTTATAGCATTTGTAGAATTAGAAAAAGCTCTTGACGATGTTGACTGGAATACTCTCTTTGAAATTCCGAAGGTAGCAAGCTTACAATACAGGGAGCGAAAGGCTGTTTAAAACTTGTATAGAAACCAGACGGCAGTTATAAGAGTCGAGGGGTAAGAAAGGGAAGCGTTGGTTGAAAAGGGAATATCAAGGGATGCTAAGGGATTTAGATTAGGAACACTTTAAGTGGCAGATGAATTTTGCTCTTCAGGCAGCAAAATAACTGATCTCTGAAGTAGAGAGGGTATAAAATATAGACTGACAGTTACAATAAAACCTATCTGAAGAAGAGGAATTTGTTAACATCAAATATAGGTTTAAGTGAAAAGAAGTCTTTCTGAAGGTATCTGTATGGAGTGTTACTGTGTATGGAAGTGAAACATAGACGATAAATAATGTAAAAGAAAAAAAGAAAAACTAAGCTTTCGAAATGTTGTGCTACAGAAGAATATTGAAGATTACATTGGTTGATCACATAACTAATGAGGTAGTAGTGAACAGAATTGGGTAGACAAGAAATCTGAGTCACAACTTGACCAAAAGAAGAGATCGTTTGATTGGGCACATTCTGCTGAGACAACAACGGATCACCAATTTAGTAAGAGACGAAGTTTGTGTGCGTGTGCCGGGAGGGGGCGGGGGGTTATTGTAGAGGGAAACGAAGAGATGAATACAATAAGCAGGTTCAGAAGCATGTAGATTGCAGTAGTTATTCAGAGACGAAGAGGCTCGCACAGGACCGAGTATCATGGAACGCTGCATCAAACAAGTCTTGGGACTGAAGACCACAACACGTATTATACATTGTAAGTGCATTATTTAGTCCCACTACTTAAATGCGTATAGAAGATACACAACATATACTGTATATACAACCCCATAGGGTGTCACTAAGGCACGGTTTTGCATTTGAGGTAATTACTACTGGTCACATCACTGCATAACGCCAAACCGGCGTTTCTGGTTCTCACTAGTAAATCACACAGCAAAACAGTTTCCCACAGGAGCTTTGAAACAAATGCCGCTTTCCATTTAGCATGTTTGTAACTAGTTACAAATAATATCTACATGGTGAACAGACTCTCCATCCTCTAGCCAAATATCCATATCTTTAAAGGTACTGGGCAAATTAGGATTCTATGTAATCAGTTGTGAATTATTTACATTCTGCTTAGCTGGATTAATAAACTTCTAATAACACTCACTGTTATGTGCAGCAGACAGGAATATCGTGAGAAGTTAGTGTTGATGCACTTGCAGTGAGCCATGTTTGTTATGTTCAAACAGTAAGCATGATTTATGGTTTTAAATATACGTAGATTATAAGAAATATAAATAAAATAAGTAATAATAAGCAAAATATTTACAAATGAAGTACTATGTACTATATATAAAGTCTATATTGCACATTTTTCTTTAAATCGTTCTGGTGGTATAATCCTTTAAATTTCGTGCTTCATGGTCTTTCTTGTAGGACACAGGATAGAATAGAATGCATGGCAATATATTTTGTTGCAGACCATTTCTACATGATATTGCTACTTCTTAACCACCCCAAGTTTAAATGGATAAAATTTAGCTTAATGCATCATCAAGTTTGCTAACTCGGGTCTCTGCTCCTCTGACAAACGTCCAGATTGTCTCATTCTCGTGTAGAATAATAAAAAAAGCCGGTGCGGCATTAACATTATCAGGGTCGCTGTGTGTGTACATTACGTGAATTCGAATGATTTTTGCTTTAAATCCCTAACAGAACTGTACTGTGACGTGCCTTTGTTTCAATTAAATTTAAGACGTCCTCTCTACCATTGACTTGGAAGGTCTATCCTTGCATTCTTTCCTCGCAAGAACTGCATTCACCATAAGCAATTGATTGTTAATCCCTTACCCGCGAGAAACGTGCAACTAATGGATATGTTCCGGAATTTAACATCAGTCTGGACTTGCTTACCTACCCTCTAGTTTCTGGTACCAGTAGCGCCAGGTACGAAACAATCTTTAGTGGTAAATTAGGTACTTTCATAGTATCACTGTACCGCAACATGTATAGTTGGGAAATTACGCCCCCTTCCTGTTCTGCCACTGTCTTCAGGTAGCACGGTGATGTCTCATGTGTTCGTCTGTAGTTTTGGTGCTTCGTTTGTTATCAAGGTGTGCTTGTCAGTCACGGGGTGATTCTCAGATCGTGGCCAATTCAGTTTCCGTATTCCTTGTGTGTCTGTTGTCAAAATTAAGGTTTGCGGCAGTGGCCTATTTGGCGGAGGTGTTGCATTGGTCACCTGGCTATTATCGTAATCGTAAATTCTATGTGGTGGCTGATTTCAGTTATTTTGGTGTAACTGGTTACCGAATTTAGAGTGTCACTGGTTCTGTAGCACCCATTGCGGTTTGCATGGTATCCCGGGTTAAGCCCAGTGGTGTTGTTCCTCTGTCGCCCGTAAAACGGTGACGAGTTCTGTGTGTTTACATGACTGTTCTGATTTGGCGTCGCGGTATGTGGCGCCGTACCATTGTCACGACGTCCGTTCGCGCACCTGTGATGATTGGTGTGCGAGCCTCAACTAACGGGCTGCACTTCACCCTTGCCGTTTGCAGATATAAAATATTCGTAGATTAGGACAATGGAATATAGGACCGAGAGGAAGTAGCTAAAATTATCGTCATGTTTCGTGATTTGCTTCTCCTGTATTTTACCTGGCAGTTCTGCATTTAAAATTCACAACACATCTTTATGCGTGACGGTATTATCTCAGTATCTTGTAGCTCTAGAAGGACTGGATTTTAAGCTTCGGGATAAAAACGTCCTTCCACAGACGTTCCTGGACAGATCCTGTCCAAACCATGGACCGCAAGCCTGCACAAAATTCGTCATATCTGGTACAGCATCAGTTGGCCAAAGGAGCACTTCGCCCCGAATATACAGGGTGGTCCATTGATAGTGACCGTGCCAAAAATCTCACGAAATAAGCATAAAACGAAAAAAACTACAAAGAACAAAACTCGTATAGCTTGAAGAGGGAAACCTGATGGTGCCATGGCTGGCCCGCTAGATGGCGCTGCCATAGGTCAAACGGATATCAACTGGTTTTTAAAAAATAGGAACCCCCATTTTTATTACATATTCGTGTGGTACGTAAAGAAATACGATTGTTTCAGTTGGACCACTTTTTTCGTTTTGTGATAGATGGCACTGTAATAGTCACAGACGTATAAGTACGTGGTATCACCTAACATTCCTCCAGTGCGGACGGTATTTGCTTCATGATACATTACCCGTGTTAAAATGGACCTTTTGCCAATTGCGGAAAAGGTCGATATCTGGTTGATGTATGACTATTGTGATCAAAATGCCCAATGGGCGTGTGCTTTGTAGGCTGCTCGGTATCCTGGACGGCATCATCCAAGTGTCCGGACCGTTCCCGGATAGTTACGTTATTTAAAGAAACAGGAAGTGTTCAGCCAACTATGAAACGTCAACCCCGACCTGCAACACTTATGATGCCCAAGTAGGTTTTTTAGCTGCTGTCGCGGCTAATCCGCACATCAGCAGCAGACAAATTGCTCGAGAATCGGGAATCTCAAAAACGTCGGTGTTTTTTGAATGCTACATCAACATCCATTGTACCCGTACCATATTTCTATGCACCAGGAATCGCATGGCGACGACTTTGACGTCGTGTACAGTTCTGCTACTGGGCACAAGGGAAATTAAGGGACGATAACAGATTTTTTGTAAGCGTTCTATTTAGCGACGAAGCGTCATTTACCAACAGCGGTAACGTAAACCGGCATAATATGCCCTATGGGGCAACGGAAAATCCACGATGGCTGCGACAAGTGGAGCATCAGCGACTTTGGCGGGTTATTATATGGTGCGGAATTATGGGAGGAAGGATAATTGGCCCCCATTGTATCGATGGCAATCTAAATGGTGGAATGTATGCTGATTTCCTACGTAGTATTCTACCGATGTTACAACAGGATGTTTCATTGCATGACAGAATGGCGATGTACTTCGAACATGATGTATGTCCGGCACATAGAATGCGTGCGATTGAAGCGGTATTGAATATCATATTTCATGAGAGATGGATTGGTCGTCGAAGCACCATACCACGGCCCGCATGTTCACCGGATCTGAAGTCCCCGGATTTCTTTCTGTGGGGAAAGTTGAAGGATATTTGCTATTGTGATCCACCAACAACGCCTGAGAACATGTGTCGGCGCATTGTCAATGCATGTGCGAACATTACGGAAGGCGAACTACTCTCTGTTGAGAGGAATGTCGGTACACGTATTGCCAAATGCATTGAGGTTGGCGGACATCATTTTGAGCATTTATTGCATTAATGTGGTATTTACAGGTAATCACGCTGTAACAGCATGCGTTCTCAGAAACGATAAGTTCACAAAGGTACATGTACCACTTTGGAACAACCGAAATAAAATGTTCAAACGTACCTACGTTCTGCATTTTAATTTGAAAAACCTAACTGTTGCCATCTGTTCGTCAAAAATTGTGAGCCATATGTTTGTGACTATAGCAGTGCCATGTATCACAAAGCGAAAAAAGTGGTTCAACTAAAACATTCATATTTCTTTACGTACTACACGAATATGTAATAAAAAATGGGGGTTCCTATTTTTAAAAACGCAGTAGATACCCGTTTGAACTATGGCAGCGCCATCTAGCGGGCCAACCATAGCGCCATCTGGTTTCCCCCTTCAATGTATACAAGGTCCGTTCCTTGTAGTGTTATCGTTTGACGCTTATTTCGTGAGATTTGGCTCGGTCACGATCAATGGACCACCCTGTGACAAACTGAATTTTCTGCCTTTCATCCCAAGATCTATGCAGGACACATTTAAAGGTTTTTATGAAGAGAACGAGATGTGGGGATTTCGTTTCAGGCAAATATACCATGACTGTCACTGCTTCAGTAACCTTTTCTCTAAGAGTATCGCGACTACGGTGAGTGCTTTCCCCAACGATTGATTCATAATTTAAGAGTGGGGACTAAATGGTCCTGCTTCATTACGATATGTTTACTGGTAAGAATTACCAGACACAGACATTTTCTGAATGCAAGCTGCTGCGGGCACAGTGCTATGCCGTAGTGCCCCATTTGCCGTAACCATCTGGTGCAAGTTAGTGACTTGAACAGACACATAATCGGACACCTCAGGAATGTCACGATTCAACACACATTTTATACATGCTAACTCAATTTGAGTGGTTTCACCCGCAGCACATGATTCGAGTGTTGCTTCAGCATTAACTCACTGTAAGCATCTCTCCATTTGGTATTTCACTTTTCATTAACGTGTTTACTTTTTCCTTCCAACCACTTGGCGAATTCGTTGGAAAATATTTGGCTTTGAGCATCCAAGCACTCGCATACAACTCTCTCAGAGTGAACGACTACGCTCTCAACTCCTCGAAACAGCTGCTGTACAATGGTTTCTGTTGTCGATTGCACTGTCTGCACCGTAAGTTCATCGTTCGTTAACTTCCTTGCTGCTACCGGCATGCCTTCGTAACTATCAATTCGTGTGGCTAATTCCTCATCTCGCTCCGGATGCGTCGTATTAATTTTGTGGCAAATTGTAAGTCATGTCTGAACATTCATGTGGCCGTTGATGTTATTAATTTGTGTGGAAACTTGCATGGACGGTCCTTGGTCACACTTATTCATCATCACTGCAATTTTCTCAACCAACATTGTGAATAGATCTGCATTTTCACTCGTTTCAGGAATTTCCTCACTCAATACTGCTCGTGCTTTGAACTCTATTTTAGAAAATGGGTTCATTTCCTCCGTTGGCAGATCGGTATTAATACCACCGTCGACATCAGGTTCAACTTCGATTTGATTTACGGAATCCATCGGTACTGCTTTTCCCATTTTGGTCATACTACAGAATAATCAATGTCATTTGAAATTTATTTATTTTATGATACACGTATAAATGTTATAACTACGTTCGGTAAAAATTGATTCTAAATGTTGTTAAAGAAGACTCGCGACACATTTTAAAACAGTAGAAAATCAGCTAGAGTTCATTTTATGTGTGCGCTACCTAAAAGTGGTAGTCTGGTCACGATCGTTCGCAACAATGCAATTAACAAATTTAATATCTTTCAAAACAGAATTTATACCAATTTAACCTTGTATTGTATTGTGTTGTATGGAACTGGGAGCTTAGAAACGACTGAGAGGCTTAACCCCGCTGTAGCTCACAGTGGTACTCAACCCCACAACAGGCTACAGCAGTCCACTCACCCCACCGCCGTCCCATACCTAACTCAGTGTTGTAATTTCACCTTACTTATGAATTACTCAACGGGATATTTTGAAGAAAGGAAAGGTTTGTGGCTCGCGAAATGTCAGCAATAGAAAGGGGTATCCCTTACCATCAGTTTTTCTTATGTGATGTACACTCCTGGAAATTGAAATAAGAACACCGTGAATTCATTGTCCCAGGAAGGGGAAACTTTATTGACACATTCCTGGGGTCAGATACATCACATGATCACACTGACAGAACCACAGGCACATAGACACAGGCAACAGAGCATGCACAATGTCGGCACTAGTACAGTGTATATCCACCTTTCGCAGCAATGCAGGCTGCTATTCTCCCATGGAGACGATCGTAGAGATGCTGGATGTAGTCCTGTGGAACGGCTTGCCATGCCATTTCCACCTGGCGCCTCAGTTGGACCAGTGTTCGTGCTGGACGTGCAGACCGCGTGAGACGACGCTTCATCCAGTCCCAAACATGCTCAATGGGGGACAGATCCGGAGATCTTGCTGGCCAGGGTAGTTGACTTACACCTTCTAGAGCACGTTGGGTGACACGGGATACATGCGGACGTGCATTGTCCTGTTGGAACAGCAAGTTCCCTTGCCGGTCTAGGAATGGTAGAACGATGGGTTCGATGACGGTTTGGATGTACCGTGCACTATTCAGTGTCCCCTCGACGATCACCAGTGGTGTACGGCCAGTGTAGGAGATCGTTCCCCACACCATGATGCCAGGTGTTGGCCCTGTGTGCCTCGGTCGTATGCAGTCCTGATTGTAGCGCTCACCTGCACGGCGCCAAACACGCATACGACCATCATTGGCACCAAGGAAGAAGCGACTCTCATCGCTGAAGACGACACGTCTCCATTCGTCCCTCCATTCACGCCTGTCGTGACACCACTGGAGGCGGGCTGCACGATGTTGGGGCGTGAGCGGAAGACGGCCTAACGGTGTACGGGACCGTAGCCCAGCTTCATGGAGACGGTTGCGAATGGTCCTCGTCGATACCCCAGGAGCAACAGTGTCCCTAATTTGCTGGGAAGTGGCGGTGCGGTCCCCTACGGCACTGCGTAGGATCCTACGGTCTTGGCGTGCATCCGTGCGTCGCTGCGGTCCGGTCCCAGGTCGACGGGCACGTGCACCTTCCGCCGACCACTGGCGACAACATCGATGTACTGTGGAGACCTCACGCCCCACGTGTTGAGCAATTCGGCAGTACGTCCACCCGGCCTCCCGCATGCCCACTATACGCCCTCGCTCAAAGTCCGTCAACTGCACATACGGTTCACGTCCACGCTGTCGCGGCATGCTACCAGTGTTAAAGACTGCGATGGAGCTCCGTATGCCACGGCAAACTGGCTTACACTGACGGCGGCGGTGCACAAATGCTGCGCAGCTAGCGCCATTCGACGGCCAACACCGCGGTTCCTGGTGTGTCCGCTGTGCCGTGCGTGTGATCATTGCTTGTACAGCCCTCTCGCAGTGTCCGGAGCAAGTATGGTGGGTCTGACACACCGGTGTCAATGTGTTCTTTTTTCCATTTCCAGGAGTGTATTATAGCTTCCTGGTAGCAAACAGTAAAACTATTTCTTTAAATATTTTCGTCCCGTACTCTTAATAGAAGTTTAGTTCCATCGCTCTTTCTTCAGATATTAAGACTTACTGTTCCAAAGTAACTTGTCAAACATCAAACAGACGAGACACAACGAGTAACCCGAAACAATAATGGAATTTATAAACTATTCTTCGTGGTCCCTCATGGTGTGCCAGATATGACGTTCCCTCGTCCTCCCACGATGAGAATTAAAAGAGTTAAAGGTTTCTCAAAAGCCTGATGATAATTTAATAATATGCAAATTGTGCAACTCAGAACAACGGAACGACCCTGACACGGAGGCAACGTGCACTGAGGGTTTTATTAAGTTGCACTCAGTCTGGTGCACCACAGTTAATTTCTCTGGTTTTATGTCACAGTTTACCTTAGAGAGGTTCAACCTCACGTTCTTTATTCATAGACCTGCTTGGTTTTAGGCCACTGAATAGGTTGGCTGTCATCATTGTTCAGATACAGAAACTGATCAGACCTGCGTAACTCTGATAGCAGAATAGTGCATACAGCAGAGAAATGCCTGAATAACATATCTCATGAGAGGTGAGCACGTACTTGAAAAGTAGCCAGTGAAATATCGTCAAATATGTCAAATGTTCGTGCCCGAGCAAGTCTCTATCCCCATCTGCTTATTGCTGAAACATATGTACATTACATCGTAAATTGCATAAATGCTGATGAGACCAGGTAGTGGTTTGAATTAATGATGGAATCGACACAAAGATACAGATGTAGATAAAATTTACACAGAAAATTGGATTGGTAACGCACTTGCGTGCTTTCAAAAATAATTTAAATGAATGAAATGAGGTGGCCCTCAACTACGTTCCCCCTGACTCAGAGTTCATTGCCACATTAAAGGCCAAATACTGCTGAGTCTACAGTATACAGTAAGAATTCACACATGAATTGAGCGGTTGAAGGTTTCTATCACTCGGCAATTGCGAATTATGAATGTAACATACAAATTTATAAATGAAAGACTGCAATTAAATAAAATCTGTAGGTAGTATCTTAACGACTTTAAATGATGAGTACGACAGGAGAAGTACTATTGAGTATGAAGTGTATTTGCGCAAGACTTTTATTGGTGTCGATGGTCCAGCAATTAAATAAAATTTAAGTTGAATAACAGGGAAACAACAGATTCCTACTTCACGTACTTAGTTATTAACAACGACATAGCTCGCAAGATATTCACTTCTGAACGCATACTACGACTTCACTGCAGAAGCCACGGAATTCACACAAGAGCACAGGTCAGCACTCCGAAATATTTCTATTCTCCGCGACCACGAGCAAACTGCCCCACTGTCCAAGTATTTCCCCTGACTGCTGCGTCCAGCACTTTTCGTCCTGTGCCGTAATCTCTCTCGCGCCACTCTGGCTTGTCCTCTCCAGAAACGATGTTCAACCCCAACCTCCACACATCTCTGTTAGTAACCAGCGTTGTGATTGGCTAGAGCGCTCCCTCCATGCCTCCAAGCCAACATGCACTCACAAACATAATGAAACATGTTCTAAATACTGGATTTACATTTAAATACTTGAAATTCAATAAATACTCTTACGGCTGGACCATAAACACGCTCTAAGACACATTATTAAATATATAAGCAATTAAATAAACATATATCAAAAGAAAAGAAGCAAAAGGTAGGCCAATAGCCTGATGTCTCTGTGCTTTCTAAAATGCAGTAAATATTTAACCAATTTCTTCATGAATAGTATATATCGGATATAAACAAAGGCATAGATGAATAAATATATTTATAGGCATGCTGCTACCGTTTTTTCGTGTAACTGTGGAGTACTTATGGCCTGACGGGATGGATAGTAATTGGCCAATTTGACCTCCAATAACTCATGCACCATTCAAGTTACTTGCCTGTAATTTATACCAATTTAGGTTTACACTAATAGCTTTCCAAAAACACACAGAGGCATTTAGATTTTAGGACTTCGTTTCTGGGTGTTGGTTGGTTCAAATGGCTCTGAGCACTATGGGACTCAACTTCTGAGGTCATTAGTCCTCTAGAACTTAGAACTAGTTAAACCAAACTAACCTAAGGACATCACACACATTCATGCCCGAGGCAGGATTCGAACCCGCGACCGTAGCGGTCTCGCCGTTCCAGACTGCAGCGCCTAGAACCGCACGGCCACTTCGGCTGGGTGTTACTACTATAATTTACCATCAGATACTGAACTTTAAGGGGCTCCGGAACGCCCTATACTTGCAATGTTTAAATAACGCTTATAAATTACATCTTTCCTCACAAAGTATTTGAGGTAGGAAGTTGAACGTTTTACAGATTATTTATTGGAATATGGGCTACAACTTAACACAGGGATTTTACAAAATTTTAGTTCAGTTATTAAAGATGATTTTTTTTCAATTGTAATGAAAAATTCACAACATTTTTTTGCAATTTTTTATTTATATATTCAAAAATATACAGTTTTTTGGAAAAAGGCTGTGTTAAATTATGCAGAAGGTACTGTGTAACATTTACTGAAAGTTTGAAACAAATATGTTTGGAAGATCCTTAGAAAACATGTAATTGGTATGAGAAAATAAAAGTTTTGGGAATCGAGCGACAAAGATTGGATTAACTTTTTAGTGCATTCCAAGTCCATAGGATGGATTATCTTCATCCTCTGCAAACTCCTCCTCCAGCTTCCTCTTGTTCCTCCTCCTGTTTACTCTTGCTTGTATTTCTAGACTCTTTACAGCCCTGTCTGCAGCCCGAAAGCGTTCCGTGTCTAAAGCAAGCATCGCTCGTTGTTGTGTTCGTAGATTTTGCTACCATTTTCTTCAGTTGCAGTTACTACAACACTGTTCCAAAAGGTGGTCATGTATGAACACTTATCACATTTCAGTTGTATTTCACTAGCAAGTCCTACGTGCTTTATTATGGAGAGTTCCAGACCAACTTCACTACAATGAATACATCTTACACAGTTTGAAAAAATTCCTTTGAGAACCGACATATCAAATATTTCATTCACATCCGATTCGCCCATAAAACATTCATAGTTTTCACTCATTGAACCAAGCTTCTTCTGTGAAGTATTTTCTTTCCCACTTTGACTGCTATGGGCAGGTGTACTTGAGAGGTTAGGTTCACTCACTTGGTTATCGTCTTTATTGTTTACAGTAATAACACATACCTTTGGCTTTCCAACATTCCTCCTTTTCTTAAAAGCCTTCAGAGGATTTCTAATAACTTTACTTTTACTCATTATTATACTTCAACAAAACAGAGACTCAAGAAACAGAATTAATTACGAATATTTTCGAGATAACGACAGAGTAAATAAACATGAAACAATCGACACTCACACCAGCGATATATATTGAACCATCACAGGTTAGCCACAACACATACTTTATCTCACATCTCTAAAATGTACCTGATGAACACGGACGTTAATAATAACACCATTTGACAGCAGTTTAACAGCGCCACAGTGGGTCACGCCCATGTAGAACACATTTCAAAAAAAATTTAAAAATAGCTGTAGTCTTCGGAATTGAATAAATTATATATCTATTAAAAGGTAATAGTCTGCAGATTCAGAAAACGCAAAAAAGTAAAAATTGAACTTTTCGTGATTTTGAGCCTTTCCGGAGCCCCTTAAGCTAATAATGATATTGAAAATCTGATTACACCATCAGAATCGCCGTGGAATTAATAGTAATGTACATGTTTCTTTTTGAGGTATCATGATTCATCTGACTACTATTAATTTCTATACGAACTGTGAAATGTCTGCCATTAAGGTTTCACAAATTCCACCATCTTTGGCACTCCCAGCGCGTTTCCTTCATCAACACAGCATCACCATGGAATTCCCAGCCACGCAGCTGGACCGTTGTGCGGCATCACGTGGTTGCTAAGCTAGCGTTCGGCACCACGTGGCTGTTGCCGGGCAGCGACCTGCCGAGAGGTCCCAGCTTGGCCCATACCAACTCCGAACTTAGAATATTTTCAGGGCGGCACAATTCGCCCGTTAACTCACTCACCTTAGGTCTGAACAGCTCAAGAGGGTCCGAAACAGAGATAATTGTATAGGAGTAAGATAGAAGAGTAGCACTATTTCATTTATTCTCAGAGCCTTTCCATTCACAACCATTACGCACTGCGCAAGTTTTGCTATACTAAATCCAGTCTTCACAATGATGTTTACCGTAAACTGTTCTTACAAATGGGTCATTCTTTTCTTGTTATACACCATTATATCATGAATTATGAGAGTAAAAATAATGACAGGAGAGTAATTTATGATGTGAAACATTTTAAGTGAATGTAAGAAGAGAAACATCGTAGCAAAATGTGCTTGATTAGGCACATATTTACGTTCTGATAGTATTTTTTAAACAATCAAAGCGGTAGATCAGAGAAAACGAGTACCATCTACCGGGGATACGTAAGTAATTCTTTTTGTGTCACTTGTATTTATGTGCTAGACGAATCACGATTGCGATGCCGTGTGATGCGGAAGTCTATTGCCTGTTAATTACATTTATTAGAGATTTACTAGTACCTTGTAATTTTATGACTAAAGAAAACGAGTGTAAAGTGAATCTGCTACGAGAGCGGATAGCAGCATAGTGCTATAGACAGAGTACACGTATGCTGCTCATCCTACAACAGATTTTCAAGCTTTTTTTTTTAGTTAATAATTTAATACAGATTTTGGTGTCTGGTAGTGTAATATTCCATACTCTCTTATTACATGAATAATAACTTCGGCTTGAATTGCATTTAGATTGTAAATAAGCGACTCCAGTTTCAACAACAAATTCAGACTCCGCTGAAAAAGTTGAGAAGTCAACCGTCCATAATCAGTAGGCCTATCAGACAAAACCACCAGGAGCACTGATGATGCTCATCCTTGTTAGACAGGAATCGTCGCCCCTCTAAAGCCTTTTTATGGGGCTAAAGGCGTGAAATCTCATGGCGAGGGATGTGGGCTATGGGACGGGTGCTTGAGTGTTTCCCATTTGAATTGGCGTTATATCTGCTTTCCTACATTTATGTTATGTGGATGTGCCTTGTCATGAATCTGCAGCATGGAATTGCCCACAATTAAAGAACGGTTCTTTTCAGCATACATGCAGTCCCATGCACGTTAGTCATTCCCGATTGTATACCTACGAGTGTGTGCCACTTTGCAGCCAAAAAAGGAATAACAGCACATTGGTCGTGTTTGGACAGATTTGGTAACAACATCGCAAAATTTTATTGGTTGGCGACCCCATAGAGTACTGTGTGCACAAAGACCATATACGTGAAATTAGAAGGAAGGTCAGCGTTGGCCGTAATTTTGATGGCTTATTGAGAGTTAAATCGATTTTCAATCACATAGTGATCATCTTCAGTGCTGTAGTGTACAAATTAAACTCATAGGCACTGGTGTCAAGTTATTATCAGTAACCAAAGTTATGAAGCGATCATGATAGCACACTACTGCACTGAAGATGATCACTAGCTGATTGAAAATCGATTTAGCTCTCAATAAACCGTCAAAATTACGGACAACGCTGACCTTCCTTCTAACATCGCAAAAGCTTACGTTTTCATAATTACTGCACATGCGTCGCAGAGTTACGAATGCCACGCTAATCTTTTGGCTATAAGTTGATGCGTATACACCCATCTCCAAGCTGAAACTTTTTGATCGCCCTTATGTAACTTGGACGTGTATACGATGCTTTGAATGTTTTAACACATATAGTAATTTTATCTATTTGATATACGCTGTTTGCTCTTATTCTTTAGCGAGAATCTTCCTGGTTGATGTTTTCACTTCCTGAAGACTATGAGGATTATCTTCTCCATACCTTACGGTAATTAGCTGTTTCGCAATACTTTTCGTTAAATCAAGCATAGTTTGTTATTGATTACCACGTGCAGCGTAGTGAAGAATAAACGCATTGACTTCACTGATGTCCAGAATGCGTAACATGATAGACATCGGCCATCTTCTACTTGTGCGTCCACTATCCTAAGTTATACCAAGACTGTCAACCCTAGATTTCTTCTTGTTGTCTTATCTTGGTGGGGGTGGGGAGATGGGTGAAAGTTCGGATGCAATTTCCCATTAATTCGTTTTTACCAACTCAACCAGTTCTCTACAGCCGTGAAAGGAAGAATACAACCTCAGCACTGCTGGAGTTGGTTTCTGTCGCTATCTTTCCCACCATGAAAAAAAAAATGAAATTAAGGTATGGCAATGATGTCCGAAAGTGCGTACAAGGGGAAGCTCTGCAACTGAGTTGCATGACGTCTTAGCTGCATTCACATTGGGCAGCTTGGGTGTCAATGATGATGAAGTGCCGGCCGGTGTGGCCGTGCGGTTCTGGGGGCTTCAGTCTGGAACCGCGTGACCGCTACGGTCGCAGGTTAGAATCCTGCCTCGGGCATGGATGTGTGTGATATCCTTAGGTTAGTTAGGTTGAAGTAGTTGTAAGTTCTAGGGGACTGATGACCACCTACGTTGAGTCCCATAGTGCTCAGAGCCATTTGAACCATTCGATGATGAAGTGATGATCAGGCCAACACAACACCCAGTCCTCGAGCGGAGAAAATGTCTGACCCGGCTGGAAATTGAACCAGGGCCCCAGCATGACAGTCAAACGTGCTGACCTCTCAATTAGGGAGGCAGACCCTGTTGTCAAAGTGTTATACCTTCAGAGTCCGTTTCGCAATATATATATCCCTATAATATGTAGTTATTTATGGCATCAGCTAAGACCATAACTGTGGTGTCAACGCCAGACACCACACTTGCTAGGTGGTAGCTTTTAAATCGGCCGCGGTCCATTAGTATACGTCGGACCCGCGTGTCGCCCCTATCAGTGATTGCAAACCGAGCGCCACCACACGGCAGGTCTAGAGAGACTTACTAGCACTCGCCCCAGTTGTACATCCGACGTTGTTAGCCATGGTTCACTGAGAATTACGCTCTCATTTGCCGAGACGATAGTTAGCATAGCCTTCAGCTAAGTCAATTGCTACGACCTAGCAAGGCGCCAATTATCCTTTGTTATGTATCTAATGACGCATATACTGTATCAACAAGACCAATCTTCACCAATTGTGGATTAAAGTTAAGTATTCCAGCAGTTACGTACTTTTCTTTATAGCATTCATTACGTATCCTGTTTCAGACCTCACGCCAGCCTGCGTGAGTTTAAGTGCGTGCCTTTCGGTTACCCGTCACTGTGGACTGGCTGTCTTGTCAGTCCACAACAATAACTTTCAGTCCATACTTGTATGGTTTATTGGGTATATAAATACGATTTAAAAATTTACATCTGCTACTAATATTTATAACCTCCTCATCTACATAAGCCAAAGATCCAATACTTTTGAGCTAACTGGCAGTTAGTTACAAATTTGTTGACTGCTTCCGATATCGATGCTGTAGGATCATCATTATTTCTTTCATCTAGTGTATTTGTATCATAAAACCTCAAGCTCCAGAGTATTATGCAAAAGCAATTCACGTTCAAGACGCATTGGAATTGAAACCTACCACTTCCATCTGTTGCAGATAATGATGTGATATTTTCCTGGTTTGACCGAAAAGCAGTAGCATAAAGCAATAAGCCAAGGAAATACCACATTTCCGTCATATTTAACTCACACAGATATTAGTTTTGGTTCTCTTTGTAGTTTCTTCCCATTCCGGCCAATTTCTCGTTAGTGTATTTCACAACTCACTGCAAAATATTATGGAAAATAAGCAGGACCAAGTTTCCTTTTCAGTCATGGACGGCTTCCTAAATTGTTGTCAAGTTCAGGTTATTCCATCATTATATTGCGTTGTGGCGTTCTAGAACGGGAGTCAGCAAGGACATCCTTGGACCATTAGAAACCATGAAATTACAATGAAATCCAGACCATTAGCTGCTTACAGGCATTGTTAAATATCAACGGGGTCATTGGAAAATGTGTGCCCCGACCGGGAATCGAGCCCAGGGATCTGCTGCTTACACAGCAGACGCTCTAACCGTCTTTATTATTATTTTTTAATCTCACTTTGTTCGTAGTTGAGCGTTCTATTTGTTCGGGGCGACGCGCGGGATTAGCCGAGCGGTCTAGGGCGCTGCAGTCATGGACTGTGCGGCTGGTCCCGGCGGAGGTTCGAGTCCTCCCTCGGGCATAGGTGTGTGTGTTTGTCCTTAGGATAATTTAGGTTAAGTAATGTGTAAGCTTAGGGACTGATGACCTCAGCAGTTAACTCCCATAAGATTTCACACACACATTTTGTTCGGGGCGGACGTCCTATGACGCTTGTTGAAATTCATCGTTGACACATTAACTCAGTTTTTTCTTCTACATATGGAAGCTAACCCTCTGACCGAACACGCTGAGCTACCGTGCCGACAAATGAGCCACCGACGACACAGAGGATAGTGCGACTGCAGGGACATCTCTGTCATGCTCCCCGTGAGGCCCACACTTACAACTTACTGTCCACACACTACATTTGTAGCGCCCCTGCCCACTCGCGGCACGCAGTCTAGCGATTCACGTAAGAGTTCGGGCAATATAAGTGCATCGGCACTGAAGAAGATCATTGGCGGGCAAGTCTTATTTACATATGAAGATGGTATCGGACATGTCCGACAGAACAGATGCCATCAGTGATCTTGCAGCTCTCGAAGGATGAAATTACAATGAAGTCCATACCATTAGCTGCTTACAGGCATTGATAAATATCCACGGGGACAGTAACGTCCAAAGATTGTTTTAGTACTGCTGTTGTATGGAAGACAGGAGACTACAGACGACTCCTTCTGTTCCTATTACTACGGTGTGTTAGACGATCGCTTTTTCCCAACTGTCCCATATCGCTTGTAAAATCCATAAGAAAGGATCAAATCTAGTGGAATAAATTACTTCCCACTGGATTAAATGTCAGTCAGTAGCAGTGCTTGCCAATACTTAACTACTGAGATTGCATGTCCCTATGTTGATTTGAATGCATAGCTAAGTAAGAAGCCACTGTGAAGCCAGATTGGACTCTTCGGAGGACGGGGGATGAGCAATAGAGCCATAAACTGTAGGGAATGAGTCTCCTGCCCCCCCCCCCCCCCCCCCCCCGGGCCACATTTGCAGAATAGCCTCTCGCCCCATGTGAAGGGTCCCGCCAGGATGTTTAGTGAAAGGAGACCGACATTACAAAGTCATACAATGCAGATTACGTCTCCAGGATGTGTGGGGACAACAGAGGCTGTTTTTAGCAAGCAGTACGGCCACAGGATGCAAGTCATTTAACTGCAGAATCCCATAAAACTACTATTGTGTTGAGAAACTCGAGCTGTCAAAATTTGCCTATAGACGCAAACTGTTAAAATAATGTTTTACAATTATAAAATTGAGTGGGAACAGCAAGTATAACGTCCATTGAAGATCGTGGGACGCCGATACTGGGCTCATGTGCCCCAAACCCAAACTTCATAAGACCATTTAAAAATGGGTAACATTGCTTCATGTAAATGTCTTAGAAATGATAATGAAGAGTGGGTTTGCGGCTACAGATTGACCAGTGCATTAAAGTAGGCGGAGACTGGGAGTAAGCTGGACACAATTTTTAGTGTCAACACTCTAACATGTTTTTTGGTTTTTTGCTAGTAAATCACCTGCAATGCGAGTAAGGGAGGGAGACTAGTATCGTGTAAGATAACTATTTACCGGCTGGCACTCACAAAACTTTGCAGTTTGCAGCCATTAGAAACTGCACAGAGCGAAAAACACTGAGCATACTTTTCCTTATCAAAAGTATGCTGCAGAGACTTACTTTTTACTTAGGGGTCTTGAAGGGCAGGCTCATATCTAGACTTATCCAGGATCGCCTGGGACGAGAGCTCTCATCCGGTTTAACTGAATTTAAACGCTGGCAAACAGGGGTTGCTGGATTAGAGCCAATGACTCATCATGTCAGTCGCCACTTGCTGATTATGAGAAAGGCGACATCGACCCGTAACAGCAAAGGGAAGAACGAATAATTTGTAACGACATTAAATAATTTCAATTTAATTATGAAGATCTGTCTGCAGGCAGAGGCTCCACTTAATTTCAAAATGGCTCTGAGCACTATGGGACTCAACTGATCGGGTCATTAGTCCCCTACAACTTAGAACTAGTTAAACCTAACTAACCTAAGGACACCACACACATCCATGCCCGAGGCAGGATTCGAACCTGCGACCGTAGCGGTCATGCGGTTCCAGACTGCGGCGCCTTTAACCGCAAGGCCACTTCGGCCGGCTCAACTTAATTTCCACTCTGGCTATAGATATGCACACGCATATACTTGTGTTTTGCTGTGTGTCTCCATGTACTCGTACTAAACTTCGGCAGTCATGATACGACTTCCGAGAATGTATATGTTTTGTCCAGATGCACGTTCACTTGAATCATATTCCACATCCGCTATCGACATTGCTGAGGCGTTAGTCTACTTACTTTATTGTTCATTCCATTTGTTTATTGTGAATTTAATTACGCATGTGCTCTAACAGACTGAGTTCATTGAGTTCTCTGTCTAATTTCGTTCTCGGATGGATGCCTTTCTCATTGTTTTGAGGTTGATATTAATGATTACCCCACCCACGCCGTCACTATAGGACGTATATTTACAGAACCAAATAAAAGAAATTTTACTAAAATATTCTCAAATACAATTAACATCGTTTACCATTTTATGTGGATGTTCTTTATTGTCGCTGTTTCTAAGAAGAAAGATGGAAAGCTGTACAACATCTTATCATACATTTCACTCTTGTATACTTTTTAACGCCCCCATGAACCATGGACCTTGCCGTTGGTGTGGAGGCTTGCGTGCCTCGGCGATACAGATAGCCGTACCGTAGGTGCAACCACAATGGAGGGGTATCTGTTGAGAGGCCAGACAAACGTGTGGTTCCTGAAGAGGTGCAGCAGCCTTTTCAGTAGTTGCAAGGGCAACAGTCTGGAAGATTGACTGATCTGACCTTGTAACAATAACCAAAACGGCCTTGCTGTGCTGGTACTGCGAACGGCTGAAAACAAAGGGAAACTACAGCCGTAATTTTTCCCCTAGGGCATGCAGCTTTACTGCATGATTAAATGATGATGGCGTCCTCTTGGGTAAAATATTCCGAAGGTAAAATAGTCCCCCATTCGGATCTCCGGGTGGGGACTACTCAAGAGGATGTCGTTATCAGGAGAAAGAAAACTGGCGTTCTACGGATCAGAGCGTGGAATGTCAGATCCCTTAATCGGGCAGGTACGTTAGAAAATTTAAAAAGGGAAATGGATAGGTTGAAGTTAGATATAGTGGGAATTAGTGAAGTTCGGTGGCAGGAGGAACAAGACTTCTGGTCAGGTGACTACCGGGTTATAAACACAAAATCAAATAGGGGTAATGCAGGAGTAGGTTTAATAATGAATAGGAAAATAGGAATGCGGGTAAGCTACTACAAACAGCATAGTGAACGCATTATTGTGGCCAAGATAGACAAAAAGCCCATGCCTACTACAGTAGTACAAGTTTATATGTCAACTGGCTCTGCAGATGACGAAGAAATTGAAGAAATGTATGATGAAATAAAAGAAATTATTCAGATTGTGAAGGGAGATGAAAATTTAATAGTCATGGGTCAGTGGAATTCGAGTGTAGGAAAAGGGAGAGAAGGAAACATAGTAGGTGAATATGGATTGGGGCTAAGAAATGAAAGAGGAAGCCACCTAGTAGAATTTTGCACAGAGCACAACATAATCATAGCTAACACTTGGTTTAAGAATCATGAAAGAAGGTTGTATACATGGAAGAACCCTGGAGATACTAAAAGGTATCAGATAGATTATGTAATGGTAAGACAGAGATTTATGAACCAGGTTTTAAATTGTAAGACATTTCCAGGGGCAGATGTGGACTCTGACCACAATCTATTGGTTATGACCTGTAGATTAAAACTGAGGAAACTGCAAAAAGGTGGGAATTTAAGGAGATGGGACCTGGAAAAACTGAAAGAACGAGAGGTTGTACAGAGTTTCAGGGAGAGCATAAGGGAACAATTGACAGGAATGGGGGAAAGAAATACAGTAGAAGAAGAATGGGTAGCTTTGAGGGATGAAGTAGTGAAGGCAGCAGAGGATCAAGTAGGTAAAAAGACGAGGGCTAGTAGAAATCCTTGGGTAACAGAAGAAATATTGAATTTAACTGATGAAAAGAGAAAATATAAAAATGCAGTAAATGATGCTGGCAAAAAGGAATACAAACGTCTCAAAAATGAGATCGACAGGAAGTGCAAAATGGCTAAGCAGGGATGGCTAGAGGACAAATGTAAGGATGTAGAGGTCTATCTCACTAGGGGTAAGATAGATACTGCCTACAGGAAAATTAAAGAGACCTTTGGAGATAAGAGAACCACTTGTATGAATATCAAGAGCTCAGATGGAAACCCAGTTCTAAGCAAAGAAGGGAAAGCAGAAAGGTGGAAGGAGTATATAGAGGGTCTATACAAGGGCGATGTACTTGAGGACAATATTATGGAAATGGAAGAGGATGTAGATGAAGATGAAATGGGAGATATGATACTGCGTGAAGAGTTTGACAGAGCACTGAAAGACCTGAGTCGAAACAAGACCCCCGGAGTAGACAACATTCCATTGGAACTACTGACGGCCTTGGGAGAGCCAGTCCTGACAAAACTCTACCATCTGGTGAGCAAGATGTATAAAACAGGAGAAATACCCTCAGACTTCAAGAAAAATATAATAATTTCAATCCCAGAGAAAGCAGGTGTTGACAGATGTGAAAGTTACCGAACTATCAGTTTAATAAGTCACAGCTGCAAAATACTAACACGAATTCTTTACAGACGAATGGAAAAACTAGTAGAAGCCAACGTCGGGGAAGATCAGTTTGGATTCCGTAGAAACACTGGAACACGTGAGGCAATACTGCCCTTACGACTTATCTTAGAAGAAAGATTAAGGAAAGGCAAACCCACGTTTCTAGCATTTGTAGACTTAGAGAAAGTTTTTGACAATGTTGACTGGAATACTCTCTTTCAAATTCTGAAGATGGCAGGGGTAAAATACAGGGAGCGAAAGGCTATTTACAATTTGTACAGAAACCAGATGGCAGTTATAAGAGTCGAGGGGCATGAAAGGGAAGCAGTGGTTGGGAAGGGGGTGAGACAGGGTTGTAGCCTCTCCCCGATGTTATTCAATCTGTTTATTGAGCAAGCAGTAAAGGAAACAAAAGAAATATTCGGAGCAGAAATTAAAATGCATGGAGAAGAAATAAAAACTTTGAGGTTCGCCGACAACATTGTAATTCTATCAGAGACAGCAAAGGACCTAGAAGAACAGTTGAACGGAATGGACAGTGTCTTGAAAGGAGGATATAAGATGAACATCAACAAAAGCAAAACCATGATAACGGAATGTAGTCGAATTAAATCGGGCGATGCTGCCGGAATTAGATTAGGAAATGAGACACTTAAAGTAGTAAAGGAGTTTTGCTATTTGGGGAGCAAAATAACTGATGATGGTTGCAGTAGAGAGGATATAAAATGTAGACTGGCAATAGCAAGGAAAGCGTTTCTGAAGAAGAGAAATTTGCTAACATCGAGTATAGGTTTAAGTGTCAGTAAGT
Source organism: Schistocerca serialis cubense (assembly GCF_023864345.2). Classification (NCBI taxonomy): domain Eukaryota; kingdom Metazoa; phylum Arthropoda; class Insecta; order Orthoptera; family Acrididae; genus Schistocerca; species Schistocerca serialis. The sequence goes on along the minus strand of NC_064638.1, from coordinate 237,124,028 downwards.
CGTTTCTGAAAGTATTTGTATGGAGTGTAGCCATGTATGGAAGTGAAAAGTGGACGATAAATAGTTTAGACAAGAAGAGAATAGAAGCTTTCGAAATGTGGAGCTACAGAAGATTGCTCAAGATTAGATGGGTAGATGACAGAACTAATGAGGAGGTATTGAATAGAATTGAAGAGAAGAGAAATTTGTGGCACAACTTGTCTAGAAGAAGGGATCGGCTGGTAGGGCATATTCTGAGTCATCAAGGGATCACCAATTTAGTATTGGAGGGCACCGTGGAGGGTAAAAAACGTAGAGGGAGACCAAGAGATGAAAGCACTAAACAGATTCAGATGGAAGTAGGATGCAGTAGGTACTGGGAGATGAAGAAGCTTGCACAGGATAGGGTAGCACGGAGAGCTGCATCAAACCAGTCTCTGGACTGAAGACCACAACAACAACACGACTAGATCTTCAGAAAATACAATGGAAAACATTGAAACCGAAATAATCACGGATTTCAAAAACTGTATCCCCTCTACTCGAGAAAGCATACTTTAAAATAAAATATGGTCTTTACTTGTGCATCAGCATATGTACATGTACTACGCATAAGAAGCGTTATCAACATAACGAAAACGCCATTTCGCATGTATGCATGGTGCACTGGAACTTCACCAACAAAGTTACAGAGGTTGCCAGGAATATTTTCCGAATATTTTGGTGTAGGGGCCCCTGGCCTCCAATGGTTCGTTATGGAGTAATCACATTTCATTTGATTTCTAACACCTGTATCGTTATTACGCTGAAAAGATCCCAAAAGCAGTGAAAATTTCGACGGTATGCGTTGTGTGTCTTGTATAGAAACAAACTATTCCTTTCATTCACTTTACCTACTGTTAACAGCAGTAATCCCTACTTTACTCCTCGTCCGCAAGCTTGCATTCAGTACTGCGCTGTCCAGTCTCGGCTTGGTTTTTACAGAATTTTAGTTGTACGTTAACAGAGATACACAACAGTACGGATAGGTTTACTGATGAAAATTCGACCGATAAGCATCTAGTCTATAGGTTTGTCGAATGTAAAAAGAGCATGGCAGTTCCCACAGCAATGGCAATCCCGTAACAGCAGTTTTATACCTGCACACAGGCGTCCACGAATAACCTGATCTTTTTTGTTATTACGTTATGGAGATTGCATATTGCCTTTTTCACTTTTGTTCACGTATTTTCACAGAAACAAATATAATTCTCGAAACGTAGCCTATTAAATCGTAATTAAATTTTTATTTTTTAACGAGCCATCAGCGAGCGCGAGTTATAAATACACAGAACGCATCCATGAGTAAACTCTGAAATATTGTCGGTGGAATCAGGATTCATAATGTACAGATTCTAATCCCATTCCTAGCGCTACAGTTTATCATTCTCTGTATAAATGTGACTTAAAAATATGAAAATAGTTACCATATAGCAATAGTTCTACATCATAATTCTACGTCTTCGTCCATACTGTGCACACAACTGTGAACGTATGGTAGAGGGTTATAGCCATTTACCATTTACTAAGCTTTCTTACCGTTCCTTTCATGTATGGAGGGCAAGAAAGAATGCATAAACGCATCGGTGAGTGACATTATTGGTCTAAACTGTCCTCGCTCTCCATACGGGGGCGATACATGGGAGGTCGTAGTATATTCCTAGAGTCATCATTGAAAGCTGGTTCTTGAAACTTAGCACCAGGCTTTCTACAGCATCTTCAAGCATTTGCCAGTTCAGTTTCATATCCATGACCATGACCCACTGGTCACTATCCTGTGACCATTCTTTCTGCCTTTCCCCTTTTCGTTGATAAGCCCTGTTAGCGCAATTTTGTTCGGATCCGATACACTTGAGTAGGTCGCACGAGTGTTTTGTAAGCAGTCTCCTTTCTGTACTGGTTGCATTTCCCTAGCGTCCTACCGATGAACCGAAATCTGCCCTCAGCTTTGCCTGCAATTAAGCCTATGTAATCGTGCCATATCGTCCCTGTGAGGTGTTACGCCCAGGTATTCAGGCATTCTTGTGAGTTCAGCGATTGTAGTTGTGTTAGTTTTAAGGTTTACTTCTGATACGCTTATTGCATATAGATGTGACCAGTGCTTTCTTCCACCTGCTGGACATTGTTTTTTGTTAAAGTGGCCTATGATAGATCGTGGTTAAAATCGGGAATAGACAGAAATATGGTAAAGAATCTGATAGGGATTCCATGAGCGGCTGAAATTTTGTATGAGTAGTTTCGGTTGTTTCTCAACACCACTGAAAATTTTATCAATACCACTTCTCCTTGTAGTAGTACAAGAACTATGAAAGAGCAGTGCTCCTGAATAATTCTGCTTCATTATCGTTATTGCTATGTGGCAGACACATGCTCATTACGAAACTGTATGCTAAGTAAGATATACTAAAATACAGTGTATTCGCCACAATTTACGTAATAAAAGAGAAAAATTTCGTAAGGTGGCAGACCATAATTATCTTTCATATTACGACAGAGTGTGCATGCTAATATAATCCGCGTACTACTATAATTAAATAACCCTCAGCCCAAAAAAAAATGGAAAATTCCACAGGTGACGAAGTAGGAGTAATCCACTGGATTACAGATCCATGTCAGGAACGACGATTTGCTGTAGGGTTCTGGAATATAATAAATTACCTCCAAGAAAACGAACCATATATTCAGCACGGATTCTGTATACTCGTTCTTGTGGAGCACAACTAAGTCTTTATTTCCATGAAATAATGGGTGCAATCGGCAGGGAATCTCAAATTGATTCCATAGATTTCTAGACTAACAGAAGACTTTCATTATACTGTTCTTCAGAAACGACTTGTAATCAAATAGCATGCCTATGGAATATCGTCTCACTTGTGCGATTCGATTCGTGATGTCACAATTCATAGTAAGTGACGGGAATCATCGAGTAAATCTTAAGTGACGTCTAGCATGGAGGGAACTGTTACAGACCCTCTGCTGTTCCTAATCCATGTAAATGGTTTAGAAGACAATCTAAACGACCTTCTTAGATTGTTTGCAGATGACGTTGTCATTAATCGCCTCGTACTCTCATAGGAATATCAAAACCAATTGTAAAACGATTTAGACAAAATATCGACATGGTTCGAGAAGGGCCAATTCTGAGCCTGAATTATGAAAATGTTTATGTCATCCACATCAGTAGTAAAAGGATTACATTAAATTTCGAATACACGATAAATTACACAAATCCAATACCTATCAATTCAACTAAGTATCTAGCATAAGTTAACTGTTACGATTACATATATAATGCTGTGCAGAACGTAAACCAAAGTCTGCGTTTTATTGGCAGAGCAGAAGACGTAACCAATCTACGCTTGTCCGTCCTCTGCTAGAGTATTGTTGTGAGGTATGTATTCCTTCACTGATAGAATTTGCGTAGGGCTTCGAAATACTCAGACAAACGGAAGATCACTTTGCATTACCGCGAAATAGGGGAGAGTGTCACGGACATGATAAGCGAATTAGGATGGCAACCATAAAAACAAAGGCAGTCGTCGTTGTCACGAGATCTTTTCACGAAATTACACTTTCAAAGCTCTCCCCTGAATGTTTTGTTGAAGCCTACCTACGCCGGGAGAAATGATCAACGTAATAAAATAAGAGAAATCGGAAATCCAACGAAATGGCTTCAATGTTCGTCTTTCCCGGGTACTGTTCGAGATTGGAACGATAGAGAAATAATGTGAAAGTTGGTCGATGAACCCGTTGCCAGGCACCTAAGTATGAATTACAGAGTAGTCATCATGTTGTAGAAGGAGGTATGTAACGTAAAATGTCAGGTAGGCTGCGACGTAATGAACAGTATATGGTTGGGAGCAAATTTCACCGGGTGCAGTTTTATTTGCGGATCTCACACTATTAAAAACAAGAGTGCCAGGTGGTCTCCTGCCTCATTGCACTTCAGACATTTTTATCTTCGTATTGCTTCGGGAATTGTGTTTTCCAGAATACTGACTTACTGCTGAGGGATGGGTGCCTTAAAAGAGGGCTCTCACATTGTTTGCTAGCAGTGCTTCTCCTCGGCGCCTGTGGCCTGTCCATGTAGGCAACATGATACACTGTCTTTTCGTCGTTTAGGACAGAACACAGACTGCTCGCCCCTGGAGGGGTTCAGCTGACACTCCGTATACGGTCCTAAATTTTGTGCCTGGCTTTCGTCCTTGCTTTGTGGTGTTTGGCCTTTGATAAGGCCTACACTCCCTCTTTATGGTCGGACCGTGGGTATATCCCCTGCTCAGCTGGCCTCTGTCTAATCCATACTCAGTAAGACTTCGAACTACACTTCAATATCCCTCCAGAAGAATAATTTAATATGGAAACGTAATCAGCGCTGTTGAGCTCCGACATAATCTTTAATTTCACTACCCTGGGGTTAATTTAGGCTTACTAGACCTGTTAATTATTTGACGTTAATGGGGGGACATGACAGTTTTGCCAAAAACGAATGTATAATAGAGGTGTCTATAAATATTAGTGCAATATCCATTGTAATTTCGGATAATTCTCATTTCCGTAGCAAGAAACTGATTTAAATTATCGTTCGCCATTCATTTTGTAAGGTGACGTGAACTTGACCCTCTTTGACATGAGATGGGATTCTTAGATGCCAAACAAGTTACATGTTGTGATTATTTTAAAATACATTGAAATTAACAGTTAGGCGAGCACCAGTGAACAGTTCCATAGTAGACACAACCCAGCCTTATGAAAAATTACATAATGTGTTCTTGAAGGTTACTGAATGACAGTCTCCAATAATGAAAGTAAATGCATAGACATCCATGACTTGAAAAAATGAGAATGTTTCTGTTCCGCGTGCACAAAATACAGGCCGATTTAAAGGGTTGTGGACAAACTGATAGGGCTGATGAAGGAGTCGAAAGACAACAACTTTGTCACAGGAATTTATGGTCTTGGAAGTAATCTTGAAGCAGTGAAAACTTTAGACTGTCAAGAACAGCAACACAATTAATACACACAGGTCATAACCTCAGCAAAGATAGTGTGCTTCTGTGTAAGTATAACTCTTTGACAGTGAAGCTCCTCGTTCCGTCGATTCTCATACCGTTAAGGTCTATTGTATCAGCTGCTGCGTACTTCCGTGTGTTTATCATTCTTACGCTGTGAAACACGTGGGTTGTTTACATTACAGTACCGCTGCGGAATGACAGTGCACACTGCGGCGTTATTGAAAGTGAACGCAAGGTGCTTTGAGACATGGTATGGTACACGTGTGCAGAACAGTGAGACATGCATTTCATAGGCCACTGGCAATGCACACGAAAATAAAGGCCTGTACTGCGTTCAGTATCCTAACAGACGTCAACGGAACCCTTGGTCGTTTTAGATCGTTTACCGCCGGCTCGAGCAGACCGGTGCGAGCAGACACGCACATTACGCACAGCACATCATTCGGAACGCACATGGAGTACTGTAACAGTCGGTTTAAAACAGGAGGTACTTCCACCTGTACCATATATCAGGGAGTCTTTCCACTTCATTCACTTATGCAACGCGAAAAGAATGCTTTCTTAAGGCCTTATGTACATACTGTAACTACACTAGTCTCCACTATCATTAAAGGAACAGTAAAAAAGCGGTTGTAGTACACAGCATGATTCGCCACTTAAAGCATAATCTTTAAAGTTTGTAAGTAGACTCTCGCAAGCGTCTGACGGTCAGGTTTTTCAGAACAGTGATGCTCTGTCATGGATCGAACAAATATGTGACCCAAAACGCAAAGGAATTAATGAAATTAGCTGCCAGTGAACAGAGTTCCAATCAATGGGGAACGTTGAAACTTTTTGCCGGGCCGGGATTCGAGCTTTGTCCTTCTGCTTCCTACGTAGATGCGCCATCAGGATACAGTGGTCATCGCAACTGCATAGACTACCCTAGCACGCTTCCCGTCACACCCAAATTCTCAACTTATTCACAAAATACTGTTCTTTCGGACACGTCCGAAAGAACAGACGCAACAAATATAAAGCATGTCACCATATGTTGTGTCCTTCCTTGTGTGTGTCCGATGCCATAAGAAGCGAACATCTTGATATTCTTTAAATGGATGTGCGAGTCCGCTTGGCGTCTTGACTTATTTCTTTTATAAAATCCTTTTATCCTTTAGCACCGTAGCCGTATGTTTAATTCTACTACCTTCAATAGCACAAGAACTGTGTTTCACGGTTTTATTTACATTTTCCTTTTATCGCAATGAAATCTTAATATATTTTATATTGAATTTACCAGAAACTTAATACTCATTTGGTAAAGGGCTAAATTTACCTACTGATGCACTCTAGAGAATTCAACTGCTATAAATCTAACAAATGGAGATACGTCTAGCTGTGGCATAGAGGCATTGACGGAATTCTCAATACCACTGTATGGGAGCCAAGAATAGACAGTTCCAATTGTGTGACAGGTATATATATTAGAACTGCATTTACAGAGAGTCTGTGTGGATATTAAACCTCATAAATGTACAAAAAGAACAGCTTTATGTTTTGCACTGATCTTTAAACGAGTATACTGCACGACGGTTCAAACGTGACGTGTTGAACAACTCATTTAGATCAATAGATGCCAAACACTTCGATCTAAAAATCATCTTTCGTCACGTGTCATAAAATACTGTTTCAATCATGGACTTAATGGCGCAAATCTTCCTCAGACCTTTGTTATGGACCGTGAGAGAAACATTTACCTATGGACACCAGATTAATATTAACAGAAAAAAGATGGTTTGAGACATACGTCAGTAAGTCAGTGGGATGAATATAATCCACGAAAGGCTATGAGTCGTGAACCAGTATTGACCTAGCCCAAAACTGTAATCTTTCGCCATGTTCCATTACAGTACACATGCAGTCTGAATAGCTTGATGGGATACTTTGAGATGGTAAACTTACATTGCGGTCATTCTCACTGACGTTCTTCTTGGCACCTATTGAACTATCCTCAAATTTCATGACAGCTGTATATCGACTGATTTGGTACAGTCTGTAGTGAGCATGGTTGTTCCTCCGATAGGAATCCATATTCGACTGCTGCTCTCTGCGGAGTATGAATCCAGAACCTCTACAAAGAATGATGAAAGGCACGCAGGGCTTTATACATAATTTTAGACATATTAAAGTCGGTTTTTAGTGCGTAACTGCAAATTTGCTCTATTAAATTCCTATGTTCGTTGTTGATGTTTCTCTACATGAAACTTAAACACCTACAGTACCAGCAAGTCCAATTTAACTCAAGTCTGCAGCGACTGTTTACCGTGAAATGCAATCTCCTAGATTGTCTCGTCTTTCACTCACCTGACGAAAATTCATAGAATTTATGGCACTGACGATGTTCTCACAATACCGCTACAGGCTGAATCACTGTCTTTCTTGTCAGGAACAGATTAGATGAAAACCACCTTGTGATGGTCGTTTCGGCGAATCGAGTCGAAGATGCTACCTGCCAGCCAATTGCAGGTACTTCTCGAGCACCAAGCGCTCACTGGGGCACTGGACCCAACGCTCTCTCTGTCACAGAAGGAACCCAGTCCTCCCGTCAAAGCATGTAGTAACATACCTACCTCTGGTCGAAAGTATAACACATTTTTCTTTTGTAAGTAATAAGGGTTACCCTGCTGTTGCTCAAATGTGAATTAGTCGCTGTTGTATCAGTTCCTTCAGCGTTATACAGTTTGCATCACGAGGAAACGAACTCACAAGTTTTGCTTTATAAGAAGCTAATTTAATGTACTGCATTCTTAAAATTTTACCAGCTTTGAAGTTTGCCACGTTTTGCTTTATGAATTTTAAATCCCGACGAGACCTTTTTTTCTTCTGGTTTCTTAGGAATTGATTGCAGTTTTGGTGTTGAGTTCAGTTTGCTGCAGTACCTCAAGAAATCTGCATATATCTGGGCAGTAGGAGCAGAACTACGTACTGTGCATGCTGTTGAGGCTTTCGCAAGCATTGGTGGTTTCTGTCTATTGCAACTTATTTCTGCCAACATGGGTGGAGGTAAGAGTGCGTTTTGGTCGATATAAGCATCTACTAACTAGTCTGGGAGTAACGTCCTTTACGAGTAATCTAAACATCCTCGGTCCCGGGATCGAACTTCGCTATGTCTTAAATTGTGAATAAAAATCACCAGCATTGCAGTCTAAGACTTCCGATATAACAAATCACCCAAGCGATTCCAAAGGTCTTGTCAAAGAGGTCGGAGGAGCGGACAAAGTTCAGGGCACTCTCTTGCCCTTGGGGTGCGAAACTGCCCTTGACGGTGAAAAGATGAGCATTTATTAATGGCATGAGGGTGCAGAAGCCAAAGGAAATCACTGTAGGTGTTTCCACGGCACTTGTCATCTGTAACCGAGCAAGTGCCATAATGATCTCCGCATTGGCTAAAGATTCCGCACTACTCCCCCATTCGGATCTCCGGAAGGGACTGATGAGGAAGAGGTTGAGTAACCAACAAAAGAGTAACATTCTATGACTCGGTGCATGAAGTGTAAGATAATTGGACGTGGTATGGAAGTTAGAAAATCTGAAAAGGGATGTGTTAAGGCTCAATCTAGGCATAGTGGGAGTCAATGAAGTGAAATGAAGAGAAGCAGAAGACTCCTGGACAGACGAGTATAGGGTAAAATCAACAGCTGCAGAAAATGGTACGAGTAGGATTCGTTACAAATAACACGCTATGGCAGAGAGTGAGTTAAGTGAGTTAAAGTGAATGGTTCAGTGATAGGGATGTTCTCATCAGAATCGACAGCAAAACAATAACAGCAGTTCAGGTATTAACGACGAGGTCGCCAGCAGAAGATAAATGTACAGAAAGTGTATGAGGATGCTAAAGGGGTAGTTCAGTGTGCAAAGGGAGATGAGAACCTAATAATAATGAAGGATTGAAACGTGGAAGGAGTACGAGAAAGCGTCATGGGAGAATGTGCGCTTGGTGGTAATAATGTGAGAGGAGCTCGACAAAATTTCAGTTAGTAGCTAACTGAGAATACTCTATTCCAGGATCGGTTATGGTATACTTAGAAAAGGTCGGGAGATACGGGAAGATTTCAGTTAGATTATATCATGGTCAGGCTAATATTTCGAAATCATGGGGCAGAGATTCCTAAATGAGATACTGAACTATAATGCATAGCCAAGAGCAGATATAGACCCATATCACAATTTAGTAACGGTGAAGAGTAGGCTAAAGCTAAGAGACTAGTCAGGCAGAATCATTGCGCAGAGCAGTGAGATACGGAAGTACTAAGCAAGCAAGCATGTACAGAGTGATCAAAAACTCAGTATAAATTTGAAAACTTAATACACCACGGAATAATGTAGATAGAGAGGTAAAAATTGGCACACATGCTTGGAATGACATGGGGTTTTATTAGAACAAAAAAAAGTTCACAAAATGTCCAACAGATGGCGCTGGGCAGAAAAACGTCAGTAACTGCTACCGTGACGGGTGAGAGGTACGCCGATATGTTACAGAATCGCATCATCCCCAGCCTGGCTGATAAACACCTGCTTCAACGTACGATGTTTATGCAGGATGGCGTTCCACCCCATAGCGCGTGAAAGATCTCTAGCGCGCGTCGTTTGCTGATGATCGTATGCTCAGCCGCCACTTTCGTCATGCTTGGCCTCCCAGGTCCCCAGAACTCAGTCTGTGCGATTATTGGCTTTGGGGTTACCTGAAGTCGCAAGTGTATCGTGATCGACCGACATCTCTAGGGATGCTGAAAGACAACGTCCGACGTCAATGCCTCACCATAACTCGGGACATGCTTTACAGTGCTGTTCACAACATTATTCGTCGACTACAGCTATTGTTGAGGATTGATGGTGGACATATTGAGCATTTCCTGTAAAGGACATCATCTTTGCTTTGTCTTACTTTGTTAGGCTAATTATTGATATTCTGATCAGATGAAGCGCCATCTGTCGGACATTTTTGAACTTTTGTATTTTTTCGTTCTAATAAAACCCCATGTCATTCCAAGCATGTGGGTCAATTTGTACCTCTCTATCTACATTATTCCGTGATTTATTCAGTTTTCAAATTTATACTGACTTTTTGATCATCCGGAACTAGATGTTGTCTGAAGCAATAAATACTTCGACTGGATAGCTCAATAGGAAGTTCGGTTGAAGAGGAATAGGCAGTCACAGAATTTGGAAACAGATATAGTTACAAGGAGGGTACTTGGGAAAAAACCATGGATAACAGAAGAAACAGTTACATATGTTTTTGAGTGGTGCCCAACTTCAGCAAAACGGAATTTTATTTTTTGTCCCAGACATGTTTCACTGCAGCTGTAGCATCATCAGTGGGTTTTTTATTATTACAGCTTCTTACCACACGGTGTCGTTTTCCTGTTGTATGAAGTTTTTGCAGTGACTGATTTTCTGTACAGTTTGTCGCCTGCAAGGTTTCTTTTTTCGTCATCTACTTCATTGTCAAGTTCTATGTAGTGAGTTGTCACTGTCACTGTCACTGTCACTGTTTACCAGGGACAAAAAACAAAATTGTATTTTGCTAAAGGCGGACTTCACTCAAAAACATATGTTATTGTTATAGCAAACCCAGAAAAAAGAGCTTCAACATCAAGAAGAGACACTGTTCGACGAAAGGAGGAAGTATAAAAATGATGAGAGAAATTCAGGAATACGAAATGGCAAGTCACTTAGGTGTGAAATGAGTAGGAAGTGCGGGGAAGCTAAAGTGAAATGGCTGCATGAAATATGTGAAGAAATCGAAAAAAAAATGTTTGCCGCAATGACTAATTCACTGTTCAGAAAAGTAAAACAACCTTCCACTCTTAAATGCAGATGAGAGAGCGAATAGATGGAAAGAGTACACTGAAGACCTCTATGAGGGGAGAGGACTTGTCTGATGAGGTGACAGAAGAAGAAATAGGAGTCGACAAGGAAGAAATAGGGCAGCCGGTATTAGAATCAAAATTAAAAAGAGGTTAGGACGACTTAAAATCAAATAAGGGATTAGGGGTAGAAAATATTTCGTAGGAATTTGTGATTTCAAAGGGGAAGGTGATAACAAAACGACTGCTCTCGTTTGTGTGTAGAATGTATGAGACTGGCGGTATTGCGTCAGATTTTCGGGAAGACATCATCCACACAGCCACGAAGATAGCAAGGGACGAAAAATGCGACAATTATCGCTCGTCAACTTAAAAGCTCGTGCATCCAAGTTGCTGACCGAAGTGTATACATCAGACTGCAATAAAAAATTGAGAAGCTGTTTGATGACAATCAGTTTGGCTTTAGGAAGGGTCAAGTCTACGGAGAAGCAGTTCAGATGTTTTGGTTGACAAAGCAGGGAAGACCGAAGGAAAGCAAGACACGCTCAAAGGATTTGTCGACCTTGAAAAACTGTTCGACATTGTAAAATGTTGAAGGATGTTCGAAACTCTGAGAACAATTGGGGTAAGCTGTAGGGGAAGATGGGTAATGTACAGTCATACTCAAAAGTATCCAAACGACCTGAATTGCATTTCGCCTGATTTGCATGCAACCCACATAACGCAGCCGTCTAGCAGGTCCTCTAATCGCTCTTTGGTATAGTCGTTTCACTATTGAAAATGGTTCCAACAAGTCACCACTAGAAAACACTGTTCTGTATTGCAATAACTCAAGATGTAAAGTAATGCCACGATTCTACAAATATCAGGAAACACCTTATCGCAGATAATACTGTCCTTAAGGCTTGTAAGCTCACATTTATTGCAATAAATGACGTACCTGAAACGTTACCACTCCATTATTACGTCAGATAGGTAATGCACGTAGTACGTTTGTCGTATTCATGATTTACTCTTCAAAGTAGTATACCGTACTTGTTATTTAACACAAAATGACATTAAAAATTTGAGTTATTCACGAGCAGCTAGTTGAGAATATGTATGAACTTCAAATGACACGAAGAACCGTCTCGTTCTGCATATGGATTCAAGCCCAGGTCATGCAGACTAAGATTACGTGACTGAGGGAAACTAACAGTCATTCCTGACTAGGCATACAGAGAGTGATATACCTCGATTTTAGACAGTATCAGTTAGCAAATATCAACTTTAAATTACATAACGTAAACATTTTTAACGGGCGCGAATTCCTACCCAGCATCTATTGTACCTGTTAACGAACTACGAGAGATGTTAAATATTGATTCTTCACAAGTAACTTACTTGAAATACCGTGAGGTAAGGCTTTGTGTTGGACAGGTATTCGAACCCAGAACCTAATCGGATTGTTATCGAAGCACAATCAACTGTGACATATCGGATTTTCTCGGCAGTAGCTAGATGTTTTAACTGAAATGACGAGACGAAACATTAATTTTTCCTTCCCACAACTCCAACGCGGCACCTACCGCTGTTATATTCCAGAGAAAATGAACGTTAAATGTGGGTTTGTTACACCAGCAGCGACATGTGAGCATGTTTGAACTAGAAATAATATGACAAAGAGTTCAGTGGTGACTGGGAATCGAACCCAACACATATCGTTGTTGACTACACACAAACAGACGTCAGCAACCGAATTTTTCTCCACCAGCAGCTCGGAATAACATCCTTGAACTTACAGTGATCTCGCAAATAGTTATATGTCTCACTGGGACTCAATAATGTCCGATATCATTAGTGTTGACAACGAATGAAAATGAATAAAAATATCAAAATTATTGTCCACCAGCAGATAGGTGTTCTCATGCTAGAGCTTGATAATTCATAACGAAAACCTTAGTGTCGGGCCAGAATTCTAACTTATTCAAGCGCAATGTGTGGAGATGTTGAGGAATCTGCAGTTTTGAACAAACAACAAATTGTAGTCGAGCTGTATTGTCACGAAGGAATCAAATTCCGCGTTAAGAGAGGTCTGAGTTGCATTCCGAGGTCAGAACCAATTTTAGCAGCATACAGAATCTCAAATAAAAGATGGAATAAGTGTCCTGTGACCCTACATAGGGCTCGTTTCGTCACTAGAAATAAATAACTAGTATAAGAAAGGATACTGTTTCTACATGTCGCGACTCCTGACTTTATTGTGGTTCAACCTATCGTCTACTTGGTAAAGAAGGAATATCATGTTTAATGTGAATTTCAGACCACAATGCCGTTATACCTTCTTCACTTGGCGTAGCCATAAGCTAATAGAATCTGTCTCTCCCTATCGAAAAGCATCGGCAGAATTTGGAATCGAACCCAGACCGTCAGTATATTATGCTATCATCAATCCAACAGACCACCAAATCATCTACTCAATGACCCATTTTCCTATCATAACACCGATGCGGCACACTCGATAAAAATTCTGACGCACAGGCTCCCTGTAGTGATTTGAAGCATGTTCAGTATATTCATTTACTTGGTTGACCCAATCGCCATGAACTAGCTGCCTCGGCTATCCACTGCATACATTCGACTCTATTTTGTAATCACCGTGATATAATAACGTAACTGCCACCTGCACAGCACTGCCAACAAAGTAGGATGAAGAAATTTAAATAGGAAGTGTTCCTTTCCATTTGAGCTACTCTATTGCGCTATCTGTTTGTTGAAACTGTCGTGCAGTGCAAAAGAAAAGCTGCAACTGTCTGTCTCTCAGAAGTCTAGATCCGGCCATATGCATTATCTCACAGCACTGTGGAATGCAGAAGTTGTGGAGAAACTGTTGTCGACTTCGGGAGGTGTTGTAGCCATGTTTCAGCTAGCAGCGTAACGGTAAGCGTCTCGCATTGTAGATAAGACGTCGCAAGTTCTATTACATTCGCTGCTAAATTTTTTGAAACCCAATTCTGCTGTCTGCTGAAGGTATCAATTTAATGAAACTTTGAACATAATTCCCTTCACTTCTCAACCCAAAATAGTCGCATGTGGAAAAAGAGCTAACTTCTGCGACATTTTGTTCTTTTCAGGTTTAATAGACGGCCAGACAGCAGATGCATCTCGAAGCTTTTGTATTATGTATGGGGAGGGCGCATTATGCCAAAATAGTCAGAAAAGTATTTTCTACATTAGCTGTCGTCTGGTAGTGGCATTTTATTCTTCTTCAAACCTTGTTTGACAGCTTTAACTCAGAACAAGTTTTCTACACGCATGTAATCAATAAACTGCATGTGCATTGTCAGATTGTTATAGGTAACATCAGAGAATTCGCATATATCGTTGATGATTAATTTCTCTTTCATGTTTAGTAGTGTTTTAACAACACTAAAAGATACCTTACGAAAATTGTGCACCGAATTATAACAAATGAAATAAAACTACCCACTATAACCTTACGACGAAAGTCTGTTTTAATAAAACTGAGTATCTGTACACAAGCGTGCCGCTATCGGCACGAAATAGTAAAAAACTACTCACTTACATTTCGATTGGATCTGTGTGTAATTGGTATGCTTTGTCACACTCAGCAGGTATGCAAATGTAGCATTTCATAAATAAAGTTATGCATTCCTAGCAGCAGCGTTACCTGTTGTGCAGCATTGTAAGTTTTTCACCATTGCACTATGAGCTGAGAGTATTTTCTTGCGATTTGCTTATCAATGTTTGATCTGACTGCTTGCAGCTCTTTCACAGAAGGGATAAAAACGTTACAGTCGGCGAGACTGGAACTGCGAACCATAACAGACGCTTTTCCCCATGTCAGCAAGTCACCACAAAGCTAGCGAAGATTTATGTATTGCGCCGTCCGCTTACAAGGCCAATAGTGCCTAGAACTCGTAAACAGCTATTTAAAGGATGAGATTAGTTGCGATTTCCACGTGCAACGGCTTTCCTCGGCTGAAAACCGTAAATTTACAATCTTCTGTTACACCTCAAGCGATAATAACTCAGATTATTCAATGGAAATGACAGGAAAAATCAAGTGAATTTTGAGGCTTAATTCCGTGCACACCAGGAAGTAACTCGTCGATAACAGTGTTGCCAAACATACCTTGCCTTGTTGCCAAATCTCAGTTACAAGACCAGCAGGAAGAAGTCGAACCTATGTGATCCTACAGCGGACTGGGAAGTGACCATAGCTGGCGCCTCAAAGACGCGGCTGCTATGGCCTGGAATACGTAATGCGTCTCATTCGCATTTCTGTAACTAGGTTTAGAGACTGTAGCGTGGTTACTAATAATACTCAGATCTGACTGCTAATTAAGCGTCATAAATCAGTAACTCTCATAGTTGTTTTTATATTTCTTTCGTAATTGTACTCAAAACTAAGAGACTCATTCACGGACGTTTTTTTGCCTCGCCGATAGTCGAGCACAACCAACAAATAAAAATAAAGAGAATGTGTATGTGTGAGACAGCGAGAGAGAGAGAGAGAGAGAGAGAGAGAGAGAGAGAGAGAGAGAGAGAGAGAGAAGAGAGCGAGTGAGAGAGAGAGAGATAAAATTAAAAAAGAATGAGAGAGAGGGTAAAAAATTGTTCTAAAGAAATTGAATACTGGTATGTAAAGAAATCTTTTTCATTAAAATGACACGTTCCACATCATTACGAAATATCGTATTCATGATCTATGGAACAAGTATTAATCTAATCTAATCAGATCATATTGCTGTCTAGCCATGAAGAGTCATGAATTACCGAAATTTTCGCTAATATCAGTAACCAAATCTAAACTTGAATATAAAAGACGACAGTTTTTGTAATAAACCGGGACTCCTATCAAGTCCCTTTCATCCCTGTTAACAAACCACGAAAGATGTCTGATATACCTGAATTCAGAAGTAAGAAAGTGTGTATGCATTTCAATATGTAGCGCAAGATGTGAAGTTCTGTGACGGAAATACGAACCCAACACATAATCGGATTGTTAACTAAGTAAAATAAAATGTTACGTATCGGTTGTTCTTATCAGCTGCTACGTGTTTGAATCTAAAATGACACAAATTTTTGTGCCTGAGCGA
The DNA here is from genome assembly GCF_023864345.2 of Schistocerca serialis cubense. Taxonomy (NCBI): domain Eukaryota; kingdom Metazoa; phylum Arthropoda; class Insecta; order Orthoptera; family Acrididae; genus Schistocerca; species Schistocerca serialis. Next base: position 237,108,044 of record NC_064638.1, on the reverse strand, counting down.
CAATCAAACCGCACTCCTGTCGTTCTTCTTTATCGTCCACGAATATTGGTTAAGTATCAATTGCTTACTCACCAACAGTAAGATGTTTGCGAGTTTGACCAGAAATTGTTGGCTACATGAACAGACATTTAAAATGCACGTTAATTTTCACTAACAGGCCGGTGTGCACGTGATAGGGCTTGAAATGAAATTATGAATATTTTTGTACTGGATCAGGATTCGGACCCACATACTTACCTTTGGAGGAGACCTAGAGACGACTGCAGTCTTGGGAAAAGGAACGAATTGATTGAACTATACTGTTCCGAGAGATTCAGATCCTCGAAAGAGGAGATACGAGTTCAAATCACAGTCCAGCACCAAATTATTCAACGTCTCTAGTTCAAACAAGGACAAGTAAAATAAGAGCCCTGTTCCTTTAAATGGCTATCAGTTCATCAAATAAAATAAAATTTTCTAATGTAAGTAAGTTTACTGGCACCGGTATTTCTGTTTAGCATGACCTCCACCTACGTCATTTCCCAACGTAAACCGGCTCTGCCCAGTTCGGAATGAAGGAACGTGATGTTTAATGCCGATTCGGGATTGTAACATATTTCTCTTGGGGTTACCAGAGGTAAAGTAAATCTGTTTGTGCCTCTTAAAAGTAAATGCCTGAACTCACGCATTGCACTTGTGATAGTTCGTTCCACCAGAGCATTGTGGCTACATTTCCCAGCCCCAGGAGTGTGCTGTAACTGATGATGTGCTTCGCTTACAAAATCAGTCACGGTAGAAAAAATGCGAGTCTATTGAATGGTTAAGTAGAGGCAAGCTTCTGACGTGGAGATTATGCTATTCTCATGTTGACGGAGATAATTTCGTACACAGATTATCGCATTTATCACGAACTATAGAAAAACATGTTCTAATAAAGAGAAGTTTTCTTAGCATTTATCAAAGAAAAAGCAAATGGAATATAATGTCCCGAATAGATGGTAAATCGCTAACAAACTTTGTGCAGTACTTGAAAATTCTATTAACATATGTTGTATCATCATGATCAAGTATTTTGATGTTTCCAACTTTACAGAATGTTACAACATTCTTGTGAGCTTCATTATGTAACATCATATCCACTCCCTATGCAGTTTCCACGTGTAAAGTTTTCAGAACAACATGAACCTCCTGAATAGTGGCAGGTAATTTCAGTATAATTTTCCACCTAGCTCTGTAAATGGATTTATGAAAGCTGTCGACATCTTTAATGGTTATCTCTTCCGTGTGTTTCCCTTTCAGCTGATTATATAAAAGTTTTGATGGTTCCCAGAATGAGATTTTTACTCTGCAGTGGAGTGTGTGCTGATATTAAAATTCCTGGCAGATTAAAACTGTGTGCCGGACCGAGGCTCGAACTCAGAACCTTTGCCTTTTGCGGGCAAGTGCTCCACCAAATTTCATTGTGGAAACATCCCCCGGGCAGTGGCTAAGCCATGTCTCCGCAATATCTTTTCTTCCAGGAGTATTAGTTCTGCTAGGTTCACAGGAGAGCTTCTGTACAGTACAGAAAGTAGGACACAAAGTACTGGCGGAGGTAAAGTTATGAGGACGGGGCGTGAGTCGTGTTTGGGTAGCTAGGATGGTAGAGCACTTGCCCGCGAAAGGCAAAGATCCGGAGTTCGAGTCTCGGTCCGGCACACGGTTTTAATCTGCCGGGAAGTTTCATATCAGCGCACACTCCGCTGCAGACTGAAAAATCTCATTCTGTAAACATCCCCGGGCTGTGGCTAAGCCATGTCTCCACAATATCCTTCCTTCCAGGAGTGCTAGTTCTCCGTGGTTCGCAGGAGAGCTTCTGTGCAGTTTGGAAAGTAGGAGACGAGGTACTGGCGGAAGTATAGCTGTGAGGACGGGGTGTGAGTCGTTTTTGGGGAGCTCAGATGGTAGAGCACTTGCCCGCGAAAGGCGAAGGTCCCGAGTTCGAGTTCCGGTCCGGCATACAGTTTTAATCTGCCAGGAAGTTTCAGGTTTGATGGTCTCTAACACATATCTTCTGCAGCTTACCTTTTCATATAGCAGACTATTTTCTGCCTCTAACTTCTATCACCAAATATTTCTGCATAGTAGTGGTCATCTTGCTCTTGAGCACTTAAGTAAATTCAGTAGCGGCAGTTTTAATAAAGCCTTTGCAACTCTTAGTTCTGCATGCCCATCGCCATACACCACATTTTAACAGTTTTTGGAATACGAAAGCTTAACCTTTCCGAGCTAGCAATTCCTTCCCCGTTCTACTCATAGTAACTGCAACAACGTAAGGAGACATATTCACTATGATGCGGTTTACTGTAGACAGAAACCTGACTGCATAAACTATCACCCCGAGAAGGCACGGAGGGGTGTAGGCTTAACTTGTTTGCTAGGCATGGATCCCGCTACCTGCCAGGGCAGTCGGATTACGCGGAACTTGTGTCCTCCGCCCGCTCGCTGTGCCGCCTGCTCGGCATGTACCAGCTAGGCCCTTCCAGCATGGCTGGCTGCACTGCTGCTGCTGCGAATCATCGAAAAGTTATTTTAATCGGAGTGTACAGCAATTACGGCTGAAACTGGGTCAAAATGTTCCTCGGAGTCTGAGTGCTAGGCAAAGTGGCTACCTGTCCCCATGGTCCCATTCCACACTACTGGCCATTAAAATTGCTACACCGCGAAGATGACGTGTTACAGAGACGAAATTTAACCGACGGGAAGAAGATGCTGTGTTATGCAAATGATTAGCTTTACAGAGCATTCACACAAGTTTGGCGCCGGTGGCGACACCTACAACGTGCTGACATGAGGAATGTTTCGAACCAATTTCTCATACACAAACAGCAGTTGACCGGCGTTGCCTGGTGAAACGTTGTTGTGATGCCTCTTGTAAGGAGGAGAAATGCGTACCATCACGTTTCCGACTTTGATAAAGGTCGAATTGTAGCCTATCGCGATTGTGGTTTATCATATCGCGACATTGCTGCTCGCGTTGGTCGAGATACAATGATTGTTAGCAGAATATGGAATCGGTGGGTTGGGGAGGGTAATACGGAACGCCGTGCTGGATCCCAACGGCCTCGTATCACTAGCAGTCGAGATGATAGGCATCTTATCCGCATGGCTGTAACGGATCGTGCAGCCACGTCTCGATCCTTGAGTCAACACATGGGGACGTTTGCAAGACAACAACCATCTGCACGAACAGTTCGATGACATTTGCAGCAGCATGGACTATCAGCTCGGAGACCATACCTGCCGTTACCCATTAAGCTGCATCATAGACAGGAGCACCTGCGATGGTGTACTCAACGACGAACCTGGGTGCACGAATGGCAAAACGTCATTTTTTCGGATGAATCCAGGTCTGTTAACAGCATCATGATGGTCGCATCCGTGTTTGGCAACATCGCGGTGAACATACATTGGAGGCGTGTATTCGTCATCGCCATACTGGCGTATCACCCAGCGTGATAGTATGGTGTGCCACTGGTTACACGTCTCGGTCACCTCTGGTTCGCACTGACCGCACTTTGAACAGTGCACGTTAAATTTCAGATGTGTTACGACCCGTTGCTCTACCCTTCATTCGATCCCTGCAAAACCCTACATTTCACAGGATAATGCACGACCGCATGTTGCTGGTCCTGTATGGGCCTTTCTGGATACAGAAAATGTTCGACTGCTGCCCTGGCCAGCACATTCTCCAGATCTCTCACCAATTGAAAACGTCTGGACAATGGTGGCCGAGCAACTGGCTCGTCACAATACGCCAGTCGCTACTCTTGATGAACTGTGGTATCGTGTTGAAGCTGCATGGGCAGCTGTACCTGTACACGCCAGCCAAGCTCTGTTTCACTCAATGCCCAGGTGTATCAAGGCCGTTATTACGGCCAGAGGTGGTTGTTCTGGGTACTGATTTCTCAGGATCTGTGCACCGGAATTGCGTGAAAATGTAATCACATGTCAGTTCTAGTACAATATATTTGTCCAATGAATACCCGTGTATCATCTGCATTTTTTTGTTGGTGTAGCAACTGTAATGGCCAGTAGTGCATAATCTCTTTCACGACTCCAGTGCGCTTGTTCATAATTAGGGAGAACATATTTTATAAGAATTTATTGTATACTTCGAGGAGGAGGTACAGCAGAACAGCCGCAGTATAAATCTTTTGTGGGGAAATCGTTACGTCCACAGACATTTTGTCAATGTTTTTCCTAGTTTCTTTTACATTATTCTGCCTTAGGCTTCAATCGTTTTTGTCGAAAGCACTACAGACCATTGGCATGAATCCTTTTCTTTCATACTTATAATCATTATAAACATTTCTTCTGTCGTTACTTCCGAAAGTTATTATTTCAATTATTTTTAACATTTTCTCTTGTTCATGTCTTGAACAGTACAAGAAGTTATGGAATATTTTCACATTTTTCTTTCGTTAACTATTCATCTCCTAACCGATTAAAGGTGGCGTCTTCCCAATATGGGCTGTTTCAAAAAGTACTTTACAACTTTGAAAACTCATATTGATTTATTCATTGAACCTAAAGACATAGTTTTACTATCATTTTACAGCAAAATACACCACTTTTGTACCATATACGTACATAAGGACGTTAAAAGTGACTTCGACTGATTATGTGACACACATTCCACCTGATTCCTTGCCAGAGTCACTGCCCCATGTCAGGGGTGACTTGTTCAACTGTTAGGTGGACTGTAGCTTTAAGCTCTGACAGAGATGCGCGTAAGAGTGGGAAAAACAAGGTACTCTTGATGATTTCACCCCCCCCCCCCCCCCGCCCCAGAAAAGTCAAGAGCTGTCAGTTACATTGAACTTGGGGGGCCATGCAACTGGCGCATCCCGGCCCGTTCACTGACGTGCAAAGCTGTCGTGTTGGTAACCGCTGAAGTCTTACCAAACAGTTAAAACTTGATATATTTTCTTACAAGATGACACCGGGACTTACTCTGCACGTCGTATGAATAAGTTTGTACGAATCTTCAAAGACGTGCAGTTCTTCTTGAGACACACTATATTGGTTTACTGTCTCCTTATTAATTTTATCTTCACGTTTCCAAAGGTTTGTTTCACTAATTTTTGTTATATATTATCATATTCCATCGCAGACATTTCTGAGTAGGTTTGTTTAGTCCTGTGTTCTATCCCTATTATCTTCCATTCGATACAGATGCTTTCTGTTTACTACTTGCATTGTTTCCACTCAAAATTTTAAGGGCGCCAGATAAAATATTGGCTGTTTACTGCGCTGTCTCGATGCAGCTGTCAGGAATTTGCAGAAATGTGTGTTTACCATCAGTTTTACAGCTTTATTATTTATTTCCCACTACCTTCGGTCGTAGAGATCATCCTCACAGCAAAGAGAAAAGCTGGACATTAGATGAATATACAGTATAGTTCAGGTTTCCCCTCAGGGGACATCACGCTATACCGTGTAATATCGTCCCTAGTCTTGAGAATGGCTTGAATTCGGTGACGTCGAGTGTCTACAAGTATCTACAGTTATGTCATAGCGAAATGAAACCACTTATCGGCGATTAGATCCTGCAGAGCTACCAAACTGTAGTGAAATTGACATACCTTTTGAATCTTCTTTATTTAAATGAGTGTGTCTGTACTTAAATTGCAGAATGACTGAGAAAATGAAACTTCTGCGCTATTTGATTCTGAAACAGCTGAGTAAAACTTAACGTACTGAGCCTACTTTCTCTTTACTTTTTCTTATCATGTCAACACTGACCCACAATATTCTAGCGCATCGCAATCTGCCTGCTCAAAAAAATTGCACCCTGACTTCAAATAATTATTTCAAAAAATGGCCCTGACTAAAAAGAAATCTTAACTCACAAAAATCTTCCTTACGGGAGCTACTGTAATACAGCAAGCATCAATACTGCCAGCTAAATAAAAGATTCTAACTACTAATAGGCATTTGGTTAGCAAAGGAAAGATTTTGTTGCAAACCAAATAATGTATTTTTTACCTCAATAATGTAATATCCAGTTCAAATACGTATATAAATCGTCATTGACATCTAGTACAAAGGTGTATAATCATTTATAATATTCAATCGCCAAGTCGAACATGTACAGATCGTTAGCCTACGCTAACACTTCAGACCTCTACCCTCCATCAATGCTAACTTCTCACATCTAACATCCATCACTGCTGGCTGTTCACCTCCAACTGCCCAACAGTACTTCTACCACTGCTGGCGACTAACTTCGAACTGCCCAACAGTACTGGCGATTAACTTCCAACACCGAGTCCGACCAGCCACAGAGTCTCTTACAAAGAAAGTGCAATCAGAGATCCAATGCAAAGATCTACACGGCGCTCCCAACACAGGAGCAGCCCACGTACATAGATCCCCTGTTCCCCACAAAAAATTTTACTTATTATTTTGGGCAGTGGCCAGGATCAACTTGTTAAAATATTTTATATTAACAATATCAGATAAATCAAATGCACACAATTATTAATGCATTGTTGGCCAAAGTCAAAATTGTCCACATGGTCCCTAAAGACAGTCCTAATCATTTATCAGAATGGTAGTCCATGGCAGTTTTATGCACAAAGTCTGAGCAGTAGTGGATCACCATGCAGCCTTGAAGAAGTGTTGTCCTCCCAACTGAAACACAGTGCTCACTCTTGACATGAATATTGGTAATGGGCCACAACAGAGCAAACCCACAGCTGAGTCAGAATATTGGTGGAATTAGTAGATCACCACAGAGCAGACCCACAGTATTTCTTGTAAAGATTATGGTAGTAATAGGCCACCAAGGGTGCAGACCCACTGTGGTCCTTGTAGAGATTATGATAGTAGTGGGCCTCCAAGGGTGCAGACCCACTGTAGTCCTTGTAGAAATGGCCAGCAGCCATCCATTGCGTCTGTGTGGGTGCACAATCACAATTGAAGAGCCTTGCGGATAATAAAGCAAGTCCATAAACCACCACTGGTGCACTCACAAATTTTTTTTGCAATGTCCTTAGTACCAGCAATGCTGTTAAGCAGTCCCTTGCTGAATTATCAACACTCCTCCAAACACTAACACAATCATTTAGCCTCTGAGATTTTACACATACAGTATGACCAACAGGAGCGTGTGCACTAAAATGAATCCCTACTATTTACTTACTTTGAAGAACTGGTGTCTATACAATTTACAATGTGATGCATAAGAATACAATTACAAAAGTACAGAAAACATCAATAAAGAACATGATAATACAGTGCATGGGGGCTTAATTATTTAATATGCAAATACTTTTTAATTTTTTTTGATTTAGTAGCTGTATGTCCGATTACATAGTCTCGTAAACCGTTGGCCCTGACTAGTTTTAGTACGCAATCGGACTGCATAGAACAACAACAAAGAATGAAATGAAAATTTCCGTTAATACAATCAATTAATTAAGTCCCCAGCAACTATAGAACCTACGAACCCAACAAAGCACAAGTATAACTGTTCTGTGTGTGGAAGTGTGATTCAACATATGCATCTGGCACGGTTTTTCTTCAATAAGACAAGAAATTTTAAATATCATTTATACTCAAGTAATTAAAAAAATAGAAATACCATAATTGCGCAAGAAAACCAGAATTACACTCTAATACAAGAACACAGGCCAGATGCTTTGTTGACTGAACCTGTAATGACGCATTATTCAAGACATTGAAATAATGAAAAAAAACGAGTTTTGTTACCTTCATATATATTGACGAAAAGCACTCTAATCATTACAATATCTCCATTGGAACAACATCTGCTGTCTAGCCCATCAAACAACTGCATAAAACATGGAACAAGCACTCACTACTACGACATCTCGACAAGAACTTTTCACTACCACATCTCAGCAAGCACTCCCTACTACGAGTTCTCGACAAGCACTGCACTCCGCTACTTCTCAATAATCACTGCCAGTGGAGGCCGCCGAACAAAACTCTCTGGCGCTGTGGCTCAGTGTAGCCACCTTTTTTTGTGCCCTTCCTCCACGGGCTAGAATTTGATGGTATTTTTGCCAGCATGGGTGGTGAAAATACCACCAAATTCGCCCAAAAAAATACAGACAAAAAATAAAAGATAAAATTAATACATAAATATCACATAACTAGATAAAATTTTGGCTTTGCACTGACCTTTCAATAACCTAATATATAAAATACAGTAAGCAATACAAATTCTTTCATACATGTGACTTTACATAGTAGTTTACACAATACACAAAAAATCAGTTTATACAAATGTTCACATAAAATGCTTTTAATTATCCAAAAAAAAAAAAAAAAACAAGTAGTTGATAGTTCCAGCAGCAGCACCCAGCAATGGTCAACAGGTGCAAACACCAACAAGTGACATCATTTTAGTAAAAGCAGTTCCATCAGTAGCTCCCAGCAATGTTGAACAGGTGCAGACACCAACAACTGGCATTATTTCAGTAGAAGCAGTTCATCAGTGGCACCCAGCAATGATGAGCAGGTCCAGACAGCAGTCCATAATATTCACTATCACTAATCACCCTGTTCATCAGAGTTTATAAGCAGAAATTAAACATGTCCTAGTGGCACCAATCATGTAGAAAAAGTACAAGTAACAGTCCATAATATTCACTATCACTAATCACACAGTTCATCAGCGGAAATTAAACATTTCTAAGTGGCACCCATTATGTTGAACAAGTGCAGGTAACAGTCCATAATATTCACCATCACTAATCAGACAGTTCAGGCATGAACAATAGTTTGAATGCACACACAATTGGTTTTACAAAATTATTCTCAATGCTCTTACACTAAACATACAAATTATAATAAACACACAAATGATATCAGATAATTGTCATATTACTATTACAAATACACAAATATCAGTAAACCTGTAATATTTATGGGTGTCAGTGCAAGCCACAACAAACAAGTAAAATAATATTTAGAAGATAGGTCGGTACCAATTTGGGTTTGGGAAAGGAAAACACACAAAACACACTCACTCATCTTTCGTCCATATTAGTGCTACTGTGTAATTGAATAGTGTTAACTGTGTAAATGCAATTCTGTCAAAATTTGATGTCCATCATGTGTATCAAGTAGTAGTGGCAGCAATGTATAACAGTCAATAATAGTTAGTCAACGTCATAGTCATCATGTCAAGACCAATGTTTGCCAAGCCAGATCAAAATGTACGGTTGCTGAACAACTGTCAGTGAGCCAAGATATGCAAATGCTTCCTCTCTCAAAAAAAAGTATATACTGCTTAGTGATTTAACAAAGTGTGTGTGTGTAGACAATCTTCCTTCTACTTGAGTGTTCTAGTCTGCCATCTTCATCCTCCTTGTTCCATATAGACCAACAAAAACAAAAAAAAATATGCTCCTCACTTACTTTACCTCTTATCCACCAAAACTCCAATAATCATCAGCATCACATAATCTCGATATTTCAATAATACATCTTACATCGATACATATAAACCTTCATCAATATCATTTACCTTACCTCTTATCCACCAAAACTCCAATAATCATCAACTTCATATAATCTCAATACCTCAATAATACCTCTTCAATACGTCGATACATATAAACCTTATCGCCAATATCATTTCACTTCCATAACAACTCTTTTCTCTAGTCAGTCTCCTCGAACAAGTACAGATAAAATTCTAGTGCAAACTTCAATTCATCATCCCATGCAATCCGAAGACACAGTGTCCACACACAACCTCTGTGTAATCCATCTGACCCAAATCTTCTACTCACTATGAATTATAAGATACATTTTGGTTACCGTGTCCATCATTAAACATAAGAAATGCATACATCACCTCTAACAGACTTTGGTTCGAATAACTCTCAGTAATTAAGTACGATTACGGAGTGTGAATGATCATAATATTTCACAGTGTGTACACTACTTCAAGAATCATGGCAGAAGCAAACATGTGGAGTATTTTTGTGTCAAGTGTCACTTGCTATTTCGATTGCTCACGAAGAATGCAGTGTAATAACTGTCAATGGTCTAACCCTAGTGTTGGTATGTCATGTCGTTAGCTTCCTTCCTATTAGCATAAATTTATACAGTTTCCATAAAACCTCAGCTCATGTGACTTCTATGAAGTTTCTTTTACTAATGTCGTTCGTTGAATTATAGCAGTTCATTTTATTATCTTAAAAATACAAGGCACTGAGCGTAAGCAAAAGATGCAATAGCGAGTAAATATACCAGTGGAGAACAAAATGTCAACAAGTGGATGCAGCACAATCCCTACAACGAGGCTCTGCCAAGCGAACAATCTATAATTAATACAATAGTGTGACCTACACTCTATGTTCATACACAGTACATCAGCATTTCTATATACCAAATTAAAGAGTAGTTTTGATAACAAAATAGAAATGTGTATATATGCAATCCATACGCAAAGCAGCAAATATATATCTTACATAATAAACAGGTCATTAGCATCATATCAGCATAAGCAAATAAATGTTCATATGTCATCTTAATAAGTAAACATGAAAGCGCAAGCAGATACATCACAAAGTATAACCTACATACATAACCATATCAGCACAATTAATCATGTGACAATTATAATTCAAATAAATAAGCACAGCAGGCACATAAAAAAAATAATGTTACATCAGTGAAAAAGCAAAGCAGCCAAGCGATGCATAATATACATAAGTAACAACCATGTTCATTAATCAATCATTGTCAAAATCAGTAAACACAAAGTATAAATCACGTAATCGCGAGCAGCAAATTACGTCTAAAGCACGTACCTAGGTGGAAATATGTCACCTGAAAAATAAACTCAATTACCAGTTACCTTTTTGGTTTATTACTTTTTTTTTTTTTTTGTAATTACATTCTTCCTGAAATTTTCTCCATAGCAGGTCCTCTTAACGTCGGACAGACACAGAATTTACCTGAAGTTCTTAAGTATTTTATACAACCGTATCCTGAAAAATACTGAACGTTAATAACATAATTCATCAAGTCACTATAGCTTTATACTGAATTTAATCGGAGAAATCAGACTGTGTATTTGTTTACGGCTGTCAGTGCATTCGCACTGAGCGCTCGATCAACTGTAGGCGCGTGACGTGGGAAGTGATTGTTTGCAGTCAATGACTGCCTTGTGCGGCGCGCAGACTTGACTGTAGCTTTGAGTATGTGCCGCCGCCAAAACACAGCGCGGTATCCTTGTATTCTCTGCATGTTTACATGTAGCTGTTAGTTTCTCTAAAGTATGTCATTCCACAAAAATTTTAACGTTTGATATATGATGTATTCCCTTAGAGCGCCGATATTTAAGAGTTTCTACTTCGACAGTGTCATCATGAATAATTTTGCGAATTCTATAAAGCAGAAAAAATTTGCGACACAAGCCTTTTCCTTTGTGAGACAAACGATGAGACTTAATTAATACCTTTTGGCCAACTGAAAAAGTTTTTAAACGACCAGGACGTTTTGCTGATTTCTCTCTTCTAGCAGCCGCAGATGCAATATTTTGTAGAACCAGGTTGACAACTTCAGAATGCCGCAGTTTCCGTGTAGGCGGAAAAGGAACGATTTCAGAAATGCGATTTGTCAGTGCTTTGTTTTTTAATATCAGTATAGGTGGTAAAGAAGTTGAGTCATTAGGAAGTTCATTCAGAATGTTTAGAAAAATATGAAGATACTGATCCCACGTTCTGTGATTCTGATGACAATAAAGTCGACACAATTTATTGATTTTCTTCATCCATCTCTCTGAAGCGTTAGACTGAGGGTGAAAAAGTGAAATGAAAATTGGTTTAATTTTACGACGCCGTATAGTACGAAGCGAAATTTTAGAGCGAAACTGTGATCCATTATCTGATATAACCTTATCAACATGACCAACTTCTTTAAGAAAATGTTTGATGAAAGCGTTAGATACTGAACGAGCTGTTGCTTTGCATAACGGTGTAAAACACACATATTTTGATGTCAATTGCACTGCTACGAAAATATACGCAAAACCATTAGTAGAACGAACCACTGGACCGAACAAATCGACTGCAGCCATGTCCTTTAATTTCGCTGGAATGATAGGAAACAACGGTGCACTGTGAGAAATTGTTGGCGGCTTAGCCTTTTGACATAATTTGCATTTGGCAAGAACAGATCGAATACGTTTTTCCATATTACTGAAGTAGCAATTTTCTCGTAATTTATGAAAGCATTTCTGGGACCAAAGTGTGCATAACTGAAATGTGTGTACCAAATCAATTTATTGATCCACTCATCAGGAATACAAACTAACCAAACACAGTTGTCGACCGATTTTCGTTTAAAAAGAATGTCATTGCGAACTAAATAATGCTGTCTGAACGCTACGCTTTCCTTTCTCCTCCACTTCTCCTTAATGTCCTTCCAGATTAGATCCTTATTTTGCTCCTTAGCGATGTCCTGGAGCGAAGACGAAATAAAGTTCTCAAACGCAACACCTTGAATGTACATCAAACAATAATTGTTTTCTATGCAGTCCTCTTCAGCACTATGTTTCAAACCCACAGGTGCACGTGATAAAGCATCAGCAACAGTATTTGAAGAACCCTGTACGTAAACAATACTAAAATCAAATTCCTGTAGATACAGCGCCCATCGTGACAATCTTCCATGTGTTAATTTTGTTGACATAAGAAATTCCAGAGCTCGATGATCGGTGTAAACCTTAGTATGTCTGCCAAACAAAAATGTGCGAAATTTTGTGAAAGCCCAAACAACAGCTAAAGCTTCAAGTTCCGTAATCGAATAATTTTTTTCTGATTTAGAGAGAATACGACTTCCAAATGCAATAGTCTTCTGTTCTACAACGCCGTTTTCTTCTATCTCTTGAAATAAATGTGCCCCTAGGCCTTTGTATGATGAGTCCGTCGCCAAACAAAAATCTTTAGATAAATCCGGATGTGAAAGACGTGGAGCAGCAACTAAAGCACGAAGTTGTTCAAATTCTGATTGAGCTTCCTCATACCAACACCAATTAGAATTCTTTCCGGATAGTTCACATAAACGAGGTGTGGCCAAATTGTCCAATCTAACAAAGCGTCTAAGAAAATTACAGACACCAAGGAAACTACGAACATCACGTTTTGTAGTAGGAACAGCATAATTACGAATCGCGTCTAGTTTCTCTGGATCAGGAAGAATACGTTCTGTAGAAATAATGTGACCGAGAAATTTCACCTGAGAACGACCAAATTCAGATTTTTCCAAGTTCACTGTAATGCCAACTCTTGCAAAAATACGTAATAATGAATCCAAAATTTTGTTATGCTCACTCCAAGAACGTTTAGCAATAAGAATATCGTCAACATATGAAGTAATATTGTCACGAAGATAAACAGGTAAAATTTCGTTTAAACTACAAATGAATGCTACTGAAGATACAGAAAGTCCAAACGGTAATTTCCGAAATCACTTTTGGGTAAAATAGTCACATCCGGTTATTCTTTAACGATTCTCTAGATAGATTGATAGTCGAAGAGTTGTTTTGACAGATGCAAAGAATAGTAAAAGAGTAGGCAGCGGTGCAGAAAACTAAAAGGGAAATAGCACCACTACAGCTCGGGGCCCTATGCACGCTACGGCACATATTCACTTAGTGTAGTGAATCCCCTGAGGACTTTAATAGCCGCACATAATTTCTAGTTTGTGACTTAGTGGCCAGTTTGGTGGAAGTGCATACATAAATTGATCTAACCATGCACATGGATGTATGTCATTCTTAGAATTACGAAAGATCTTAAATTTCCGAACAGTCAAAAAGTGTTTATAGTCAAAGTTTTCGCCTCGTGGCGACAAAGACCTACCGCGACTGTTCCAGTCCGAATGTCGATTATTGTCACGTTCGCGCGCCTGGCGCTCTCTTGTTGCTTCTCATAAATGAATAAATTACTTTCTTCAAACCCCTCTGCTATCTGTGATTCTAAGTTTCTTCTACTGTCTTTTCCTACGATTTCGCCTTCAATTTGTTTGACTTGCTTTTGTAATGCCTCAACTTCCCTTTTAACGCGTTCATTAAATTTTCCCTGATTTTCAACATGCTTATTTATGTTCTGGTACTCTTCGGTTTCTGCAAATGGTAATGGAGCTGTATCATCCGAATCTCTGTCCCCATGTAAACTAAGATTTGTCAATTTATCTGAAATCTCCTCAACTCTTTCCGATAAGTCACCTATTTTTTCTTTCTGTTTATTTACGTCTTCCGTAAGTGTCGCGACTCGGGTTTCAGTATTGACACATTTAATAGTTAACTGTTCATATTGTTGTGTTAGATTATTTAATCTGTCATTTGGTACGGATTCCTCGATTCTCTCAAATATTTCTTCCTTATCGTGTGCACGTTGTAAATTTAACTCTGAAAATTTCTGTACTATCACACGATCTCTTTCTTCCTGTTCTCTATCCTGTTCCCTTTGTCTAATCTCTACTGCAACTAATCTATTATTATGAGAATTCAAAATCGGTTGTACTTCTTCTCTAATTTCTTTCTCTAATTCATCTTTCATGTTTTTGAAACATGTCCCTATTCGTGAATCTAACCGTGTTTCCATTGTTTCCATCTCTGTTTTAATTGTTCCTATTTGTGATCCCAGTGAGTCTAACAGTGTTTCCATTGTTCCCCTATCTGTTTTTAATTCAGATCGTAAATTTAATATTGCACTCATCAACTGCTCCATATTAACTTGTTCGAAATTCTTTTCGCCCCTAACATTTCCGGCAAAACCAGTTTCCTTCGTCATAGCTGTAAAGCTATCTGTGTTCGATACTATTCCAGAATCTTCTATCGTTAATCTCGTATTCTGTGAATTTTCTGATTGAGAAAAATTTTGAAATGGTTCCGGACTATTTTCCCGACTTATTAAATTGTTTTCCACTTCATTATTCATCATACTGTTCTCCTGTGTTGGCGAGTTCGCCATGTCAACAATTTCGTCATTCTCACTATCCATCACTTTTGCCTTTTTCATCGATCGCGTAATCATTTACAAAACGTACAAAACTCGTCACTATATGAAAATTACACACAATGACACTATATCTCCAACAATATCATTCACACGAAATGCTTCCCTCAACCACGATTAACGAACAATTGAAATCTTCCTAACTGCACAAAATTGTCAAACCCGTATACAAGATAACAAAATTAAATTCTGCAAAAAAAAAAAAAAATACCATTAGAAGAATGACAATTACCAAATCTACACATGCAATATAGACTACAATTACTAAACTATAAATTACAACAATACTACTGTCTACTATTTTTACAATCAGAAGAATTCCAAGGGACGATCCGAAGCAGCGGTCGCCACGTGCATGGGGGCTTAATTATTAAATATGCAAATACTTTTTAATTTTTTTGATTTAGTAGCTGTATGTCCGATTACGTAGTCTCGTAAACGGTTGGCCCTGATTAGTTTTAGTACGCAATCTGACTGCATAGAACAACAACAAAGAATGAAATGAAAATTTCCGTTAATACAATCAATTAATTAAGTCCCCAGCAACTATAGAACCTACGAACCCAACAAAGCACAAGTATAACTGTTCTGTGTGTGGAAGTGTGATTCAACGTACGCATCTGGCACGGTTCTTCTTCAATAAGACAAGAAATTTTAAATATCATTTATACTGAAGTAATTAAAAAAATAGAAATACTGTAATTGCAAGAAAACCAGAATTACACTCTAATACAAGAACACGAGCCAGATGCTTGTTGACTGAACCTGTCATGACGCATTATTTAAGACATTGAAATAATGAAAAAAAAACGAGTTTTGTTACCTTCATATATATTGACGAAAAGCACTCTAATCATTACAATATCTCCATTGGAACAACATCTGCTGTCTAGCCCATCAAACAACTGCATAAAACATGGAACAAGCACTCACTACTACGACATCTCGACAAGAACTTTTCACTACCACATCTCAGCAAGCACTCCCTACTACGAGTTCTCGACAAGCACTGCACTCCGTTACTTCTCAATAATCACTGCCAGTGGAGGCGGCCGAACAAAACTCTCTGGCGCGATCTCTGGCGCTGTGGCTCAGTGTAGCCACCTTTCATATCAATAAGACAAGAAATTTTAAATATCATTTATACTCAAGTAATTAAAAAATAGAAATACCATAATTGCTCAAGAAAACCAGAATTACACTCTAATACAAGAACACAGGCCAGATGCTTTGTTGACTGAACCTGTAATGACGCATTATTCAAGACATTGAAATAATGAAAAAAAAAACGAGTTTTGTTACCTTCATATATATTGACGAAAAGCACTCTGATCATTACTATATCTCCATTGGAACAACATCTGCTGTCTAGCCCATCAAACAACTGCATAAAACATGGAACAAGCACTCACTACTACGACATCTCGACAAGAACTTTTCACTACCACATCTCAGCAAGCACTCCCTACTACGAGTTCTCGACAAGCACTGCACTCCGCTACTTCTCAATAATCACTGTCAGTGGAGGCGGCCGAAAAAACTCTCTGGCGCGATCTCTGGCGCTGTTGCTCAGTGTAGCCACCTTTCAACAGATAACGTTTATAGTAATACTGGCTTTACAAAGGAATAGAAATAAGCTTATCCATGAGTATTCCAAAAGTTGTGACATAAGTAAATAAACGAAAAATGAGAATATCCGTTGAAGCATTAACTTGACACATGAGAACTGAAAGAAAACAGAACGGAATAAATAATGTATAAACATCTTTCCAAAGTAAAAAATGTTTCAGATTTGAGGATAACAGTATTCCTCATCAAAATAAATGCAACTTAGTACTAGAAAAAAAAATTCAATTAATCTTATCAGGTAAATACACAAAGACAGGAAGAACACAGATACACTAGTGTATACATAAACATACAGCGAAATAACACAAAAGGAAATGACAGGGTTTGTTTTCAGTGTAACGTTTGGTACTACAGGACTTGTGATACTTTATTTCCAATCAAAACTTCGTTTTTCCAAAGATCTGTTCTTCTTATTTCAACATTTGTTCCCACGAAGAAAAATCCTATCTATGCATGCTTTCTGTATTTACTTTCACATATTTCTTACCTCATCTATTATTTTCCATTATCTTACGTCTTCATTTATTTCCAAGAAAATTCTACCTAAACCTGTTGTCCCCAACCGTGCTTATCATTTCATTTTATCTTTCAAAATAACTATTCCTCAATATACAATACTCTTTGGGCCAACTTTTTTTCATAGCTTCTCAATTTCAATTCTTCCCAATTCATCACAACTCATTCTCTTACGTAGTCTACCCCTCTTAAGCTAACTTAAATCTACTGAGCTCAGATACATAAACTAGAGAATGAGGCAATTCAGCAGCACAAAACAGTTAACACAAACAGCAATGACAAAAAATACAAATTGGCAAAGCAAGCAGCAGTATATCTAAATTAGCAGAGCAAATGCAACCTGACAACTAAAATATGGCAATATGCAGCAAACAAGAAAAATAAACCGGTGGTATAACTGGATTATAAGAGTAGTAAAAAGTAATATTCAGTAGGCCAATGCCTGGCAAATAGCAGCAGCAAATGCAATAACTTATACCTAAACATGACAAAGCACAAGCAGAAAAAACATTACAGTAAAGATAGCAATGCAGATAAGGGAATGTCTATTTACATCTTAATGCCTATGTCACATATTAACACTAAAGTGATGCACCATAACAACCTATTCTACCAGAAAATTACCAAGCCCCTGAAAAGGAAATTATGTATACAGTTCCTGTTATCAATTAGATCTCCTTCTTACGCTTCTTTTGTTTCCTAGTGCTCCTTTTTTTAAGAATGTAAATCATAAAATTATTATTTAATAGATCTGTAGACAGAAAGTGTGTACATTAGTATATGTATTAAATTTTAGTTTATAAAACCAATGCTACAGCGTAACTAGAAGCTAGTTATCAAATAAAATACACAAATATGTACAAGTCAACGCATGAAAATGTCATTCAATAGCCATATCGCATTTCATAAGTCAGTAAAAGTTCTCTCAACTATCATAGAAAGACACTTGTCACAGGTATGTATACGTAAAAATATCTCTCATCAATTCATAAGCATTTCAGTAAAAAGCACAAAGTCCGAGCTCCAAGTAGTAGCGTGTCTTGTTTGTGATGCGTTCTTCAAAGAAATGTCAATAACGAGGTCAACAACCTTTCTTTTCTTCAACCATTTGAGCGATTGCGAAAGTGCGGGTAGCTTCAAAGCGCCTAAAGCAGCACAAGGAAAGTTAAAAGTCCACACAACATTAAGTATACTTCAAAGCAAGTAGCGTGCAACCCAGAGCAGCGTTACATCAAGGTCACATACAAACTTTAACGAAAGATTTACGACAGTAGTCTTCACTACAATGATGGCAATAAAAAATTTCACAGGTTGACAATTTACGTTACAAGTGTATAGAAACGAAATCTCAGTGCCAAAAAAATTCTGTAGACATTGTGGTACTCACATTCACATATATATTCACATCTCATAACTCTTCAAGTACGATTCTATCATAACATTACATAACAAATCAATCACATCTCAAAATCGTCGTAGCTTCCTTCAATAATCTCAAAACCCCTAAAAAAAATTCTCTCTGCTCACTTCTATAGAGTCATCTACCTCAAACGTACTTCAAAAATCATGATCCCATAGAAATACATCACTCAAATCTCTCGTAATATCACAGTGGTTTCTAAAGTAAATGTGAAAAGTTCCCAAAATGCACACAAAGTACAGTTTTATAAGTTTGAAGTAATCTAACTGCGTAATTCCGTAAATATGTGTCACTGACGTAGTAAAAAAAAAAAAAAAAAGAAAGAATTGTCTCTAGCCGGCCGAAGTGGCCGTGCGGTTCTAGGCGCTGCAGTCTGGAACCGCAAGACCTCTACGGTCGCAGGTTCGAATCCTGCCTCGGGCATGGATGTGTGTGATGTCTTTAGGTTAGTTAGGTTTAACTAGTTCTAAGTTCTAGGGGACTAATGACCTCAGAAATTGAGTCACATAGTGCTCAGAGCCGTTTGAGCCATATTTGTCTCTCTCAATTAAATGATTAGATAGCTGTGTAATTCTGTGTTAGAGAAATATAGTACCGATGTGTTAAGTTGTATAAGCAAATACCGTATTACCTAGGGCTCCTTGCACTTGTCACAGGCATCGTACACAAAGTAAACGTGTACCTCTTGAGGGTTGATGTAATTATACCCTCAGGTGTTACAGATAACAACAACTGAATTAAATGTATCACCGAAAACCTTCCTTGTATCATAGTAGTTCTAAAATATTTCTAAAAATATACCAAGTACGAACAATAATCACTCAAATGCGTGTCACGTTGCGCTAAACTGTGTGTCTTGCTGTAAGATAATTTCTGTCATTGGCTAACGGTAGAAATGTGCCAGGTATCGTAGTTATCGTCGTTCATAAGCAAAGTTCTCCAGGAGTCAATGTACTTACCTTATCATATACAAAACTAAAAATGCTCGGCGTATAGATGTCGTAGTTATTACGTACATTACCGTGACCAAGGAAGTACTGCACTGTAACGTATTGTTGTGTTATGAAAAATACCTATCTCATTGCAGCTATATCACAAGAATCATCACCAAAATATGTTTTACTTTTCAGACAAACTCAGAAAACTGTGCAGGCATAAAACAAATACAGCGAAAAAATAATAATGAATACTGTGTCACTCATTAGTAGCGTCGTAGTATAATCGTGTAGCCGTCAAACAAACCAAATTCTGTGTCGACTGTATCCTCTCTGAAAGTACTTTAAATACAATATGTCTTTTCAACTAAGTCGAAATGTTGCAGTAAAACTTCATTATCAGTGTATGTTCCAAGAATGTGGACTTCATAGTCGCAACGTAATAGTGCAACTAACAAGCAAATTGTACACACACTGAGACTGTGTCGTCTGTTCCCTGTAAAAATGCACTCGTAAAATTACTGTTTTTATAAGTTCCATAGGTTGTTGACTGGATAGTTGACTTCAAAAAATTGTTGCATGTTAACAGTTTCTAAGTGTGACAAAGCGTAATAGTAACGTGAAGTAAAAAAAAATTATAGCAAAGACTAAGTCAGAAAGTAAATTGTCTCTCAAAAAACGGTTTTACATGAAAAATGTGGTGTAGTCCTTTACTTTTCTTAGTACGCAGAGTTTCAACTTCAACAGAGTTATCAAGCAGTATACGTCGGATTCTTCAAGGTCCATTGTAAAACAGAAAGAATTTGTGGCTCAAATGTTTCTTCTTAAGTGACAACGAATGGGCTTTAATAAGAACTTTGTGACCAATATGTAGTTCCTTTGGATTTGTCTTACTGTGTAATTTGTCCTTTGGTCTGCAGCATAAGTTATATTTTTAATAGCCAAATCAATTATGTCTTTATGTCGAAGTTTACGACTATTTGGAAAAGGTACAAGCTCTGTAATTTGGTTCGGTGGTTCCTCCGTCTTCAGTACAAGAATGGGTGGTAAAGCAGTGGAGTCATGAGGCATTTCATTCAGCACGTTTAGAAATAAATGTAAGGATCTTTTCGTGTGACAATAAAGTCTGCAAAGCTTATTGAGTTCTTTCATAATCCGTTCAGGTGGGTTACAATGTGGTGAGTACAATGGAGTAACAACAGGTTTGACTTTACGATTCCGAAACATCCGTGATCAAACAGCAGATATTAATTGTGGTCCGTTATCTGAAATAACTTTAGCAACGTGTCCAACTTCACAAAAGAAATTTTTAACAAAGGAGTTGGATAGAGACCGTCCAGTGGCTTTGCGTAACGGTGTGAAAGAAAGGAATTTTGAAGTAAGTTCAACAGCGACTAGAACGTACGAAAATCTTTTCGATGTTTTGACAAGGGGTCCCAGAAGATAAACAGCAGCACTTTTTTTTTAATCTAGTAGGAATGATAGGAAACAATGGAGCGCGACGTGAGATGGTAGATGGTTTAGCTTTTTGACTAAGTCTACTAATAGACAAGACTCTCTGAATCATATTTTCCACATGGTTAAAATAACACGTCGTTCGAAGAATATGATAGCATTTTCGTGGACCAAAGTGTGCGTATCTGAAATGAATGAATGGAACAGTTGAGCTTATTATCAAAATCGTCAGAAATACATAGTTTCCATACCTTATCATCAACAGTGCAACGTTTGAAGAGTATGTTGTTTCTAACCATATAATAATGAAGAATCTGCATATGTGTCTTTCCATGACATTTACTTTCGATATGTTTCCAAATTGGATCTTTGTCTTGTTCATAAGCGATGTCCTTTAAAGGTGCTGCGAAGAAGTTTTCTAAGGCTAGTTTTTGAATGTAAAAAACACTGAAATTTTTCTCTATGTTAGTTTCTCTGTTGCTTTTCTCAAGGGCAGCTGGTGCACGTGACAGAGCGTCCGCAACAATGTTTGCCTTTTCAGGAATGTGGACTATGGTTAAGCGGAATCACTATAAACTTTTACATGTTCGCGAGAAAGAAAGAATCGAAATTTGTCACATGTCCAAACGATAGCTAAATCTTCTAACTCAGTGAGGGAATAATTTTATTCAGATTTTGTTTGCACGTGGATAGCAAAAGCGACGGTTTTCTGAACAATGGTGTCATTTTCTGTGGCTTCTTGAAATAAATGGGCACCAAGAACAATTTTAGAGGAATCTGTGCTATAGCAGAAACCTTGTGACAGATCTGGGTGAGCTAGTAATGGTGCGTTAAGTAGCACTTCTTTCAAAGAATTGAATTCCAACTGTGCCTGTTCGTCCCAATTCCAAATAGTATTTTTCCCAGTGAGAGAACAAAGTTTTGGTGTTACTAGAGTTTGCATATTCAGAAAACGACGGTAAAAATTCACAAGACCTAGAAAACTGCGGACTTGTTTTTTTTGTACATGGGACTGGAATGGCTCTGATTGCTTCTAACTTTTCAGGATCTCGCTGAATGCCTTCAGACGAAAAAATGTGTCCCAAAAACTTCACCTTTGCCCTTCCGAATTCAGACTTTTCCAAGTTGACTATGATTCCAGATTCTGCAAAAATACGTAACACATTGTTGAGGATCAGATTATGTTGTTCCCAAGAGGCTTCGGTTATTGGAATATCGTCCACGTATGAGGTGATGTGACGTTTTAAGACCTCGGGTAAGAAGGAATTTAGCCCACGAATGAATGCTGCCAAAGAAATTTTCAAACCAAAAGGAAGTTTGCGAACCTGATAACTAACGCCGAAACAAAGAAAAGCTGCATATTTTCTACACTCTGGATGAAGTTCAATCTGTTACAAGCTGGATCTAAGACCAACAGAAGACAACAGTTTTACACCATTGAAATTTTGAAGTTCTTCCAACGTTTGCGGCCTGTCTGTTACAGGAATGATGATGATATTTATTTGTCTCCAATCTAAGACAAGCCTAATAGATCCGTTTTTCTTCTCAACAACATGTAAAGGATTGTTGTATGAGCTTACCGCTGGTTCAATAATGCCCTCGTCCAGCATAGATTATATTTCCGTTCTAACACGGTCCCTATAATGTGACAGAATTACATATGGTCTGACGCAAAATTTGGTGTGCTACACGAACACGAAATTGGTATTGAAATCCTTTAATTGTTCGTATTTTGTGAGTAAGAACTGTGGAATGTGCTTGTAAAATGTCAAAAAATTCCTGCCTATCACTGTCATTACAGTTCTCAATTGTCTGAATTTTATTCCAAATTAAATCTTTGTATCTAATACATCATCAATATCATACAAAATGGCTCTGAGCACTATGGGACTTAACTTCTAAGGTCATCAGTCCTCTAGAACTTAGAACTACGTAAACCTAACTAACCCAAGGACATCACACACATCCATGCCAAAGACAGGATTCGAACCTGCGACCGTAGCGGTCGCGCGGTTCCAGACTGTAGCGCGTAGAACTGCTCGGCCACCCCGGCCGGCCGGTATCAATATCATACCTGTCAATACTTGCAAAGTGATTATTAGTGTCAAGTTTCGTCGAAAGTTCCAAACTATGGCCCAACAAGAGGTAAAGCTGATTAATTTTCTCGTCATGGTTTGAAAGCCATTCTTCAAATGTCAAAGCTGTTGACATACTATCTTTCTCTAAACTTATTTCAGCATCGTGAAAATTTAAAACTGCTTTATATGCATTCAAAAAGTCTACCTCCAATATAATTTCCGTCGATAATAATGGAACAATAAGAAAATTCATAGTAAATCTGTGGCTTTGACAAAAGGATTCTAATATGGTCTGTTGGCGTACATCTACACTTTTTCCAAAAGTTGTACCTTGTAATTTAATCTTACGTACAGGAAGTGTGGGGCTATTGTTCAATTTGTTGCATTTACTGAAAGCTATTTCACTAATTATTGAAATAGGACTGCCAGAGTCAAGTACAGCCATAAATTTTATGTCATTTGCTGTGATGTGAATTACAGGATATGCAGTATTGTTCTATCTTACGTCATGTTCCTGGAGTAAGGTGTCCCTAATGTCTTCCATTTTCACATAATTAAAAGTCAGGACAGCTACGTCGTCAGCTTCATAATTACGTTTTGTGGCTGCCACTCTTTGTTGTCGCACATCGTTACTGGGATTTGGAGGTCTAACTTCTACAATTTCAACTTGTCGAGAGGGCCCTGCCCTGTTTGAATTCCACCAGTTCTGATTAAATTCAGGTCTGTCGTCATGATTATTTCGTCTGTCGCCATGTCGGTAGTTTCTGTAGTTTCTTTCCTCTCGGTTAATTGGTGGAGAATTTCTCGCGGAATCGTAAATGCGAGGTGGACCGTTACGTCTGAAGTTATTCTGTCTCACTTGATGATAATTATTCTGGTTCCCATATTGCCTGTTTCTACGATTGTCTGTCATAATCATCACCACAAAGAGGTAATCTTTTTCTGTAGCTGTTGTCATTCTGCCAACGGTTATCGTACGGGTGGTGTCTATTTTGGTTACGATTTGCATTATAAAAGTAGTCTTGTCGTGTCCGGTTATTATTTCTGTCGTCATGGAATTGTGACAGATGTCACCTGTAATTGGTGTTTTCCTGTTTACGCATCCCGTGACAGCCTGCGTCGATTTCCAATTCTTGTAAAAGTCCCTGAAAAGCTTGGATCTCATCTTTGCAACGTTCTGCCAAAATAAATGTCCAGGAAATTTAAGTAAGCAAATGTGGATAAGGTCTGAGGGGATGTACGGGTTTGACAAATACTGACTTTTGTGCAATATACCTTCAAAATATTTTACGGGGCTGGAAAATTCAGACTGTTCAAAATGTTTCATCATTATACTGCTGTGTATTATTCTATCTTGAGTAGCCTGTGACCTACATGCGGAAAGGAAGGCGTGATAGAAATCACTCTGACAGTCGCAAATGTCCGATCGCATTCTTATTGCTGGTTCATTTTCTAGATAACCACACATTAATTCCAGTCTGTGCTCTAATGACTAATTGGGAGGAAAACAATGAGCAAACTGATGAAGCCAAGCTTGTGGATGTATATCATTACCGGAATTTTTGAATGTTTTAAATTTACGCATTGTGATGAAGAGCTTACAGTCAAAATCCTCGTGTCGGCGAGTTGCAAATCGGTCATTGTTACGTCGAGTCGGTGGTTTCATTTCAAGATTCGGTACACCTTGCCAATTCTCTCGAAATTTCCAAAATGCCCTGTTTTATTACTTTGTAGCTTTTCCGTATTTCTAAATGACTCTTCCCGTGTCAGAGCTCGAATGCTCTCTGAAATATGTAATTCTTGTATTACCTATGGCAACTGATTTTGTATTTCCCGCATTTCTCTTTCGTACTTTGTATTGATTTGAATCTGATTTTGTATGAATTTGCTAATTTGTTCGAACTCTTCTGTGTCGGTAAAGGCTACCGGTCTTGCATCATTCAGATCATCATCTACCTTCGTAGATAATTTAGTTAGTTAGTCGGAAAGTTCGACTACATTTTCCGATAATGTACTGATTTCCTCCGAATGTTTCTCTGAGCCAAGTTTCAGAGTGTCTGTTTGTGTCGAAATCGTATCTACTATGCCCTTTAGGTTTTCCTGATTCTGTACAAGTTGCGTGACCGCATTGGTAGACGCAACTGAATCAGTTTTAGCCTGCAAGGTGTCGTGATTTTCGTGAACAATAGTCTGCAGTTGTTTTATGTCTGCTTCATGATTCTGTAATGTGTTTTCATGTGGCGAAAAAATAGGCTGAAAGTGCTCACAAATTTGCGTTTCTACGTCTTTACAAACTTTTTGACATTTAGATTCGATTTTACGTAACTCAGCAGTTGAACCTTCACATGTTTGTTCAAGCGTTGTGTCTAACTTTTGAAACTTTTCTCCCATTTGTTGCATTAATTGTAATAACAGTGTATTAGTGTCCGAGACATGTTCCTTTGTGCTTTTCGGCAGAGCATTTGCCCCGGAAACATTGCATTTTAAAAGCAGAGTGTGTGTCTTGACTTAAATGAGAAAAGGGTAAGTACTGAAAACCTGAATCTACGATATTTGCAAGATTTTGTTCTGTCATTTTGCATTCCTGAGGCGAGCTAATGCCGACCGATCGATCGACAATACTTCCCTGTTCACTAACAGTTCCACTATCTACACCGTTATTTACTGCCTGATCCATTTTCCTAAGCACAATTACCAACTTATTTTGGACATTTGTCACTTCATTACTAAGTGGTGCTAACACGCTACTCTCATCTTCACTGTTACTTCTCAATTTACTTTGGAGTCTAGTATTGCGCTTTTCACACGCCATTATTATCACAGAATTTTACTCGATAACATAGAAAAACATAATTTGAAGAACAAAAATAAAAAAATTAAAAACAGCATTGAAAGTAACATCTAATTAATTACAAACGCTACTGCGAAATACTTGGTGCAACTCCACATGCATGCCATAACTGCTTTGCTCATTACAATATGGTACAACAATGAAAAACTACAATTACAAAGGAAATTTTCTATAGAATTACGCGCTAACAGTAACAATAATTTCTAATCATGCACTAATTATTGAAACTACCAGAAATATCAGATGCTTCCAGTGAGGTATCTTCGGCTAAAGTCGACAGATGAATCTTCTTTATTTAAATGAGTGTGTCTGTACTTAAATTGCGGAATGACTGAGAAAATGAAACTTCTACGTTATGTGGTTCTGAAACAACTGAGTAAAACTGAACGTACTGAGCCTATTTCCTCTTTCCTTTTTTGTCATGTCAACACTGACCCACTAATAGTCTAGCGCAACGCAATCTGACTGCTCAAAAAAATTACGACCTGGTTTTAAATAGTTAATTCAAAACAATGGCCCTTCCTAAAAAGAAATCTAAACAATAACCTATACATTTCATTAAGCACTTACCTAACAAAAATCTTCCTTATGTGAACTACTGTAATACAGCGATCATCAATACTGCCAGCTAAATAAAAGATTTTAACTACTAAAGCCACTAACTACTAATAGGCATGTGGTTAGCAAAGGAAAGATTTTGTTGCAAACCAAATAGTGAATTTTTAACCTTTGACATCCAGTTCAAACACGTATATAAATCGTCGTTGACATCTAGTGTAAAGATACATAATCATGAATAATATTCAATTTCCAAGTCGAACATGTACAGATCGTTAGCCTACGCTAACACTTCAGACCTCTACCCTCCATCACTGCTGGCTGTTTACCTCCAACTGCCCAGCAGTACCTCCATCACTGCTGGCGACTAGCTTCCAACTGCCCAACAGTACTGGCGATTAAGTTCCAATAACGAGTCCGACCAGCCACAGAGTCTCTTACAAAGAAAGCGCAGTCAGAGAACCAGTGCAAAGCGCCACACAGCGCTGCCAACACAGAAGCAGCCCAATTACACTTTCACCTGCTGTTCTACATTATTCTTAAGACCTGAACATTCGTCATATCTGGAAAGTATGCGTGCAGCCAGGTGATCACGATTGAGTCATCTTAGAAGATTGGACTGCCCCCATCCTGCTGCGTTTGGGACTATGTATCAGACTTGAATGGTGTAACAAATAGCGAGTCACACCTTATTATGTAAGAAGTAATGGCATATATGCACTTTTTCACTTACATATGAAATATGGACAAATATATTAATATCGAAAAATGTGGTAAGTGCTCAAAAAATAGTTAAAAATTCCGGATATGTTATGGTCACACAGGATACCTGCATTTACACTTATGGAGTAGTCGAAATGTGATGTAAGCACTAGATCAAAGTGTCTGGATGGGACACTTAAATACTTCCCTAGAAAGATACAAGAAAGAGTCCTCTATTAGAATCACGGCAGTCTCTGCCTCCGCCTCCGCCTCTGCCTCCACCTGCAAGTTCACTTTGGTCTTCGCTAAAGACTGAGAGAGCTCGTGGTAGACCCCTTGGAGAAAAATAGTATGGATTTTGTTATTTATACAGACGGAGGTGCAGAAATGGTGCCACAGATATACTTAGAGAAATAAAATCATTATACAGAAAGGGTAATCGATCAAGAGGAGACGTAACGAGTAGATATAGGAGAGGAGTGAACTACGTCTGCCTTAATAGCGGAAAGATCTTGCATTATAGAGAGACATGACGAAACTGTTATGCTCCCAGCACTTCTGTGTGTATGAGGAAACTGCAATGATATTTTATTCTGAATGCTGTGGCATTCTTCACTAAGTATGTGCTAGTTACAAGTCATATGTGTTTAGAATCATAAAAACAGAAGAAATCATTGGAAATTCGCTGATAGAGAGTAAATATAGGTTCTGTGGACAACATAAATAGCATAATTTTTCTCTACTTGATCTAGATTGGCTCCTAATACTGCTGACTGATAATTGTCTAATTTTTAAGCCCATTCATCATACATGAACCTTTGTCTATAGTTTTCTCCGATAGTATCCCGTATGGTAAATTTACTGCTTTCAACACATGGAACACTTTCTGTTTCGGTGGAGAGTGAATGCTCTTTGGCCATGGATGGTCTAAGATTCCATCAGTGCATCTATAGCTTTGTGTCTCTGTTATGGTAATTCAGTTCGAGCTGAATCGCAAGGGTCACCCTATAGCTCCATCTGTCATCCTGCGA
This sequence comes from Schistocerca serialis cubense, assembly GCF_023864345.2. Classification (NCBI taxonomy): domain Eukaryota; kingdom Metazoa; phylum Arthropoda; class Insecta; order Orthoptera; family Acrididae; genus Schistocerca; species Schistocerca serialis. The sequence goes on along the minus strand of NC_064638.1, from coordinate 237,079,837 downwards.
ACATCTGTCGCGATCGTCCGTGAAACATTTTATGGTCATACGTTATTATGTAAATAAACAGTTATCTTATTGCTGTAAAGTAGTCAGGATATCTTTAAAGTGAATTGCATTCCATTAGCAAGCCATCATGCTTACAGAAAGTAAAATCGCATCTACCCAAGCCGCAGTCTTGGAGTATTCATGTTGCAGCACACGTATAAAGCTAATGTGATTACATTCACACTTAGAGGATACAATCGAAGGTGCTGCCATCTTGAGCTTTTCACCAGATGTATTACACGATCCGTCAACTGAATCCTGTTTGACCTGTGAGGTACCTATTGCAAAATATTATCCACCTGTCTATAATTTGTAGTAATTTACAATGGATATCAATTACGCAAATTCGTGTGGCTGTTGTGTACTTGTACAAAAATAATAATGTGAAGGAGGGGGAGATTAGTGCTTAACGTCCCATAGACAACTAGGTCAATAAAGACGGAGCCCAAGCTCCGACTAGGGAATGCCTGAAGCGATTTCGGGAAATCACGGAAAACTTAATTCATAATGGTTGGGCGCTGGTTTGAACCGGTAAATAACGTATTTTAAACCATTTAATACTACTACAGTGCATAAGCACTGGACTGAGAACCCAAGTCCAGATTATGTCCATCCTTTTATCAAAATACAAATCTTAGTTCTAGTTAAAACAATATCAAAGTCATCAGCATTGCACCATAACATTATTCCAAATGGTTGTTGGACTTGGGAACAGCATCTCACATTTTTTATAAATATCTGGGCTGATAGTACCAAAGGTATGTGCTAGGGTCTCATCAGGGTAGATCCAGAAAATAAAGTCGATAGTTGCCAACCGCAAGGTGGAATGAGTATAATATCTTTGAATAGGAGGATCTTTGATAGTTAAGAGAGAGCCGGGCGCGTGCAGTAAAAAACAGAGTAGTCGCAGCTAGGTGCCCAGAGGAAGCAGATGTGCGGTGAAAGCTTTAAGGTAGGATTCTCGCTGCGCAGTTTACACTGAGCAAACTTTAACATGTTAATGAGAGAAGCTATATAATGATTTCAAAATGGTTTTTGTTAGATAATGTTCAGAGTTAGGATGCAATATATATGTGCAGTTCATGGTTTGAAATCGATTTTGGTATAACTAAAGTTATCAGAGCAAAGTTATTTCAAATAAATAATTTTATGCCATTGCACAACTACCAAGGTCTCATGCAGAAAGCATTTTGTAAAATTCTTTTTGTAACAGTGATTCTAGCGACAAAAGTGTTGGAAATGCTAGTTTTTGTGTATGACTTAAATTTTTAACAATATAAATATATTGACATCAACATTGTGTTTAAATCTAACAGCCTGAATCATAATCCACATCCTTTGCTTATACTGAATATGAAAATGAGTAATAAAGTAAAGTTACCCACCAATGAAAGAACGTAAAGAAAATGAGGCCTCTATGCAATATATATGTGCAGTTCATGGTTTGAAATCGATTTTGTTATAACTAAAGTTATCAGAGCAAAGTTATTTCAAATAAATGATTTTATGCCATTGCATAACTGCCATTATTGAAGTCAAGATATAATTTCATTAAATAAACATCAGGGCCAAAAGTTAATTTTTCAGTACCATCTTAATGGCATTGCACGAACGGCATTATTCTCTTAAACTTGATTGCTGAGTCAAATACATGATTCATTACTGGCAAAAATGAAGGAGTCCAAGAAACAAGTTCACAGACACAGTCACAAGCAGGTTTGTTGAATAATTAATTTGGAACAATTTTATCTTGGATACTTTCACTAATAAAAAAGGAAACAATTTTAGGTTAGATACTTTCACTTCTAAAGACAATTTTATCCATGATACTTTCGGGTTTAATAGCTATACACGATAAGCATGCATTTTAGGTAAACAGATTAGCACTATGCTTGTTGCTTGTCGTTGCTGGGATGCCCCCCCTCGCCCCCCCCTCCAGAAGGAACCATTGGCCATGGGGGTATTCAAGTCTTGACATACGCAATATAGCTCAAGTTCAATCACTTATTGAAGATCGTGTGAATGGGAGTGTTGGCATCATGGTCTTTTTTTTTTGCTGCTAGAGTTAATAATTTCCATTAATAAAAATCATGCTATACTCTGTATGTCTATTGTTTTAATTTTTTTACTCGTAAATCGATTACATGATCTGCCAAAAGGAGGTGCTGACAGTTGTATGATGGCCTGTACGTAGCTTAGAAGGCTATTTGTCAGAAGCAAACCAGTATGTGATACAGTACCTTCAAAGAGGTTTGTCTGGATACTCTTAAGGGTATGAAAAATTCTAGTGACCATAAATATGAATTATGCTCTCACATAGTTTTTGCAGATGTATTATTCTTCCATCAGACAGTGCTAATGTCAATATAGCGTTGTCAATAAATACGTAAGATTGACCCTCGGATCTGCAACTGTTTGTCACATACATGACATGTTTAGGATTTTCGTGGTGTGTTACTACAAAATATGGGATCTGGTCGATAGTGTGGGACGTTTACTATGTTGGATTAATGAATTGGTACTAAAAGTATTTTGAGAACTACTTCCACAGAAGTCTATTTTACTGACATTCCGGCGCTTCCACACATATAATTCTGAAGAAATATTAGACTCATATTCAATGGATTGGAAATAGCAGATAACCAGTTACAAAACAGAGTTTCGTTACACCTTGACCATAGTTTCGACAGTTTTAAGACTGTCTTCTTCAGAAAATACTGTACGCAAATCACATGCTATCTATATCCAGTGTAAGAGTCGTTGACTCTAATACATGTGCATGTCATCCTCTTAATCACCATTTAAAATATCTGCCTATCTAGTGTGGAGCTTTGTCTTAGGATTTCTCAAACATACAACACATTTGACAGTGGATTCAACATCATGTGGTTTTCCACTTGAAATATTTGTATATGGAAATGGAAATGAGCGTTTGGCGTCATTGGCCGGGAGCTCCTTGCGGGGCAGGTCCAGCTGCCTTGGTGTAGGCCTTATTGCATTCGACGCCACATTGGGCGACCTGAGCGCCGGACAGGGATGAAATGAAGATGAAGACAACACAACATCCAGTCCCTGAGCGGAGAAAATCTCCGACCTAGCTGGGAATCGAACCTGGGCCCATAGGACTGCAATCCGTCACTCTGACCACTCAGCTATTGGGGCGGACAGATTTGCATATACATGATATTCACAAATCTTTAAACTGGCATACTACACGTTGTTGAACCCTTTGTCAAATATGTGGTATTTTTTAAAAAAAATTAAGACCAAACTTACTGTAGAGACCTACTATTTTTAAATTACATATTTTAAATTGCAATTATGTAGATGACAAGCACATGTATCAACCAGAGTCAACGACTCTTACACTATATATAGATAATATGTGACCATAGGTGTAATGCCTTCGGAAGAAAGTTTTAAAACTGCCGGAACAGTGGTCAAGATGTAATAAACCTGTAATCTGCAACTGGTCGGTTGTTCGTTACAGGCCACTGAAGCTCTTGCATGCACAGTTGATGAAGCGCATCATGTTCAGGATTTTAGACTGAGGTCCTTGTGTTTTTAAATGCTTGTTCGAACACGGGGTCGTTTATTTCTCGTAAGAGCATAACGTGAACATGTCGTCTCGCATCCTAAAAAGCATACACTCGGTATGGTACCTTGTGCTATTCTCAGAAAACGGAGCTAGAGAGGAGCAGGATCCCTAATTTCTCTTATTTTACGCAAAGTGTACTCTGCCTCTAATTTCACTTCTCAATAGCATTTTTACAAAAAGAACATAGTCCAGTTTAAGATCGTGTAATACTAGTGTGCTGATTGAAGTTACTCTTACCAAGTCCAGCATTACGTCATTGTTTTTTCTGGGAAAAAGTCTTCTAGTTAGTAAATTGTGTTAATAAGCGACAAAAACTCCACTGTTACGAAGTGTGGACCGCTGATTTATAAAACCACATTACAGGATTTGCTCATCAGCCTGAGACCCCTACCAGATTGCGTTAATAGGTGTGAAATATAATTAACGTGCACCTGTCTAACGTATGCTCTCTAAAGAATTTATCTAGCAGACTCCTATAAGAGGAATAGATTACATGCGTCGCTTACGAGCATTCTTTTACAAACAAGATGTCACATTTACCGTTAGAACATAGTGAGAAAATGGTTTAGTAACATTTTTCCTACAGAATTCTCCTCTCTCAGAAGCAACATGCACTGAACGTGAGTTGAATGTTACTTGGTCTACGATTCATCATCAAGGACAATATCGTGGACGGGATGTAATTGGAGCTCTAACCATTTATTGGAAGCGGAAGAAAGGCAGATTCATCGACGCCCAGTACTATACATCTTTTGATATTATTATGCCGAGTGTAAGTAGGATGTTGGGTGCGTTTATGCTACTAAATAATGCTCTGTGGCTAAGTCCAGCAGCTCACAGCCTTTATATTCATATGGCTTCCTATAGCTGCTTCGCATTTCAACTGATGAATGCTGGTAGTCTCATCAACAGCTTCCTGCAATTACAGATGCCGCTGTTAGTGCGTGGCATGCTGCCAGATGTCGTAATGACTGCGTTGCGAGCACAGCCTTCTGAACATAGTGATCGTGGAGCACAGCCTTCTGAACATAGTGACCGTGGGCTGGGGTAAAGCAACTGCTTGGTCGTTGCTGCTTCCATCATTCACCGCCGACGATATCCTTCATTTAGTAGTTTACGTACGCCGTTTATCACGCGGTTACTTGGAGCCAGTGATACAGCTGTTCCAGGGACAGGTGGCTACATATACATATAAGTGATGGAGGGCCAGGGTCCACTCACTGTTCCGAGGTCTCGCTGCTAGCTCGCAGTGATGACGCCGGCGCCACGGCCCCTGGTTCGGTAGCGCTGACTGAGACATTCAGCATCGCGTCGTAAACATGGTGATTTTTGTACTATTACGAGATATGTGCAGCATATTTATCCCAGCAGCCATTATGTGTGTTTCGGTAGCACTTGGAATGACGATGATGCTATGTTAATTGGTGTTTGGAACATCAGTTTATCGTCATTTGATATGCGAACTCTACTCCTCCATAAACTTCTTTTCTTTCGTATTTCGAGTAGGGCTTCTTCACCTCTGTATGTATGAACAGTTGATTTTTGCTGCGCTGTGGCGATTGTTCAGTCTCACTTCTGTTTGGCGAGAACGTATATACTTCAGATTATCTGCACATCTATCTGCAATTCTTATAGTAGCGTCTGATCACTAATATTGCGAGACTTCCATAACAAAGTCTTACAGATAGTTTCTCCCAGATACACAGGAAACAGGTCTCATTCTCTGGAAAACTCAACTGCTCATTACTATGTCTCAAATAAGAATGCCACAGCGCTTCACAACTGATAATATTAAACGGATAATATTAAACACAGTCAAGGATGTTACTCACTACATATGAAGTGCGTTCATTCATCTCTGCCCCAATACAGTTAAGATGACTTATTTACAGTAGCAGGAAACATATGAGAACCTTACGTCTTGAACAAGGTATTCACTTTTACAATCTAAACTTTTTTGCAGAACTCAGTCATTTGTTTTTCCCATTCCCACTACGAAGCTCATATTCTTCCGTAACCTATACTTCCACTCCTTCCCCTACAACCACGTTCCAGTTCCCCAAGATTATTGGCTTTTCATCTCAATTTACGTACAGAATTACCCATCAATATCCCCATATATTTCCTCCACTTCTTCATCTTCTGATTGCGACGTCGCAGGATGTGAACTATTGCTGTCGATGTTGCTCACGATTCTAGTGAGAATCACTGAAATGTTCACGGTAACTCACTCTGCGCCACACCATGTAATTCATAACGAATCGTATCCCTGCTATACTACTCGCTGCTGCTGGTGATATAGCTCTATACTCGTCTGACCAGAAATACTTGTCTTGTTTCAATTTCACTTCACCGACCCCTACTGTATCGTCTGGTCGTCTGTATATCCCCTGTCAGATTTTCTAGCTTCCCTACTATGATTAAACTTTTGATATCCCTCGACCCAACTCATATAAAGTCACTCATTCGTTGGTTAATCAGTTTCTTTTCTAATAGTCATGTCCACTGGGCAGTCCATCCCGGAAATCCGAGGGGGGACTAGTCTGGAATGTTTTTCCAACAGAGAGATCACCGTGATACGTTCCCAATTACAAACCACATGTCCCGTTGTTAAACATTAGGTGTTTTTAATGCTTTGATTTTCAATCGTTTCTGCATTCTCATGCCGATAATCAATGGCAATTCTTCCGTCTTTTAGGGGTATTTACCGATCCGAAAGGCAAGATAATGCTCTGAACCGGCGTCCGCTCCTCCGCCCTCTTTGACAAGGTCGTTAGCAGAACGAGCGTGAGTTCTTCTGCCGGAAGTTTTCGGCACCTTTTGCTGAATATTTGTATTCAAAATTTAAGCCGTGATGGCTTTGAACTTGAAAACCATGACGTTTTGATTAGCAGTCGATGGAGATACCTCTTGAGCGTGGGTGAGTGCTATTTACACCTCCATTTCCGCAGCTTCCTTCACCAGGCCTAGTGTAGTTGGTGCGGCTTAATGACGGGTAGGCTTGTGGAAGTCACTTGTTCGCGAGCATGGATTCAGTTGCGGCCGCGACTGCCTGAGGAGGTCCATACCTTACCAGCACCCACCTTAGCTGGGTCGACCTGTGAAAGATTTCTTTTAAGAGTGTCTAGAGTACTTAAAATAAGTACTCGAAATGTTACTATTATTGTTTTTATTTGTGATATCGAAGTCAAACGACACGAAAGAAATCCAGGGTTGTAGCAACTCCACGCAATTTAGTCGGTTCCAATCAGCCATTCGTAATGAAAGACAATAAGAGTACACTATATTTGCCAAAAGAGTAGAGGATGCAGGATTGTTACAAAGCCGTTGCTGTTGATGAGTAACCTTACAACTAAATGTATGCCTTTCAGATTTTGAATGATGAAAAACTTGTAATATATTACGATAGACCACAGATATTTTGAAATTAGTGCTAAGTTCCTATGAGAGCAAACTTCTGACGTCATCGGTCCCTAGTCTTACATACTACTTAATCTACCATAAACTAACTTACTCTAAGGACGACACGCACACCCATGCCCGAGGGAGGACTCGTACGTCCGATGGGGAGAGCCGCGCAAACCGTGCCAAGGCGCCCCAGACCGCACTGCTACCCTGCACAGCCCACAGATATTAAAATGATGCAGAGATAAAACTTATTCTCATGGAACACTAACGCAACGAATTTGTTACTTCTTCAGCATCCTTTTACACCATTCCTGTTTATTCGCCGAAGAATGACAGAGAAAATATTTAGATATAACCCGTATTTGTTTATACGTTGTCATTCGTTGTTCATTAACATGAGTTTATCAAGCGTCAGAAACAAGTTACAGCAGCGACGATAATTTGACATTTATTAGAGATTAAATGATGAAAACCCGCAATTGAATTACGGTGTGCAATATTTCAAAATTAAATTCATATTTGTGTCAGTAACATTTCATCGCTAAATTAAGAAAATTATCAGCGATGATAAAGAATAACGTCGTTTTTCATATGTGCAACACACGTAAACTCGTTTTTGTATGAAATTAATACAAGAATGAATGGAAGTAAAATGGACACATTCGGTTTTGCTCTGTTAAAACAACATCCTCAGGTGAAGTACACTGGAAGGAAGGATCGCCAGATAATTCACATGATCAAAGCAGGATAGGAATCTTTTACAGCTTTTTTTAATTTTTAAGCTTTTTGAGAATTTTTAAGAATGTTTTTCAAACTTTTTATACAGTCTTTCTAAAGTATTTATGCTGGAGGAAAAAAATCAAAGTTAAAACGTAGTTATAAAAGTGTCACATCAGCGCACCAAGACTCCCCATCACCTCCCCCAAAGTTCGTAGTCCGGAATCAAATACTTGAAGAGGTGAAGTTTTTAAAATAAATAAAGTTGGCACCAGGGCGAATAGTGCGGTGGCACAAACAAGGAAAGATCAAAACTGGAGCCTCCAACGAGTTACATAACCAACCTCCCTCCCACCCATCCCCCAGAAGCTTTACCCCCTTTCTCTCGCCCTCACACCATTATGGATGAAGGCCAAGACTATAATTCTGACTGAGCAAGCCGTAAAGTGTATCAGTGCGGAATCCATGAAATGGAGGCCACTACATCAAAACCACAACATACTGACATAATTACTGACGTATTAAAAACATTTTATCAGGCTCGCTATATCAAATGAAAGGACACCCAACCACGAAAGAAATTCAGGATTATATGATACCAAAGACTAAGATAACTTGATGCTACATAAAACGAGAATCTACCAATACACTGTGGTGGTTGTAAGTGTATAATACAAGATTGAAGCCCTGTTAGTCCTTTCCTATCTCCCTGTTTTAAATTTATCTCATGGTTAGATGTCCTTTCACTTGATATAGTCTGCAGGATGAAAAATGTTTATTGTCACAATAACTACGTTTCCAAACTGTTTTCTAAGGAATACGATAATACAATTACTATATACCTCAACTCAGGACTTAGTTGTCACAACCTTTGGAGTAGTTCATTGAATTTTATGGAAATAGTAAAGCACACGTAGTCGGTGCGAGCGTCAACACCGTACCCCAACGCACTACATTGCGAAGTGTATGTACTCAGAACCCGTGACATTACATTACAGTCTCGTGTTACGGCAATTTGCTTGAAAATGGAAGTGGTGCCCGAAACTGTTGCGCATGGTGGAACAATGAAAAAGAATAATGAAGCCGAAGTGAAACAATTCGGCTGTGACTCCATACAATAGAGCCAATAAAAGACGGAATGCATTATCCCTTAGTCGGTGCAACACAACATAGAATGTGAGAATGGTTGTTCTTATATTTCACGACTGTAACGCCAACGAGAATGCAACGTGATTCTTCCAGCAAATTTCGTAGGTTCAGCAAACGACTGAATTTATTTAACGGGATTAATTCTTTCAGTTAACCGATTTTCGGCTTACAAGGCCATTATCAGAACTTTAATCTTTTAATACACAATATGTGCTTTTTATTCATAATTCTGTTGTTCTGCAGAGTAGTGATAGAAGAAACCTTTAACACGAATTTGTTCAAGTACAAAAAAGAAAAAAAGAGTCTGTCACTTATGGGTGTGGTATATTTTAATGGCACAACAAAATGAACCATTATGAGACGCATAGCCACTAAAAAATAAGTTACTGCAGGCAAAGTACTTTTAAGACGAAGTCCTTATTATGATACCGACGTTACGAAGACATGAATATGGCTCTGAGATTTCGTTACAATCGCTCTGGCTGTAGTTCTCAAGAAACCCACTTGGTGTTCATCTGTGATACAGGCAGTATTCAAAGTGCCAACAATAAATTTGTCTTTTGTCTTCACTCGTGTTTTGGATGCATAGCGCCTCGTCCATCTGTCAGATCCCATCAACCATAAGGGGCATGATGCTGTCACTTAATAGGATCGTTCCTAAGGAAAGTTTTGTATTGTAAGACCTACGTATTTGTATTCGATTGGCTACACACTTCCGTATTTTTTGGAAAATACTGAAATTGTATAGGATGTAACTTTTTTATTCATTTTATAATTGCAAGTAAGCTAAAAACTTGTAAATTGCGAAGTATAAATACATACAAAGTTAGAAACAAAAAGGCTCGTCATGAAAGCTACGTAATAATAATTTAATAAGAGGGAGATCTGTCAAATTAAGTCAAGTAACAAATTCACCACCTTAGCTATTGACGATTATACAGACAAGATGAAAGTGGCAGTTATTCGTCCACTTTACTGATGAAACAAAGATACTGCTCATGCTAGGGAAAGACAGAAAACGAAATCTCAAGTGGAACGAGTCATCTGTTAAATAGTAGAGGACAATTTTAATTAAACTGTAATAGGAACGTGATAAAACGTGCTGAATTAAACAACATTATTTCCCAATGTCTTTTCACGTCCGCGCGACTGTACAATGATAATTAAATCCAATTGGAAACAGTACAGGAACGCTGAAAACTGAAACTTATATTGCGTTAACAGTTAACATGGCATACTCACGAAACCAGGGAGAAAATATTACAGTCGTTCAAAGACTTCTGTACATGTTTGTATATTTCGAGAGACCAATGAGAAAACATGTCATTACTAATAAAAGTAACTAAATTCCGTTAGTAATGTCTCTGGAAGTGTGTAAAGGCGCTTTAGCTATGGAGGACTTAAATGAGGCAAAGTACTGCAAAAGAAACTTACAAATTGCTTATTGAATATCTACAGAGGAACATAATTCCTGAAACGTTCAATAACTCAGTAATTATTCTCTTTCACGGAGAGGAAACTGGCAAAACACAGAACTTCAGGTCACTCTCCGAACTGTTCATGATATCTACTAAATGTATCATAAACTGCATAGAAATAAACGAAATTCATTCAGACTAAAGATTCAAGTTGGATAGCTGAACGCAATAGAAGATTAGCAAGTCGTGAAAAAAATATAAAACATAATCAACACTAATAATACAAATGCGAAAGTAACCCTTTCTATTAGGCTTTCACAACTAAATCGCCGATATCATGTTCACAAAATCTGGTATGGAGATAGTTTGAACTAAGCAAGAACAAAGGTCACTTTAGAAAATGTGTAGTACAATATATTTATTGACATGAGGAATATAACTCAAAACATGGAACAATAATGTTGTTGTTGTGGTCTTCAGTCCTGAGACTGGTTTGACGCAGCTCTCCATGCTACTCTATCCTGTGCAAGCTTCTTCATCTCCCAGTACCTACTGCAATCTACATCCTTCTGAATCTGCTTAGTGTATTCATCTCTTGGTCTCCCTCTACGATTTTTACCCTCCACGCTGCACTCCAATACTAAATTGGTGATCGGAACAATAATAGCTCTTTGAAAAAGCATTTATTATTTGACTTCTAAACGTCATCGTATTTCTGAAAATGCTTTTATTGTTTGATGTGTCCTACATAACACGATTCCACATAATGAATGTAGTGTTTACAAGATCCTCTACGTATTTAATCCATACTTCCGTACTAATATCAGTCACAAACACATTTTAGCCGCTTAGTTTATGTCAACAGATCGTGGCTATGTGGTTTGCGTTTCTTTTTCACGAACTTGAATTCCCGGGTTTTATTCCCATCCGGGTCGGTTTTTTCTTCTTCTCGTGTCTGGATGTGTGCGTTGCCCTAATAATTTTATCATCATCGACGTTCGTGTCACCGACATGGCATCTAATAAAAAGATTTGCAGCAAACTCCCTAACATACCAACCGGTATCTCCATGGGAAGTAAATTTTCATTTCATTTTACTGATACGTGATGACAGCCTTGGGTAACAGCTAGAATACTATGCTTATACGTTCCTCAATGTGTTTAATCCATGCCAGTCCATACTTCTGTACTAATATTGTAGATGAGAAAATAGCACTGTCCGTTGCGTTTTCACGACTCTTCCACTGATCCGTTTCCAGTGTTATTTAGTATGGAGACTGCTTGTATCACGAGGAAAACCGTAGGCTCCTTTAGAAGTTTGTATCTTTTGAGTTTTATTAACTTCTTTAAACATCATATATGTGAGTGGAATGCAGACAACTCTTAGTGTCGGTAGGCTGTTCCGTGACAGTGCATATCCAATGTTATTATACGTGTGGTTTATGATATTGAGTTCCTACACCACCTGACACAGCTTCAGAGTTTTGGTGGAGATATAATAAAAAAGCCGGAGGGTATGTCAAAAAGCCTATTTAAACCTATTACTATAAGGCTGATTTGGTGCGCAATTGAAAGAGAGCTCACGCTCAAGTTATTCGAATCCAACAAACCTCAGAGCAGTCTTACATCCGTCAGAACTTGGTTGCGGACCGTTAAGCTTCCTCAAAGACAACAGAAATATCAGAACAGTCATAAGCCCGTCGTATTTTAGATGCTGAGAGTCACGCATATCTTACAACTTCCAAGACGTTTGAAATTCACAACGACGACGTTTAAAGGTTGTACGACAAAGAGTCATAACCTTTGTATGTGAAACGTGGGAGGTTCTGCGTTAGGTTGCGTTTGATTATGTTCAATTAACTGACTGCGTTATTAATAAACTAGTTATCAATGAGAGAAGGATCAGAAATGTAGGGACCATAATTCTAATAATGGAATGAAGGAGGAGTTGGTATGTGTTGCTCAGGTGACAAAATCTCACATCCAGTACTAGTTTAGTCAGTAACGCTCTACTTCAGCATGAATGTAACGGATCAAGAAAATAATTAGAAAATATAATGCATACTTTCAGAATCAACATATAAAAAAATAACAAACGCATTCATTATGTATCTACATACTGGAACTGCATAGACTTTTTGTACATACGTCTCTACATCGTACAGACATCTCGTAAAATTACTAGCTTACTTACTCACCATCACTTACCTTAACAAAACTACTGATAGGCGGGCAAAGCAGCGTGTGACAGGTAATAGTTAATCTAAAATGTCATTTTGGATGGCATTAGCACATTTTCAAATAGCTTTATACTCAGTTTCAACAAAATCTGTACTAACAGTCCTTGAGAAACATATTGGAACACATTCAATCCTCAAGTGTTCGATATTAACAGGATTTAGTGTATTTGGTGCTAATCAGAATATAACACATCAGTTTGCATGGGGAGAAATTAAATTCCAAGCCCTAAGCTACAGTGTATAATGGAACCAACTGCCTGCACCGGAAGTGGGACCCTCATAGAGGTTAAAGAATGGATTGCAACACAGAACTACCTAATGGCACTGCGTTTCCAAAAATCCATCCGCACATATTCGACCCATTGTGCAAATGTTTATACGCTACGCTGCGACATGTGGAGTCCAGTGACCAATCGTTATACCGCAAAAACATTCTGGGTCAGGTGGGTAAATCAGCGGATGAAGAGCAAACAAAGCTAATAAAATCTTGATGTCTCTGCGGATTCATCTGATTCGACACGTGCTTCAGCCTAACACAGAGACATTTTGTGGTTTTTAAAATGTCGTAAGAGGAAAATTGTTAGATATTCTGAAGATGTTCCACGAAAACGAATCGCGGTGTAAGTAGAAGAATAAATTGCAACAAAGACTGTTTTTAATTCAAGTAATCTTAATATATTATTGAGGCCCAGTGTCCTCCAGTATTTTAGGTGTGCATTCATTACAACAATTATGTAAAGTTACAGGAGTCTCTATCAGAATTCATGGAGCGCACGCGACTGAAACTACATTCGATCAACACAGCATTAGCGTCACTCTCATATGAATTTATAGTTCCAAGCTGCCACCACAATGTTTCTGTACTGTGCGGCGTATGAGTAATGCTCTGTGCCACGGGGCACCACAACTTCAACGCAGTTTTGGATATGTTGGCAATAAGTAATACGATATTATAAAAAAAAAATACAGCCAGCTGCGACCAAAAGGTCCTTCGTGACGGTGTAGCCACAACACTGGGGCAGTAAACGACTAGATGACCCACAGTGTCCGAATACTGACATGTATTGAAGTTACGACGTATTGTACGGTATAAGCCTTGCTCAGTACTTTTCAACGTCTAAGTCTATATAGGTTGACACAATTAAAATAAACTTTCGACAACAAAGGAGAGATAAGCGACTAGCTTCTCGGGGCCAGTAAGGAATTCTAAATTGAATAAGCAGTCAAAACATGAGATTTTATATCACTAAATCTATTCTCTTCAGATTTGGTGGTAGTCTACAGATACTTAATCTGGGTAACTGAGGAATAAAAACATATAACTTCAACACGTCTCAAGTACCATTGTTTAGTATAACATAGTACTATCTAAGTGTCGTGTAGGTGAACCTCCACAAAGAATGACGGAAGTCAATTGAGTAAATCCGAAAAAAGGTACTGAATATCGATAATAAGGAAATAAAAAATACAGTTTGTATTGATTCAGCTGTGACTTCTTGGTGAAGTAACGTACATTGTATAAACTGAAAAAACCAGGTTTCGCCTCATTTCACAATACTTTACTATTTTTCTATCACCTAGGTTTCATGTTATAAGCGTTTTTCTAATACACAACTAATACAAAAAATGACAACAAGTAAATGTAGACACATGTCACCTTCTTAATCTCTCATTTCTTGACTTAAAATACGAAAGTTATACGTGGCAACTATTTTGACACAATCAAATTTATATTGTACAACCTTGTAGCATTCATTGTGCATTGCAATAACTATGAATAAATTAATACTGGAATACAATTATGCCATGAATGAAGAAACTCATTTCGATCTTTCACTCCTTTTAGGCAATGTTGCAGCTTATGCATAGTAGAAGGACAATGGTAATTCATTCATAAAACGGTAATCACACAAATACTTATTTCTATGCACACAATTGTACACCAATGTAAATTTATTTGTAGTTATTGTAATGGTGTACAATGAATGTCCTAAGGTTGTACAACGCAAATGTAGAGTAACTATATTAAAGTTGTCATCAGATATATCTTTTATAGTTTAAATTGGAAAACCATAAATTAGTAAGAGTCCCAGTGCCTTGTAAAGGATGAAAAAATCAGCCAGCTGGTTGAGTAACAGAGTTTTATTAGAACCCCTAACATATGTTTCGTCAGTTATAAAGTTATCCTCTTCGGAATGATATTGTAAGACGCGTTACAAATTACTTTGAAAAGATATGTTAGAAAAAAGCCGTTTGGCTAACGTGCCCTTTCAACACAGTATCAAGATAGTCTTTCAATTTTCTGAAGAAGAAGATAATTTCATAACTATGGAAACCTAGGCATGTGTTACGTAACTGGTTAGCTGTTCCTTCCCCCCCTCCTTCACCCCTTTCCGAGGCTATCACTTGACAGTTTCGCTTTACAGTCACCTTCTAGACTGTAGAAGACATATGCATATTTTTGCTTGGTTGCCATCTTCGGAATCAGAATGGACTTTTAACCTGAAATGTAGGTGGTGTAAAATAATGTTATGAAAAAGCCAAAATATGTTTCAATTAACTAACGCAAAGCAAAAAATGTGTAACCCACAAATCGAAAACAAAATAGTAAAATTTACTAGCTACGTTATAAAACTAGAATTGCATCCAGTTTAATCAACCACCTAATAGTCATAAAGAAACAACATCAAAAAAGCAGTAATGGCCCAGAGTTCCTTCTTAAACTAAGCGGTGTATTTACAATTGCTTCCCATACATCTCAAAATGCAAGTGTCTTTTACCAGGATCGACTTACTACTACAAGACTTCTTCTTTTCATGCGATAATCATTCAAAAACTTAGAGTTGTTCTGTGATCAGTAGGTAGAAGAACGTCGGATTTATTAGAAAGCACAGGTATACGAACACATGTATCAGTGTGTGGCCTATGACTGCACTGGGCACCAAGTGAAAGCTGGACAGAAGTTTTTCCTTAGTTGCATTCCAAGAGATTATAGAAGAGTGAGGCAACGGTCTAGTGAAAAACGGGTACAAGAACTACATGGTCACGTATGGCTGAAGACCGAAATTCATGAAAAATCTAGAGGACCTATCAATTCCCATAATATGTATATCAAATGTTGATCTGGGCAAACTTTTCATTCCTTTTTAAGGATATCCAAATTCTTACGACTCATTCTATCTCTCACGTTATGGCTTCAGTCGTCGTAGACAACAGCAAACTACGCACTTAGCAACAGTTTTCAATCTGATGACGCATGCGTAGAAATCTACTAGTCGCATGGAGGTGAGTAGAACACCGCTGTCAACTTTCCGTCTAGTACAGGACGTGGGATGCCTATAAACACCTTATGCTTCTGGCATAATACTCCGTGTGTATCTGGTATTTACCGTAGTCAGGTCGTCTTCTGTGCTTTAGTCTTATATCCCTAAAAGATGAATACGTCATGCTAGACAGATCATCATTCAGTGTGTGCCACAAAATAGGTCATCCACAGTGCTGTTTCTGCCATTAGGATGGAAAAAATTTGGGGGCGGCAAAGGGCGAAAAAATTAATTTCAAACCGAACAGCAAAAAAAAAAAAAAAAAAAAAAAAGCATATGAGGAGAAAAAAGGAAAAATCGGAAAAATTAAAACACAGAATTGTTTTCATTACTGAGCCATGCGTGGCTCGTATTCGTGCCGTATATTGCTTGACATCTTGTCTCTGCGGTACTGCCGTCCCGTTTCTTATTTGATTTCCTGGCGTCACTAAGTTTCTGGCTTCACTGTCCGTGAGTGGCAGCAGCGGCGCTAATCGATAAGAGCACTGTCGTACTATCTATGGAGCGACCGCTAGTATTTCCAGGTCGTCGTGTGTCGGGAAGTTCAGTCAGGGATGGAGCAGCAGTGGGTGTGGACAGGCATGACTTGCCCAACTGTTGCCGACACATATAAATTGAGTGGGGACGACCTCGGTTGGTCGTTCGGTCGGTCGTCTAACCGGACGACGTGAATTTGGTCGCTTCTGGGTTGTCGGTGTGTGTCGACTTGTCATTCGTCCTTGTTGTTCCACAGAGACCGTTTTAATATTGTTTGAATTGTTTGTGGTAGCGTTTCGTGGAATCATGTGTAGCTTGTGTGGTTTGACTGAGCAGATACTTTAATGCTGTCTGCATGTTGCAGGCAGTGGGTCTGTTGGGACAGAGCAGCAAGGAAGTTTCCGTGGCACGAAGTCCGACCGGGGCCGCTGGCAGCGTGCATGTGCGGTCGCATTTGTGAGGCGCTAGCTGCGAGATGTAGAAAGTTCGTCGCCCACCGAACCTGGATACTGAAGTTGAGTGGTCAATTAACTTGTCATGAAACCTCAACTGCTGTGACACCTCTTCGTTCGTTGGTAGTTGTTTCTTCCTGGGCCCTTCCCGCAAGCAGCGATGTATGGTGTGTTGGAGTCGGCGAAATTTTGCAGCCGTATTCCTGTATGGTGTTTAGCTACTGAATTGCTTGTTACTTACTAGTGAAGTGCACTGGCGGTATTTTTCTGCTTTGTGGCCGTTAAAGTTCCAGTTGCGTGCCCTGGCCGTTAGTGTAGTTTTCCGGCAGTGTGTTTTTCCATGCCATGTTGATGCTGTTTGGCGTGGCATGTAGTTCGAGAAAATTGATGTTGTTCATATTTTTGAGTAATTACTGTGTCTTGACTGTATTTAGAAGCCCATTTTCAAGACATAATGCTGCTGGTATCTTTGTCCTCACTGATATTTTCTGTTGTCATGCCACTGGTCGCTTGGAAGGGAATTGATTATGTTGTTGGTCGGCCCTTCAGCCATCCCTGGGTCGGGTTGCCATCCGATTACTTAGTCTTACTCTTGGCTACCTGTCTCACCTAAACTTACGTTAGAGTTACCTCCTCATCCCGACCCCTGGAACACTTCTGAGCACTATTGTTCTGTTGTTTTTAGATTGTGATTTTCTTTTAGTCTCAGCTACTGTGCAAGGCCTTCAGCTGTCTATTAATTTAGTTTGTTTCAATTTTAAAATAAGGTCTTCAGCCGACTTAAACTAAGGTTTCAAGACTGATTTTTTAAAACTTATTTTTAAAAAGAAGATTTTGCTCTGTTTGAAATCTTTGTTATTCAGTCTTTAAGCCTCCAGTTCTTCTATATTCAGTATGTGGCCTTCAGCCGAACCTTTACGTTAAATGTTATAAGATAAGGCCATCAGCCATCTTAAATTAAAGTTTTCTTCGCTATCTTAAATTCCTGTTATCCATGACTTAAGCCTTGAGTTGTTCTATGTCAGTATGTGGCCTTCGAACAAACTTTTACGTGAAATATTTTAAGGTAAGACCTTCAGCTGTCTCTAATTAAAATTTGAAAATTCACTTGTTTAAAACCTTTTAAAATCTTCTTCTGTATCTGAAATTGTTGTTATCCAAGCCTTAAGACCTCAGTTCTTCTGTGTACAGTGTGTGGTCTTCATCCGAGTATTTAGGTAAAAAAAAAAATTTTTTAAGTAAGGCTTTCAACCGTGTGTATTCCTTAAAACTATTGTAATAACTTGTGTTTGGACTTTCATTCATATTGTTTTGAATCCTTTTAAGGGCATGTGTGATGAAGTGTTTTTAGGAAAATGGAGTTGTGCGTTTTGTCCAACTGACAGTAACTGATTTTGGCCCTTTCCACAACCATGACCTGATCCGCTCTGTCCAGATTTCGATAACCATAGGGATCAGTTACCTAATAATCCTCCATCTTACTCAAAACTAAAGCATCCATTACTGAATACGAAACGGAAACAAACATGATCTTAATTCATCTTTGTCGAGTGCTAAAGCCGGGGCATGTGCGCTGGGTTGCTATTATATCGCGACCTTATACCGTGCTTCCCTCAGTTCGTCGTTTTGTTTTTGTCGCTGCAGATCATTTGTCATGCGTCAGTTGTACTGAGTGCTTCTGCTGATAT
Source organism: Schistocerca serialis cubense (assembly GCF_023864345.2). Classification (NCBI taxonomy): domain Eukaryota; kingdom Metazoa; phylum Arthropoda; class Insecta; order Orthoptera; family Acrididae; genus Schistocerca; species Schistocerca serialis. The sequence goes on along the minus strand of NC_064638.1, from coordinate 237,061,329 downwards.
TTGTAGTTCTACAATAATTTACTGTGGTGCAAGAGATCACGTATACACAGGCTAGGGTTTTTACTTCTATTCAGCACATCTAAATGGCGTAAAAGGTACATGCATATCATCGTACCCATACATAAAAATGAGTCTGTCTTTGAGTGACAGAGACTCCTAGCACGAAACAAAACTGCTTTGTCTTTTCCCAAATTATCTGTCCTTTTCTTAACAGTTGATACAAACGCAAGTAATACCCAGGAAGAGAGTGTCATGACTTACTTGCCGACGAGACGTAATTTTAGAAATTGTGTGATTGTGCTTGCAAGCTGTTGTCTCAATATAATTTATGTGGTGTCACCGCCAGACACCACACTTGCTAGGTGGTAGCCTTTTAAATCGGCCGCGGTCCGCTAGTATACAACGGACCCACGTGTCGCCACTGTCAGTAATTGCAGACCGAGCGCCGCCACACGGCAGGTCTAGAGAGACTTCCTAGGGCTCGCCCCAGTTGTACAGCCGACGTTGCTAGCCATGGTTCACTGACAACTACGCTCTCATTTGCCGAGACGATAGTTAGCATAGCCTTCAGCTACGTCATTTGCTACGACCTCGCAAGGCGCCATTACCAGTTATTATTGCTATTATACTTCTGTATCATCAAGAGCGATGTTCTATAATTATGAATTAAAGTTAAGTATTCCAGAAGCTATGTACTATTTTTGGCTACTATAATTCCTTGTCATTTTCCAGACCTCACGCCAGCCTGCGTGAGCTTTAACAGCGTGCATTTCGGCCTCCTCAAGCAACACGGTGTTGGCACTTATGCCAACACCTCAGTTTACACATTAGTGCATACTGCAATCTCTGTGTTGCATTTTGCACTTTGCCGACGTCAAAACTTTACTGTACAGAATAAGGAACATTCCAAGTGCAGTAACTTTGCTTGAAGAAACAGTTTAATGAAAACAATGTACTTAATTGTTTTTTGCTTAAGTGTTAACTATCACCTTGACGAACTCATTGGACTAAGCAGTCGGCCATCCTTAATTTACGGCCACTGAACCCAGCGGAGGGAAAGGGCCACTGTCTTTAGACAGACACTACATGCACGCCTCAGCGGAATTCTAACCCGATCGGATGATCAGAAGCCTGTCGCTTGGACCATTGCACTACCGGGGCGGGTAATACGGATTGTAGAACTTGGAACAGAAAATACAAACAAGGCATCATTTATTTATTTAATGTCGAGAAGGCGCATGCTGAGGAAGATTAGATTTACTCCTCATTCAAAAAATATTTTAATTGCAACAGAAATGAAATAATATCTCTATTACCAGATGAACTAGCTTGATGCTTCGTCATATCTCCCATCACTAAGGCATAATTTCGAAATTCATGGAAAAATTCATTCTTACCAGTAAATTCAACTTTCTTGCAATGAAATAAAATAAGTAATTGTTGCCAAATTTGGCAACATTGATATATTCAACTACCTTTTCGCTTAAAATACTCATCACATACTTTCGATTTCAGTTATTTCGGGAAATTTCATAACCTGAGGACAAAAAGTAAGAAAGTGAGGTCATTTGTTGTACTGAATCAGTTTTGAAGGAACTGAGGACATAGCTAAAAAACTGAGGACTGTCCCCAGAAATTAGTTTAATAATTAAAAGAATAATGGAGGATTGGCAGTGTTGTGCAATTGGATGTTGACGGTGGTGCCGGGGAAGGGGTTAGAGGCATCGTGGAGGCCGGTGGCAGTAAAAAAGAGTGGGCGTCATTTTTCGGTTCTCGTCTAGAGCGGCAAAACACTGGTTGTCCATTACGTATTATACATCTTCTCACAACAAAATAGTTTCACTCAACTGATTTTGAGCTGTACGAACGATGAAAGTAGTGTAACAGTATAACTGGAAGTGCCCTCTTTCCCGCCGCGACTCTTGCCCTGCGCAGTAGTACCCCCGAAACCCCTAAGAGGACGTCCATTAATTACGTGAGGGTCTTTCTATGCTTACCCCGTAGACGTGTAAAAATACGTAAATCGAAATTTATTTGTTATAAAAATTGATAAAAACACCTTAATAAAAATGTTTTAGTTCCAAAGTTTATTTATAGTGCTTTTAACGTCTGATTAAAACACATTTTAAGCATTCCAACCACGAGCAGTATTTAGACTGACAGAAGGAGAGAGACTGGCAAAAAAGACTCAAAGAAAATAGGACTAACGATTTTGACGGATGCCTAAGAAATTGTATTGTATACATTAAACGTCAGTGTACCTTTGCAGATGAAATACAACATTGTTAGAACCTTCCGTTGAGCATATTATTTCGTGACATTCGACTCTTTTGATCTGTATGATCACTAAGGGAGTTCTTGTCAATGAACTTCAGCTTAGTTTCCTTCCACGAACATTTAACTTCTTGCTTTCATGTGTTTCGATTTGACGGCATATCTCTTAACATGCCTGCTCTAATAGTTTTGATACAAATTTATATTGAATACATTATTATTGAGTATGCTCGGAACTGATTTTACAAAACTAAAGTTAGCTGTTGTAATAACTATATTCTCTTCAAATGGCTCTGAGCACTATGGGACTTAACTTCTGAGGTCATCAATCCCCTATAACTTAGAACTACTTAAACCTAACTAACCTAAGGACATCAAACACATCCATGCCCGACGCAGGATTCGAACCTGCGATCGTAGCGGTCGCGCGGTTCCAGACTGTAGCGCCTAGAACCTCTCGGCCACTCCGGCCGGCTATATTCTCCTAATTAAAACTTTATCTGAGATATCATTGCCGCCCTCGCCCCTTCATCACTAAGAATCGGTGGGACTGTTTCCCCACCCCCATTCTGCCACTCACGTAATTAATGTAAGTTTCCTAACACAATGTCAGTGTTGGATAAGTTCTTCCACCTTACTGTGCCTGAAAAAGTAATCTCAATATCCTGTCCGTTCGCGAATAATGAAAATTAGGTTATAATTCGCTCACAAACTTTCGTAAAACCTTAAAATTGATTTGTAGTTGAGGTGCTGATGTTCTACGCAAGTGTCGTCCTTCCCTTTCACGGCAACAACGATTTCAAGGTTGTGTGCTATCACTGATTTATTTACAAAGGGATGCCTACAAGCTGTCCAATACGCAGCAAATGTTTCAAAATGTGAACGGAGATGGTGTCACTTGCAACAGCTGTGCATAGCGGCGAATGAATACGTTTACGGCATGCGAAACCGGCAGCTAATTGAAACAGGCTACTAGTAGTATCATCAAAGTCCATCGCCGACACAAAAGGCGAGCGAGCGGATGAAATAATTCGCAGGGGTGAGCTAGCTGTAGAACAGTACTACGCAGATTATGTCAAGCAGAAGATGAGGAAGTAAAGTGTACGCGAAATTGGTACATAAGCAGTTCACACTCGGTTTGATAGAGTGCAGGTGCAAGTGCGTCAAAACAGATCTGAACTGATAGCCGGGGCATGGGCGAATATGTGTGCTCTGGTAACGAAGCCTCAGACAGCGTAATGGAGTCGTTCTCCGCTACAAAAATCAGCAATCAGTTCACAATATCAAGGTGAGAGTTTTTTGACTTGACAACAGCACAATTGTCGATTTTTCCTACCGTTAACTGCGAATGACGTGTACTGCAACACAGCTTGAGAAGTCATTAGATAGATGAGACCTCACCACAATGTGAAAATGAAACAAAATCGTCACGGCAGTGATCGACACGACGCCTCATTGGGGACATATAAGTAGATCACCAAATCGCAGCGTTTCTCCGTTGCTCATTCACCACACTGTACAGAATATGCACTCTCACGTCTGTTTGATCCAACGACGAGAAATCAACGAGGTAAATGAAGCGACGAAGCGAACAAGGAAAAAATTGTTTCAGAGTAAACGGATACCTCATTGTTTTCAAAGACGATTAGAAAAGTCAACGATGGAGCAAATGTATTTCATATAATGGAAGCTTCGACGAGGAACAACTTATTATAAAGGAAGAATTCTTCCAAGCAATGTGTAATGTAAATGATGTGCACATTTTTTAAAGCCTTAATGATCACTGTTCAGTTCCATTCTACCTAGTTTTGTGTGTCCCGCTGCGATTTCATCTGCTGTGGCACTCATTTCATCTCAGCTTAATACCTACAACTAACGACCTCTATTACGTGTTTTGTACATTCCAATCTTTGTCTCCCTCTACAGCTGTTGTCTCGAAAGTCTTAAATGTCCTAACACGTGTCTTGTCATGTTGTTGCTTCTTGTGGGCAGAGTTGTCCAGGTATTCATTTTTTCGCCGACTGAATATGTTATCAGTCCCTGTAATTTCCAAAAGTCGTCTGTAACACAGATCTCAATTGCTCTGATTCTCTTCTCTTACGATTTTTCCACATTCGTGGTTCACTTCCACCCATTGGTGCTATTCAGATATAGATTCTCAGAATTTTATTTTCAAAATAAGGCCAACGCTAAATATTAGACGGTTCCGGTCTCTACCTATGTTTGCTTCTAACGTCACCTTTCCTTGCTCCGTCTTTCATTATTTTGCTGCAACGTAGTCCTCAGCTTTTTTTAAAAAACAAATTATCGCTAATCTCGTTTCTGCTACTCCTAAATACTTCGGTCTTTCTTTAGTTTTCTGTGCTCAGTAGACCGTTCATCACATTCGGTATTGCTCTATGCTGCAACAGAGGCTAATTTCATCATCAACTATTCTTATCAATGGTATTGTTTCACTATTGTTGCTTCTTCAACTTCCTTTCTCTTAGTTCGTCAACATACTGTGTATTACGCGTGTTTGTCTACAGATTACATTAATTTATTTGAGGATTTCAAGCATCTTGCACCATTTTACGTTTCCAAGTCAACAGATACCATTAAAGTGTATTATACTTTTTAAGTCTTGTTCGAATAATTGAGCAAATTGTTGTAACTGTTATTAACTTGTTGCAAATTATATTCTCAAGTAATTACAAACTGGGAAATCATCAATACGTCCCGATGCATTATGTTTAGTGACTCGTCGAAAGCAGCGTCCCGTGTACGCTTTTCGTAAGCCCGTAAGCGCATTGAAGAACTTAGCGGTGGGCTAATGAAGTACGTGTTCGCGCTATTGTTCCAACACAGGCACGCTGCCCTGGGTCGACGTTACGGTCGCTGGCATTCTATAGCGGTGAGCGAGTATTTTTCCCTTTTTTGAGACCGCTTTATGGTTCGCTTTCACTGCAGGTAGGTGAGGCTTACAGGTCTATGCGTGGAGCGTGGAATACTGAAAAAAGAGATTAATAAAGGCGGAAAAAATGGAAGCGAGCAGTGTGTCGGCGAAACTCGGGCAGCGGGGAAGTTTTGTGTCAGCAGCCGCTGTGTTGGTGAAAGCCGTATGTATGATACTTTACTGCACTCTAGAAATATCATAGTCGTAGCTGCCTTAAGACAGACGGATGAGATTTTTGACTAACTCTTAAAATAACTATGATTTCAAATAATTCCAGAGAGCAAACCATCTTTTACGCCATATGTTGTACTTCATACATTCCACAGAATTTCACGTTTTGTTACATTCATATTAAATTTTCTCTTCCCTTAGAATTCACCAGGTTAACTTACGCTTCAGTCCATATGGTTGTCCTTCTGGGAGTTCCACATCTCAATTTAAATGCAGCCATCTTACACTTTCCAATTAGTTTTTCAGCTGCGTACCTAACTCGTAAAACTGAACCCATGTAAGATTGCTTTACTGTCCTTCTGTCTGTTTGCCAGACTGTTGAAAATTCTTTTCCTCAAGAACGAGTAGACATATAAAGTGGAAAATTATGTAACGTACTAAGGTCTGTGGTTTCTTGAAGGTGTTAAAAACTAAAGCTTCCAAGTCTATGTAGTCGAAAGATATGCCCATCCATGTCACATATTTTGATACTCGCAAACTCACGCATCGAAACCTATAGGGTACTTTCCGTTGACCTAGAATCACGAAATTTGGCGATAAGTAAGGTTTACCCTACAAGTAGTGGAAAATTTACTAAAATTGTTAATTTGTAATTATATCACATGAAAAAAATATTTTTTGTCACTGCTGAAAAAGTTTCATAGGTTAATCAAAGTATTTCGATTATCGTGGTGAAAATACAAAGTTTCGTATTTAATATTTTGTTCGTTTGCAGGTACATGTCTGCCATCCAAGTACATATCAAAATCTCTACGTGTAGACTGTAGAAATGTACTTGCCAACGAACTAGATATTAATTGTGTAACATTATATTTTCCCTTGCTTAGTACTCTCTTTTCTCGAATAGGAGAACACGACTTAAACCGCTGCTCCTTTAATATCGGATCCGAATTATTGACTATTTATCCACATCTTAATCATGAAGAAATATTGTAGGTTCTTCTTCTTCTTTCTCACTCAGTGTTTTTGAAGAAAATGTAGCAATTTCATTTTATAACATTCCCTTGCTTTCTCTTACTTTCCATCTCTTATTCCTTTATCCATATGTTGCCATTATTTTTCTCTCTTAAGCCCATTTTGCATCTGCTTTCTTTTCCTGCCAGTGTAGGAATCCTTGTGGTCTTGCAATCAACAACTGTGCCTCCTTTATTTTCTTCTCTAATGTATTCTCTCCTGTGTCAATCTTGACATCTTGAACTTGTTGGCTTCTTTTGCCGAAGAACTTTGTCTAATCCGTAAATAATACCTCCATTAATCCGTAAATAAAATGCGTAAATAATATAAGCCTCGTCTATCGCCTTCTTCATTTTTATCTCGTTATTGTTACGCTGTTTTAGTAAGGAACTTTTATTAATAAGGAGTAAGTAGTCTCTAATGATATGTTAGGCTACATGGGACACTGCAGCTACAATATATTTGTCAACGAAGTGTCCATAAGATTAAACGTGCAGGACAGGGATGAATAGATCCAGTATTCTTCTTTTCTCGTTTCTGCATTACGACAAAGAAGGATCGAAGTCATTAACCGTAAATGGCATTTTACATATTAAGTAATTGTGGGCGATGTGTTAATTTATAAAAGACGTGGTCGCAGTCTTTCTAAATTCGTGGGGGAGAATGATTTATTGGAAATAGATTATGATGTACTTCATGCAAATGAAAGCAATGGACATGTGTTGTTGTTACCTGCAGGTATTTCCTCACTCATTGTCTTAGAAGATACCTGGTTACACCTTTAGAGTAAAGCCCGCTCGAGTACTGTGCCTGGTTTTAGCAGTCACTTGAACATGACGATCAGCAGCTGCCGCCCAAACACGAGCTGTACACATTACAATTCAGCAGTAGAAAATGCTTGCCTGTGGTAACATTGGTCATGTACCGGGAGTCGTGAGTAGGCAATAAATAGTCTGGAACATCGTCCGCTATCCATGCAAATTCCTGGACATTCGTAACTGTTATGCAAAACACCTCTGCTCTGAACTCTTGCACAAGGCGGAAATTTCAAGTCGCGCTTTGCTGCAGGACGATGATAAGGCCGTAGAAATAAATGGTAATATTTCGTGTATTTCGAGGCAGTTGAATAAGTTAGATAGCTTTTAGGACGTAACACAAAAGGTAAAGGTGGAGGATGCGTAACAGTTTTTTGACGAACCGGCTGTATGTGTGGCACAAACCGCACTGCGATATACGAACAGAGACTGATGCGACACGCGGCATTGAGATGTACTACAATAGGCAAGCGATACATACGTTTAATATGAAACTTAAGTTTAAGTCTAAATATACGTAATCACACAGAATTGATGAATGACATTACCTCCATTATCGGAGCTAGTTCTATAAGCACAATATGAGGAAAGCAGCTCGAACAGATGTTACATTTTTCTGAAAGATGTGATGGCTGACAGCCTTTCTCGATATTCTTTTGCAAATGCGTGTAGTTCCATATGACGGAGGAAGAGTTAAATGCCATGACAGATTTTGGTACAATGGTGCTTCTTGGACAGCTGGGAGTCTACCTGCTTACAACGGATTTGAGTTCCAAGTGTAAATAAACGACCTTGATGAAACTTGGCGCATGTGTAGAGGGGGCAAAATAATACAATAAACATTTCTTTATTTGCGCCCAATTTCACTTTTAATGGATAGAGGGAATTTCTACAAAACGATGGTGTATAAAATGTTTTTCATATAAAAGTTGAAATGTAATTAACGTTCTTATAAACAGTGTAATCAACTTTTGTAATAATCTGAAATTTTCCAGATTATCCCACTATCATTACCTAATTTTGAAAAATGGAAACTTTTGTTACAACATAAATTAAAGAAATTTCAAGCTCCATACATCCAGGTGTAATAATGCTGGTTTCCGAAATACCATTTTTGTAGACTATGCTGTACACAGTGTACTGTCAGAGTATTTTCAACATAGCAAATTAAAATATATATTCATTCATTATTTTTCTAATTATTTATTTTATTTATTATTGTTTCATGTATTAAATTGTAATTTTTAGTTTTAAATTTATGTTATCTTTTTTGTATTGTTTCTTTTTCAGTTTCACATACCCGTATTTTTTTAATTGGAAATAATAAGGGAAAATCTGTAAATAAATGCGTGAAACATAACTTTTTTATACCATGCGCATAAAATGAACTAAACGTCTTCACGTAATATACATATGGACAATGTAACATAAACCAAAATTCAGAAGTGTTTCAGATTGTTGTGGGTAATCCTCTAAATATACTGATTTTTATCAGGAAGAGAACTTATTATATACTACTGACCGCAGCTTGATCATATTGTTTCTCAAGTGAAGGTTGACATCCGAATCATTCAGCAGAACTAGATCTGAAAATTTTCTCACAAGCTCTTCCACCACCGAATACCTTATACGGCCCACTGCTGTATCAATGCCGTCGGCTATTTTGAGATTACGAGATTAACAAGTACCTTCTCCTTAGGTGCGATCCTCTAAACGGTTCTTTCTTATTGACCATCCCAAGAATCCAACAATACTACAGATTTTTCTCCCTCGCTGAGAAAGAAAACATGCTTGAAATATATTTTGAATTGATCCATTGTTTATTTACCAGATTTACTTGTAGATGCGATCACAAAAACATTTAGGCTTCAAAAAGAGCGTCTCGAATTATCGGTCCAATAGAGTAGAATAATCAACGTATGTATACACTACTGGCCATTAAAATTGCTACACCACGAAAATGACGTGCTAAAGACGCGAAATTTAACCGACAGGAAGAAGAAGCTGTGATATGCAAATGATTAGCGTTTCAGAGCATTCACACAAGGTTCGCGCCAGTGACGACACCTACAACGTGCTAACATGAGGAAAGTTTCCAACCGATTTATTATACACAAACAGCAGTTGACCGGCGTTTCCCGGTGAAAAGTTGTTGTGATGCCTCGTGCAAGGAGGAGAAATGCGTACCGTCACGTTTCCGACTTTGATAAAGGTCGGATTGTAGCCTATCGTGATTGCGGTTTATCGTACCGCGACATTGCTGCTCGCGTTGGCAGAGATCCTATGACTGTTAGCATAATATGGAATCGCTGGGTTCAGGAGGATAATACGGAATGCCGTACTGGATCCCAACGGCCTCGTAAAACCTACATTGCAGCAGGATAATGCACGACCGCATGTTGCAGGTTCTGTACGGGCCTTTCTGGATACAAAAAATGTTCGACTGCTGCCCTGGCTAGCACATTCTCCAGATCTCTCACCAGTTTAAAACGTCTGGTCAATGGTGGCCGAACAACTGGCTCGTCACAATCCGCTAGTCACTACTCGTGATGAACTGTGGTATCGTGTTGAAGCTGCATGGGCAGCTGTACCTGTACACGCCATCCAAGCTCTGTTTCACTCAATGCCCAGGCGTATCAAAGCCGTTATTACGGCCAGAGGTGGTTGTTCAGGATCTATGCACCCAAACTGCGTGAAAATGTAATTACATATCAGTTGTAGTATAATACATTTGTCCAATTAATTGTCGTTTATCGTCTGCATTTTTTCTTGGTGTAGCAATTTTAATGGTCAGTAGTGTAGTTTGAACAGTTTGACACTTCTGCAGTCAGCTGTTCCTAATACCGTTGGAAAATGGCAGGTGCGGAAGCACTGCCAAAGAGCAAACACACATATTTAAACAAGCCCAAATGAGTATTCACTACACACACTTTTTGAGATTCTTCATCGAGCGGTATTTGAAGATATGCCTCGCGCAACTGAATTTTTGAAAAATACCCCCCAGCCTCTAATCTGTCTGGGCGTGGCAATGAATAAGTATCAATCACAGTTTGAGCGTTGACTGTCGACTTATAATCAACATAGAGGCGAATGTGACCTGAAGGTTTGGGGAGCAAAACGAGTAGACTTGCCCATTGACTAGCTGATATAGGTTCAATAACTCCGCTATCCCGCAATTCTTTAAGTTCAACAGCGACGTTGGCCCATAATGCAAAAGGAACAGTTCTGGCGCAGCAAAATTTCAGCTGAGAATTATCTTTCATAGTAATAAGGGGCAACAAAATTGAAATTGGTATTGCAATGTGCGCGAAATGCAGATTCCGATTAGATTTCCAGTCAAACACATAGTTTTAAACACAATTTTTGAGAACATTTCTCGTTAATAACGGAGATCTGGCAAAAAATACTTTAAATATGAACACAAACAATCGCGACTGCAGTTGACGCTCTCGGAGTTATAGCAGCCGCTCCATTTACAGCCACAGCACACCATCATTTAATCAGCTCTGAAGATCGTCAAAACCGGTTGAAAACGGTTACCACAACATAATATTTTTGCAGTCGTGACTGTTTGTTCACATTTTTAAAAGACAGTTTAATTTGTCACAAAATTCATTAGATTTAATGCGTCCATCTTCTCCATTTCCTTGCAGAGTAACGTGATGCGGCCTCCACCACATGGCAGGATTGCGCTACCCATTTATCACGTTTAAATGTACGTAACTACACTGAAGCGCCAAAGAAACTGGTGTTGGCACGCATATTCAAATACAGAGATACGCAAACAGGCAGAATACAGCGCTGCGGTCGGCAACGCCTATATAAGACAAGTTTCTGGTACAGTTATTAGATCGGTTACTGCTACTAAAATGACAAGTTTTCAAGTTTTAAATGAGTTTGAACGTGATGTTACAGTCGGCGCTCGAGCGATGGGACACAGCATCTCCGAGGTAGCAATGAAGTGGGCATTTTCCCGTTCACCCATTTCAGGAGTGGACCATGAATACAAGGAATCCGGTAAAACATCAACTCTCCTACATCACTGCGGCCGGAAAAACGTCCTGCAAGAACGGGGCCATGGCGACTGAAGAGAATCGTCCAACGTGATAGAAGTGCAACCCTTCCGCAAATTTCTGCAGATTTAAGTGCTGAGACATCAACAGATTTCAGCGTGCAAACCACTCAAAAAGCATCATCATATGGGATTTCGGAGCCGAAGATCCTCTCGTGTACCCTTGATCACTGCAGGACTCAAATCTTTATGCATCGCGTAAGCCCGTCAACGGTGACATTGGACTGTTGTTGACTTGAAACACGTTGCCTGGACTGACGAGTCTCGTTTCAGATTGTATCGAGCGGATGGTCGTGTACCGGTACGGAGACAACCTCGCGAATCCATGGACCCTACGTGTGAGCAGAGAACTGTCCAAGCTGGCTGAGGCTCTGCAGTGGTATGGAGCATGTGCAGTTGGAGTGATACGGGATCCCTGGCACGTCTAGATACTACTACAACAGGTGACACGTACGAAAGCATCCTGTTTGATCCTCTGCATCCACTCACGTCCGTTGCGCATTCCAGCGGGAAATTCCAGCAGGACAATGCGAGACACTTCCAGGGTTGCTACAGAGTGGTTCCAGGAACATTCGTATAAGTTTAAACACTTCCGCTGTCCACCAGACTATCCAGACATGAACATTATTGACCATATCTGGGATGTCTTGCAAAGTTCTATTAAATCACCACCCCTCGAACTCTTACGGATTTATGGACAGCCCTGTAGGATTCATGGGGTCAATTCTCTCTAGCACTACTTCAGACATCAGGCGAGTCCATGCCACTTCGTGTTGATGCACTTCTGCGTGCTCGTGGGGGCCCTACACGATGTCAGTTACGTGTACCAGTTTCTTTCGCTGCTCAGTGTATGAGACAAATAAATATGAAAGAGAGAGTGGCTAAGATTCTGTGTACAAAAATAAATGAATTTTTGTAACTATATTATTTGTTATAAATAAAACATGTCGATCAAAGAATTACGTAACATGAAAAACGTTCCTTTTTTCCTAATTTTATAGCTTTCTAGGTACTGTTAATGTTAACTAAAGAAGACAATTGCTGTTGTAGGGACCTTTGAGCTAAATTTCAAACTTACGCGTACTAATGGAAAACAGTTCCGGGATTTCGAAAAAAGTGGTTCTTTAATTATGTTTCACAGTGTGGTTTCAAATTCCATGGATCAAAATGGTTCAAATGGCTCGGAGCACTATGGGACTTCACTTCTGAGGTCATCAGTTCCCTAGAACTTAGAACTACTTAAACCTAACTAATCTAAGGACACCACACACACATCCATGCCCTAGGCAGGATTTGAATCTGGGACCGTAGCGGCCGAGACTGTAGTGCCTAAAACCGCTAGGCCACCCCGGCCGGCTGCATGGATCATTTGCACAACAAATCGTAATGATAAGGAACGAGTCATTCTACATTCACGTCACAGATTAATTCGTAAATAGGCTGACCGTTTACAAACGGGTCATATCACAGCAGGTCAGCTGCTATTTTTTCCAAAAAAAAAAAAATGTTCAAATGTGTATGAAATCCTATGGGACTTAGCTGCTAAGGTCATCAGTCCCTAAGCTTACACATTACGTAACCTAAATTATCCCAAGGACAAACACACACACGCATGCCCGAGGGAGGACTCGAACCTCCTTTGGGATCAGCCACACAGTCCATGACTGAAGCGCCTAAGACCGCTCGGCTAATCCTGCGTTACTATACAGTTTACAACTAAAGTTATAGTTTGCTGTTAGTGATGTCACAATATTTAATCCCAGCAGACAACAAACTATGCAGCTGACAGCAGTCAGCTGCGGGATTGGCAGATTTCATAGTGCAAAAGGAAGAACATCATTCTGACAGCGAAATAAGCGAAATATTCATCATATCGACCAACATGGGGCACAATGCTTCAGACAACTGTTCTTATAAGTTTAGTCAGTACATTTGTGTAAATTGAAATCGTATTGACTTTAGTTACCTGAATAGAGAGCATACGTTTTACTACAGATACCATCAGAGCTGTTCCAATTGAGTCAACAGACAGCCAGGTTTTAACAGCATCTAATGTTTTTGACGTGGTCTATATACAAAGACGCTTAGTCCCGTAGGTATACAACCGTCACATGTGGTGCATGTGGCGTCTGTACGTCAGTGCTGGATTTCCACCTCCAGCTCACTGTTCTTGTAGTCTGCTGTGCGCTCGTCACTGGTTATCTGCTCCGTGTTTCTATCTCGCTGAATACGGTACCTGTTTGCTTTCAATGTCCGGCAGAATCCCAGGCCTTAGATACTATGTTAATATCACACCCACCAATAAAAGTAGCAGAAAACAAACACCAAAATGTGAAACCAAAGAATAGTAAAACGCCACGCTCTTTTCAGCCTGGTATTTGTTTTTTTCAGATCGATAATTGCTGCAGAAAAAATCCTCAAACCTATTTTTTTTAAATTTCTAATTGTTATACAACCGAGCTGGCTAATTTCTGGAGGAGGAATAGCAAACTATTGTCTGTGGCAATTGCAATATCAACTAAATATATCTTATTCATCTGAAAAATAGAAAAAACGACAAAACACACAGATAGGCTACACACAGCTACACAACAGAAATCAATGTGAGCATGTGGAGCACTGCGGTAGATTTTCTGAACATTAGTTTGGCTCTCGGAACGTTAGTACCTTCTCGTCCTAATCTGTGTAAGACCTGAAAAGTACTTAAGAAGACAAGTAATGCGGTGCGGTATGAGGAGCACAAGTTTCTAGATGTGAAGTACATTTGCGTGCAAGCACTATAGTCGCAACGGCTCACCCACGTCAGCCGAACTGTGCAATGATACAAAAAAAATAAAAAATATTCAGTTTCGTTTTTGTCCCTGATCATTAGAAACAGAAGTTGTATTCCCCAACTACTATTCAGTAATATGCGGGTCATAAGGATTTCTATCCAGTGTGACATATAAAGTCTTTACTATCACTTGCTCGGTTTGTACACCGAACCACAGGGAAAGAAACACTCCTTCCTATCAGTCCACGCTAGACTGAGTTCAAGAAGTGAACAAAGAACTCACAAAAAATGGTTCAAATGGCTCTGAGCACTATGGGACTTAACATCTGTGGTCATCAGTCCCCTAGAACTTAGAACTACTTAAACCTAACTAACCTAAGGACACCACACACATCCATGCCCGGGGCAGGATTCGAACCTGCGACCGTAGCAGTCGCGTGGCTCCGGACTGAGCGCCTAGAACCGCTAGACCACCGCGGCCGGCAGCACTAACAAGTTCCTGACTTAATGAAATTGGTGTACCAACACAACAGTTTCAAATCAGTCACTGCCCAAGACCAGAAACAAAAAATGGTTCAAATGGCTCTGAGCGCTATGGGACTTAACTTCTGAGGTCATCAGTCCTCTAGAACTTAGAACTACTTAAACCTAACCAACCTACGGACATCACACACATCCATGCCCGAGGCAGGATTCGAACCTGCGACCGTAGCGGTCGCGCGGTTCCAGATTGAAGCGCCTAGAACCTCTCGGCCTAACCGGCCGGCAGACCAGAAACAAACTAAGCCAACTACGCTGTGCAGTGGACCGTTGCGAAGTATAGCAAAGAGTGCGCCTTATTGCAAGACCGGACCTCAGGCTCAGCACCAGACGCCTTTATATGGCGCCATGTGACACCGATATATTGGTGGTGACTCCCCTTACGCTGGTGGCCTGCAGCCGCCTCACACAGCCTTAGTACCTCTGACATGTCCATATCCATGATATAGTGGGAAATTCGAATCACTGACGAATATAAAATAAAAAAAAACACATGTACAAAATTATAGGGTGTTTAAAGGATATGTTACAAATTTTTTATGTGACAAAAATGTCACACACGAGCGTTTCGCTCCACAAAGCGTTTGATGCTTGGGATTTTCAGAGGCACTGTTCAAACTGAAGTGTGATCAGTACTGTTTATGAGATGTTACTAAAGAGTCATGTGTTCCACCATCAACAAAGATTTTTCGTACATGTTAAATAGTAATTAAAGCGTCAAATGGTTATTTGGAAAGTACTTGGAAACAGAAACTGGGGTGAAGCTAGACAGTGTGGAACTCTGCAGTCTAATGTAAGTTTCGTGTGACACAAAATTTTGCTGGTCGCTACCCAATGTAATTAAAACTGGGAAAATAACGGAATTGCCAAGCATAGCAAACGTGTTAATATTAATAACAAGATCCAACTGAATACATGGAATGGGTGTATAGCAACAGTTTAAGAACTAACGTCAACTCAAATAATTCAGAGCAAGCAGGAGCTAAAGACCCAACAAAAAGAATACAATAATCAGACAAAAGTCTACAAACATAAGACTTTGTTTCGCTAGGTGGAATGCATTAAAAATAATCTTACAAAATGGGAGTGATTTGTCTGAGAAACAATTTGAAGCCATTTTCACTATTTTTCAACCGTGCCAGTCTCAAGGAATATGTAAAGAGTTTTTGACTTACCGCTATCAGTCACAAACTTTGTTAACTATTGTATTGCTTATTTATTTAACGACATGTTTCGAGGGAATACCTAAGGCTAAATGGCATTACAAAACAATTTTATAGTAAGGTCATACTGATGTTACATACTCTTTTCATTATTGCTGTGGTTATCCTGTGGAACAAGAGAAAACTTAGTAAGAGGCGATGTCACTTTAGAAGCGGACTGATGTCTGCATGAAAATGTTTTGTAACGTCCACTCACTTTGCTCTCCTGGGGTGGCAGTCTCGTTGGGACGCTCTGAGGTGTTTCCATTTCCGTGGCTCCCTTGGCTTTCTTGCTCACTGTTCACAAATTTTCACTAACGTAACAGAACTTGGAAAGACGATCACAAAAACAAATCTGTAGTGCAGTGAATCAGATGGCGGTCGATTTGTCCATCTATGTGGTGTCAGATGTTTACATGTCTTCCGCACGTCTTGTTATCGTGTTACAGGTGTAGGTTGACGAAATACATTGCAAATTGAGCACCTGTTACACAGGCAAAAGTACAATCGAAGCATTTTTTTTGTAATGAATTCTAATAATAAATATAAAACAATGTTTATGCAAGAAATTGTTTCAAGACTTAACAATAAAGAAAGTAGTTTGTTTCATTCGTAATTGGCAGTCTGCCAAAGTTAGTGACAGGTATCTCACCACCATAAGTGTCCTGTGCTAAATCACACATATCTGTATTATTAGCCGCTTTCGATGCTGAATACAAGCATTTGTGAATGTCTTGGTCAAGCCTCTGAACACAGCTTTAAACAAACCAAAATTCTCATGTTGCAGTATTTCAAGCTCTTCCTGAATTCTTGATATGATAAAATTTTTCGGTTTTGCTCCATTTTTTCAGCTTATAATGCACTACAAAAAAAGCAAAAGAACCCCTATGAATCAGCCTAATTTTGTTCGTTTATTGTTACCACAAAACTGTAACAGGGTTATATGTGTTGCATACAACCAGACCGTTTTTGTTGTCATAGCTATACGGAAATTTGCAAGGATGCCTTAAAACCTCGTAATTCATGACACGAAGTCTTATTGTAGAATGTCTGCACGGAAACGATTACATAGTACGCGAGTACATCCGATGATTAATAACTTGATGTTCCTTCCCTCATCGTCTTAAAGTGACATTGTTCTTACATAAAACTCGTTAAGAACAGAGGTGCGAGAAGTGAAACCATGGAAGAGGATTTCTTGAAGATACCTGTAAGAGAGATTTGATACAGTAATAAATGAATGGCGTGCGAAATCTACATCTACATATATACTTCGATAGCCACAAAGCGGTGTGCGGCAGAGGGCACAATTCGAGTCAAAGTCATATTTCACCCCTGCCCCCTCTGTTCCACTCTCGGATCGCGCGATGGGAAAACGACTGTCTGAATTCCTCAGTACGAGTGTGTCCCACTTCAAACATTCTATGAGATTTGTAACGCTCTCGCGATGGCGAAATGTTCCAGTCACGAATCTTGCCGCTCTTCTTTGGACCTTCTCAATCTCTTGAACCAGACCCAACTGGTAAGGGTCCCATACAGACGAACAATACTCCAAGACAGGACGAACTAACTTATTGTTAGCCATTTTCTTTGTTGAAGGACTGCATTGCTTCAGTATTCTCCCAATAAACCGTAATCTAGAGTTCGCTTTAACCGTTACTTGCGTAATCTGATCATTCCATTTTGAGATCATTTCGAATAGTCACATCCACATTCC
Source organism: Schistocerca serialis cubense (assembly GCF_023864345.2). Lineage (NCBI taxonomy): Eukaryota > Metazoa > Arthropoda > Insecta > Orthoptera > Acrididae > Schistocerca > Schistocerca serialis. The sequence goes on along the minus strand of NC_064638.1, from coordinate 237,043,816 downwards.
AAAGAATGGGTATTTATTTTGTACTCGTACATTAAAGGGGATTTTCGCCTTCTTATTCGCAATATGTTACACTTACTAATATTGAGAGATAACTGCCAGTCATTACACCACGCATTTGTTTTCCGCAAATCCTCATTGATTTGTTCACAACTTTCGTGGGATACTAATTTACTGTCCGCAATTCGTGGTCGTGTGGTGGCGGTCTCGCTTCCCACGCCCAGGTTCCCGGGTTCGATTCCCGGCGGGGTCAGGGATTTTCTCTGCCTCGTAATGACTGGGTGTTGTGTGATGTCCTTAGGTTAGTTAGGTTTAAGTAGTTCTAAGTTCTAGGGGACTCATGACCATACATGTTAAGTCCCATAGTGCTCAGAGCCATTTGAACTAATTTACTGTAGACTCCAGCATCATCCGCTGTCAATACCATCAACCAGATCGTTTATCCAAATCGTAAAAAGCAGCGGACCTATTACGCTGCCCTGGGACACACCTGAAGTTACGCTTGTTTCTATTGAAGTCACCCCGTTCAGGACGACATCCTGCTCCCTGTCTGTTAGAAAACTTTCTATCCAACCGCATATGTCATCGGATATACCTTAAGCGCGCACTTTTGGAGCAAGCGACAGTGCGGAACTGAGTCGAACGCCTTTCGAAAGTCGAGAAATATGGCATCAACCTGGGAGCCGGTATCTAGAGCCTGTTGTATATCATGCACAAAGATGGCCAGCTGTGTCTCACATGACCACTGTTTCCTAAAATCATGCTGATTTCTGCACATGAGCTTCTGAGTGTCTAGGAAGGTCATTATGTCTGATCACAAAATACCGGGTGACCAAAAATTCAGTATAAATTTGGAAACTGAATAAATCACTGAATAATGTAGATAGAGAGGTACAAATTGACACACATGCTTGGAATGACATGGGGTTTTATTAGAAACAAAAAATATAAAAGTTGAAAAGATGGCGCTTCATCTGATGGCGCTTCATCAGAATAGCAAAAATTAGCATAACGATGTAAGACAAAGCAAAGATGATATTCTTTACAGGAAATGCTCAATATGTCCACCATCATTCCTCAACAATAGCTGTAGTCGACGAATAATGTTGTGAAAAGCACTGCAACGCATGTCCGGAGTTATGGTGAGGCATTGGCGTCGGATGTTATCTTTCAGCAGAGATGTCGGTCGATTACGATGCACTTGCGACTTCAGGTAACCCCAAAGCCATTAATCGCATCGACTGAGTTCTGGGGACCTGGGAGGCCAAGCATGACGAAAGTGGTGGCTGAGCATACGATTCACCAAACAACGCACGCAAGAGATCTTTCACGCATATATCAATATTTTACTTTTTTTTGTTCTAGTTAACCCCATGTCATTCCAAGCATGTGTGTCAATTTTTACCTCTCTATCTACATTATTCCGTGGTTTATTAAGTTTTAAAATTTATACTGACTTTTTGATCACCCGGAATGTTCCATGATTCTACAACAAATCGATGTCAGTGAAATTGACCGGTAATTATGTGCATATGATTTTCAACCCTATTTAAAGACTGCTGCGACCTAGGCGTTCTTCCAGTGCCGTGGAACTTTCCGCTGTTCCAATGATCTCTGACAGATGATGGATAAGAATGGTGCTATACTTGTAGCATAGTCAACATAAAATCTTACGGGGATACCGTCTGGGCCAGATGCCTTCCTGGCGTCTAAAGATCTTAACTGTTTTACAATCCCAGATACACTAAACACTATGTCAGCCATCCTTGCGTTTGTTCGATAATTGAAATGGGGAATGGTGCTGCAGTCCTCTACCGTAAACGAGTTTTTGAAAGCTAGGTTTAGAATTTCAGCCTTCTGTTTATCATCATCAGTTACATTACCCGTACTGTCAGCAAGAGATGGTACTGGATCATTTGTAGCGTTCATAGATTTTACGTACGAGCAAAATTTTTTGGTTTTTTTTTAGAATCTGCAGATAAAATATTGCTTTCAAATTCGTTAAAAGAATCTCTCATTGTCCTTCTGACAGCTGCTTTCATTTCGCAATGATTGCAAAGTCACATTCCTCCTCGGGGAAGATAATATCTCTTCGACTGATTAATGTAAAATAAAATGATGATTCGTAGGTCAATAGCGTTGAACGTTGTTTGTAAACTAAGCGGAAATAAGTGTCTGATGCAACAAAATCTAGGAAATGAGAGGGTGAAACAAGGTACCACGTTCGGCTGCGGGACATGAAAAGATTTGGAAAGGCACACAATATAAAACAAATGTGACGGGGAATCTTTAACGCTTGTGTTACAAAGAGAACATGCATATATGCATTCCCCCAACATATGGGTTCGCTTGCACTGGGATGGAAGGAAATGTGAGGAAACAGATCACGGACGGAGCGTAAAGCACACAGAAGGATTTCCCGGAATTCCGTGTGTTTGACATGCGACGGATCATGGCGCAGACAGCGCCCAAAAAAAGCTATACACACCAAATACGGTTCTCGTTTTCAGTGAAAGAGCTAGGTAGTAAAACATGAGGATGCACTAGAAACTATCATCAACTGTCAGTGAACAATTATAAACGAAATGAAAGAAATTAAATACGTTAATAATGTACAGGACAGTGTGTGAAATGTATGTTCGAAGTGGTACGTGCAGAAGACTACATGGAATTACAAATGTGTACTTTGCAGCGGGTGTTGGATGTTGTTTCCTACAAACATGTTCAGTACCTAAAGTAAGTTAACTGACCACACAGAGGATTAGTCATTACAAGGAATGAAGCTCGAGGATTTTGTTTTGCATCAGTTATATTCTTACACTAGCTCGGATACTGGTAATACAGATTTCATAATTGATTTTATACGCTTGCAATTCCAGTTGAATGTACTCGAGAACAGAGGTTTTTGGTCTCTTTGGCTTATGTCTTATTTTGCATAAAGAAAACTGAATATGCATTACCGCTGGATTTTGAGTTGGCTATCAGTATAAACCAGGCCTGCTAATCCAGGGATACGAGAACCACGTATGCTCCCACGAACTTCATTTGCGACGTTTGAGAGTTCACCGTCCTCAATTTAATGTAGTTAAGTGGTATCGTCCTATCGAAAAACTGCTGTCCATTCACGAGCAAGCAGTATTCGCACACATTTTTTGTCGGTCATCGTAATGTGGAGAAGGAAAGGTTACTCATTTAAAGACACTGCAATACCCGCAAGGATATTGCTAAGCCGTTTTCATCAGAAATGAGGGGATTTTCACTCGTGGTACCGTAAAAAGAGCGTTTTGCTTATTTCATTTACTGAAATTTCCGTCACTCGTTGATAGAATTTTACAATAACATTAAAAATGCAGTGCATTGCTGAAACTCTATACAGCATATTATTTACTTGATCACGAGCTGGATTTCGGCTTCTCAGGACATCGTCAAGTGATGAATCACGACACGGTGAGACACAGTGTGTTCACAACGAAAGGAGTTACTTTTTACGCTACGCAGAGACCGTTATTTTGAAAAAGAACAAAAATATTGCTTTTGCGTTGGGCATTATCTGTACACTTGACAAAAGATTACAAACGAATTTACTATTGTAATGTAACACCTGCAGAACTGGAACTTAATTGAGCAAAGAGAAAAACAAAATTGTGTTTCATTATCTAAAGTCATTCTGACATTGTATGTGGCAGATGTATATTAATTTGCAGTTTTTCCAAGAGTATCGTTTTTCTGTTTTTGATATCAGTATAAAGATCGCTGCAATCTATATCTTATGTGTGAATTTCTGTTAAAACGTACTCCGCAAAAGTTCACTCTGTCTTTCAAAATCTTAATCTTTTGTTATACTCCAATAATATAATTTCCAGAGTCTTTTCTGGCTGACCAATATATACACTTACAACGTGCCCACAGGTGATTTTTTACACGCCACTCTGCAAAAACTTTCTATAATCAAGATCGTACAGATGTTTTCTTTTTTTCACAAATAACCAGTCGCGACGGATATTGCTATCATGTTCAGGTCTTCAGAAGGTGACAACAAAGCCCATCGAAGTCGGTTGTTTGTAACGAAAAAAAAAAAAAAATTATGCGACCTTCGCTACAGAAAGCTTTTACCAAGCAAAACAGCTCCCTTCTTGTAATGCCGCAGCGTGAGAAAATTCAAATGTCACTGTGGCGAAAGGATTTCATTTTGTCTTTACTGTTTAATAATAATTTTGCTTTGTTGTTGTTATTGTAAAACGTTGGTACTTTGTGGCGGAAATTTTACAATTCTCTCAAAAACTTTAATATTCAGGGTAGTACACAATTTTTTCTAAGAACTGACAGTTTCGTTTCGAGTAGCATACGGAAGTAGAGTGATTTTATACGTCTTCCTTTCTCGTGGAGAGTGATAAGTGTTACCGTAATTCCGTTTGAAAGGCAGTTTCGAATGATGGAACTGGTTACCTGAAGAAAAAGGAACGCATTTCAGATTGTTCTCGTTGAGAGGTAACAGGTAACAGGTAACAGGTAAGTTACACAATTAACACCATATCAGGACGGTAAGAAGCAAATAAACCATAAGGTGACATTTTTTATTTACTCTGAACTTACCGGTCGTCGCATTTCAACACGCGACATGAGTGTGCTGAGAAACGATTCTACCAGTTTCGAAAAAGATCCATACAGCGCATTAGAAAAATGGCTCTGAGCACTATGGGACTTAACATCTATGGTCATCAGTCCCTAGAACTTAGAACTACTTAAACCTAACTAACCTAAGGACAGCACACAATACCCAGCCATCACGAGGCAGAGAAAATCCCTGAACCCGCCGGGAATCGAACCCGGGAACCCGGGCGTGGGAAGCGAGAACGCTACCGCACGACCACGAGATGCGGGACAGCGGATTAGACTATTTTCTGAAATATTCCTTTCAAAATAACAGCAACGTACTTAGCAGTAGAGCATAAAATTAGTACGACAATATTAAAATTTTTTTTGCAAATAATTTTTTGCTGTTTCAATAACATTCCTATCTAATAATCGACCGTCACTATATATTACCCTATTAATACATCGTATCGAAGTTGATTTACTGACCGTAGGCAAATGAGAGATCGAATAGACAGATACCTGTACCTGTATGTCAAAATAAAGGGCAGAATTACCTCAGGTTAGATGAATTCATGGCTTGCACACCACACATCTACATCTACACAATTACTCTGCAATCCACAATTAAATGGGTGGCAGAGGATTCATGGAACGACTTTCAAGCTATTTCTCTACTGTTCCACTATCGAAAAGGGCACTGGAAAAATTAACATTTAAATATTTCCATGGGGAGCTTTTATTTCTCTTATTTTATTATGATGATAATACCTCTCAAAGTAAGATGGTGTCCAAGGTATACTTTGACACTCTGAGCAGAAAAAAAATGGTTCAAATGGCTCTGAGCACTATGGGACTTAACTACTGTGGTCATCAGTCCCCTAGAACTTAGAACTATTTAAACCTAACTAACCTAAGGACATCACACACATCCATGCCCGAGGCAGGATTCGAACCTGCGACCGTAGCAGTCGCGCGGTTCCGGACTGCGCGCCTAGAACCGCTAGACCACCGCGGCCGGCACTCTGAGCAGAAAGTAAGAGATTTAAATTCCATTAGCAGATCCGGCAGCGGCGAAAATCACTTTTGTGTTAATGACTATCACCCCAATTCATGTATCATATCCGTAGCACCGTCTCCCCCATTTAGTGCTAATACAAAACGAGCTTCCGTTCTTTCTACTTTTTCGACGTTCCCCGTCAGTCAGCTTTGATACCGACAGCACACAGCAGAGCAGTACTCCGGAAGAGGGCGGACAAGCGTAGTGTAAGCAATCTGCTTAGTAAAACTGTTACGTTTTCTAAGTGTGCTGCCAATACATTGCGGTCCTCATTTTGCTTTCCCCAAAGCATTATTCATGTGGTCGTTCCAACGTAACTTATTTGTAATTGTAATTCCTAAATATTGTTTGAATCCACAACCCTTACATTTGTGTAATTTACCGTGTAATGAAAAATTTTGTGGAATCCCATGTGGATGACTTTCCCCTTTCCATTATTTAGACACAATTGCCACTTTAAGCGTCATACAGATATATTGTGTAAATCATTTGGCAATTCGTTTTGATCATCGGATGATTTTACAAGACGGTGAACGACAGAATCATCTGCAAATAATCTTACAAGGGGAGGCCACGACGCTTGGAACGCGGATTTACTGTAAACTTCATACACTCGTAGTACTCCATGAGGACAACAAAATGTGTAAGCAGTAGCGCGTACTTCTCAAGCGTTACTGAGAAAATCGCAAGATAATTTCGGTCGTGAAATATATATATATATATATATTCGTGGCCAGTTTAAGCATGAAGTCGCTGCAGCCGAGTGGTGCCGGCACGGTAGCTCAGCGTGTTCGGTCAGAGCATTACCTTCCTCTTCTAATAAAACAACTGACCGAATAGATGAACGAACAAACCGAACGGGTGTCATCGGACGTCCGCCCAGAACAAATTCAGCGAACAATCTAGGACATTTTTTTTTTTTTAAGTGGTTGGCATTCAAGCCACTGGATCGCTGGATCGAGTTCCGTTTGGCAGTTTTTTTTTATTGTCAACACAGTCATTTTCTTTACTATTTATATTACAGTTGATATGATTGGAAAAATACGTGTAATAGGATGAACTTTTATTAAATTTGCATCGTTATTTGGCAGTCTACTATTTTTTATTATTACAAATAATATAATACTCATAATGTAAGACATTGTCGTCTCCTGACCTTCATTGCTTACATTTTCTGCTCCACAATCACATTCCACACATCAAGGCGCTTCATTCTCACCCGAACTCGATAAGATAAAGTCAATGTTGTATGAATTCATGTAAATGATATGCAAGTAACAAGTGTGCACTGGTGTTGAAATACTAGAGGCTGGCGTACACACATACATTCCAGACACGACGGTCACAGGAGCTTTTAGTTCAAGAGAGGCAGACCACACATCGGGAGGCCAGTCCCTTCAGAGGACGAGTCAACCTCGGCCGCCTGTGGAGCAGACAGCATGTGCCCGAGTGAAAGGGGAAATGACCCCGCGTTCGGCTTAAAAGCAAATTCCACTACATTGTGTGGGAGCGTCCAACCTACGCATTCTTTACACATAGCACGCAGTTTCAGAGTTTTTCATAGGGAGACACAAAACGCCAAACGCCAATACTATAGAATTCCGGACTGGTCGCCTTAAACGAAACGTCATTCTCCCATTTTTGAAGAGCAATGCTGATTGGCAGACGATATTTCTGACGCCTTGAGCTGAAGGAGTAATGGAAGACACCTAAATATATACCCCTTCACGTCTGGCATGGGGAGGCGCCGTTATGTTGTCGCTCTTGGAGCGAGGAACAAGTCTCTCCTCAGTACTTCACTGGGATAGCACCTCTGTCGAGAGCGAATCGAAGTGCCACTCTATATTGAGTCCTTGCGATTAAGCATTTTTCACAGTGTTGGCCGACACACTTATTGTGCGGTGTGAATGGACAGAGTTATAGTTAAATGCCTGTGAGAGAATTTTTGAGTGGCATCATGATGGACTGGTTATCTGACCGGTGTACCACGCCAATAGACTAGGGGCGAATACGAATCCTTGACTTAATCAAGGCATAGGGAGAGTTTGATTGACGAAGGTCAATCCAGATAGAACGAGAGTTATCTTATTTGTCAGCAGCGAGCGGCGCAGACAGCAGTCATCACAGCTTACAGTATTGTGCGCTACAGCTATTGCGAGGCCCATATTTCCTCCACAGCAGTACACTTCACTGCATTTCACACGCGACAGCCTCGACCGTACCTGGCAACATTCTAAAGGACAATTATTCAAGTTGAGTAGCCGCGCCTCTCAGCCATTCTGCCATGTCAATAACAGTCTTAAACTTTATATAGAAATTTCATTAGCGAATCCTATCCTTGAGAGGTAACTTCATATTCCAAAACGAACCAGGATATAACTTATTCAGTTCTAACTAAAAGTGCCATTGAGATTTCTCAGAATTTTTGCAAAATAAATAATAATTTTCTTTAGCTTCATGTTTTTCTTACACTAACTAGCTCTACTCCATACCCAAGTATCCTACTAGTTACATAAGAAATTTTGGGAATTTTGTGTCATTTCCTTACAGTGGACGACTCCAGAAGATATTTATTGCTAAAAGTTTTTCAGGCACTTCTCTTTAGAACGTTAGGAGCGTCTGTCTGACTTCTGTAGTAGTGTGGGGGTGGAAATTGCATTTTGCAGGAGCCACAGGGTAAAGAGTACATCTCAGATAAATCCGTTGCGCAGAATAAGCGAATAGCAGAACAACCTCACGCTCACAATAACTATCGGCTAGTAAACGACCAAATGCATAAAGTAAAACTGAAAATGTATGCTTGTCCGTGTCTTCAAAACTGTTCGTATTCAATCTAAAGAGAACGAGAAATTGCTTCTCGGAAGACGCTATTAAAATACTCTCGATACTGCATAACCAATTATCAGCGTCGCTTTTTAAGGAAATACTGCGTTATGCATGGTTTGCTTCCAAACTATCGTCTGAAAGAGAGGTTTTTGAAGATGTTAACAAGGTTTGTTTTGCATGAAAACGTCAAAAGACCATGCGTATGCGGAAACATAGCATTTGTTCAATGTAGCTGGTGCCGTTTTACTTTATGTTTTCCATGTTTTTACGAAAAATACCATCCTGCAACTTGTACTCGTAATGTCGAAAGCGACGATTAATTGTACATCTTTCGAAAGCCGTCTGTGCCGGTCAAAACTTGGGGGTAACAAATCGTTTCGGGCTCATTCCAAGTACAAGGGATTTCTCAAATTACGGACAAGAATACATTTTCAGTATCACTTTATGCGTTTGGTCGTTTACGATACTTATGAATATTACATTATTTGTGATAACAAAATTTAGTAGACTGCCAAATAACATTGTAAATTTAATACAAGTTCATCCGATTACATGAATTTTCCCCATTATGACTGTGTTGAAAATAAAAAAAGAACTGACCAACGGAACTCGATCCAGCGGCTGAACGCCAAACACTTTTATTTTTTTTTTAAATTTGATCTAAATGTTCGATCAATTTGATCAGGGCGGACGTCCGATGACACCCGTTTGGTTTGTTCGATGATCCATTCGTTCAGTTTTTTTTTATTATAAAGGGTAGCTAACGCTCTGGCCGAACACGCTGAGCTACCGTTCCGACACCAGTCGGCTGCAACCGCTTCACGGTAAAAACGGTCACGCACAGATATATGTGTTTGACTACCGAAATTATCTTCCGATTTTCTCAATAACGCTTGAGAAGTACGCGCTACTGCTTACACATTTTGGTGTCCTCATGGAGTACTACTAGTGTACGAAGTTTGCAGTACATCCGCGTTCCAAACGTCGTGACCTCCCCTTGTTAGAGGGGTGTTCAGATCGTTTATGTACGAGAGTTGCTCAGAAAGTAATGGACTGCATTTTTTTTTTATCAGCCGAACACAATGCTAAGAATTCCAAAGGTTACGTATGTATTATCTGAAGTCTCCCGAGTGAGCCTGCGATGTTTTCGTCACTTCCGACAGGTAGCGTAGCTGCGGGACAGTTTCAAAATGGCATCTGTAGGTGATTTGAGTTACAAGCAACGTGGCAACATTGAACTGTTCACTGCAGAGAAAGAAACTGTGGTTAATATTCATAAACGTTTCTGCAAAGTCTGTGCTGCATCTGCTGTCGACAGGAGTACAGTTAGTCGCTGGGCACGGAGGGTGAAGCAATCAGAAGAACAGTTGTTCTTGATTCGAATTCTGAGACATCTACTTCATCTTTTTTCGTGAAGGAAGTTGCAAAAACCGTGACAAGTAACCCTGCTTTAGTCGCATTATCTTCAGTAATATCACCTTTTTTATCATGCAGTGAACATATTGGTGAAGTATTGCCTTTGATGTGCTTTATATACGACCAGAATCTCTTTGGGTTTTCCTCCAGATCTCGAGACAGTGCCGTTGTGGAAACTACTAATAGCATCTCCCAACCCTGACTAAAATTAATGCAAGACTTCCACTGCTTTTCTTTAGATTGTTTAATTAATTTATAGGACAGATAGCGACTTCTTTTGATTAATTTTACCCTTTGATGCTGTAACAATGAAATTTTCTATGAATAAAATTCAATTTTACATCAAATGTCAATGTCGTATCACGCACTGTCTTTAGTAGGGCAAGTGTTGCACCTTGTAACACATGATGTTTCGTGCTCAGTACCTCAATCTCGTGACAGATTTTAGAATGACACGAAGTAACGTACACCAGAGACCGCCACGATCAGTTTCCTGCAGTTTCCATTGTGTTTGTTGATGCGAGATATGAGTTTGTGTTTTGTGCAGCGTCTGTAAATATGACAAGCTCTTCACATCTATGTGCTGTATGATATATTAACGTTGTTTGAAGGCTACTGTTAATTTTTCAGTTACTATTACTGGGAGTAAAACTGTGTATATTTGCAAAACTATTACGTGATGTCTGGACGGTAAACCTACAGTAGTGCACCATCTTGTAACTTGAAGCCGAAGACTGATATAAGAAAATTGAAATTTTTCTTAGTTGCCAATAGCGGCTATTTCACAACGTTTTTGACTTGTAACATGTTCTTGATAACAGTTCCGCTTTGATTTAATTTAATGATTATTGCTCAGTAGTAGAGTAATAACATAGCACATAGTCCATTACAGACTGTATTGACAAATACTTTCTAGACTGCAGCACCTTTAAGTTTGAATAAAGTATTTGTTCCTTCGTATATTACCACGAACATAATGTAGCACGGAATAGTATTTCACATTTGCAGAAACCCTATTTCTAAGCTGCAGCCTTTATAAATTCAGAAAAAGACAGCAGCACACGTGAAATGAACGCTATCATTTCAAAATGCAATAAATAAATATATTAAGTCAAGAAGGTGTTCCAAATCGAGAGTCATTTGTTACGGCAATTTTTTGCGGTCCTGGGATTCTATTGAAATAGCACATACACAATAACACTTCAGTAGATTAGCACTTCTCAAGTACCTAAATAAGGATTTTTCTTCTATTTGAACAAAGGATTTAAATTTACAAATACTCAGCATGATAAAATATATATCTTTTACGTCAGAGCAAGATCAGGACTGATGCCTGTCGTTAATAGAAGAGGAGTTGAGCGGCCTCATGGCAGAATCTTAAACGGAACCGTGAGTATTATTGATTTCTAAATATCATCTTTTATTTGGTTTGGTGTCAGCCAAAATAAATCATAAGTAATTTTATATGTTCATTCTGTTTCTCACATTCGTTTTCGTTTTTACCGCAATAGACAATCACTCTAATACTTTTTGGTAAATGGAACCGAAATTCTGGAAATCCTTCCAATAATAATGGATTAATGCAAACAAATTTTCCCAGATATGTCAGATTTTTTCGCAAAATTGTTTTCAGGGTGTTGTCTTCCTGGAAACGAAGAAGTTGGATTTATGTTTCGCCACCTAAAACTACTTCAGTCTCTGAAACGCTATTGAAATCCACCAACTCACTAATTATGTTTCAAACTCAGGAACATTGTTGAAATACCGGTTATTACTGATGAAAAGTGACGACAACTATAACTACATGGAACCGAAAGAAATAAACTGAAGAGGTTGATGAGATATCGGTTAACTGAACAGAATTTTCAAAACGAAGCTTACGAAAGAAAAGTTTACAAGCACAAAGTATTTCCGGCTTTTTAATTACAGAAATACATGGACTTTAAATGTAGAATCTATGCAAAACTGAAGTATGTTGGCGATTGATAGATAGATGTGTGATATATGACGCAAGAAACTAAAAAAATATCTCAGGACACAAATTGTAGAAACGAAAAGACCAACATGATGACCTACTGCAGGACGAGTGGTTACTGTAGAATAGTTAATGTATATCATTATGGAGAGGCAGAAGTCCTGCATAGAGGTGAAGACTGTAGTGCGTAGAAAGAAGCGGCCTTTGTCAGTACTGACTGACAAGTAACTGGTGAATATGACATAATGAACACATTGCCTGACTATAAATGTGAAGCACCCAGAGGAGATGTTGAGATGTCAAGATAACTTCGTACAAGCACGCAGTAGGAAAGGGGGTAGTAGTACAGCGGCAGTTCTCTGTTACAGGTAGCACTACAACGTGACTGTCTTGGTGCTGTTTTTGTTAAATTTTATTAACAGGCCTGGAAATGTTCATAACAGGCGTGTCATGATGTGTGACTTCAGGTCACGACTGTTACTGACAGAGGGAACCCTTAAGACGCAGCAAACAGTAGATTGCGGATGAATTGAATTCTCTTGCGGCAGTGGCGTGATGCCATTTTTCGCCACTGAAACGTTCATCCACACTTTCCACAAATCTCTGTGGACATCAAGCTTGAGTGATCGCTGTGATGATGCTGAGAAGGGACAAACGCCTGTGAGACAGCGTTATCGGCACTTGATAGACTCTGAAATTGATCTAAGTAAGGATTCAATTTGTTTGGCCGGTATAATTACGCAATATCCAGATTTGTGGGGCATTCTGATGTGACAGTGGCCCAAAGTCGGACTGTATGGGAACGTGAGGGCACGTGTAATTGTCGTTAACGTTCCAGTCTTCTGACCATCATAAGCGAGGACCACCTTACTGTACACCAAGCACATCGTAACACATTCATATATTTGCCTGTCATCTCAGAAGAAGTAATGCACTCCTTGAAACATTGTGTGTCATCCCACACCACTGGTCAAAGTCTAGCAACAGCCGAACTAGGGAATTACCCTCCCATGTGTATTGTTGTGGTCTTCAGTCTTGAGACCGGTTTGATGCAGCTCTCCATGCTACTCTATCCTGTGCGACCTGCTTCATCTCCCAGTACGTACTGCAGCCTACATCCTTCTGAATCTGCTTAGTGTATTCATCTCTTGGTCTCCCTCTACGATTTTTACCCTCCACGCTGGTGATCCCTTGATGCCTCAGAACACGTCCTACCAACCGATCCGTGCGGTAGCGTTCTCGCTTCCCACGCCCGGGTCCCCGGGTTCGATTCCGGGCGGGATCAGGGATTTTCTCTGCCTCGTGATGGCTGGGTGTTGTGTGCTGTCCTTAGGTTAGTTAGGCTTAAGTAGTTCTAAGTTCTAGGGGACTGATGACCATAGATGTTAAGTGCCATAGTGCTCAGAGCCATTTGAACCATTTGAACCAACCGATCCCTTCTTCTAGTCAATTTGTGCCACAAACTCCTCCCCAGTTCTATTCAGTACCTCCTCTTTAGTTATGTGATCTACCCATGTAATCTTCAGCATTTTTCTGTAGCACCACATTTCGAAAGCTTCTATTCACTTCTTGTATAAACTATTAATCGTGCATGTTTCACTTCCATACCTAGCCACACTCCATACAAATACTTTCAGAAACGACTTCCTGACACTTAAATCAATACTCGATGTTAACAAATTTCTCTGCTTCAGAAACGCTTTCCTTGTCATTCCCAGTCTACATTTTATATCCTCTCTACTTCGACCATCATCAGTTATTTTGCTCCCCAAATAGCAAAACTCCTTTACTACTTTAAGTATCTCATTTCCTAATCTAATTCCCTCATCATCACCCGACTTAATTCGACTACACTCCATTATCATCGTTTTGCTTTTTTTGATGTTAATCTTATACCCTCCTTTCAAGACACTGTCCATTCCGTTCAACTGCTCTTCCAAGTCCTTTGCTCTTTCTGACAGAATTACAATGTCATCAAAGTTTTAATTTCTTCTCCATGGATTTTAATTCCTACTCCGAACTTTTCTTTTGTTTCCTTTACTGCTTGCTCATTATACAGATTGAATAGCATCGGGGAGAGGCTACAATCCTGTCTCACTCCCTTCCCAATCACTGCTTCCCTTTCATGTCCCTCGACTCTTACAACTGTCATCTGCTTTCTGTACAAATTGTAAATAGCCTTTCGCTCTCTGTATTTTCCCCTGCCACATTCAGAATTTGAAAGAGAGTATTCCAGTCAACATTGTCAAAAGCTTCCTCTAAGTCTACAAATGCTAGAAACGTAGGTTGGCCTTTCGGAAGCTGAAAAAACAGTAACACAAACGGCTGCGTGCGGTGAGGTGCCGTGACTATGAGGCATGGATTGCTGATAAATAGTGTCTATGCGTTGTCCAGTAGTCAGCGCGTGTGACAGCAACCTTGGGAGAGGTTCCATTCGCCGAATGTTTTGGAGAGACACAGTTGCGTTATTCCTCGTGTCATTATGTGTGACTTCAGGTGAGGTCTTTTAGGGACAGGGGGAAGCCTTAAGACACAACAAACTCTACATCGCGGGCGTATTACATCCTCGCGCGGCAGTGTCGTGATGCCATGTTTCGACATTGTAACGTTCACCCACACTTTCCACATATCTCTGTGAACAATAAGCGTGATTCATACGTATTCTTTGCCCCAGAAAGGCCTCCTTTTCTGCCCCGGCAGAACTTGTTGGGGCCAGCTGGGACTTCATTTCCGGTCCCAGTGCCAGTGTGCAGGATATTAAGAAGCAGTTACAGCCGTTGTGGGCCATTTTTCCTCCGCAGAGGTTACAGAGCCCTTCCGACCTCTTCTAATTGAATCAATTCATGCTTACAGCTCAGAGGCGCTGCAACTTTATACTGGTAAGTGGGCTCACACCCGAAAGTTCTTTGTAAGTTTGACTTGTTTTTGTAATAACGTAAATAACGTCACATACGCTCTCAACTAATGAACTTTTATTTTGTTCCCTCTCCCTTCTGGGAGCTTCACTTGTTTCGTGAGGCAGAGTTCTTGGTAGTCTAACGAAACAGTGATTGTAGGTATTAATTTGTTGTTTTAACTAAGCCATAAACGATCTCTGTTTTCAGCAATAAGAAAATTTCACCTTTCTTCCAAGATCGGAGTTTCCCTTAGGTTGCACGATTGATCGTCCGACGACGACTACATATTTCTCAATATTTCTCAAAAGAGAATTTATAAAATCCTAGTAAAATATTCTGAACCTCGTGTATCACTAGAAATGTTTAATTTCGTTTTTAGATGTAACAATATATTTGAGAACAAGTTCTTTTGCGATAAATTCTATACGTCGTCGTCGGCTGATACTCGTATCCGAGTTTTCATTTCTCTCCTGAGATTTCCTTTGTCACGGTTCAGGCGTGGAAGTGTCGTTGATGGCTTAGCAATCCAATCCTAGCGTGGAACAGGCGGCCACAGACATTACAGCTGATGGAAGGTGGAGGACGTGGCTGAGCCTGGAGGAGTTTACGTCTCTGGCGTTTGTCATTCTCCATTCTTCGACGTTCCAGCTCAAAAGTTTTGAAGAGCATTTGAGGTAACTGAGCGCCAGCGACTTCGGTCTTCTGCTATTGTGGACCAGTTACTCGGATCGATGTTCAAGATTTTTAGATTTTTCTTGTACTGATCCTTATAACGTTTGAGAGGGGCACCTCGTGGCCTTTTACCTGTGCTCACTTCGCTGTACAGCATTTGGCGTGGAAGTCTGTCATTTTTCATCCGCTGGACATGTCCGACCCATCTGAGTTGATGCCCAATGATAAGAGCTTCCATGCTATGCATTTTTGCTTTCTCTAGAACAGCCGTGTTGGATATGAAGTCATCCCATTTCAGGTTCATGATATATCTTAGCTTCTGTTGGTTGAAGCATTCTAGTTTCTTCAGATCGCAGCGATACAACGTCCAGGTTTCGCAACCATATAGCAGGGTGGAAATGACTACAGCTTTGTACACCATCAGTTTGGTGTACAGTGTTAGGTCTTTATTCAGGAAGACACGCTTTGTAAGACAACCAAATGCTACATGTGCAGCACGTACTCTATTCTCCACATCTTTTCCAGATGAGCAGTTGGATGACAGTATGCTTCCCAGGTAGAGGAAATGGTCCACTTGTTCCAGGAGTGTATCATAGATGGATATGCTGAAGTCAGGAACGGAGGAGCCAGGAGTTGGCTGCGCCATCACCTTTGTCTTTGAAATATTGATGGAGAGACCAAATCGTTCGTACGCCCTGCTGAAGGAATCAACTGACAGCTGCAACTCTGCAGGTGAATGAGCTGGAGAGGCATTGTCATCAGCATACTGCAGCTCTGTCACACGAGTGGTACTGGTGAACCTTTTTGAATGGAGTCTGGACTGGTTGAATAATCCTCCATCAAACCTGTACTTTAGTTCTATTCCTGCATTGTTTACGGTTGTCTCGTAAAGCATAGCTGCCAGATACAATGCAAATAATGTAGGTGCAAGAACGCATCCTTGTTTAAGCCCACTTGTTATTGGGAATTCACCAGTCATTTCATTCTGGCAGAGGACCTGTCCAGTCATATCAACGTGGAAAGCTTCAATCAGGTCAACAAAATGTTCAGGGCAGCCGAAGCGTTTTAAGACCATCCACATGGCTTCTCTGGGAACTGTATCAAAGGCCTTTTCTAGATCGTAGAAAACAAGTAGTAAAGGCTTTTGCTGTTCTCTGCACTTCTCCTGTAGTTGTCGTGCACAGAAGATCATGTCAATTGTCCCTCTTGAAGGTCGAAACCCGTATTGAGACTCAGGTAGTATAGTCTCTGAAAGTGTCTGGAGGCGATTTAAAAGGATTCTTGCAAAAATTTTTCCAGTGACAGAGAGTAGAGATATTCCCCGGTAGTTACCACAGACGCTTCTGTCGCCCTTTTTGAAGATGGTGACAATTGTGGAGTTCTTCAAGTCAGCTGGTACCTTGCGGGTTTCCCACATTAATATAATAAGTGAGAAGAGTCTAGTTTTTAGAGGCAAGCCGCCACCCTCAATAAGCTCCATCGGGATGCTGTCAGGTCCAGGAGCCTTCCCAGGTTTCACACTCTTGAGTGCCTTGCAAAATTCTTGAAAAGTTGGAGGATCAGCCAGCCAGGGTTTTGGAGGGTGCTGTGGGACATTTTTGAGAAAATCTCCAGCGGCAGTAGAAGGGCTGTTTAACAGTGAGCTGAAGTGCTCTTTCCAACGATTTAAGATGTCCTGACTTTCAGTAAGAATGGTGGAGTTGTCAGCAGCTTTAAGTGCTCCTGATGATGAGCGGATAGGTCCATACAGCTCTTTAATACCAGCATAAAAGCCACGCAGGTTCCTTGCATCAGAAAGATTTTGGAGTTCTGTGGCTTTCTGTTGCCACCATTTGTTCTTGATTACTCGTATTTCACTTTGACATTTCTGCTTGAGTTCTAGAAAGCGTGCTTTCTTTTCTGCGCAGGATGGATCTTGAGCAAGGGATAGGTAAGCATCCCGCTTTGCATTGATGATGGCTTGGATTTCTCTGTGGTTGTCATCAAACCAGTCACTTCTTTTCCGTGCACTACAACCAACAACATTCTCAGCAGTTTCTTTGATGATGTTCTTTAATGTGGTCCATTCTTGTTCGACGTCATCTGTGGTTGCTGGAGCTTTGTTAAGTTGTTCGGACAGTATGTCTTGGAAGTGTGAGCGAACATTTTTGTTGTTCAGGTTGCTTATGTTGAATTTTCTGCGTGGTGGGTTTGAAAAGTGGGATCGTGGCTTGCGATACTTTGGTACTCTCAAACGGCTGACTAAAAGTCTATGGTCCGTCCAGCACTCATCGATGTTTAGTGCTGCTTTTGTGATGAGAATGTCTTTCTTGTCACGCTGTCGCGTAATGACGTAGTCTATAAGATGCCAATGTTTGGAGCGTGGGTGCATCCATGTGGTCTTATAGCGGTTACGCAAACGGAATTGGGTATTGGAGATGAAAAGCTCGTGCTCAGCACATAGACCAAGAAGTAGCAACCCATTTGCATTGCAGTTTCCCACCCCTTGTTTACCCATGACATCTCTCCAAAAACGGTTGTCCCTTCCCACTCTGGCATTGAAATCACCAAGTAAAATTAATTTATCTTGAATGGGTATTTTAGAGAGAGTACTGTTCAGTTGGTGGTAGAACTGATTCTTTGTGTCTTCATCACTGTCTAAAGTAGGAGCATATGCAGAGACGAAGGTGATGAATCTGTCTGAACCAAAGGGTACTCTAAGAGTCATCAGTCTTTCATTAATTGAGACAGGTGTAAGTCGAAGATCTTTCACTATTTTCGTTTTTACGGCAAATCCTGCACCATGGATGCGTGGTTCTCCTGCATCCTTTCCCTTCCAGAAGATGGTGTACCCTGAACGTACCTCACTAATGTGTCCCTCACCTGAGAGTCTTGTCTCACTCAAGGCAGCTATGTCTATATCTAGACGGGCTAGTTCTTGGGTGATAAGAGCGGTTCTTCTCTCTGGTCTGTAATTGTTCACGTCCAGGAGGGTCCTGACATTCCATGTCCCTAATTTCGTTTTTAGATGTAACAATATATTTGAGAACAAGTTCTTTTGCGATAAATTCTATACAAAACATTTGAAAATCGGGTCAATTTTTATGAAGAATTTATTACGTTTTTGTTTCTGAAAACCATTTCATGTCCTCATTACAAAAATGTATTATAAATATTGTCGTACAACTGCTGTACGCATTTTTCACAGTAACGTATTTCACCAAACATTTTACGCTCTCAACATGAACGAGTCTACAACCGTGTCAACAGCACTATTCGATTCTCGGCGCTTCAGTCTGGAACCATGCGACTGCTACGGTCGCAAGTTCGAGTCCTGCCTCGGGCATGGATGTGTGTGATGTATTTAGGTTAGTTTGGTTTAAGTATTTCTAAGTTCTAGGGGACTGATAACCTCATATGCTAAGTCCCATAGTGCTCGGAGCCATTTTTGAACAGCACCATTACGCTATACAACAAAGACAAAGTAGAATTTTTTAAAAAATTAGTTTTCTAGTGAGACACATGTCGAGAGTATGTAAAAGAAGATCGAAATAATGGTTAATAATCTTCAACTCATTTTTTAAAACTGCTAATGCTGTGTTAGTTAAAGTTCATAATAATGGATAAGTACCCCCGCAATATGCTATGGCTATGAGCTACGATCTTCACCATCACTAACTTCCCTAGACATTGTGCTCATGATTTCCACACCTGTAACCTTTGCTGGTTCACTAGCTATCACTCAAAAACTGTCATACTTTACTCCTCGGTTTCTAGCTCTCACACAAGTGATGAGGAATTGACACAACTGAAACAAGTAACACTACCAAGAGTAATATGACATTCTTTCCCAAAAATGTTGTGCAACTCAGACTCAGTCAATATTACCATCTATGTTTGCTACAACTGTCGCCTAATCCTGTTTGGTATTGTGATGAACCCATACAGTTGCTGCAGGCAAGCTAGCCAACACGTAACAGCAACTACTTTGATGGTAGGGAGTTCTCTGCCTGCAATATTTATACATGTGTCGCAAAGTATATTTGATGAATACAGCAATGAGGTTGCAGAAATGGAGGAAACAGATAACAACAAACGTTATGGAACCTTGTAACATACACTAAGATAAAGTGATTTTTTACTCTAAAATGATGCGAAGATTTTTTGAAAGTTAAACCTATGTGCCGTACCTAGACTCGGACACAGATTGCTGCTCTTAGAGCACAAGGCGCCAACCGAGCACATCCCACTGAGTGATTCAAAGGTTGAACTTTGCTTGTCGATCTCCTGCGTACATCATGGATAAGTAATTCTAATTCTACAAACAGTTTTATCTTGTCGAGAATATATGTATAGGATAGATCTTTCCATGCGAAAACTTAAAGTGGGCGCTTTCCGTACTGTACGTTAAATACTTACTTTTAACTGAACACCGGGCCAGCGAGTTACAAGTGAATGATGTTGGTTGGAAGAAAAGAAAATCACCAGCACTATATTCGTACAGTTCACTGATTTGTATTTACGGGTACATTGTCCTAAAAATTGTAGCACATCAGCAGCCATATACAGTGTGATTATAATTAAAGTTAATCTTTCAAAACGCTGTAGAAATAACGACACTAGCCATAATGACGGCAAATTGCAACGGACAAGGGGAAAAACGTATGGCAGGAGAGAAAAATAGAGTGAAAATTGATCAATAGATGACGCTGTATGTGTCAGAATACGTAAATGAGAACACCTGTCATGCGCAAGACCCATTGAAGTTGGTATAAACAAGCAGGGTACACGGCTTTTCCTCCTCTCGCACCTGCGCCGCTCTCCTTGACTGTCTCAATGCTGGATCGCGCTCTGCTTGTAAAGCTGTATTACAAGCATGATGACTGTGCACACGCCGCTCAGCAGAAGTTCCGGTCACTGAATGGTTGGAGAAAGGCGTTGGTGCAATGACTGCCGTGGGTCTGGAGAAAATTATTCGGAAATTCGGAAAGAGGGATTCTTTTGTGTGCAACCTGGTTGGGGGAGGAAACGAATTTATTCGACGTCAGTGGAAGCAGTGGCCGCAGCAATGCAGGAGGAGACAAGTGGTGGTGTGCAAACGTGTAGTGCACGGAGAATTGCCCGAACATTGGACATACCTGTGATCATGGTGCATAAAATCCTGCGAAACATCTTTCTTTGCTGTCCATTCTAAATTACCCTTGTGCACGAGTTGCTTCCTGTTGACCTGCCAGTAAGAGAGACCGTCGCTTTAGAATTCCTTGCTCTCATGGAAGTGGACAATGACTGGCCGTGGAAGATTTTGTAAACAGTTGAAGCCCACTTCCATCTGACAGTCAATACACAGAATTGTCGAATATGGGCAACGGAAAATCCATATGCAAATCAACCGGTACCACTTCATCCTGAAAAGGGCACTGTGTGGTGCGGGTTTACGGCATCATTTATCGTAGGGCCATAATTTTTCGAAGAGACAGTTGCTTCCGGTCCTGTTACGTGTACCGTCACTGGTAAGCTCTGTGTGTCTTTTGGGCAACGTCACTCCAGCTCTCCAACAACGTGGATGTGTGGATGGGATCATTTTATGCTAGATGGCGCAACTCCGCACATTGCAAATCCAGTTAAGCAGCTGCTGAAGCGCCATTTCGGAAATGATCAACCGCCGTTTCTCTACAGCCTGGCCGCCCCGATCACCTGAACTTAATTCGTGTGACTTTGGGCTGTAGGGCTGTCTGAAAGATGTAGTGTTCAGTGTTCCAATTGCAACATACCTGCATTGAACGCACGCATTGCGAAACACATTCCGAACATCGGCCCGGAAGCACTTCGATCAGCTGTGGAACATGCTGTTTCTCGATTTCGACTTGTTGCAGAAAGCAGTGGACAACATATTGTACTTGTTTTGCACCAGTAACATGGAAATTAATAATTCGAATTGATTTTGATTGATGCGTTTTATGAGGTTTTTGGCGTCAGGACAATTAAAAAACCGACGTGATTGATGCTTTTTATGCAGTTTTTGGCCTAGGACAATTAAAAACCGATTTCCCCATCCGATGTGATATGACCTTGCCGTAGTGGATGGGATTTCGTAACAAACAGTATCACACCTGTACACCCATTGACACTGAGTAGGGCAATTTGTCACAAGTTCACCTTAGGCATTGTTCTATGATTCATTTGTCATTTGTGATGGACTGCTTTTAAACTACGATCCTTACAGCGCCATCTATTGCTACATTTTGTAACTATTTATTTTTCTTATGCCATACATTCTGCCCCTTCTCCGATAATAATCCTTTGTAATTTGACATCATTGTGACCAGTGGCGTTATTTCCACAACGGTTTGTATGTTCGCCTTTCATTATAATCACCCTGTATAATAAGAGGAATTAAGTCCAAATATCTGTGAGACACGGTCTCGTAAGCTGACATTTGGCCGGGAGAGCGTTGTGTTGACCACATGCCCCTCCATATCCGCATCCAGTGACGCCTGTGGGCTTAGGATGACACGGCGGACGGTCGGTACCGTTGGGCCTTCATGGCCTTTTCGGGCGGAGTTTAGTTTTTAATTTATTTATGAGACAGAAACCTACGTAACTGAAGAAAGGCTTATTCCTATGTGGACAAACTAGGAATGACAGGAATATGGACGTTGGAGATAAGGTACGGGAGAAGGATATAGAAAATCAAGTGAATTGATATGATAAAAAATTGACGACGTTCTCTACGCATCGGTAAGTCTTAGAAAGAAGTAGATGATGATAAGTCATGACAGAATGACTTCTAGGCTACTAGAGTAAGCCGAAAAGGAGAAAAATCGTTGCGCGGCCCCTCCCTCCGGAGGTTCGAGTCCTCCCTCGGGCAAGAGTGTGTGAGTTGTTCTTGTGATAAGTTTGTTTAAGTACTGTGTAAGTCTAGGGACTGATGACCTCAGCAGTTTGGTCCTTTAGGAATTCACACGCACACGCAAAAATCGTAAAGAGCAGAAAATTAATACGTTGGTAGTAAAGTTGACACAGAAATGAAGAGATTGGCGCCACGGAACATATTGTGTTTAGCTGCATCAAACAAGTCGAAAAATTAATAACGAAATATAATCCCTATAAATCGCAATTACGAAACTTAGTATAAATCAGTGGTCTGAAATAGCTTCACCAAGAAACGTAAGAAGCTATTGCGGTAGTACACCAAACAATTTACAACCTACGGTTACTTCGTTATTGAATTTAGATCCCGCATTGGGCTCCCGCGCTACAAGTGAAAGACACACGAGAAAATCTCCGAGAAAAATTTGTAAAATTTTCGACGTGTAGCTGGATAGCTTCCCTTACACTGACAATAACTCAGATGTGACAACAATTTAAATCTTCTCAGATCGTCCACGCACTACAACATGCTGTGATCATTACACGAAGAGACGTTGACGACGAACAACAAAATTTGGTACTAATTCCATAGACATTGCTGCCAGGTATTTTACTTTTTTATTGGTTCTTCGGGATGGTGATGCTTTCTAAAACTAAAAGTCGTTCTGACTTCATTTCGGGATCAGTTTCTCACAATCCCCAACAAAAACGTATGTCACATGGCTGAAGCATCAATTATCTCGCAACGACACTCTTTGGCTTAGAGAATAAAAATACGTAGATTTAAGTCCACGTAATTTTACCATTGGGCGGTAATTCAAAACGATTATATAAGCAATACGCAATAAAAGTCAATGTATGTAATGCAATTTTCCGATTGAGATAAATTATCACTCGCTCTCTCTGTCGTGCTACAATGTGACTAAATTTTGCTCTCGGTCGTGCTAGTAATTGTTTGTTTAGGAAACTGCACTAAAATTTATATACTCATTTTCAAAACACACCGTTATCAGTACACAGAAACATACACATTGTGAAATGTTTTAGTCAGGTCACACAAAGCAGTTGTTAGTAGTTTTTGCTGAAAAGTAATAGGACGATTGCCACGCGCGATTAGGACCTGTTATTGTCGCTTTCCGCCGGAGACTGGCGCGATGTAGCTCTCCCTGCTATCTTATCCCGTGCAAGCCTCTTCATATCCGAATACGTACTGAAACCTATTGCAATGATGTCTTGGTCCCACTCCACAGTTTCTCCACCCACACTTGCCTCCTAAGCTAAAGTGATGACTCCTTGATGTCCGAAGTTTACTATTAACCGACTCCTTCTTTTAGTCAAGCTGTGCCATAAAATTATTTCCCCACCAATTGTATTAAGTACCTTCTTATTAGTTACATGATCTACCCACTTACACTTCAGCATTCTTACGTAGCACCACATCTCAAAAGCTTCTGTTCTCTTGTTGTCTCAACTGCTTGTCATCCACATTTCACTTCCATAGAAGGTTACTCTGCAAACAAAAGACTTCGGAAAAATTTTGACCCTTAAATCTATACTCCTAATTAACAAATTTTTCACCATCACAAACTTTCATGCCATCGGCAGTCTACATTTTATATCCTGTCTATTTCAGTCATACCCAGTTATTTTACTGCCGTAATAGCAAGCCTCATCTACTAATTTCAGTGTCTCATTTCCTTATCAGGTTCCCTTAGTATCGAATGACTCCATTATCCAAGTTCTGCTTGTTTTCAATGTCACTTTATATCCTCCTTTCGAAATACTGTCCAATCCGATCAGCTGCTCTTCCAAGTCCCTGTCTCTGACAGAATTGCCGTCATCAGCAAACTTCCAAGTTCTTTTTTTCCTTCTTTTTTCCCTTCTACTCCAAATTTTCTGGTTTCCTTTACTATTTGCTCATTGTACTGATCTAGCAATATCGAGAATAGGCTATAAATCCTTCTCACACACTTCTGAAGCACTGATCACCTTTCGAACAGTCCATCACTTATACCAAGGAGCCCAAGAAACTTGTACACCTGCCTAATGTCTTGTACGGCCCTCGCGAGCACCCAGAAGTGCCGCAACACGAAGTGACATGGACTCGACTAATGTCTGAAGTAATGCTGGAGGTAACTGACAACATGACTTCTGCAGAGCTGTCCATAAATCCGTAAGAGTACGAGGGGGTTGATATCTCTTCTGAAGAGCACGTTCATATCTGGGGAGTTTGGGGACCAGCGGAAGTGTTTTAATCGGAACGAGTGTTCCTGGAGCCACCCTGTAGCAATCTGGGCATGTGGGGTGTCTCATTGTCCTGCTGTAATTGTCCAAGTCCAGTGGAATGCACAACGGACAAAATGGATTCAGATGATCAGACAGGAGGCTTACGTATGTGTCACCTATCAGAGTCGTATCTAGACGTATAAGGGGTCCCACGTCACTCCAGCTGCACACCCTCTACATCATTACATAGCCTCCACAAGCTTCAACAGTCCCCTACTCACACACGGCGTCTATGGATTCATGAAGGTGTCTGTGTACCTGTATACGTCCATCCACTCGATACAATTCGAAACGAGACTCGTCCGACCAATCACCACGCTTCCAGTCGTCAACAGTCCAATGCCTGTGTTGACGGGCCCAGGCGAGTCGTAAAGAATAGTGTCGTGCTGGCATCAGGGATACACGGTTGGGTCTTCTGTTCCGAGAGCCCAGATACGAAAAATTTGGAAATTTGTGGTAAGGTCTTATGGGACAACCGCTGGGGTCATCGGTCCCTAACCTTACACACTACTTAAGGGGGGTAGGACGTGAAACCGGCCGACTTGGAGCAGGAGAGGCACCACAGGATATTTTAATTTACACTGTCTATACTTTTACGAATAAATTCATAAAACTTTGTTAGCAAGACCAGGAAGGATTCACGCTCATAGAAGAGGAAGTTCAAAAACACAAAAAAACAATTTTTTTTACGTATGAAATTTCATCATTTTTTCACTTGGTATTAGCTGCATTTGTTGCTGTAGGTACACTTTTCTTCATAAGTAAGAGAGATCCTTCGATGAATTTTGTACAGCATACAAACCATACTTACAGGTGTATGAAACTCTAGAATTTCCCAAATATGTTAAAAACTGTGGTAAAATTGAGATAATTAACTATAAAATTCGAGTTTTCTCTGAACACGAAGTTTAAAACGTAACAGCCCATTCATTTTTCCATAGATTAAATAAATTCTAGAGTTTCATACACCTGTAAGTATGGTTTGTAAGCTGTGCCAAATTCATCGAAGAATCTCTCTTACTTATGAAGGAAAATGTACCTATAGCAGCAAATGCAGCCAATAGTAAGTGAAAAAAATAATGAAATTTCAGATTTAAAAAATATTATTTTTCGTGTTTTTGAACTTCCACTGCTATGAGTGTGAATTCTGAATCCTTCCTGGTCATGCTGACAAAGTTTTATGAAATTCTTTGTAAAATTATAGACAGTGTAAATTAAAATATCCTGTGGTGCCTCTCCTTCTCGAAGTCGACCCGTTTTACGTCCTACCCCCCTTAATCTAACTTAAACTAACTTACCCTAAGGATAACACACACACACATGCCCGAGGGAGGACGAACCTACGCACGGACCGTGACAACGCCAGAGACCGTGCGGCTACCTCCCGCGCCCAAGCCCATATTGATGATGCTTCTTTGAATGGTTCGCACTCTGATACTTGTTGATGGCCCAGCGCTGAAATATGCTGTAATTGGTTGAAGGATTCTACTTCTGTCAAATTTAACGGTTCTGTTTAGTCGTCGTTGGTCCCGTTCTTGAACAATCTTCTTTTTTCGGCCACAGCGACGTCGGAGATTTGATGTTTTAGTGGATTCCTAATATTCACGGCACACTTGTGAAATGGTCCTACTGGAAAATCCCCACTTCATCGCTACCTCGGAGATGCTGAGTCTCATCGCTCTTGCGGCAACTACACTCCTGGAAATTGAAATAAGAACACCGTGAATTCATTGTCCCAGGAAGGGGAAACTTTATTGACACATTCCTGGGGTCAGATACATCACATGATCACACTGACAGAACCACAGGCACATAGACACAGGCAACAGAGCATGCACAATGTCGGCACTAGTACAGTGTATATCCACCTTTCGCAGCAATGCAGGCTGCTATTCTCCCATGGAGACGATCGTAGAGATGCTGGATGTAGTCCTGTGGAACGGCTTGCCATGCCATTTCCACCTGGCGCCTCAGTTGGACCAGCGTTCGTGCTGGACGTGCAGACCGCGTGAGACGACGCTTCATCCAGTCCCAAACATGCTCAATGGGGGACAGATCCGGAGATCTTGCTGGCCAGGGTAGTTGACTTACACTTTCTAGAGCACGTTGGGTGGCACAGGATACATGCGGACGTGCATTGTCCTGTTGGAACAGCAAGTTCCCTTGCCGGTCTAGGAATGGTAGAACGATGGGTTCGATGACGGTTTGGATGTACCGTGCACTATTCAGTGTCCCCTCGACGATCACCAGTGGTGTACGGCCAGTGTAGGAGATCGCTCCCCACACCATGATGCCGGGTGTTGGCCCTGTGTGCCTCGGTCGTATGCAGTCCTGATTGTGGCGCTCACCTGCACGGCGCCAAACACGCATACGACCATCATTGGCACCAAGGCAGAAGCGACTCTCATCGCTGAAGACGACACGTCTCCATTCGTCCCTCCATTCACGCCTGTCGCGACACCACTGGAGGCGGGCTGCACGATGTTGGGGCGTGAGCGGAAGACGGCCTAACGGTGTGCGGGACCGTAGCCCAGCTTCATGGAGACGGTTGCAAATGGTCCTCGCCGATACCCCAGGAGCAACAGTGTCCCTAATTTGCTGGGAAGTGGCGGTGCGGTCCCCTATGGCACTGCGTAGGATCCTACGGTCTTGGCGTGCATCCGTGCGTCGCTGCGGTCCGGTCCCAGGTCGACGGGCACGTGCACCTTCCGCCGACCACTGGCGACAACATCGATGTACTGTGGAGACCTCACGCCCCACGTGTTGAGCAATTCGGCGGTACGTCCACCCGGCCTCCCGCATGCCCACTATACGCCCTCGCTCAAAGTCCGTCAACTGCACGTACGGTTCACGTCCACGCTGTCGCGGCATGCTACCAGTGTTAAAGACTGCGATGGAGCTCCGTATGCCACGGCAAACTGGCTGACACTGACGGCGGCGGTGCACAAATGCTGCGCAGCTAGCGCCATTCGCCGGCCAACACCGCGGTTCCGGGTGTGTCCGCTGTGCCGTGCGTGTGATCATTGCTTGTACAGCCCTCTCGCAGTGTCCGGAGCAAGTATGGTGGGTCTGACACACCGGTGTCAATGTGTTCTTTTTTCCATTTCCAGGAGTGTATAACACCACATTCAAAATGGCTCTGAGCACTATGGGACTTAACATCTGTGGTCATCAGTCCCCTAGAACTTAGAACTACTTAAACCTAACTAACCTAAGGACACCACCCACATGCCCGAGGCAGGATTCGAACCTGCGACCATAGCAGTCGCGCGGTTCCGGACTGAGCGCCTAGAACCGCTAGACCACCGCGGCCGGCAATACATTCAAGCTCACTTAAATCTTCATAAACTATCAAGGTAACACCAGTAACCGATCTAGCAATGGCGCAAGACACTCGTTGTCTTATATAGGCATTGCCGACCACACTATTTCTCTCTATCTGAATACGCATGCCTATATACCTTCTGCCTGGTGTTATGCGACCAGCCGCGAATTCCTAGTCTCCTGTGCCAACTTTAGCATCTATGTCTTCATGATTTCAATTTCTGCTCAGGGAAGCTGAATGGTCAGGATGACGGATTGTCAACCCTCTGGGCCCGGGTTCCATTCCCGGCTGGCTCAGGAAATTTTATCCCCCCTGGGACTGGGTGTTGTGCTGTCCTCAGCATCATCCTATCATCCTCATCGACTGCAGGTTGCCGAAGTGGCGTCAAATTGAAAGACCGCCTCCCGGTGAAAGGTCTGCCCCTCGGTGGGCCCTAGCCGTACGATTAAATAAATAAATAAATGTCTTTAATTATTTGCTTGATGTATCCTAATCTGTGTCTTTCTCTACAGTTTTTACCCTCTGCAGCTCCCTCTAATAACAGGGAAGTTATTCCTTAATATCATAACAGATGTCCTACCATCCTGTCCCTTCGTATTCTTAGTGCTTTTCATATATTTCTGTCTTCAACATTTCTGCGGAAAAAAGCCTCATTCCTTACCTTATTCCACGTAACTTTCAACTTTTTTCTGTAGCGCCGCATCTCAAATTTTTCTATTCTCTTCTGTCCCGTTTTTTCCATAGACCATATCTCACTGCCATACAATGCTGTGCTCCACATGTACTTTTTCAGAAATTTCTTTCTCAAATTAACCTATGTGTTAAACTAGTAAAATTTTCTTGACTGGCTTGTTATTTCCTTTTTTGCCAGTGCTAGTCCGCTTTTTACGTCCTCCTTGCTCCGTCAGTCATGGGTTATTCTGCTGCCTAAGTTTCAGAATTCGTGAACTTCATCCACTACGTGATCGCCAATTATCATGTTAAGTCTATTGCTGTTCTCTTTTCTGCTACTTCTCTATACCTTCCTTTTCTTTGTATTTACTGTAACTCCATGTTCTGTGGCCATTAAAGTGTTCAATCCACTGAGAAGCAACTGTAATTATTCTTCACTTCCTTTGAGGATAGCATTGTCATCGGCGAATCTTAACAGTGAAAAATTAAATGTCATGTGGCTAGGACCTCCCGTCGGCTAGACCGGTCGCCTGGTGTAACTCTTTTGAATTGACGCCACTTCGGTGACTTGCGTATCGATGGGGATGGGATGATGATGATGATAGCACAATACCCAGTCCCAGGATGGAGAAAATTTCCGACCTAGCCGGAAATCGAACCCAGGCCCCTTAGCTTGGTATTCCGTCGCGCTGACCCTTCAGCTATCGTTGCGGACAGTCTTAACACTGATATCCTTTCACTTTGAAATATAATCGCATTCTTGTATCTTTCTTTTATATTTGTCGTTGCTTCTTCGGCGCATAGACTGAACAGTAAGGGCAAAATAGTTCATCCCTGGCTTCCACCCTTTTTAATTAAATCACTTCATTCTTGGTCTTCCTCCCTTTTTGGTCCCTCTTGGCTGTTGTACATATTATATATCACGCATCTGTCCCTGTAGTTTGCCCCTATTTTGTAGGGATTTTGAACGTGTTGCGCGATTTGACATTGTTGAATGTTTTTTTCCAGTACGACACATCCCAAGAACGTGTCTTGATTTTCCTTCAGTCTTGCTTCGGTTATCAACCGCTTCTCTTGCCTTAGCTTTTACTAGAGTCAAACAGACCGTCATCTAACAGATACTTCTATCTTAAAAATTTCAAAGAGTGTACTCCTGTCAGCTGTGTCAAAGGCATTCTCCGAGCCATCAAATTATACAAACATAGGTTTGCATTTTCTTAACTTGTAAAGGAAGTCACAGGATCATTACTGCCTCGCACGTGCCTCCATTTCTCCTGAATGAGAACTGATATATCCCGAGGCAGACTCCTACCAGTTTTTCCATTCGTCTGCAAATAATTCGTACCAATATATTGCAACCATAATTTATTAAACTGATGTTTCGGTAATATTCACACCAGTCAACACCTCCTTCTTTTGCAGTTGGAATTATTACTATCTTCTTGAAGTCTGATGTTATTTAGCCAGCCTCATACATCTTGCATACGGGGTGCAATAATTAGGTGACCTGTTCTCCTGAAGAAAGCAGTTCTTAGGGGAAGTCTACTACTGGAGGGGCCTTATTTTGACTTAGGTCTCTCAGTGCTCTGTCAAATTCTTTCTCGCAGTAACGTATCTCCCATTTCATTTTCATCTATTCCTATTCAATTTCTCTAACGACGCCTTAAAAATCATTTACCTTTCATACCCCTTGTAACCTATTCCTTTCTAATCGGCCTACTGCATTGCGATGTAATTGTCCGTGCCCAATGAAATTTTTGATTGAGTAAGGCTATCGTCAACGAAGAAAAATAACATCTTTAGTTGGAGGAAATTGGGAATTTGTGGTAAGTTCTATGGGACCAAACTGCTGCGGTCATCGGTCCCTAAGTTTACACACTACTTAATCTAACTTACGCTAAGGACAACACACACACCCATGCTCGAAGGAGGGCTCGAACCTCCGACGGGGGCAGCCACGCGAACCATGACAAGGCACTTTAGACCGCACGGCTACACCGCAGGGCAAGCATTGAGTTTCCAGTTCCTTCATCTGAAACACTAACTTTTGAAAGTAAAGTAAATGAAGTTATTGGTTAAATATACAACTGACGTAATTTCAACTTTTTTGTGTAAAATAATGATGTTCTGTAACCTCAGTGTAACGTAATTCAAAATTTAGGAAAAGGCAAGCAATCTAGTTTCGATTATAGAAAGATTGAATTAAGTTTACTTTAAGCAAATGAGCAACTGATTAGTTTTGCCAGTGAAATTTTAAGTTACTTTAAGTGAATGAAGTTAATACTCAAAATGCTAAATTCGTTAAGCCTCTGTTATGGAATACAAGATGAAAACTTACTAAGGCGCAGTATTTAGACTGGAAGTGGTCATTAGTAAAAACGTAAAACTGGCAGTAAATAGTTAATCAATTTTCATATTACTACGACATTCGGTGACCGCAATTATTGGGTAATGTCTACGTAATCTGTGTGGACGTCGAAGAATGTCTGGAGGTACTCAATGGTGAGCACAGCATGAGGCTACAGAGCGTAGCCGATCTGCTTAGTCGACGATTAACTCAAAACTGCTACCGTGCTAGTGGTGTTGGTACAAAGGAGAGCTGTAAACACTGAATTACATCTGCAATAACAGTTGCCGAAGTTAGCATTAAGGCAGAAAGGAACCCAAGGAATTTCACAGAGTGCGAAAGATGTGGTAGATGAAATCTTATCATTTCTGTACGGTAAATCATTGGGACGTGTGGTGTCGTATAATGCCAACTGTGCGGACAGTGTACATGAGAAGTATGATGATGATGATGATGATGATGATGATACGTGCTTCACAAGTGGAAGTAACGCTGAAACAGGTGTCGAACCACGTAGTTCATCGTTCTTGTCAGACAGGGAAACACAAATCCTATAGACAGGGAAACGCAGCAAAGGCCAATCCTTGTCCTAGAAACGGATACTAAACGCACTTATATACATGGGAGATCATCCGGGGCATAGTAAAAAAATAGAAAAAAATATGAACAGATTTCGAATATGTCCGCAGAAATGACATTAGAAAAACGACGGATTTTCAAGAGATGACAAGACGTACTTGTTACAAAAGCTGTTGACTACAAATTTCAACGATGCGCTATACAATATGCGTGGTAGTGACTTCAACATTATGTACATCAAACTGCGCGCGACATAGATTGCAGTAATTTCAAGGGAAGTTGTGAATTGTTGCATAACCTGAAACACTGCTTCTTAAGTGGGAGACCTAATACAACGAAATTTCAAAACAAACCCTCAACTTGACGATGCACAGCAAACTGCGAAATCGGTGCGAGAATTTGTAGGTGAGATAAGCAAACGTATCCTATCGTTCTGTAGGGAATTTGGTTTCAAGTCCGACCGATCTGGATTTGAAGAGGAAATACATATGAAAGGAACCCTGCAAATTAGAGGTACCAAGAGAGTTGTATCAAGATCAACTACAATCAGTACCTTAACGCATTCGTATATAATTAAGCCGACTGCTGATTTGAATGGTAAATTGGCGAGAAAGTTATTCATTGTTGGACAAGAAGTTGGAGGTGCTGTGCCACTATGAGTGTTTCTCGTGCGCGTGATCTTGCAAGGGCAGAGGCGAATGTTTAGATCACAGCATGCAAGAGTGGGTAAGTGGGCGTAAGAGAAAGAAAACTATGGTAAGAGCAGTAGTTTAGGTGAGCAAAATAACTTGTTTTCCCTTGATTTCTGGTCTACAAATAAAAATTATACTTCTTTCGAGCAAAGTATCCCATCTGAAATGTGTGTTACATTGTAGTTCGTATAACCTGGCACCACTGTACAGACTGAGCCCTTGCATGTTTGTTTCTTCTGTGCCTATAACATTTAATCGCACTTATAGGTTGTAGAAGAATTTCCGCTACCAGTCACAATAAAACGTTATTTATTTGTCACACGACCGGTTTCGGGCTTGCGCCCAACCTCAGGTGTTTATACATTCATGTACATGTTTATATTGCTGGAGATCACTGTATAAATACCAAAAATTATTTCCTGATGACTAAACAGAGACAAGTGGGACAACTGTAAGTGGCAAGGCGGCATTTGTCGAAAATGTATCTGTACTTACATAAAGCTGAAGCATCATTATTATAGTATCGCTATGGTGACAGTTTTTCCACTTAGTTACACGCTTATCATTTTCACATCCATATTTCAGTTTTATAAAGCTTAGCTTCTTATTTCACTATTACGATGTGCACTCGCGAAACACACTGTGTTTACATGCAAACATGTGGGCTGTGGTCAAAGAACTTAGACGTAGCAGATGTACAGATTTTGTTCATACAGAAACATGTAGGTTATGATCAAAGAACTTAGCCACAGGTAGTGGAACGGTGATGCGCATATAGAAACTTAAAAAGCTATTACAGACTGCGAAGTTTTTTATACACATTATGAAATTTTTTATGCACATTTTTGTTGGAGAACTTAGATCTAGGAAGTACAATGATGTTACATATATGAAATTACTAAGAGCTATCACAAATTAAAAAATGACAGCTAGAACAGTTTTGAGGCACACTGTTGTCAGAGAACGTAGATCTAGGAAGTGCAATAATGTTACACAAAAGAAATTTTGAAAGCTATTACAAATTATTCAGTGACAGTAACAGCTTGTGTTTACAATATGACTATTGAAAATTACGATAAGGACACTTGAACTGTTGTATGACTGCTACATCGAATTTCCATAGAAGATTACTTTGTTATTGTATCAGAGGACAATTAGTTTTTATTTTTGAATATTTCAGGAAATATTGGAAGATAAGATTTGTTTGCAAGCTCCACTTGTTCGTTGAGAATAAGGTCTGGTGAGTTAGAGCAGTAGATATAATTTCTAATTCTTTGATCAGATTCATTTTCTTTCCTTTGCCCACAGTGTGTAGTATTACATAACTGTACAGATAACACTGGAGATAGGCTACAGTCCTGTCTCACTCCCTTCTCAATAGTTGCATCCCTTTGATGCGGCCATCTGGTTTCTGTACAAATTGTAAATAGCCTTTCGCTCCCTGTATTTTACACCTGCCGCCTTCTGAATTTGAAAGCGAGTATTCCAGTCAATATTGTCGAAAGCTTTTTCTAAGTCTACAAATGCTAGGAATGTAGGTTTCCATTTCCTTAACCTATCTTCTAAAATAAGTCCTAGGGACAGTATTGCCCAACATTTCTACGGAATCCCAACTGATCTTTCGCGAGGTTGGTTTCTACCAGTTTTTCTATTCGTTTGTAAAGAATTTGTGTTAGTATTTTGCAACCATTACTTATTAAACTGATAGTTCGGTAATGATCACACCTGCCAATACCTGATTTCTTTGGGATTGGACTTATTACGTTCTTCTTAAAGTCTGAAGTTATTCCGCCTATCTCATACATCTTGCTCAACAATTGGAGGAATTTTGTCGTGGCTGGCTCTCCGTAGGCTATCAGTAGCTCTAATGAAATGTTGTCTACTCCCGGGGCCTTGTTTCAGCGTAGGTCTTTCAGTGCTCTGTCAAACTCTTCATGCAGTATTGTATCTTCCATTTCGTCTTCATCTACGTCCTCTGCCATTTCCGTAATATTGCCCTGAACTACATCACCCTAGTATAGACCCTCTATATACTACTTCCACCTTTCTGCTTTCCCTTCTTTGCTTAGGACTGGTTCCCCATTCGAGCTCCTGATATTCAAACAGGTGATTCTCCTTTCTTCAAAGGTCTGTTTAATTTTCCTGTAGTCAGTGTCCATCTTTCCCCTGTTTATTCAGGCTACTACATCCTTACATTTGTCCTCTAACCATCCCTGCTTTGCCATTTTGCACTTCCTGTTAATCTCATGTTTTAAACGTTTGTATTCACTTCCCTCCTTCATTTATAGCCTTTTTATATTTTCTTCTTTCATCAATTAAATTCAATATCTCTCCTGTTACCCAAGGATTTCTGCTAGCCCTCGTCTTTTTACATCCTTGACCCTCTGCTGCCTTCACCATTTCATCTGTCAAAGCTACCCATTCTTCTTCTACTATATCTCTTTCCCCTGTTCTTTCTGAAACTCTCTGCGACCTCTGGTGCTTTCAGTTTATCCAAGTCCCATATCTTTAAATTCCGAACTATTTGCAGTTTGTTCAGTTTTAATCTACAGTTCACAACCAACAGATTGTGATTAGAGTCCACATCTGCACCTGAGAATTTTTTACAGTTTAAAACCTGGTTCCCAAATCTCTGCCTTACCATTATATAATTTTTCAGAAACCCTCCAGTGTCTCCAGGCATCTTCCACGTATACGACCTTCTCTCACGATTCTTAAGCCAAGTATTAGCTATGATTAATTTGTGATCTGTGCAGAATTCTATCAGGCGGCTTCCTATTTCATTCCTTACCCCAGTCCACATTCACCGACTACTTTTCCTTGTCTTCCTTTACCTACAGTCGAATTCCAGCCCGACAAGACTATTACATTTTCTTCTCCCTTAACCATCTGAATAGTTTCTTTTATCTAATCATACAGTTCTTAAATCTCATCATCTGCGGAGCTAGTTGGCATATAAACAGTTACTACTGCGGTAGGCGTGGACTTTGTGTCTATCTCCGCTATAGTAATGTGTTCACTATGCTGTTCGGAGTAGCTAGGCCTCGTTCCTAGTTTTTGTTATTCATTATTAAGCCTACTCTTGCAATACCGTGATTTGATTTCGTATTTATAACACAGCAATCACCTGACCAGAAGTCTTGTTCCTCCTGCAACCGAACATCACTAATTCCCACTACATCTAACTTTAACCTATCCATTTCCCTTCCTAAATTTTCTAACCTACCTGCCCGACTAAGGGATCTGACATTCCGCGATCCGATCCGTAGAATGTCAGTCTTGTTTCTCTGATAACGACGTCCTGAGTAGTCCCCGCTCGGAGACCCGAGTAGGGGACTACCTTACCTCTGAAATGGTTTACCCAAGAGAACGGCATCATCATTTAACAATACGAGGTGCGGCTAGAAAAAAACCGGACTGATTCTGGAAAAAACATTTATTTACAATTATTTACAATTTCATGTTATCTCCTTCAATGTACTCTCCTCCTCGGTCTCTACACCGCTCCATTCGAATTTTCCACTGTTCATAGCAATGCTGCAGATCATTTTCGGTAAGTCCATACATTACTTCCGTCGCTTTTTCTTTTACTGCTTCAACAGTCTCAAATCTAGTTCCTTTCAAAGCTGACTTGACTTTAGGGAAAAGAAAAAAGTCACAGGGGGCCAAATCAGGTGAGTAGGGTGGATGATCTAAGATGGGAATGTTGTGTTTTGCCAAAAACTTCTTCACTGACAACGCACTGTGAGAAATCATTCTTCGGCGTTCCTTCTGTTCAATTGTGAGACACTTTGGAACCATTTTTGAACACACTTTGTTCATGTTGAAACTTTCATGAAGAATCTACCTAACACTTTCCTTGTCAACTCCTGTTAACTCAGACACTGCTCTGATTGTTAAACGGCGATCTTGTCGAACAAGTTTACCGATTTTTTCAATGTTTGCATCAGTTTTTGCTGACAATGGTCTGCCAGTGCGAGTGTCATCACTGGTGTCTTCGCGGCCATCTTTAAATCATTTAAACCACTTGTGTTCGCGATAAACAATCATCGCGGTACACTTGTTGTAACATTACAAACGTTTCACTTGCAGATTTTCCTAGTTTGAAACAAAACTTGATGTTAACACGCTGTTCTTTCTGTACACTCAACATTTTCCGACGCACAGACAAAACGTCAACTACTTAAAACAGACGCCACAGGCGGACTGAGTGCAGGAGGCAGATGAAACTCGAGCAGTAGGCAGAGCGAGAGTCACGTGACAGGCCCCGCGGTTTTCAGCCTTATTGCATTCGTTTTATTGTTTCACCAGTACTAGTCCGGTTTTTTTCTAGCCACACCTCGTACAGTAAAATTACGGCTGTAGTTTCCCTTTGCTTTCAGCTGTTTTAGTGCCAGCGTAGCAAGGCCAATTTGATTGATGTTACGGTCAATCATCCAGACTGTTTCCCCTGCAAAACGCTGCTGGCCCTATTCAGGAATCACAAGTTTGTCTGGCCTCTGAACAGAGACCCCTCCGTTGTGGTTGCACCTACAGTATGCTGTTTGTATCGCTGAGATACGCAAGCCTCCCCACCAGCGGCAAAGTCCATGGTTCATGGGGGGTTGTCGAGATATGATGATTTAAAGTCGAGCTCAATATGGCACGTAAGACTTGTTCTTACGTGAACTGAATGCGCGGAAATAAAGTACATCAAATAAAAAACGCATTGCTATGAGAAATTGAAAACTTACTGTAAAGAATCCAGCTTCATTTGGATTTTACATGTTATATATAAGTTTTTCGTGAGTTTTTTATGCGTGCGGTTTATAAGTTTCAAAATCGAGCGAATCGGTTTAAATTTTTTAAGATGATAATGCAATTACATGTCATCAACGGTAATCCTATTTTTTATGAAAAATTTGTCCGTTGCAAACATATAAGCAACATGGTTCGAAAGAGAATAAAAAAACTTTACCCCAGATCAGTCGTCACCTGATTCAATTAAAATCTGAAACGAATGCTTAGTTATGACGGTCAAATGCCAAAATTATCGTAGAGAAAAAGTTGGAAACCAGAATGGAAAATGATCTTATCGCAGCACAAAAAAGACGAATATGTATCCTGGACAGAGTTGGAAATGTAGAAGAGAGAACTAGGTTTTCAATTTATCTGGCAGCTTCAAAGACATTTAAATCAAAACGTCTTGGTATATTGGTATTTTTTTATTTGTTAGTATTCGTACCCATGTCATGTGATACAATGCATCAGTTCGAGTAAAATATCTTGCCGTATAACAAAACACATGCCATCATTTCATACAACTTTTGTCATGCCCTGCGTATGACACAACATGTTTTAAAGTTTAGGATGCGTGTGTTGTCGCTCAGGCATACTTCCCATTGTAGATGCGCCCTCACTCTCGGATATATTCTACTGTAGATGAATCACACTCTACAGAAGCACTACTACACAGCGAGCTCTCATATCTATCCCCGTTACATGTATGGTGAGGGGTGTAACAAAATTACAGTTTCTGTGCTTCTGGTGAGTGGGATACATCTACAACAGGAAGTAACTGAGAGTGGGTTAGAAGTGGAAGGGGTGCATTTATGATAGGAAGTATCCCAGAACAGGATTGCACGCTTCGTAAACTTAAATGAGACATTCTATAATACTTCACGACATGACAAATGCCATGTTGGATGACAGGATGGTATGTGTCATGTTACATGACATGACATCATTATCACCTTACACTATTTGACAAGATATATGATACCACATGACATAAATGCAAATACTAATAAGTAAACAACAGCGAGTATCTCAAAATGTTTCGATTTAAATGTCTTTGAAGGTGTCAGATAAGTGGAGAAGCTAGTTCCCTGTTTTTACATCCTTAACTCTGCCCAAGATGTATTGTGCTTCGATTGGAGCATTTTTCATTCTGGTATTAAGAGGTCCTTTCAATACCATAAGTCATGATGTCTACTTTAAGAAAGCGAAAAACCACAAACTTCCAGTTTTTTCTTACGACCTAAGAAAATACTTCAGACAACAGGTTCAGTTGCTATGATCCGGCCAACGGCAGCATCTAGCAACGCCGCGGAAGAATTATATCGTAGAATGTAGAAACTGGATTCCACAATATGGCCCTGAAGAGGAAAGACGACAATTTCTGCGAGACTGAATTTCATACTGTCTTTTTTCGTTTCTGGATTACCGCACTGCAGATTCCCAGCAACCGCAGAAATAAGAAATCTCATTGGTTGTCGTCTACAGAAGTCGATTCGTTACAGGCGAGCTTCCTTTCTAACCAGAGTCCACGGCAGCGCGAAAGGAGGAAAAAAAGTCCACTCCGCGGACAGTAGAGAAGGGACACCTTGTTGTCGCAGTCAGAATGTATTCCCATCAAACATTCGGTGAGAAATATGGCGCTGCTTCTGTCTACGAATCTTCATTGATATCATTGATTAATTACGTAACTAAGGGCACAGCTGAATTTAAATATGATATTACTTATCTTATGTGCACAAAATGCACTTTGCAATTTTAAATGTTTCTTTCGTGACAGATGCACAGAAAGGAAATTTATTTCAACAGACTTGCTGGAAGAAGGAAGCACGATTATCGTTTAACAACCTATCGACATCGCAGTCGTTAATGACGAAACACAAACTCGCATTACGAAGGGATGTGGAAGAAAATAGGCTGTGTCACTTTAGAGTAACCATTGCAGCATTTGCCTAGAGTGGTTTAGGAAAATCACAGTCTAACACGTGTGCGACTGGTTATGATCTGTCTGCTTACCACATTTGAATAAGGACGCTCTGTGAGTGTTTAAGGAATATGGTGCTGAACCTACGGCCTGCAAGGTAGGAAGATACCATCTCACGCATGCAGAATTCAGAAGAGTGCAGCAGTATGGACAGTGATGTAAACAGCCAATGATCTCAACGGCGGTTCCACTACACTCCCTGGACAGAAAACGTAATCGGTAACAGAAATTAGTGTACAGGTTCAGGCGTAACTATATGTTAGCAAAACTGAGAATCGTAGATTTTTGTTATTCAGGCTTACATTTCCTCTAAGTATGTCTTCATAATACTACAATAATAATACAGACAAGATGGTAAAATACTGATAATGAGTGTTCACAACTGTGAAGCGAAATTCCTTACTATTCTATGGTTCTTTGTTAGTAAGTTGGTTGATGGTCATGTCTGGAGGAAGATAAAATAGAAAGAAATGAAAAGCAGTAGGGACCAAAGATATCAATTAAGTTAAAAATGCAGCATTAGAATAATTATATAAGAGGAGGGATGGAGACGACTACAGTTCTGAGTGTCAATTAAATATCATTTCCTCGCTTTCATCGACGGCGGCAGTGGCGGCCTTCGGCGCAAGCTGTGATCCTCAGAATTTATTGTAAATCTCTCTCGACTGTTAAACCCCAGTTTGATACATTTCCTACGACTTCAGTGAAGCCGAGACTCGTAATTGATCCCGAGCTAACTGGCATGGCACACGCTATTTGGCTGGAACAGCACATAGGTCGTTGCCCTCAAATCGCTGTCAGTGCTCAGCGCAATTCTCCATACTAGGAGACTCTGCTGTTTAACTCCTTACGAGTTAAGACGAGCCTGTGAACAAGTGTTCACATAATGACTCTCTCGATCGTCTCTGCGCGGCGCGAGTCGCCTTGTTCAAACACTCGACGATTTGCTGCAAGGAAAAGAGAGAATTTCTCTGTCTACATTTGCCTATATTAAAGCTGGTGGCCATGCGTTTTCTTTCTGGCCAATCAGAGCGTTCGTACTTGTTACAGCTCCACCCACTAGAGTTTTTGTATCCTATCATAGTCATTATTTCTTTAGTATTTCAGAGTTTTACTTCTGCTACGTAATACTGAGATAAACAGCTTTTTCTTTCATGTGAGCTTCAACACAAATGGCTGCAGTTAGTCACCAAAATTTGAAGTTGTGTTTCTCCGTGCGTTTTTCTACCATCTCCTGCCATGGGTTCCTGTAGAAACGCTTTCCAAAGGGTCGTCGTTAAAAGCAGGAACAAGGGCGGCTTTTGCCGACAGCCTGCGCAATGGCTCCGGCGTATCATTGTGTCTTCAAGATGTTCCGCTGTGTGGATTTCGGCTGAACACTGGTTGGGGGCATTGCCGTCGTAGAATTCTCCCTCCCTCAGAACTTTGTCTTGTAGCTCGGGTCTGGGAAATTACTTGTGTGCAGTTACTAGTGTGAGTGTTAGTGGTTTATATTCACGAAATGCTGGCTTGTTTATTCCCTTTGTCCCTCAATATCTCGTACATTTTCAAGTAACTGCGTCATGTAACATAGCAATTTAACCGTAATTGTTTCAGGAATTCAATGTAAGCTGTGTTAATTGTCTGATTCTGTAAAACAGGAAACATAAACAACGACATCCTGGTGGGGAATTGTATAGTCATTCTCCCGAATGCCCGTCTGCTAACCACTGTGCCACCTCACTTGGTAAATTTGTTGCAGGATGACGGTCATCAATTTCTAATGTAGTAGTTAACTGGTGCAACAAATGCACGTTGTATAATGAAACTCCCATTCTTGAGTGATATTTAAAATAGTTTTGACATATAGAAGTGAGAGGCAGTTTGCGAGTGTTGGCTTCACATATAACTTAAAATGCTGTACGTACGTACAGTAGTCACCCCTGTACATCTGATGACACATAAATTCTGAAATGCGTCATATGGGCTGATGACTGACTTTTACCACCGCGACCCAGCCAGTCTGAATGCTACTGATAGTTTTAATAAGAAGTTTGAGATCAGATGACTATAGGCGAAAGAAATACTTTTTCATGTGGTATAATTAAAAATCCTGAATTTTTTTATTTTTTTTTCCAGTGCTTCTTCGAACTTTGCTTCTTGGAAAACTTCATGACTGGCAGACAATCTTATAACAAATTACAAATTTTTTTTCGTGTGATACAATAACTCATCCACAGCTGTGGGATTTTTCTTTTGGTTGTGCTGTAAAACTTTGCTTCTGGCCGGATATCATGATTCTAGCCCAGCGGGAAGTACTCCATAGGTTATGATAAGTGAGTCTGGGAGTATCAAAATATGTAAGCTGATGGGCATATCTTACGGTTGCTTTGACTTACAAGCTTACATTTATTATATCGGAAAAAGAATAGAGACCTCAGTATGTAAAATAAATATCAACTTGGTATGACCATCCGTTACAAAGAAAAAGGTGTCTCAAAAGATGGACAAACAGACAGTGTCAGATAAAATATGACAAAAGAATTTTCGTGTAATATTGTTACAAATTTACAGTTTTTGAATTTCTTTCTTTGGTTGTACTATGGAACCTTCGTTTTCGCCAAATTTCATGAGTCTGTGCCAACAAGTACCCAATAGGTTTTAATGAGTAAGTTTGCGATTATTAAAATATGTGACATAAGTGGCCGTACCTTTTCACTGCATTAACTTCCAAACTTTGGTCTTTTTCACCCTCTCGATAACTGAGATAAATTTCAACTTGATGTGTCTATCCGTTGCTTAGAAAAAGGGTTTCTAGCAGTCAGACATCCAGATGTGCAACTAATTTGTCCTATAAGGTTTCCATTTCTACCTACTGAGGTACGTAACCTGAAGAATGTACTAAGTAATGTTTGTAGTGTAATGTAGCAAAAAAAATTCATTCCTATGCATTTATAGAAATGTTTGAAATTGTCAAACAGTCGTACAAAAAAAATATCCATAATGTACAACTGTATAGGTACAGTAGCCCAGACAATTTCTGTACACTAACTGCAGCTGCTTCGTGTGCTTAAAAGGGCGGTTTTGTATCCATCTATGTGGCAACATCTCTTTATAGCTCTACAGATGGCTTTTGTTTTCACTTACAGCCGTTAGCGCGTAGCAGTTGAAAGCTGTCAAAAGAGCTACCATGTGTCAGGGATTTCTTTAAGTTGACTCATCTGTACAGGTGTCTTAATAGTAGGGAATTAATGGAATAAATGCGTTAAAACTTCATGCATGTTGCAAAATTTTCTCACACAGCCCACTGTCTGTGA
Source organism: Schistocerca serialis cubense (assembly GCF_023864345.2). NCBI lineage: Eukaryota > Metazoa > Arthropoda > Insecta > Orthoptera > Acrididae > Schistocerca > Schistocerca serialis. The sequence goes on along the minus strand of NC_064638.1, from coordinate 237,001,574 downwards.
TGTCTTATGTCTTGAATTATTGCCGTACAATGGTGTCTCTGTATAGTTACTTTTAGCGACACATGTTGATACGGTCTGCGAGTTACTAGCAAAGAAGTAGTAAATTTGAACGTCATGCGTGATTCCGCAGCTTTCATGCATATCATTATTACTGACGTCATATCTCCTGGACTCTGTGTGTGTGTGTGGGTAGGTTGTTGTTACCACCCCCCCCCCCCTCCCCCGCCGCCCTTTCCCAGTGATTGGGGGCAGTAAGAGTTATGTGTACCAACTCAGTTGAAATTTATCCAGTGGTTTAGGAGGAGATGTGAAACGTACACACATATACAGCCATTTTTAAGAACGTCTACGGATATTGCAACGTATATCTTTACTGTGAGAATTAAAATTAAAAACTACATAAGAATTTTCAGACATTTCTATTACGGAAGGTTTTGTATCAAAACAATCAAATATGTACATATATATTGCAAGCCCAGAAGAGACTGATCAGACTCGTTTCCTATCTGTTTTGATGCCACAAAACTTTGGTCTCCAGTAACTACTTAAAATCGGAATAGGTCGTTTCGTTACTCCACTTGCCTTCGTGAATGTGTTTTGATAAATGAAGAGGCGTGTAGCTCTTTAGTGATCGTTAATTGGAACGACAAGTTTCACAGCATGTAGCTGCATCCTCAGGTTTACACGTGAACAGAAAAATCAGGGATGAAATAAAATAAACAATACTGTCTGTTCCTCAAGTTAAAATAGGGTGTATTGAATAACAGACATGAGCACTCACAACAAGTTCCTATAAAATCCAGGACTGGATTAAATGGACAATTCAGCAGTCTTATTCAGATGAAAATAAATCTTCCATCGAAGGAACAGTAATCAGTTAATGCAATCAGCTGTACAATGGAGTCGACCACCCCAAGTAGCAAGAGACACTACAATACAAAAGAAAACGGCAAGACAAAGGATCTGAAATTGAAAATTTGGAAATGTGGAATTAAAATGAAGGTAATTAACAAAAACTTAGTGTAAGTAGAAAGAAGTCACAGTTAGAAGAGCAACATAATGCGAAACAGGTTCAGGTGCTTGAAGCATGAGGTGGTATGCAGGCACCAAAAAATAAAAATAAAATTAAAAAAAACACAGATGAGGTAAAACACGATATAATTGGAAATTTAAAATAAAAATGTACCATTAATAGCCAATAAAGACAGTTGGGGGAAAACAGACTATACAAACAACTCTGAAAAATGAAAGAAGAGCCATATTATGGAACTTAACAGAATGTGAAACTTAGTAGTCAAGTAACCGGAACAGTTCACCTTCTGGTAATTTTCTGTCCCAGTGGCATTAACAATATCAAATCTACTATAGATGACATCGAAATTGCATGCAGTCAAACATTACAAATGCTGGTAATGGTTTGAAAAGGAACGAATACGTTCGAAACTAGTCTCCAATAAAAATATTATATGCAGCCGTGGCAGAAACCGCAATTACCAATCATACGAGTATATTAACGAAGTTTGAAATGGTGTCACATGTTTTATCAGTTTAACATTTAGCGAAAGAAAGAGCCTAATATTACGAAAATCCATTCGGTATCAGTTATGTGCAAAATTTTGCTGCTCTCATATTTGCATAACTTGATCATAAAATGAATTCGTGTACTTTCCTATAAGTAATTACCACATAGTTTGATAAAGAAATTATGCTCTGTCTTCCTTATCACGATAAAGTGACACCATACACAAACCACTGGATTGATTATCTGTCTTATTTCATCTTAGCCACTCTTTCACTTGTCTGAGACTGCTACAAACAAACATTAGTAGTTCTCACACACAGAAATATGGTGGCTGTGGTGGTCTAGCCAACTGTGTGTGGAGCACTGGGCTGGAGCCCTAGGAGTGGGGTACTGATTTCAGTCCGGGATTGGTGTCAAGATTGCATCTTGTAACGGGCCCTCCAAGACCAGTCGCAGGTCCACGCTGTCTGTATCGAACGATTGGCAGAAATCTTCTCTGTGGAATGTCAGGCGGCCTGGGCCATAGGCCTGCCACCCTCCCCCTGCCAGTGCTGTGGGGAAGAAACGCTGCTGTAGATATAGTGAGACCGACAATTTTCGACAGGCTTATGTTACAGAATTTACCTTACCTTACACTGCAATATTCTTCAAATACTCTATTAAGTACAGCCTTTCAAATTACATTAAAAATCTATTGAAGAAAAAGAAATTTGTGTAAGTAAATAAGATACATTTAAATTGATTTCAGAATCTGTGACGATAGAGACATTGATAGGCTACTGCATATTATTTAATTTTGTACAGAAGATATTATTTTTAAGATATCACTTAACTTTTATATGTTTTTCTTTAACATCCATTTATGAAATAACTATTCATTCTTTTAATGTTGACAAGAAAATTCAACATTGTTGCATGAGCATGTATTTGTACATGCTGGAAATAAATTGATGATCCAACCCCTAGTTGTCATTGTTGCGACAGGTACCAGTATTACCATAAAAATATGACTCTTTTATGTCGTTAATCTAGAAAGCACCATGTCCATTTGTGAAATATGGATACTGATGTGTCTTTTTCTTTAAAAAAAAGATTATGAAACTAAATGAAAATATCAAACTGCACACAACATTCTTTCAACAAATGTTGAACAGTTTTCTACCTACAATTATGAGTTTTCTGACAAAGCACTTTGTCTCGCTTTTGAGAACGTCTGTATGCTGTCATACACTCCAATAGCTGTTGTGCAATAGCTTTTGTGTATCTCCAAAGAATGGGATTTCTCATAGAAAAACATAGTAATTTTAATTTTTGTAATTTCAGTTATGACCACTTATAAAGTTTTCGTTACCCAATTTTATAACAAAGTTTATACATGTTTTATACCATTTTTACATTATTTTAACAATATGTCTGGGGTAATATTCTGGGTATTTCTGGTCGTAAATACTTTTGTCCTATGATAAGTGGCCATTTCTCATGTTCATAAAGTGAAATAACTATCATTACGGGTAGTTTCTCCCAATAACCCCCCCTCCCCCCCCCTTGCAGGCACCGCTGGCATGATGTAATGGTTCATCGTTACATTAAGGATATATTGTTCATAGTTTATATTTTGCCTAAAAAATGCGGCTCACGGCGATTTCGATTTTATAAAGTAGTCAAAACTTGATTGTCTACCGAGCGAGGTGGCGCAGTGGTTAGCACACTGGACTCGCATTCGGGAGGACGACGGTTCAATCCCGTCTCCGGCCATCCTGAGTTAGGTTTACCGTGATTTCCCTAAATCGCTTCAGGCAAATGCCGGGATGGTTCTTTAGAAAGGGCACGGCCGATTTCCTTCCCCATCCTTCCCCAATCCGAGCTTGTGCTCCGTCTCTAATGACCTCGTTGTCGACGGGACGTTAAACAGTAATCTCCTCCTCCTCCTTGATTGTCTAATGCAAATATCTTAAATAGTAACAACCTACTGTTTGCAGTAGATGTTATTCTAAAAAGCGGAATCTATATTTAATGAAATGTCTACTTAATTTATATATTTCCACTATGCATGACAGTATAAAATGTTGAACAATTTGTGCTACATATAAAAGTGACTGTCATTTATTTTATATTAACTTTGAAAATAAACTTTGTCTATAGTTTTTGTGATGTTTTATACTTCTATCACTACTTCTATAGTATATTATAATTAGGATGAGGCAGATGTGGAAATAACAGTTTTTGATTTTGAATGGCCAAACCTAAAAGATGAATGTTGTGGATTGGCAAGAGAGCCAACCCAGGAATACTAGAGGAAGCCGAAAGGCACGCGTTTTAGCTCACGCTGGCTGGCGTGAGGTCTGGAACAGGACAGGGAAATTAGACTTTAGTAAAACGGACGTAGCTGGTGGAATACTTAACTTTAATCCACTGATGATGAACGTCGGTCTGACGGTACATGCATCACAAGTTCAATAGCAACTGATAATGGCGCCTTGCTAGGTCATAGCAGAGGACGTAACTGAAGGCTATGCTAACTATCGTCTCGGCTAAGGAGAGCGTATTTTGTCAGTGAACCATCGCTAGCAAAGTCGGTTGTACAACTGGGGCGAGTGCTAGGAAGTCTCTCTAGACCTGCCGTGTAGCGGCGCTCGGTCTGCAATCACTGATAGTGGCGACACGCGGGCTCGACGTACACTAACGGACCGCGGCCGATTTAAAGGCTACCACGTAGCAAGTGTGGTGTGTGGCGGTGACACCACAATGAACTTCAATAATGAATCAGAGGTGGAAAGAGATAGATGTATACGTTAAATGCACTGTGGTGTATGAATCATAGAGATGATGGTGATAATGATGATGATGACACAAATGTTGTAATATTAGTTTCTCATGTTGTGTGCGCATACTTATGAGAAAAAAATGTAATACAAAGCCTGAGGTAGTGAGTGATAATAGTGTGTGTGTGTGTGTGTGTGTGTGTGTGTGTGTGTGTGTGTGTGATAGTGTGGGTAGAACGAAGAGGAAAGTAAATTAAGCTTTATGTAGAACAACACACACTTACTGATGAGCCACTTCATTTTAAGAGCCACTATAATACTAAGCTATGAGCGGCTGCTTCATTTTAATAATATGATATGATTTGCTGGAGAATAGAGAAGGTGGCGAGCAGAGGGGATAGGAATACAAAGCACAATTCGTCTAGTTTCGCCATCTTAGATTTTTATTCTCACGACTCCTATTCTACGTTCTCCTAAGTTTTCTGCTACTGTCATGTCAAATTTTTAAAATTCCTACCATCGCCATACTGATTTTTTTTGTAATTTTCCGCCATCATCATAATGGTTATTTTCATTTCCCGCCACCACCGTTTTCCAGCGGCTGCTACGCCGACTAGCGACTGAAAGCTGGACTGTGGCCTCGGCAGTACACTTACGTACTTCTAACATTACAACTGTCACGCGATTCTCACACATCTACATCAATCTGTCACCAAGTACCCTGTCACCATCAAGACTTTAGCTTAAGAAAACCGGTCCTTAACCAATATGTAGATTGTCACAGTGTTAATTCTCTCTCTTATTAACGCATAATTAGGTTAACCACGCCACCTAGAAAATGGTGCCATTGACTCAGCACAACATGTGAAATGAAATCCTCTACACAACCTAACATTCATACCACAACTGTATTTCTTAGTCTTTTGCTTTAACGAATTAACATAATCTGCCTATAACAAATCTCACCAATATCATTCCTAAGACTACATACTCGTAGTAACAAAAGAAGTATTACAAAAGCTTCATGAATTTCCGCGAAATATTAGTTGGATGTCTACAGACAGCCTGTGCTATAGAACGTTGTGCTGCAATTTTTTCACATACTGATAAATATACCTATCTGCGCTCTCTGATAGAGAGAGACCTTCACAGCTTTGGGCAGCAGTACCTTGACTTTCATAAGAAGACAGGTGAGATGAATAGGCACACAAATCGAGTACGTGAATCCCAGTTCGGTTCCTGTCATTTGCTACAAATTGCGGAAGATATTTCTCTAGAGGCCTATCTTAAGTAGAATCAGTGCGAAAAATGAAATACAAGTTTAAGGTTTAATGGCCCGTCGACTTGGTTATTACAGGCTGAGCTCAGACTAGGCTTCGACAGAGATAGATAACAGAACGGGCCAATACTGCTCCAAGGCACCATCAATGTGTTCACCTCAAGTAATCTCGCTATAGCAAAGATAACCATGCAGTCCCAAATGTTATTCCAGTACCCTATTCACTGCTGTCCCTCGCTTGAAGTATATGGTCAACCTGTTGAAGGCCAGCTATAAAATAGACCAATCGTTGGGGTTTTACACCATGATATACAGAAAACTTTTTTTCCTTGACGGCCTGCACTCAATAAGGGATTTAGAAAACCAGTATGGTTAAGTTCTGTTCCAGTCAAAGCTATATTTTCTGATGATACACTCGCCTGCCTCCAGAAACTCTGGAGCAGTCCTTCATGTCACATCCGCCACTGACAAAAGGATTTCTAAAACCCTGTCTTTCCTATATTCAGATATTCACTAGCCCATAATCAAAGAAAAATAGGTGTAACCTTGATATTTTACTTAGAGCCGACATAATTTCGATTCGACGCATGGGATTATAGTTCCGTACTGCTTCAGTTTTCAGTCGAAGGAAGGTAGCCGGAATTCAAGGTCGGATAGGACATGCCAGTAGCGAGGGACCATAGGCACTGGTAGCGTAAGAACGGAGGAGAAAACCGGTTATGCCCCTTTGAGAAGAATTATCTCAATATTTGCTTCTATCTGCTAAGTCAAACCCGTAAAAACCTAAATATGTATCACCTGGCTGTGGTTTGAGCTTCGTTCCTCCAGAATTTCCTACCCACTGCGCCATCCCGCTACATTAAACGTTTAACTACACTTGTATGACCAAATTCAGATTAATGGTAGCGACTGAAGTAACTTCTCTGATCCAAAAACCCAAGGTCTAAACAGGAAACGTCAAGTGCAAGCACTGTAGTTGTGTAGCATCTCTTATATGTGTGACTGAATCTGATTTCCAACTATATTACATATGGAAATAGAAGAACAGAATATACCTTGTGATATGTGCATAAAAGACGTATTCTCATTTGAGACATGTCCGTCAAACTACCTGCAGTCAATTTTTTAATTTGGGGTGCATAATAGTATTGCCTGAGATATGACTGAACGAAAGGAAAGAATGATCAGCGTGTAATATCTCATCAAAGACTAGACAGTTACAGATGGGACACAAGCTTTGGTTAGGGAAAAACGCTAAAAAAATCGGCCGTATATTTTACTAAGGAACCATACTGACATCTTTCTTATGCGAACTGCGGAAACTAAGAGAAAGTTAAACCTGTATGTTTGGACGGGGATTTGAGCCTTCATCCTCTTAGTCGTAGAGTCTTCACCATTGCGTCTCCTCGCTCGGTCTGACCCGAGAAATGAATGGCATGAAAAAATTGATCAATAGCAACCTTTCGCAAGTATGTGCATAGGAGGGATGAAAATCGAATAAATGTTTGATGTTGGGAAGAATTTCGCTAAGTGCTAGCGAAATCATTGTTCATTGGAAAACAACAGCTTTCGCAAGCTACGGCCTCATCATCAGGTGCATCCTACATGGTAAAAAGCAAAGTACAGTTTCACCATACTTTGTGGGTATTAAAATTAATAAAATAATGTCTAAAATATACTCAAAATGTTAAAATATCATTGGCATATCCATAATTCTAAGTAAACATTTACTGTTCGATGAATATTGGCAATACTGTGCCGAGTGAAAGATAACGGATACGTGCTCAATTCTTTAAAATTTTCTTGCCACTGAAAAGAAGAAAGAAAAATGTTTTATAACGTGCGGACGCTAGAAATTTTAAGAAGGGGTTCGGATATGCGATAAAAAATTGTAGCGGCTAACATGATTAGTCGCAGCACTATGCAAATTACTATGTTTCTTACTGGTGTGACGGCAGGACAACTCGCTGCCGGGAAAAGCAAAAGCGGCCCGATCGAACGACAAATAGATAATAGGTGGTTGGTGGAAAGGAAGCTATCCATGTGGACAGTGTGACGTCATATATTCATGAATAGCAGAACTGGCTCGCTGCCTTTACAAGAGAGAATATTACGCAATTTTGTTACGTACTAATACCTTATCACTTCAACAATCAAAATTAGTCAGAATTCTACGCTGCTGTATTTCTAATTGGTTGTTCAACGTGAACTTTGTACTTTTGTTTGCATATCTAGAAATTCTACTTCGTCTAATATATTCAAAATATAACTTCCTTTATTTTTATGAAGTACTTTTAAACTTTCTGAAGGGCTTGTGATGCTGTGCCTCTCTTGGCGTAAGTGCGCGTTAATGCAGATCGTGGGTTTCTAAGTTAAGATTGTAACGCTGCGCTTGTGCACACGATACCCTTTAAAGCCTGTACTATGGTAAGTTGACGGGCTTCACCTTATGAGAAAGGATTTTTGTATAGATATTGACCGCGTGTACCTGAATGGAGGCAGATCAGACTTAGACCCACTCTGCAATAACAATGATACGTCAAGCACGTCCGAAATGCAACTACACGTCAGGACGGACAAGAAACAATACAGAAGATGCTACCAATTTGTTAATTATACGGTCGCCAGCCTAATTAGGAATTAACTGAGTTTCTTCCCTGTACAAGTTGATGTACGTTCATGCAAAACCACCCGTAATAACACTGCATATTATGGTAAATTTTAGAACCAGAAAATCTACTGAACTGATAATTTCTCTTTCTGTACTAATATGGATAAACCATAAATACATAACATTTCACTATAATGTTTATTACAAAACTTCGTACTGTCTATTGATCTGATTAAAATCGGGCATAGGTTATCCTAGAAATAGCACTTTCGAAACACACACACAATGTCAATTTTGATAAAGGTAAAACACTGATAAATTTTGGTTTCTATTTTGGCTTTGACTTAGCTGGTCAAATCAGTTTAGAACACTTCAGAATTCAAATGAATAAAAAAAAAGGGGGGGGGACCCTGAAACTGTTAGGATCACTGTATAAAAAAAATTTGATTACTGAAATCATTGTGCGCTCAAGATTTCCAATATATGAGTTATTGCTCTTTTTACCTTATTTCCTGCTCGTTTAAATACCATTTTATCAGTCTTGAAATAATTAAACTTCATTGCTAAATCAATATCAAAATTATCTTCCAACGTTGTCAGACCTTTGTTATTCGTGTATTGGTTCATTAACAAAAAAGTTCTTTAAACATCATTCTAACATAGCTAGGTCTGCAGGTAATTATTATTAACATAAACTTTAATTCTTCATTTCGGGACACTCGGATTGCACAACATTTGGAAAGGACCCTGTCTAGGTTAGTTGTGAGGATAATTAAATGATAGGATAGTTCTGGTAAAATGTAAGTTGTTATTGAACAGTATGGAACAAAAGTAACACTGGTCCACACGAATACAGTACTAAAAGTTTCAACCTGTTTGTATCTATGTGGCGGTTGGCGGAGCACAGGGCACACATACAACCACAGCAATGGCTCTTGATGTATCGGCACTTTACTTCTTCTTAGCGTCGCAATACTTTTCCATTTACTGCCTATTGAATTTTGCCATGCTGTATAGGCGTCGGAACGGCATATCCGAGGCTCAATGAAACTACGTCTTCCAGGAGAGCCTCCTCGATCCAGAACGTGTTGCTCAGACCAATGCCCAACTCCGACTATTACTGCTGAGCTCGTTATGCCGTGCAGTGCCCGTATGCATTTTCCCGCGCTCACCTGCCATCCACCTTTTACCGCTCCCCTACAGACAGGGTATTCACCAGAGGTTTTGCATTCTACATACCCTAACACATTGCCTACGTATGGACCAGACGCACAGTTACAATTTTAACAACTTACAATAGTTTCAACGTTTCTTACATTTCAATTCTGTTATAATATTGCTTGAAATTTGACATAAACATTAATATTCACATCGAAAACTGTTTACAGTTTCTTTAACACAATGGCATGAAACAAAAACGAAATGAAATCAGAACATCGATTACACTAATTTATCGAAAATCAGAAGAAAAAATTATTATATGTACAATAGTACAGCGTTCCCCCCATGAACCATGGACCTTGCCGTTGGTGGGGAGGCTTGCGTGCCTCAGCGATACAGATGGCCGTACCGTAGGTGCAACCACAACGGAGGGCCTGAAGAGGGGCAGCAGCCTTTTCAGTAGTTGCAGGGGCAACAGTCTGGATGATTGACTGATCTGGCCTTGTAACATTAACCAAAACGGCCTTGCTGTGCTGGTATTGCGAACGGCTGAAAGCAAGGGGAAACTACAGCCGTAATTTTTCCCGAGGACATGCAGCTTTACTGTATCATTAAATGATGATGGCGTCCTCTTGGGTAAAATATTCCGGAGGTAAAATAGTCCCCCATTCGGATCTACGGGCGGGGACTACTCAGGAGGACGTCGTTACCAGGAGAAAGAAAATTGGCGTTCTACGGATCGGAGCGTGGAATGTCAGATCCCTTAATCGGGCAGGTAGGTTAGAAAATTTAAAAAGGGAAATGGATAGGTTAAAGTTAGATATAGTGGGAATTAGTGAAGTTCGGTGGCAGGAGGAACAAGACTTTTGGTCTTGTGATTACAGGGTTATAAATACAAAATCAAATAGGGGTAATGCAGGAGTAGGTTTAATAATGAATAAAAAAATAGGAGTGAGGGTTAGCTACTACAAACAGCATAGTGAACGCATTATTGTGGCCAAGATAGACACAAAGCCCATGCCTACTACAGTAGTACAAGTTTATATGCCAACTAGCTCTGCAGATGATGAAGAAATAGATGAAATGTATGACGAGATAAAAGAAATTATTCAGGTAGTGAAGGGAGACGAAAATTTAATAGTCATGGGTGACTGGAATTCGTCAGTAGGAAAAGGGAGAGAAGGAAACATAGTAGGTGAATATGGATTGGGGGGAAGAAATGAAAGAGGAAGCCGCCTTGAAGAATTTTGCACAGGGCATGACTTAATCATAACTAACACTTGGTTCGAGAATCATAAAACAAGGTTGTATACCTGGAAGAATCCTGGAGATACTAAAAGGTATCAGATAGATTATATAATGGTAAGACAGAGATTTAGGAACTAGGTTTTAAATTGTAAGATATTTCCAGGGGCAGATGTGGATTCTGACCACAATCTATTGGTTATGAACTGCAGATTGAAACTGAAGAAACTGCAAAAAGGTTGGAATTTAAGGAGATGGGACCTGGATAAACTGAACGAACCAGAGGTTGTAGAGAGTTTCAGAGAGAGCATAAGGGCACAATTGACAAGAATGGGGGAAAGAAATACAGTAGAAGAAGAATGGGTAGCTCTGAGGGATGAAGTAGTGAAGGCAGCAGACGATCAAGTAGGTAAAAATACGAGGGCTAATAGAAATCCTTGGAAAACAGAAGAAATATTGAATTTAATTGATGAAAGGAGAAAATATAAGAATGCAGTAAATGAAGCAGGCAAAATGGTATACAAACGTCTCAAAAATGAGATCGACAGGAAATGCAAAATGGCTAAGCAGGGATGGCTATAGGACAATTGTAAGGATGTAGAGGCTTGTCTCACTAGGGGTAAGATAGATACTGCCTACAGGAAAATTAAAGAGACCTTTGGAGAGAAGAGAACCACTTGTATGAATATCAAGAGCTCAGATGGCAACCCAGTTCTGAGCAAAGAAGGGAAGGCAGAAAGGTGGAAGGAGTACATAGAGGGTTTAAAGAAGGGCAATGTACTTGAGGACAATATTATGGAAATGGAAGAAGATGTAGATGAAGACGAAATGGGAGATAAGATACTGCGTGAAGAGTTTGACAGAGCTCTGAAAGACCTGAGTCGAAACAAGGCCCCGGGAGTAGACAACATTCCATTGGAACTACTGATGGCCTTGGGAGAGCCAGTCATGACAAAACTCTACCATCTGGTGAGCAAGATGTATGAGACAGGCGAAATACCCTCAGAATTCAAGAAGAATATAATAATTGCAATCCCAAAGAAAGCAGGTGTTGACAGATGTGAAAATTACCGAACTATCAGTTTAATAAGTCACAGCAGCAAAATACTAACGCGAATTCTTTACAGACGAATGGAAAAACTGGTAGAAGCGGACCTCGGGGAAGATCAGTTTGGATTCCGTAGAAATGTTGGAACACGTGAGGCAATACTAACCGTACCACATATCTTAGAAGAAAGATTACGAAAAGGCAAACCTACGTTTCTAGCATTTGTAGACTTAGAGAAAGCTTTTGACAATGTTAACTGGAATACTCTCTTTCAAATTCTGAAGGTGGCAGGGGTAAAATACAGGGAGCGAAAGGCTATTTACAATTTGTACAGAAACCAGATGGCAGTTATAAGAGTCGAGGGGCATGAAAGGGAAGCAGTGGTTGGGAAGGGGGTGAGACAGGGTTGTAGCCTCTCCCCGATGTTATTCAATCTGTATATTGAGCAGGCAGTAAAGGAAACAAAAGAAAAATTCGGAGTAGGTATTAAAATTCATGGAGAAGAAATAAAAACTTTGAGGTTCGCCGATGGCATTGTAATTCTGTCAGAGACAGCAAAGGACTTGGAAGAGCTGTTGCACGGAATGGACAGTGTCTTGAAAGGAGGATATAAGATTAACATCAACAAAAGCAAAACGAGGATAATGGATTGTAGTCAAATTAAATCGGGTGATGCTGAGGGAATTAGATTAGGGAATGAGACACTTAAAGTAGTAAAGGAGTTTTGCTATTTAGGGAGTAAAATAACTGATGATGGTCGAAGTAGAGAGGATATAAAATGTAGACTGGCAATGGGAAGGAAAGCGTTTCTGAAGAAGAGAAATTTGTTAACATCGAGTATAGATTTAAGTGTCAGGAAGTCGTTTCTGAAAGTATTTGTATGGAGTGTAGCCATGTATGGAAGTGAAACATGGACGATAAATAGTTTAGACAAGAAGAGAATAGAAGCTTTTGAAATGTGGTGCTACAGAAGAATGCTGAAGATTAGATGGGTAGATCACATAACTAATGAGGAGGTATTGAATAGGATTGGGGAGAAGAGAAGCTTGTGGCACAACTTGAGTAGAAGAAAGGATCGGTTGGTAGGACATGTTTTGAGGCATCAAGGAATCACAAATTTAGCATTGGAGGGCAGTGTGGAGGGTAAAAATCATAGAGGGAGACCAAGAGATGAATATACTAAGCAGATTCAGAAGGTTGTAGGTTGCAGTAAGTACTGGGAGATGAAGAAGCTTGCACAGGATAGATAGCATGGAGAGCTGCATCAAACCAGTCTCAGGACTGAAGACCACAACAACAGTACAGCGTTGATGTTGTTACAAGATGTTATTGAAATCTTATTCGAAATTACTTACCGGTTGGACCTATATTTTTCTTATGGCAATCATTGCATCGAATGCAGTATCCACCCGCTTCATTATATTTAGTTACCGCAGCTCTTTCCTTGTGCCCGAGTTTTCTGCCTAGTTACGAAAATTAAAATACGCTGGAATAATTTTTTTAGGTCTTACACACCTACTAATTCTTTTGCATTCGGAATCCAGGTATGGTATTCTACAAAGTAACAGAGAGTTCCTTTGTGTACTCGACTGGTGTAAGTATTACAAAATCTGCCTCTGATCTGCTATGGGAAGGAATATTTCTCTTTCTCATTATTTTCTTTTAAATGCGTTAACAAATTCTGGATCGTAACCGTTTTGATACGGTATATACTGAATGACCTTAAACTCTGCCACTTCGATTTTCGACTAGTAAGGGACACTTCAACGTAGGACTTAATATGCCACGGAATGCCGCGGATTTATATTTCAACGAGTGACATGACTGCTTACGTATAACAAGGTCTGTCGCCGGTATTTCCATTTTTTACGCTCACTTAGAGGTTCAATAACGGTAAAGGTGTCATTCTCAGCGTTCTGCTCAGTAAACTATATCTTACGATTCAAACTATTTCGATCCCGGAGAAACTGATCGCTTTAGATATTATTGCCATCACGTAACATGAAAACATCGTAGACATATCTACTCGACAAAATTAATCTTTTAATATGTTGAAAGGAATTTTTTCATAATTTCCTTCCCAAAGTTCGTCATAATATATTTGCTGTTCGATAGGCAAGTGGCGAGCCTATGGCTAAGCCTTATTTTTGTAAATGAAAATCATTTCTAAATTTAAAATAATTAAACTATAAAACAATTTTTGATAAAGCCAGCGCTTTTTCCACCCTCTTAGATGGTTTCTCTTTGCACCTGAACAATATGTGTATTACCATACATATTATTGATATGACATGTCGTTGTGCATGTGGTTGCTGGTACGAATACACCCAGCAAGCTTTTCATAAGTTGTTTCCTATATTTATACTGATATCAGTAATGTCATAACTGTTTAATCAAATATTCAGCCTGCAGGTTGTGTACATTTTTAGACATAAAAAACGAAAAAGCACAGTTCACGTTCAATAACCAATTACAATTAAAACATCGTAGTATTCTATTTAATTTTGATTACTTATACAATTACGTGTTAGCATGTAATAAAATTGTGTATTATTTTCGCGTCTCAAGCTAGCGACCCACCTGTCCACATGGGTGACTTCCGTAGTTAACAGTTGATGAGTGGTTAATTTATAAACAAGGGACTGATACTTTTTTAAAATTATTGCACAAGTTTATTGATCATAAAATAGGACAAATAAATCAAGTTCAGCGCGATGACAAATAAATCATGTTCTATTGGCCACATCAATAGAGGCAACAAGTAGTTAACAGTCTACGGGATGGCGATTGGTTGGCAGGGATTAAGATTTGTCTGATTAAACTATTTACTCTGGCTCAAAATATGAATAACACAATCTGAAATCATCCAACACTGAATAAACTTTGACGGATTTATTATACACATAAGTTATACTCTGTTGGTGCGGCTGTAAACAATTGGCAATACTGTGATTCCGTTCGGCCTATCAAGCTCGAGCAGCACTACTGTACCACTTTCTCGATAGTCTCAGGTGACGGTCGTGGTTCAAGAGTCTGCACAACAGCGATGTACGGCGACTCTAATTCGTTAACGTGGGCACGAAATATGCAAAGACGCGGCAGGCAATCTGTTAGACGGATTGTAATTACTATCTAATGGAGCCCTGAAATCTCAGCAGATCCCAGCGCATGACAAACATTCTCCGGTCATGTTGTGTACCAGTCTGACTCATTTATAGGCAACTGTGCACAAGGAGATCAAACGTCAAGGTGGAAGATGTGACATGAATGGGATTTCCCTCGGCACAGCGAGTTGTCCAAGATGATTGAGGTCTAAAATGTCGGTACAGCTAAGTCCTCACCTTAGGTTCTCCAGTCAATACAGTCGTTAGTGCGAAGTCACGCTCAGGACAAGTGTCTCAAGTGCAACACACTCATAACAGGAGTCAAGCCCAGAAACCTCTCCAGAGCAGAGGCTGAATCAGAACACCTTCTCCAAATCGGTGCCTGAATCAAATGACCAAGTTTCTCCTTTCCTCACTTTCCATCCAACCTCGCATACTCCTCAAAAATGGTCACTCAACTGCCCATCCCCCTTTCCCGTGGGTTTAGTGACATCACGAGCTTCGTGTCTCTCTTCTAACTCGTCTGATCTGTCCATTGGCCGGTCCTAATAAAAGTTAACGATATTCTTCTCTTTTCTGGAGAGACAGCCAATCACTGACTCATAAATTCCCTGGCAAAGAGGAGAAGATTTTGTACTCTGGACTCGCTTTATTTTTCTCAAGTCCACATTAGGCAATATGTTTTAAGTTTCCATCTAGCCCTAACGTGAAAAACACATTTATCATGGTGACCATTATCTGGACAGCCCAAACGTTACAGCATGTCGGACCAGTGGTGTCAGGCACACTAAGAGAAGTGGTCTTGTGTCCCAGCATAGACCATTTCAGAACCATCATAAATGTCTACCATTCTAAAATTGTTGTAAAAGCCTGAGGCTTCCCGGAAACCCGCCACGCTGAGCGACGGCACCACCCGATGGTTCCCTCGACAGCATCCAGTCCAGGCCGTTGTTCTCGCAGTTGTTGCTTTGCTGCTGTGGTCCTCCAGTATCCATCTGGAACTGGTTTGAATATAGTTGTTCTTTCCAGTTTCCGTTTTGTCGTTCGTTGTAATCATTGTTGTAACTGACTCACTTACCTCTGTTGTCCCACGGTGGGTGTTTACTATAGTTCGAGTTGTTGTTTTCTGTTATCGATAATTTCCCCCATTTTGACTGTTGTCGTTCCTTTCAGAGGAACCTTACCAACTGTAGACATTTTTCTGTTCCTGTCTGCTGCATTTTATATTTCGTTGACATACTCTAATTCACGTCTAGCACTCTTTAATGATTCAATGGAATCGTTGAACCTTCCGAAGAGGAGTTGTTGGTAGTGCAGGGGTAATTTGAGGTACAGTGCCTCATAATGTTCTTGAAACTGTGCGCCTAGTCCGAAATAAGATACTTCTTAACTAGAGACTCAAAGCCGGCCGCGGTGGTCTAGTGGTTCTAGGCGCGCAGTCCGGAACCGCGGGACTGCTACGGTCGCAGGTTCGAATCCTGCCTCGGGCATGGATGGGTGTGATGTCCTTAGGTTAGTTAGGTTTAAGTAGTTCTAAGTTCTAGGGGACTGATGACCACAGAAGTTAAGTCCCATAGTGCTCAGAGCCATTTGAACCATAGAGACTCAAAGAACTTCAATGGCCTGCAGAATCCTGATGCTTCTAGGACTTTGCCCAGAATTATCTTTTGCTTGATTTTTTTTTGCGTGTCCTGCGACCAATATGTGTTGAGAAATGTATCCTCTAAATTTTTATATGAGCGGGAGCTCTCAGCAACTCAGCGGATATCATCCGCAATCGACCTTTCTAAGAATCAGCATACAAATTCCACCTTGGATTTCAGTGGATACGATTTCGGTAGAGCTTTGTCGTACTGAGGTATCCAGCTTTTTGCATGTAAAGTATTATTATCTACTTTGTACACATGGAAATTTCGAATGGGTAATAAATGTCTGCGGTCGAATGATTCGATATTTCCTGTGAACGAATTTTCTCTTATTTCTGCAGCACTCGTCTCCATAAACCGGAATTCAAAAGGCACTTGAACACGGTTACGGCCTCCTCTTCTATCGTCAGATTCACGATGTTTTCGTTCGGCTCAGGCGTACAGAATTGTGCTCTGGTTCGCTTTCTCTCGTCAACGGCGCGCTCTCCGTCGTGCACCCTGCGGCGGCTCTTGTGTTCCCCTTTGTGCTAGTGATGTAGCCTCATATGGCGCATCGAAATGTCTTAAAACATGCTCTTCTCTCCTTTTATTATCATGCAGGGGCGTTGCCGTACCAGACCGTTATTCTACTTGCTCAATTAGCTGACGTGCTTCCTGGACGTCTTTTGCTAGCTCATTTTGCTTTGACGTCATCCGAGCCTGCTGCTGTTCTTTAACGTCTGATATTTCTGCCTGTTTGTTCTCGATCTGCTCGGTGCGCTTCACGTTCTCACAAATTTTTTCTTGTGTGTCCTACACGATCCGCCTTCCCCGTTTTTGAAGCTTGACAAGAATTTTTTATATTTTGTAAATTTCGGTTTTGGCCTGTTTTAATTATTCTTTCGCTAACAAAGCGTCCTTGCGTGCACCTTGGGTACTAATCTTGACACCCTGGCGTCGCTTTTTGGCTCGTTTGCGACCTCTCGCGCCTAGGTCGATGTTTTCTTGACGCTTTCTACCTTTTCTTTAAGCCCCACAACTTCCGTCTTTACCCGCTCTGTATTTTCGACAAGATGTTCAGCTATCATCCATACATCCATCATGTCCTTATGACTAATTCCTTCATCATTTCCTTTGACGTTAATTCCTTCATTTCCTTCGTGGCTATCATCTGTCCCTCCTGCAACTTCTTCTCTGCTTTCTACCCCATCTTCTCCCCTACCTGCATAAATAGCATGAGGGCCTCGACTTGAGATACGCCGCTAATAGCTCCAGGACTATCCGAGCACGATTCCATCGCTCTACGACGTTTTGTTCGTGAGTCTGATCTGCCACTCTCATTAAAGATCCGTCTTGCAATGCCTGCAATTTCTACGTGGCGTTCTGCTGCGTTTTCGCCTTCGCGCTCGTTTTCTGGCTGAATTTCCTCGTCATAATCAGAAAATTCCGCTTTCGACGTATCCGCAACGTCAGCAAATGCATTCGGTTGAGAATTCTCCACAACTTTCTCTTAATCAGTGCTACCAGTCTGACATTGATCCACTTGTGATGACATTCGAATATTCACACTGCTTTGTATAAAGCGTGTCTAGCTTCTTCTAACGAGCAAGAATTCAAGTGTCCACTTCCACGAGATTTCAATTGCTCCCTGTGGAGTGCCACATAATTCTACCCTGAAATTTGCTCCAGTAAGCTACTAATACTAAATCCCTGACAGCGCATATAAAATAAAAACAATCCTAGTCTCTGATAAAATACAAGGAACACAGATATTCTACCATACCACATGATAACACGACGCCATTCTCTATCAAAAACAATCAAGAGGTGACACAGGAATCACAGCAACAAATTAATGAAAATCCAAACAAACAACACATGCAGATTTACAAATCATCAATGTTTTTAGCGCCAGCAATTCTTATGATTATGTGAAACTAACGTACCTCTGTGCAACAACTGAATTTCAACATTGGAAATGGAAATCTTGTAGCAGTCGTACAAGGGGCCACCTATTCACGATCCTGTCAGGGTCGCCAATTTGCAAGGCTACAATGGACTTGTGGTATAATTTGAAAATCTACATGCGACTATGAGCTTACACCCTGACAGCAATCACTTTAACTAGTATGCTTTCCAGTGACTACCTGCCCGTGGATCTGCTAAACTGATTTTGCACTTTGACTGCAGTTGTTGTTGCATAAAAAGTTCACGGTTTACTTGCTGCGTCAGATTTGGATAAAATCCCGAGCTTTCGAAGACTGCCTCTGTCATCTTTGTCAGGGGTTTAAGTGACTGTCATAGACCGGTGAGGCTTCCGCTTTTATAAGCAGTGGACGGCTTCTCATTGGCTGGATAACGACACAGTGAAAACGGAGCGTCGGAAGGTGGCGGCCTCTATGTCCATAGATTTTGTTTGCACGCTTTATCCAGCGTTGCTTGCAGCGCCATCCATCGCAACAGGCGGAGAACTGCGAGGAATGTAAGAAGTCTCCCTCTGCGTTCTTTCTTTATCAACTGCGCTCTTCAATGCGTTGCTGAGTTCATGTCCGGAGCCTCTGTTGAAATTATTTTCACATAGTCTAATTTCAGAGTCCCAATAGTTTGAAGCGTGAGCAAGTATTCTTGTTTCATCGAATAAAATCTTATGTTTATTTAACAAACTGTGCTCAGCGATCTCTGAGTCGTAGTCATGTGGTTGTTGTTAGCCAGCATTAGAGGTGATCACATTTATCAGAATCTAAATGAACTGGAATAATTTAACGAAATGTGAGTCCTGTTAATATTGTAGCCGATTGTTGATAAGTGATTAATATATCAACATGGGATTGATCTTTATAAAAGTTATGGCACAAGTTTATTAATCATAAAATAGGACACACAATGCAAGTTAAGTTTACAACAAATAACTCATAATCTGTTGGTAACAGAAACAGATGCAACAAGTAGTTAACACTCTAGTGGGTGGTGATTGGTCTTCAAAGACTAAGATTTATCTGATTAGGATATTTACTCTGGCTCAAAACGTGAATAACGCAATCTGAAATTATCTAACGTTGAATCGACTTTGACGGATTTATTCTACAAAGAAAAGTTATACTTTGTTGGTGCAGCTGAGAACAAGTAGCTAGACTGTGATTCTGTTTGCCCTAACTAACCAAACCAGCAATACTGTACTCCATTCTCGTTGTGTGGTGCTGCCTCAGGTGAGGGCCGTGGGTCAAGCGTGTGCAGAGAAGCTATATCTGGCGTTTTTAATTAGGTATCGTGGATACGAAATATATAGAGACGCGCCTGGCGATCTGTTAGACAGATCGCAACTACTCTCTAATACAACCTTGAAATCTCGGCAGATTCCAGTGTGTATCGCTCACGTTCGCCGGTCGTAGCATGGAGCAACTTACACTTATATGGGACTGTGCACAAGGAGATCAAATGTGAAGCCGATAGACTTGACACAAATAAGGTTGGCCTCAGCACAGCGAGTTGCCTGAGATGACTGAAGTCTAAACCGTCGGTGCATTTAAGTCCTCACAATAGGATTCACACTCAAGACCAATGCTAGTGCAAAGCCACGCTCAGGATAAGTATCCCAAGTGCAACCCACTCCTAACAAGAGTCAAAACCAGAGACCTTTCCAGAAAAGAGTCTGAATGAGAATACCCCTTCGAGACCAGAGTCTGAATAAGAAAACCAATTGTCTCCTCTCCTCACTTTCCATCAAACCTTGATAAATTCCCCAAAAGCACTCGCCACAACTGATCCCACAAGAGTTTCGTGCCAATCACGGCTTCACGAGCTCCATGTCTCCCCTCTAACACGTCTGCTTTACACATCGGACATTCCCAATCAAAGTTAACAATATTCTTCTCTTTTCTTGAGAAAAAGCCAATCCCTGAATCGTAAATACCTTCACAGAGGGGACAATAAGTGTCCTTTGTTTTTTACCCAAGTCAACCTCAGGCAGCATGTTTTGAGTTTTCATTTAGGTGTAAAGTGAACATGTATCACGGAGATCACTGTCTAGACAGCCCAAATTTTATAGCATGTGTTACCGGGAGCCTCAGCGAAAGTAAGAGAAATGCTTTTGTGTCCCAAAATAGACTGTTTCAGAGCCATTCTAAAATTGTATCGAAGGCCGGGGGCTTCCCAGAAACACGGCTGGCGGAGGGAATACACCACCTGATGGCTCCATCAATAGCTTTTGGTCTATGGTGAAAATGAAAACTTGTGAAATATTATGGCCGCCACATCTGTTCACAAAACGTCTTTACGACACTGTGAAAACGCCTTGACCAGGCGTCCTAAATCTCTCTCATGCCTCTGTCCCTGCTGTGGCTAGAAGCACCTAACAGATAAGTCCTGGTAAGCAGTTTTTCCACCTCTTCATCTAAAAGCATTGTCTGTATACCAGTGCAATACATTCTAGGGACCAGATTCTGTTCCCCGTAAGTGCTTTGAGATATTACTCTCCCTAATAGCTACACTTGGGTTCCAATGTGCAAATGTCCACTGCAAGATTTACTGTTGAATGACTGAACTGCCCGCTTGTCCTCAATTCCAGAAAATGCTCTTCGAAGAAGAGCCACCCTAAAGATCCCACATGCATTAACAATGTACGTGCTTCTGGTAGTGCCTGCTCATGTTGATAATTTCTTGCCATTTCGCAAAAATGATGTCATGCATGTAAAACCAACATTATAGGGTATCCTTGAATACGAAAAATAGTGAGAGACTCTCTCAGACCTTTTAGCGTACGCTCACCATTAAATATATTTCTTTTTCCTTTTTAGGTGCATGCAGATTTTAAATAATGGACCACATCTTTGTTACCTTTCACTCACCATAATAATGGCAATATTCACTTAATAGTAAATTTTGACCATGTGCGATGGGTATACCTATGATCTTTTACAAATTCTGTATTGATTTTAATATCCTTAATATTGCGACGATGTGCTGCCCTTCTTACTATGTACGCTTCGTCTGATAATGCGGCTTTAGGCCGCGAAACCGGTTGTGTTTTAATAAACAGTTTTAGCAGCTGTTCGCGAAATTGTTCCTAACATCATGCATTTCATCAGCCGTGGGTGACTGGAATATAAAACAGTCTGGAATAAATATTCCTGAAAAGCATTAACGAGGAATGAATAAATGGACTGATTACGTCGTTTTATACCAATTTAAAAGCACGTGTTGAGGACATATGGCATTTTCATAATTAAGGTGGCCAATGATATAAAGTTACACAGTTACCTGTGCAGTTACTGTGATATTTTTGTAGTTTCTTGTGTGTTTGAGTGCTTACTAGGAGCACCCTTACATTTTAAAAACAGTGTAGCGAACAGTATCGCCGTTGCTATCGACCGGTGTATCGACCCTTGTATCATACAGGCTTTCGTTTGTTTTTCTTAGAACAGCTCAGTGTTTGTTAGACCGTCAATGAGAGAGCACCACGAATTCCTGCTGCTACACTACTGGCCATTAAAATTGCTACACCAAGAAGAAATGCAGATGATAAATGGGTATTCATTGGACAAATATATTATACTAGAACAGACATGTGATTACACTTTCACGCAATTTGGGTGCGTAGATCCTGAGATATCAGCACCTAGAACAACCACCACTGGCCGTGATAACGGCCTTGATAAGCCTGGGCATTAAGTCAAACAGAGCTTGGATGGCGTGTACAGATACAGCTGCTCATGCAGCTTCAACACGATACCACAGTTCATCAAGAGTAGTGACTGGCGTATTGTGACGAGCCAGTTGCTCGGCCACCATTGACCGGACGTTTTCAATTGGTGAGACCATGGCAGCAGTCGAACATTTTCTGTATCCAGAAAGGCCCGTACAGGACCTGCAACATGCGGACGTGCATTATCCTGCTGAAATGTAGAGTTTCGCAGGGATCGAATGAAGGGAAGAGCCACAGGCGGTAACACTTCTGAAGTGTAACGTCCACTGTTCAAAGTGCCGTCAATGCGAACAAGAGGTGACCGACACGTGTAACCAATGGCACCCCATACCATCACGCCGGGTGGTACGCCAGTATGGCGATGACGAATACACGCTTCCAATGTGCGTTCACCTCGATGTCGCCAAACACGGTTGCGACCATCATGATGCTGTAAACAGAACCTGGATTCATCCGAAAAAATGACGTCTTGCCATTCGTGCACCCAGGTTCGTCGTGAGTACACCATCGCAGGCACTCCTGTCTGTGATGTAGCGTCAAGGGTAAGAGCAGCCGTGGTCTCCGAGCTGATAGTCCATGATGCTGCAAACGCCATCGAACTGTTCGTGCAGATGGTTGTTGTCTTGCAAACGTCCCCATCTTTTGACTCATGGACCGAGACGTGGCTGCACGATCCGTTACAGCCGTGTGGATAAGTTACCTGTCATTTCGACTGCTAGTGATACGAAGCCTTTGGGATCCAGCACGGCGTTCCATATTACGCTCCTGAACCCACTGATTCCATATTCTGCTAACAGTCATTGGATCTCGACCAACGCGAGCAGCAATGTCGTGATACGATAAACCGCAATCGCCATAGGCTACAATCCGACCCTTATCAAAGTCGTAAACGTGATTGTACGCATTCCTCCTCCTTACACGAGGCATCACAACAACGTTTCACAAGGCAACGCCGGTCAACTGCTGTTTGTGTATGAGAAATCGGCTGGAATCTTTCCTCATGTCAGTACGTTTTACGTGTCGCCACCGGCGGCAACCTTGTTTGAATGCTCTGAAAAGCTAATCATTTGCATATCATAGCATCTTCTTCCTGTCGGTTAAATTTCGCGTCTATTGCACGTCATCTTCGCGGTGTAGCAATTTTAATGGCCAGTAGTGTAATAAGGTGAGTACATCGTGTGTTTGTTACATATCGTTACAAGTTTCAAACAGGAGCGACTTCCGGAACAGATAGGCACTGTGATTGCTGCGTTCAGATGCTTATTTCGTGAGATATTTGGCCCGGTCACAATCAATGGACCACCCTGTATACAACCGCTCGCTCATAGAGAGTTCTGTACGCCGGCCGTTGTGGCCGAGCGGTTCCAGGCGCTTCAGTCTGGAACCGCCCGACCGCTACGGTCGCAGGTTTGAATCCTGCCTCTGGTATGTGTGTGATGTCCTTAGGTTAGTTAGTTTTAAGTAGTTCTAAGTTCTAAGCGACTGATAACCTCAGATGTTAAGTCCCATAGTGCTCAGAGCCATTTTTAGAGTTCCGTACCTAAAGACTGGAAAGTTGCTCAAGTCACACCAAACCCAAAGAGGTAAGTACGAGTAATTTGCTGAATTACAGGCCGTTATCACTAACGGCGATTTGCAGTAGGGTTTGGGAACATATACTGTATTCGAACATTATGAAGTGCCTCGAAAAAAACGATTTACTGACACATAGCACGGATTCAGAAAATATCGTTCTTGCGGAACACAACTAGCTCTTTATATTCATAAAGTAATGAATGCTGTCGATAGGGGATGTCAAATTGACTCCATATTTTTAGATTTTCAGAAGGCTATCGACACCGTTCCTCACAAGCGTCTTCTAACCAAACTGTGTGCCCATGGAATATCGCCTCAGTTGTGCTACTGGGTTCATGATTTCGCGCCATAAAGGTCACAGTTCGTAGTAATAGACGGGAAGTCATCGAGTAAAACAGAAGTAATATCCGGCGATCGCCAACGAAGTGTTATAGGCCCTCTATTGTTCCTGATCTATATTAACGACATTGGAAACAATCTGAGTAGCCCTCTTAGATTATTTGCAGATGATGCTGTCATTTGCCGTCTTGTAAAGTCATCAGATGACCAAAACGAATTGCAAAATGATTTAGATAAGATATCTGTGAGATTATAAAAGTGGCAATTGACACAGAATAAAGAAAAGTGTGAAGTTACTCACATGAGTACTAAAAGGAATCCGCTAAATTTCGATTACGCGATGTCAGACAAATCTGAACGCTGTAAGTTCAACTAAATACTTAGCTATTACAATTAACCTACATTGGATCAATCACATAGATAATTTGTGGGTAGATCAAACGAAAGACTGCGATTCATTGGCAGAACACTTAGAAGGTGCCCTATTCTGGAGTATTGCTGTGCGGTGTGGGATCCATATAAGGTGGGACTGACGGATGAAATTGAAAAAGTTCAAAGTAGCGCGGCTCGTTTTGTATTATCGCGAAATAGGGGAGATAGTGCCACAGACATGATACGTGAATTGGAGAGGCAATCATTAAAACAAAGGCGTTTCTCATTGCGACGTGATCTTCTAATGAAATTTCAATGACCAGTTTTCTCCTCCAATTGCGAAAACATTCTGTGGGCACCCACCTACATAGGGAGAAATGATCATCACGATAAAATAAGAGAAATCAGGGCTTGCAAAGAAAAATTTAAGTGCTGGTTTTTCCCGAGCGCCCTTGGAGAGTGTAACGATAGAGAGACATCTTGAAGGTGGTTCAGTGAACCCTCTGCCAAGCACTTAATTGTAAATAGCAGTGTAATCACGTATATGTAGATGTAGAACTTTCTTGTAAAGAGTGTAAACTATAGAGGTAGCTGAGAAATTTCAATTCTTAAGGTAATGTGAAAACAGCAACACGCAGAACACTTCTGAATAGACGAACTGTAAACTGAAGGAAAAGCATTTACAGGTCTCATACAAAAGTACGAAAGAAATTCTTGGCCTACTAAATAGAACATGAACGAATCACAAGAAAAATGCTATAATGAAAATATATTGAAATACGATAAAATAATGTAGGAATCAGACATAATAAAAAGAATTGTCGTAGAAAATTATGTGGATAGTATTACTCCAATAATGGGTGGGAAATCCTCTTCCTGGTAAAAGCGCACTTCAGTCACTTTGGCAGCGACGATAAGGTTACTGCTAAAGCTTAATGAAACCACGAAAGTACAGTTGCATTTCTCTGGCAGACAATTACTGGCACTGCAACTCCTGAGGCAACGCAGAAAGAGCTTGCAGTCCGTGTAATTACAGCGAACCGTGTTCGTACAGTTGAGGGCGCACATTCCATTATAGTAGAGAAACTCCTGAAGCTCAAGCGAACAAGAATGTGCAGCGGAAACTCAGTGGCAGTTTTCTAATGGCTGGAAGGCAACTGCTACGATAGTAGATACGGCACTGCTCCGGTCACGCTTCGTATTTAGGAGGGCGTTGCCTCTGAAACGGACTGCCCTGAAATGACCCCAGCCCCAGCGGTTTCATCGAACTACGTTGTCATTTTCAAATGTGAAAACATGGTGTCATCATGTCTCGTAATTTTTGTAAGATGTATGATCACAGTTCCCATTGAATATTTTCCAACTGACGTTTTTACGTTTCAATATGAAAACGCAGTTCTTTGAAACCGGTAATGTAACCCAAAAAAATATATACTGTGACTATGTCTTCACTATTGTAGCGTCAAATAAATCTTTAGAAAACGAGATAAATGGGATAAGAAAGTAAGTAAACTCTCCATTACTTAGAAAAGTAATGAGCATAACTTTTAATAGTGTTCTGTGCTGTGAGCTAAAAGGTAATTTGTTTATTCTTCATAATTACACCCTGCTATCTGAAAAGCTTAAGTAGGCCATACAAATCACATTTCCTGCATCTACCAGTACTACTTCAAAACTACATTAAATTCCTTGGCCAATTACCCAACTACCAATCTACTACAAACGCTATAGAGTTTGTTCTCTGTTTGTTCATTTATTTTGGTGCATTTAACTTGTAGATGGCTGTTCCCGCTACTGGATCCGCCCCTCATACTACCCCAGTCAACAGCCGTAGTCTGCTGTATTCCTTGGGCGTCTGCCAATACGTCAGCAGCATTTCCACTGTTGAGAGTAATTCCACCCGTCACTGTTACTTCTTTCACAATTCCATGATCACTTGCAGCAACGCAATGTAGATACTTGGGACAGTATTTTACTCGATGGTCGCCGACGTCAGTTGTCTTCTCTCTATCTGCAGAGTATGCTGTCTAGCATGGATGGAAGCATGATGACTTATGGTTCAATGCCTTATGAATTCTTCCTTGGTCTTCCTTGATACTGCACCCAAGATATGCCAGGTCGACTCGCTCCTTAGTGCTGTTTTGGGATCCCATATCCTTAATACCTGATGTCCATTACCCGCTGCATCTTCTTAGAGCACGCAGTCTTAAAATGAGTGTTCTCGTGTCTGCACACTGTCGCAGGAGCAGCTATCATTCATGTGTCTTCCGATTTTGCATAGACACGTGGCCTAAGGGCGATGGTCAGCCATGTAATGTTTCAGTCCACTCGATGAGTTAAGAAATCTCATGCCTGGGCCCGAAGTGTCCCATTCACTTTGCCACAGTTATAATATAAGAGCTTTTACTGTCTTTTTCGGATTAGCCTGTTCCAAGCACCCTTCATACTTCCATTTGATTGCCTTTCTTTTACCAGTCAAATTCCAATTTCCAAGTCCAGTGGGCATATTCCTAGAACTACTAACAAAGCTTCATTCGGGGTAGCGTGGTAGACGCCCTATAACCTTAGTAGCACGTGTCGTTGATCTGTTCTCAGGCTTCACTAGCTGAAGTCTATGAAAATGGTTCAAATGGCTGTGAGCTCTATGCGACTTAACTTCTGAGGTCATCAGTCGCCTAGAACTTAGAACTAATTAATCCTAACTAACCTAAGGACATCACACACATCCATGCCCGAGTCAGGATTCGAACCTGCTACCGTAGCGGTCACGCGGTTCCAGACTGAAGCGCCTTTAACCGCACGGCCACACCGGCCGGCGAAGTCTATGAGCCCAGACGCTCGCACCATACCCTACGCTTAATGCTAATATAGGTTGATAGTATAATCTGGCTGTCTTCAAGGGATGCCAAAATAGCCTATTTGGAATGGTTATAATTTTATTCATCACAGTGGTACGTTCTTCCAGAAATAACACTAGATATCTCGTTACTACGCTTCTCCTAATCGTTTTATCATTTAATTTTATTTTAAGGTTTCTCATTAGGTCCCATTTGAGAAGGGGGTAAGTTTCTGTGTGAGCTACTAGTGACAATTTAACGCTTTAACGCATCGACACCAGTCCTCAAATTCATGAAGGACCGCATTACATTTGTCTTCTACAATTTTTCTGGAGTAACCACATACAACGAACAGAACGTCATCTGCAAATGCCACCCATCCGCTTATGTTGCAGTTGTCATGTAACTCCTGTACTGTGGTCTCCAGTGCTACAATCCCAAAACTCTGGACCACACACTGATCCCTGTGGACAGATATCGTTATTGTCTTATTTTCTTTCCTGGGCATGTAAAAGAAGCATGGCAATAATCTCTCAGGCAATTACACACCGCTTCTGCACACTTAAAATCTCTAAGGTGATCAAAGAAAGAAAGCCACCATAGTTTATCGAAAGCATGACCAATATCAATGATCATCGTTGGAGCGTACATGGAATGAATATCTGTCGCTAGAGAAATCGCCTTATTAATTGATTCTTCAGTTGACTTGCCTCTTCTAAAGCCGACCTGGTGAGGGCTCATCCCATGTAGCAGTCTGTGATCTTGCAATCTTTTGCACAATAGTTTCTCAAATATCTTGCTGAGAACATCCAAAAGACAAATTGGTCTGTAGGAATTGGGTATCATTCAATTCTTGTCTTGTCGTTTACTATCATTACCACTTCAGCGTTCTTCCATGGTGCAGATTGCTCAAGTAACTGTCTAATAGGTCACATGAAGTTTGTATTACTTCTGCAGGAATCCCGTCCAGTCCTGGAGATATTTTCTTTTTCAGTATTGAAATTATAGGCCTCATTTCCTCCTGTGCGAAAGGTTACACAAGTTTATTGTTCTATTTTTATCCCACAACCTTTCCTGTGACCTATGCTGGTCACCCGTCTCGCCTTCTCCTCCATTGTCAAGAAGTAGTGTTTCCATTACCATGCCCGCTCACTGTTCCCAACCTAGTGTTACCGACCCATTATTCCTTCTGAGCGTGGATAAGACTATTGATGAGCGTATTTTCTCGCAGACTGTATGATACACCACAGGGATCGGTTTCTAGGTTGGCCTCCCGGAATTGTTTATATTCGTTTTCCACAACTCTTCCTTAAAATGTTGTTTAAAATACCTATATCTATGCAACCTTCGGACTCTTTCGTCTTGGGTCATACTGCTCTGGTATAGCTTCCGGGCTTCTCTAAATTCGCACCTTAATTTCTGCAGCGCCTCGGTCCAGATGCAAGTTACTCCTCTAGAATGACCTCTGCTGATAGGAATCAATGCCTCCATTGCTCTATGCATAGCCACTTTAGAAAAAATATAAATGTCGTGTGTAGGGCCTCCCGTCGGTTAGACCGTTCGCCGGGTGTAAGTCTTTCGATCTGACGCCACTTCGGCTACTTGCGCGTCGATGGGGATGAAATGACGATGATTAGGACAACACAGCACCCAGTCCCTGAGCGCAGATAATCTCCGACCCAGCCGGGACTCGAACCCGGGCCCTTAGGATTGATATTCTGTAGCGCTGACCACTCAGCTACCGGGGTCTACATTATAACCCAGTGATGGGCTTCCTGGACGCTGAAACACTCTTCTTAGTTCTTCCCAGTTAGCATCCTTGATCTAATATTTGTGCTTTATAAGCACTTTTTCCCTATCCTCTGGAATTTCCCTTCCAGTGATGGTATAGTGTATGATATTGTGGTCACTCATCATTCTACTTGCAATCTTCTAGCAATTCACACGGTGCGCCGCTGCCGTATTTCCTAAAGTGACATCAGTGTTTGACGTTGCTCCGAATCTCCCATCGTAGGTTAGCGGATTGTAAGGTGAACTGAATGTCTGTAGGTAGAGTTCCATAATGCTTCTTCTAGTTGTCTTCCATGGTCATCAGTCAGGCGGTTATGCCACAATATTGACTTCACATTTGCATTAGTGGAGTGCACAGGAGGCTTAGTTTATCCTAGGTGACTAATATCCTTCAATGTGTTAGCAGATACTCGGCGATATCATCACTAAATTGCAAATACAGGGAAAACATGATGCAGCTTCCCTTCTGGTTGACATTTCCACAGTATGGTGATATTTTTGAGACCGTCAAGGTGTTGTTAAGTACTGTTATTGTTACCATAGGATGATTCCCTTGTGTTACTACCTAGGCAGTTATTGACATACTGGGGATTTTTCGTGCCTTCGTATACGGTTCTTGGAAGCACAGTACATCTAAGTGCAACTCTCCTGCCACTTATCATGGCATTAAGCTGTCCTATCTTTATCTCCGATAGGGATATATATTCTACAGTCTTGTTCCATTCGCCTATAATCGCATGCTATGTGACTACGCGTCATCACAAAATGTTTGTACAAAGTATCCAAGGAGAACGATTCATTTTTTCTGGCAGAAACCTGCTTCAGTAACTTCTCCAGGTTTTCCACTTCTGCTGGCAGGTTGTTCACTATGAGATGGACTGCACGAAATCAGCTACAGGAAAAGTAATACACTCTCCTTCTGGATGCTTATACCTTACCAGGTGTCTCAACGTTGTAGTAAGCGTCATCGGCAGTCTAGTAAGTCGCATTAAGTTCTCTATGTTTTCATGAATCTGTCGCGGATCTCTTGTGATCTGTGTTTTATTGTTTACTTCTTGGTAGAAGTTGTTGGTTTCCTGTACGAGCATACTCCATGTGTCGTACTGTTTATGTTGCAGATTCACTTTCTGCATTGGCGAATCTTCTTTTAGTTTTTGGGGTAGGGCCATGTATTCCTCAGAAAGTGTACTGTTGCTTTCTACGTACAAGTGCCCAGTTTGTGCCACCAAATCCTGTTCGCCTCTATGATACGTTACTCCTTCATCCGTCCTTGATCTTGCTTCTCTGTCATACCACATAGGTTTGAATTTTCGCAAAAAACGTCTTTCCTGCTTTTTCGTAGATGTATGATGCTCAACATCGGTCTGAGTAGCATGCTCTGCTCTGTAGTACTTACTGCTCACTTTTTGCCAGAAATATCTCGCTCTTTCGGCGTCCCTCCGCCTCCTCGATAGTGATTTATGTTTCTTACAGAGACGGCACATGATAGCGCCATTAGAGTCGTCATTGCTTTCTACTGTTATGAGACGCCTATCCATAATCCGTTCTTAATATCTGCCTTGTTATGATGTTTTCATACGTGTGTCATTCGTTTCTGTTCCCTGTGCATTTTTAGCCCTATGTTTATACGGCACACACATTGCCACTTACTATATTGTATTGCTGTCTTTTCTGATAAGGTCTTCTTCTCTACAATGTCCACAAATTGTTTATCGCAATGTCTTGCCGAATGACCAAGGTCTCGGCACTGAATGCACCAACTCACTACTAGACAGATGGTGGTGGTGGTGGTGGTGGTGGTGGTTAGTGTTTAACGTCCCGTCGACAACGAGGTCATTAGAGACGGAGCGCAAGCTCGGGTTAGGGAAGGAAATCGGCCGTGCCCTTTCAAAGGAACCATCCCGACATTTGCCTGAAACGATTTAGGGAAATCACGGAAAACCTAAATCAGGATGGCCGGAGACGGGATTGAACCGTCGTCCTCCCGAATGCGAGTCCAGTATGCTAACCACTGCGCCACCTCGCTCGGTTACTAGACAGACTTTCGCTGAAACCGAACGAAACCCAAGATATACTTTTTGCCGTTGCATGAGAGCTGTTCCAACCTCAGGGCTCTCTTCAATAACTTGATGCACCACTTTTCTTCACCTTGGTCCCGTCCTGATCGTACTCTGAAGCTCCTTTCGAAGCTTTCCTTAGTTCAAGGTTGTACATGTATATTGTATCATTTAGTGCTTTTGCATCTGTGTCCTCTGAGATGTCGTACAGTGTCATTTAAGGTCTCCTTTTCTTGGATGTTAACAAATCAGTGGCTATTACGCCTTTTTGTTGCTCATTATCATTTCCGTGTCACTTTGTGTAGCAGTTTCCACGATGACGGCATTGTTGGTTTGCTTGATCTTCTTGATCCTCCTGATATAAATATTTCTCTTTGGTGAGATTTCTTAAGGTCGTTAGTTTTTGTTGCACTACTTTCGCCTCTTCATTTGTTCTTCACTGTATCAGCAATGACTATTGATGCATTGTTTGCGCTGCTGCTATTTCAGCTGCAGGAGCTGTTCTGGTTGCATCTCTCCTAGCTTGCACTCATTTTCGCTTTTTTTGTGAATTTTCTCTAAGGCTTTCGTTTCTTTTGTTTAGTTGTTCCGACTGCCAATGTATAACGCCTGCTCTACCGCCCATAGCGATATTTCTCCTTTAATTCCACTTTCAGTTCGCTTGCTCTTGCCTGTATCATCATTTTCCCAGAAAATTCTTGTTCAATAAATGTCATCAAGTCTTCGTATCGCAGTTTGTAAATTCACTGCTTCTCTAATTGTTACAGTTTCGCCCTCGGCTTTATCATTTGAATTGCCTCTGTCAGTGGTCATCGTTCCTTTCCGGGTAGCCGTCCTGACTACAACTGATGGTCCATTCGTTGTGGAACACGCGCAGAACACGGTCTCTCCACGTGAAGCTGCGCCGCTGATTTACTTAGGTCGCTTTCCTCTGAGTTGCCGGAAGCCGCACCGCTCTTGTCGGCCGTGGCTCGCCTCAGCTCTCCTCGCCTCGCCTGGCACCGGTCGCAGCTCGTACGGATGGTAGAGTACCGGGCAGCGGCAGCGGGCGCCTGATGCAGCGCTGTGGTGTGCGTGCCTCTCCTCAGCTGACGCAGCGCAAACACCGACGCGCACTCTGCACCAACGGGAGACCGACGATCCTTCGACGCCGAAGGCGATCGATCGCACATACAACTTAAATTCACTCACCCTGCTGTGTTTACACTTAAAGTCTCCTCTACAAACAGCGCACTTTCTAATTCCACAACATGTGAGTGTAGCAACCAATTGCCAAAAGCGGCAATTGCTGTACGAAAACACCGCTTGAGCACTGAGCTGACGTCAAGATACAATCGTTCCGGCGGCCGTATTGCTAATAGTAGTAGTCGGTAAAACGGTCAGTGCCTTCAAGGGAAACCTTTTTGGTTGCTTACGGAACCATCATTGTACCCAGTCGCCCATCACTTCGTCTTCCTTTACCGTTTCAAAAATATATCACATGGGAAGAGTTCAAGGCTATATAGAGGAAGTGGAAGGGCTACCCAGTGAAACTCCTGCAGGGTAATCGCAACAACAGACATTCCAGCTCCATGACACTCATGATGACCTTCTGTGGCTGTATGGCTCCGCTGCTCTTTGAGTTTCTGGAATACTCCGCCCGAAGGGGCATCGGGAGGCTCAACGGTAACGACCGTCGGAACTGCCACTTCTCAATCAAACTGTTCCTGAGCTGGCCTCACTAGGGCTGAGTGCACCCCGTTTCCAAACAGTGCAGACCCATGCGGTCATCCACACACATGATAGCCAACCCATACAGCTCCTGACTTCGGTGATCCGACGGAAACTGTTGTTACCACTGCAGCAAGGTGGTTTATGAATTTCTAGACTTCGGCACCACAATTAACGCACAGCGGTACGTGCACACGTAGAAAAACCTGAATTACTGTATCATGTCCAAAAGCCCTCGGATCTTGACAACAGCATTGTTGAGCTGCCGTTAACACCCGAGCAATAACTCTCCGATTTTCTAGGGGAAGCGAAAATTAATAGTCCTCGGGCCCGCGTTCGAAACCCGCCACCGCTTAAAAAATGGCTCTGAGCACTATGGAACTTAACTTCTGAGGCCATCAGACCCCTAGAACTTAAGGACAACACACACCCATGTCCGAGGCAGGATTCGAAGCACCGCTTAAACTTTGATTAATAATCAGCATTGGCGGCCGAAGACTTCCGGCATAAGAAGTCAACCTCGTTCTGCCAACGGCCTTTTCAAAGAGAGAAGAGAGGCAGACAGAAGTTCAGGGCACTCTCTTGGGGTTGAAAACTGCTCCTAACGGCGGAAGAATCGGCAGTGATCAACGATTTGGGGATGCAGAAGGCAACAGAAACCGCTGCATTAAAGACACATATCGTGTATCCACAGAACATGTAGCATGTAATTCAAAAAGTGTCATGATGCTCTCTCCATTGGCAGAAGATTCCGGAACAGTATCCCATTCGGATATCTCGGAGGGGACTGCCTAGGCGGAGCTGACCATGAGAAAAAGATTTAATACTCAACGAAGGGATAACGTTTTACGAGTTGGGTCGTGGAATGCCAGAAGCTTGAATGTGGTAGGGAAGCTAAGAAATCTGAAAATGGAACTGCCAAGGTTCAGTATAGACATAGACATAGCAGGGTTCAGTGAAGTAAAATGGAAAGAAGACAAGGATTTCTGGTCAGTTGAGTACATGGTAATACCAACAGCAGCAAAAAGAGGTAGAATGGGAGTGGGACCCATTAGGAATAGAAAGCTAAGCCAAGGAGTGTGTTACAGTGAACAGTTCAGTAATAGGTTGATCTTATCAGAATTGATAGCAAACCAACACTGACAACCATGGTTCAGGTACACATGCCGACGTCTCAAGCTGAAGATGAGGATATTGAGAAAGTATATGAGGATACTGAGAGGGTAATACAGTACATAAAGTGTTACGAAGTAAAGTCAAGCGCCGGCACCCCAGTCAGGAATGAGAGAGCAGAGAGAGCCGTGAGGAAGACATCAGCCTCTCCAGGACGACAACGCGACAGTAGCGGCCTCTATGCAAAGACAACAAAAGCCCCATGCACGACTGGGCGCGGTCGAGTTCTACAGAAACTTCAAGACTAGCAACTAGGACAGAAGAGTCAAAGCTCATTACTTCACTTGTATTAGAATTGTTATGCTAAAGAACATTGATTATTTTGCATGTCACCCTTTGCTTGCAACACATCTGTGTACTTCTCAAAGTTAATTATTGTCATTTAATTTTCGTAATCATTAATACAATTTGTTTGAATTGTTGTATAGCGGTCCGAGAAACCAGGTTTCCCAGACACCCCAAATTCGACGACACAGGCAGGATTCAAAATTTGGAGACTAGTTATCAGGAGAACCCAATGCCTGGGGGCCACTGCTTTTCTTTTGTATTACCCTTAATTCTACCTTCTCTTTTCTTTGCAGAGGTGTGTTTTCATGTTTAACAGTGTCATATAGTGTTTTTGTTAAGTAGTGTTTTCAGGTGAGCGTTGCAGAAATTTTCTTTGCTTGTATGCTTATTTTTATTGCTTGCCTTGGTTTATTGCATTTGTCTCTCCCACTATGAGAAACCTACCTCTTCCACCCCCTGCGAAGGCGCCACAGTTGCAAGCGATAGATGCAACACAGCTGACACACGTGTTTCAGTTTGAGACCCAACAAACAACCACGGTGCTAACCACAGTACACTATCTCCTGGCGAACCAATCAACACAGTACCATAAGCAATGACGGTAGCTCCAAATGCTATGCCACCTTTTCGCCAGTTTAACGACAAAGACGAGGAATGGATCGAGTGGTTGCAACAGTTTTAAGCCCACGTAATTGCTCACTACGTACCAGTTACTGTGAAACTACATCACTTTTTGTCAATGGTAGGAAGTGCAGTGTTTCGACTCATTCAGAGTCTAACGCCACGCTGAGTGAACGTTCGTATGATCAGGTTCTAGATTCTCAAACTCACTATTATGACCAACTAGGTACCAATTCTTTCGTTGAAAAAAAAAGTCGGAACAAACTTATCGGGAGTGGGTCACAGATTGTCAGGGTATGACGAGGAAATGCAACTTCATATGTGCTTTTGGTGCTTTATATTCCGATGTTATGTTGCGTGATGCGATCATGTACCATGTACCTGATTTCCAACACAGAGAACAGGTTTCGAAACAGTCAGATCCATCATTCTAGATCAGTATGACACAGGTGCCATGTCCGCTGATAAATCTGCGAAGCCACCAATATATCGGGTTGAGTCGTTCTTTGCTTCCGACCAGCCCAGTACACAGCTACAGCATGTGCACGCCACCCCACGTAAACAGTTCGCCACGCAATGTAGACAGCTCTCCAAACAGGAGCTCAAAATTAAGCCAAGACTGCCCATCCAGTCAAGCACAGTGTTACGCTTGTGGCAAGAAAGGTCATGAACTATCCATATGTTTGCAACAGAACAAACAAAAGAATTGTGCTATTCGCAGATATGTTGTCACAAGGCCCATGTAATCAATGCAGTGTATTCAAAGTCTTCTACAGGCATTAGCGATATTACCAAAATTAGGAAGAAAAGAGTTTCTTTAGTGCTACACCAGTCCAACAAACTTTTTGTACATTTGCATATTAGTGGAAAACGTATGAAATTTCAGTGGGACGTGGGTGTTCTCTCTCACATTACTGAATCGTAACACATATGAACTGCTAGGGTCCCCACGCTTGTCTAAAACGAACATGCAACAGATGGCTTATAATGGACAAGACATTCCCATTCCCAGAAAATGCACTTTGTCTGCCATGTATCGCTCGCGTACGCTGTTACTTTCACTGTGCTGCGATCACGCGATTGTGATAACATATTTGGCCTTGATTCGGTTGATTTGTTTGGCTATCATATTCAGGACAACGTGTTGTCTGTGACTGCATTCAGTGCCAGAACTCTTTTTTGAAGTTTTAGGCAAGGCTAACAATTTTTTGCCCTTATTACTATGAAAGACAATGCTCAGCTGAAATTTTGCTGGGCCAGAACTGTTCCAATTCCATTATAGGACAACATCGCTGTTGAACTTAAAGAACAGCGGGATAGCGGAGTTATTGCGCCCATATGATCTAGTCAATGGGCAAATCCACTGGTTTTGCTCCCCAAACCTTCAGGTCATATTCGCCTCTGTGTTGATTTTAGGTCGACGGTCAACGCAAAAACTGTGATTGATACTTATCCATTGCCACGCCCAGAGGATCTCATGGACAGATTAGGCGCTGGGTGCTATTTTTCAAAAATTTATTTGCGCAATGTATATCTTTTAATACCACCTGATGAAGAATTTAAAAAATAAGTGTAGTGAATACTAATTTGGGCTTGTTTAAATATTTGCGTTTGCCTTTTGACAGTGCTTCCGCACCCGCCATTTTCCAACGGTATTTGGAACAGCTGACTGCAGAAATGCCAAACTGTTCAAACTATTTGGACGATATTGTCAAAAACGTGCAAACGTGTCTGAAACCTTATGGGACTTAACTGCTAAGGTCATCAGTCCCTAAGCTTACACACTACTTAACCTAAATTATCCTAAGGACAAACGCACACACCCATGCCAGAGGAAGGACTCGAACCTCCGCCAGGACCAGCCACACAGTCCATGACTGCAGCGCCACAGACCGCTCGGCTAATCCCGCTCGGCGCCGATATTGTCGTAACAAGACGTACACCTGAAGAACATATTGCTAATTTATAGAGTGTTTCAAAAATGACCGGTATATTTGAAACGGCAATAAAAACTAAACGAGCAGCGATAGAAATACACCGTTTGTTGCAATATGCTTGGGACAACAGTACATTTTCAGGCAGACAAACTTTCGAAATTACAGTAGTTACAACTTTCAACAACAGATGGCGCTGCGGTCTGGGAAACTCTATAGTACGATATTTTCCACATATCCACCATGCGTAGCAATAATATGGCGTAGTCTCTGGATGAAATTATCCGAAACCTTTGACAACGTGTCTGGCGGAATGGCTTCACATGCAGATGAGATGTACTGCTTCAGTTGTTCAATTGTTTCTGGATTCTGGCGGTACACCTGGTCTTTCAAGTGTCCCCACAGAAAGAAGTCACAGGGGTTCATGTCTGGCGAATAGGGAGGCCAATCCACGCCGCCTCCTGTTTGTTTCGGATAGCCCAAAGCAATCACACTATCATCGAAATATTCATTCAGGAAATTAAAGACATCGGCCGTGCGATGTGGCTGGGCACCATCTTGCATAAACCACGAGGTGTTCGCAGTGTCGTCTAAGGCAGTTTGTACCGCCACAAATTCACGAAGAATGTCCAGATAGCGTGATGCAGTAATCGTTTCGGATCTGAAAAATGGGCCAATGATTCCTTTGGAAGAAATGGCGGCCCAGACCAGTACTTTTTGAGGATGCAGGGACAATGGGACTGCAACATGGGGCTTTTTGGTTCCCCATATGCGCCAGTTCTGTTTATTGACGAAGCCGTCCAGGTAAAAATAAGCTTCGTCAGTAAACCGAATGCTGCCCACATGCATATCGCCGTCATCAATCCTGTGCACTATATCGTTAGCGAATGTCTCTCGTGCAGCAATGGTAGCGGCGCTGAGGGGTTGCCGCGTTTGAATTTTGTATGGATAGAGGTGTAAACTCTGGCGCATGAGACGATACGTGGACGTTGGCGTCATTTGGACCGCAGCTGCAACACGGCGAACGGAAACCCGAGGCTGCTGTTGGATCACCTGCTGCACTAGCTGCGCGTTGCCCTCTGTGGTTGCCATAGGCGGTCGCCCTACCTTTCCAGCACGTTCATCCGTCACGTTCCCAGTCCGTTGAAATTTTTAAAACAGATCCTTTATTGTATCGCTTTTCGGTCCTTTGGTTACATTAAACCTCCGTTGAAATCTTCGTCTTGTTGCAACAATACTGTGTTCTAGGCGGTGGAATTCCAACACCAGAAAAATCCTCTGTTCTAGGGGGTAAACCATGTTGTCTACAGCACACTTGCACGTTGTGAACAGCACACGCTTACAGCAGAAAGACGACGTACAGAATGGCGCACCCACAGACTGCGTTGTCTTCTATATCTTTCACATCACTTGCAGCGCCATCTGTTGTTGAAAATTGTAACTACTGTAATTTCGAAAGTTTGTCCGTTTGAAAATGTACTGTTGTCCCAAGCATATTGCAACAAACGGTGTATTTCTATCGCTGCTCGTTTAGTTTTTATTGCCGTTTCAAATATACCGGTCATTTTTGAAACACCCTGTATGTGCTCTGTTTCATGAGCTATCAGGACTAAAGTGTAGACTGGACAAGTGTGATTATTTTAAACCTGGGTTGCAGTATCTTGGTTATGTCATAAACAGTCAAGATGTACGTCCTCTTCCGTCACATTCGTAAGCCGTACGTCACCTGCCCGTTGCTCACAATGTCACAGAATTGCAGTCAGTCTTAGTGAAGGTGAACTTTTATATTCCGTTCATGCCGACTGTTCCACAAATCGCATCTCCATTGCATCACTTACGTCGCAAGAATGTCCCATTTGTTTGGAGAGATGAGTTGCAAGAAGCTTTTCAAAAATCTAAAGATTCACTGCTCAGTGATCGATGCTTGATTCACTTTCATCCTCACAAGGCAGTTGTGTTGCAAGTCGATGGAATCTGAATTGGTGCAGTGCTTTCGCATGAAAAGTGTTGTCCAAAGCTTAGTGTAACTATTCACAAATAGAGAAATAGTCATTTACTATTGTATATGGTGTCACCAAATTCCACCACTATTTGTATATCAGAAAATTCTACTTAGAAAGGATCACAAGCCACAGTAGTCCTTGTTTCATGCGACAAAGCAGGTACCTGTATAAAAATTGCAACGATGGTTTTTCGTTGTTGTCTCAATACCAGTACGAGAATGTGTATCGTCCGACAGCTCAACATGTTAATGCGGACGCACTTTCATGTCTTCCGAATGGCCTTCATACAGATTTTGATGCTTCTGCTGCATCTTGATGTCACACCGATGCTCAGGATTCTGAACTGCTTCAATTCTTTCCTTTGAACTATAGGAAAGTTACACAGGCGACCGGAAGCTGATTCAGATTTTAACATTTTGCTGCAATACATTTGCACATATTTGCCTCGTTCATTGTATAGTCTAAAGAACTTTGTAGTGCGCCGATACTTTGCACGTCGGCATAGCCTCGCCATACACCAATCTGTAATTCTTGTTCAAAATGACAGTGGACAGTCACATGTGTTGATCCCTAAAGCTTTGCAAAAAGAAGAGTTGCAGTTACTTCACCGAGGCCGGGGGATTGCTCGTACGAAAGAGTTAGCTTGTGGGCACTGTACTTGACAGGGTATGGACAACCAAATAGAACAGACGACGTCACATTGTCACGCATGTACAGAAATTCAGTCCGCACCGCCATAAAAATTCTCTGTTTGGCCTAAGTCGCACTCAACATGGCAACGTGTGTGCATAGGCTTGGCGCACCTTTTTGGAACACTCTGTGGTTGACTGTGGTTAACTCGTAAAGCAAGTTTCCTTTTGCTGTGACAATGAACTTGACAACGTCAAGTAGCACAGTTCAAAGTGTTGTCATCGATTTTTTACCTCGAAGGTTTACCTGAAATTATAGTGCCAGACAACGGCCATGTCCTCACGTCAACTGAAATTGAATTATTCTGTGAACGCAGTGGCATACAGCATCTAACTAATGCACCGTTCCGTCCACAGTCCAACGACGAAGCGGAACGTTTTGTATGAACCTTCAAGCAGCAGTTGGCCAAACTTCGCTCCGCCCGCACCAGGGATCTGGCATTGCAGCCGTTACTCGCCTCCTACCGTTCGCACCCATGAGATGGACCATTGCCGACAGAACTGCTTCACGGCCGCCGCCATCAGATTCTGCTCCACCCTCCTTAGCATCCAGCGCCGAAGGAGGGCCGCAAGTTTTTCAGAGTTTTTACCGGCCGCAGACGGATGGCGCCAGGAGAGATCCTTGGTCGACTTGGCGCATGCATGTATCACATTTCAGGCCCAGACGGATTACAGCGCAGACGTCACAATCAAATTGGCCACTGTCATGCGCTCGGTGATCCTAGTGTATCTCTGTCCCCAGATTCACTGATCCCTAGGACAGTGGCAACAGCAGCCGCCACAGGGTGTCATCACGACACCGCGGGATGACCCCACAGGGACAGAGCCGTCGCCTCCTCCGTGTCTTCTCGTCCTACCGATGGAGCTGGGCCCACGCACGCCGTATCAGGCGATGCCTTCTGCATCTC
Organism: Schistocerca serialis cubense; assembly: GCF_023864345.2. Lineage (NCBI taxonomy): Eukaryota > Metazoa > Arthropoda > Insecta > Orthoptera > Acrididae > Schistocerca > Schistocerca serialis. The sequence goes on along the minus strand of NC_064638.1, from coordinate 236,961,219 downwards.
TTTATGGGCCTCAGAAGGTGGATTGGTACCTTTCTGGTCGTTTTTCGGGGATGTCTTCGCCAGAGCGAAGGCCAGATGGTGGGATACGACTGGAAGACTGATGTCCCCTGCAGCCACAGCACCCAGTCCCTCAGAGCATCCATACCCCTGCCGCCCTCGCCGATGTCGTGTTCCCTATACGACGACGGTAGGTCACTTTGGAGGAGGAGGAATATTATGGCACAAAGTCTAGCGCCGGTACACTAGTCAGGAACGAGAGAACAGCGAGAGCCGTGAAGACGTCAGCCAATTGCACGCTGACTGACCCGTCTCCAGGATGACATCGTGACAGCAGCGGCCTCTATGTGAAGAGAACATAAGCGACGCGCCCGACTGGCCGTGGCCGAGTTCTACAGAAGCTTCAAGACTGGACTAGAACAGAAGCGTCAAATTTCATTATTTCACTTGTTTTAGAATTCTTATACTAAAGAACATTGATCATTTTCCATGTCGCTTGACAAATTGCGTATTTCTCAATGTTAAATATTGTCATTTAATTTTCATAATATAACTCAATTATACGATTTTTTGAATTGTCTAGAAGTCCGAGAAAGCAGGTTTCCTAGACTCCGCTATATTCGACGACATACGGAGGATTCAACATTAAGGGAGGATGAAACTCTAATAGTCAGGGGGGACTGGACGTTGTAGGGGAAGGAACAGAAGAAAAGGTTACAAGAGAATATAGGCTTGGCACAAGGAATGAGCGAGGGGAAATACTAATTGAGTTCTGTAATAAATTTCAGCTAGTAATAGCGAACACTCTGTTCAAGAATCACGAGAGGAGACGGTATACTTGGGAAAAACTGGCTCGTACCGGAGATTTTCAATTATATTACATCATGGTCAGATCCTGGATTGTAATGCGTACCCAGTAGCTGCTATAGACTCAGATCACAATGTGGTAGTGATGAAGAGTAGGTTGAAGTTAGTGTATTAATCAATACACCAAGAAATGCGGTACTAAAATACCAAGAGATGACGAAACACGCTTGAAGATCTCAAAGGTTGTAGATACAGCAACAAGGAATAGATTAGTAGGCAGTACAGCTGAAGAGGAATGGACATCTCTAATACGGGAAATCATTGACGTTGGAGAGAAAAACATAGGTACAAAGAAGGTAGCTGCGAAGAAACCATGGCTAATAGAAAAAATACTTCAGCTGAGCGATGAAAGGGGGAGGTACAAAAATGTTCAGGGAAATTTAGGGATACAGAAATACAAGTCGCTAAGGAATGCAACAAACAGGACGTTCAGGGAAGCTAAGAGCAAATGGCTGCAGGAAAAATGTGAAGTGATTGAAAAAGTAATGATTGTCGGAAGGACTGACTCAGCATGTAGGAAAGTCAAACCAACTTTCTCTGAAATTAAAAGCAAGGGTTGTAGAATTAAGAGTGAAAAGGGGATTCCATTGTTAAATGCAGAGAAGACAGCGGATAGATGGAAATAATACACTGAAGGCCTCTATGAGGGGGAAGATTTGTCTGATGTGATGGAGAAGAATCGGGAGTCGGTTTAGAAGAGGTACGGGATGCAGTATTAGAATCTGAATTTAGGAGAGCTTTGAGGACGTAAGGCCACATAAGCCAGCAGGGACAGATAACATTCCATCAGAATTTCTAAAATCATTGGGGGAAGTGGCAACAAAACGAATGCTTACGTTGGTGTGTAGAATGTATGAGTCTGGCGACATACAATCTGACTATCGGATAAACAACATCCACACAATTCCGAAGACTGCAAGAGCTGAGAAGTGCAAGAATTATCGCACTATCAGCTTAACAGCTCATGCACCCAAGTTTCTGACAAGAAAACAAAATTGATGTTGTGGTAGATGACGGGCAGTTTGGCTTTAGAAAAGGTAAAGGCACCCGAGAGGCAATTCTAAGGTTGCAACTGATAATGGAAGCAAGACTCAAAAAAAAAGGCGAGACATGTTCATACGATTTGTCGACCTATAAAAAGCGTGCGACAATGTAAAATACTGCAAGAAGATCGGAATTCTGAAAAAAATAGAGGTAAGCTCTCGGGAGACAGAGTAATATACAATATGTACAAGAGCACACATGGAATAATAACAATGGACGATCAAAAATGAAGTGCTCGAGTTAAGAGGGGTGAACGACAGGGACGTAGTCTTTCCCCCCTACTGCTCAATTTGTACACCGAAAAAGCAATGGTGGAAGCACAGAAAAGGTTCCGGAGTGGAATTAAAATTCAAGACGAAATGATATCAGTGATACGATTCGCTGATGACACTGCTTTCCTGAGTGAAAGTGAAGAATTACAAGATGTGCTGAATGGAAGTAACAATTGTATGAGTACAGAATATGGATTGGGAGCAAATCGAAAAAGACGTAAGTAATGAGAAGTACCAAAAATGAGAACAGCGACAGACTTAACATCAGGATTAATGGTCACGAAGTGGATGAAGTTAAAGAATTCTGCTACCTAGGCAGCAAAATAACCAATGACAAAGGGAGGAAGGAGGACATCAAAAGCACACTAGCACTGGAAAAAAGGGCATTCCTGGCCAAAAAAAGACTACTATTATCAAACATAGGCCTTAATTTGAGGAAGAAATTTCTGAAAATGTACGTCTTGAGCACAGCAGCGTATGCCAGTGAAACATGGTCTCTGGGGAAACCGGAACAAAAGAGAATCGAAGCAATTCAGATGTGGTGCTACAGGCGAATGCTGTGAATTAGGTGGGCTGATAAGGTAAGGAACGAGGAGGTTCCACGCAGAATGAGAGTCGAAAGCACTATGAGCAGGTTCGAATCCTGCCTCGGGCATGGATGTGTGTGATGTCCTTAGGTTAGTTAGGTTTAAGTAGTTCTGAGTTCTAGGGTACTGATGATCTCAGAAGTTAAGTCCCATAGCGCTCAGAGCCATTTCAACCATGTTTTGAAAGGACTATGTGGAAACCACCGACAAGATGAAGCGACAGGATGATAGGATATCGGGGTATGACTTACATGGGACGAGAGGGAGCTGTAGAGGGCAAAAGCTGTAGAAATAGTTGAGGACGTAGGTTGCAAGTGTTACTCTGAGATGAAGAGGTTGGCGCAGGAGAGGAATTCGTAGCGGGCCACATTAAACCAGTGAGAAGACCGATGTCACAAAAAAAAAAAAAAAATAATAAACATAAGTGGCTGACCACTTGTTGGGAGGGCTGTGTTTCTATACTTTCTTTGCGTCAGTGTAACTTCAAAAATGTCTTAATTTGTTTATGTACTTATTGAACAACGTCTCTCTTAATTTTAGGAATGATGTGTAATTTATAGCCAACGGCCCAGCCGTAGTGGTAACATCGGTTTTCGTCGGATCAACGAAATTACGCGCTGTCGGCTTGGCGCGCACTTGAATGAATGACCGTCCTGATCTGCCGTTTGCGGTTAAGCGGGTTGCACTCAGCCCTTTTGAGGCCAATCAAGGAGGTACTCGACAGATAAATATGCTGTCAGCAAGTTCGTGTGCAGCTAGTCCTACAGTTTCATGGTTCAAATGGCTCTGAGCACTATGGGACTTAACTTCCGAGGTCATCAGTCCCCTAGAACTTAGAACTACTTAAACCTAACTAACCTAAGGACATCACACACATCCATGCCCGAGGCATGGATGTTCGCGCGGTTCCAGACTGTAGCGCCTAGAACCGCTCAGCCACCCTGCCCGGCTTACTGTTTCATATTCAGTTATTACTAAAGAATAGACTTACCACTATCAACAGTCAATTATGTGAATGTCAATTATCTAGAAATTTTTTTCCTTAAATTTATTAGTGACTTACAGCCTCGAACTATAAATAGCCACAAACGATCTCCTTTTTATGTAACGTTTGGTTAATAATGTGTGTGCATGTGTTAATGCTTTTTGAGTGTTGTTGTGATTGAATGTTTATGATTATGTCCATTTTGATATTCATGGGACGATTTTCGAAATGCACACGCTCAGTAGTGTTCACCATTCTCCTGCCTGGCTTCCGCCGAAGAGTGTGTAACAGACTTTTCAATGGTGGAACATGCAATTTTAATCTGACAATTACTCCATGAGAACAGAGTTTGTTATGTCCAACTGTTGAGTTAATACAGGCTATCATTGCAACTCATTGGGTGTGATTTTCATAAATTATGAGAGTGGTTGATTATATGTTGTAACATGTACCACAATGAGAAGCAAGAAGTTCTACAGTGACTCGTATAAGGATGTGTCATTTCATTAACGAGCTGTGCAGTTTCGCCTTAATTCTAGACACAGTTTCCTTAAACATTAGACACAAACATTTCATATGATAACTGTATATAAAGGTAGTTTTTTTTTTTGCTCAGAGAAATTTCCCTGTCCCTCTTTTGTGTAGTACATGAATAGCATGGGACCAGACACTGAGACCTGTGGGATCCTGCGAATAGGATTACTGATTGTATTAACTTGCTTATCAGTGTCAGTTATACAACTAAATATCCTGGAACGCTGATGTGGAACACATTAGGAATCAGTCCATTAGACCTGAGCTTCTCAAAACTATGTACAGAGGTAGAGAGATAGTACCTTGCTGCTATTGTAAGTACCTCTCGCCCGATGTAAGCACTCGGCCAGATGCAGGTGTCTAACGATTGACTGATGCACTGTTTTGTGGCGGATACACGGCTGCCACAAAGATGTATCAAGGGATTATAGGATTGATGCTACAAGAGTTTCTTCAGAAAATAATTGAATGTGTTTAGAGCTGTGCCCTAACAATACTATGCTTTGGCACTTCTGGGACACTACATGAATGATGTAGTAAATGATAAGACTACCGATAGTATTGGTAACAATGATAGGGACAGAAACATGAATAATTGTGTAAGAGAGAAACAGGGAACCGACGACCATTGCTTCTTGTTTGTGTATTTTACCTCGTTCTAGAATATAAACTGCATTTTATCAGTAATAAAAATTCATTGATTGTGTAACGTCTGTGCTTTCATCTAAGCATAGAAATTGCTTTTGATGCAAGTGCAGTTTGCATATATGCAAATACAACAATATATACATAATCACTTTTATTTTGTACTCAACAGAACATGCTCCGACATGATCAAAGACAAGAGCTTCCTGTTATTACTGATGGATGAGAAAATTGTTGTGACTAACAGGAACAAGTATTCTACACTTATCTAAGGTAGTCTACGATTGCCTGCAGTAATTCTCCAACTCTAAATGTGTTTAGGGCTACCAACTGACCAGCTTTTTCCTGATATGTCTAGTATTCTGATGCGGTTTATAATGTCACGCCGGAAGTCTCGGTTTTTAGAAAATGTCCGGCCTTTTAGTAACAAAGTTGCATTTCGTCATCTGATGAATTTCAGTGCAACGTAGCTGCACCCACATGAAACTATGTATATTTTTTCACGAGGCCTGCTATCAGTGGGGTAATTGTCTGAGAAACGTTGCATTTATTTTCGTAGTCGATGTATACGCTTCAAGATATTGTAGTTTGTTGGTCACTGCCTTGGTATTCCCATTCCCTGAAATAAATGCTTGTTGTTTGATATTTGATTTGAAGTACGTCGTCTTCTACGTTGGAAAGTAGTAGCAGCAGAAAAAGGCTGTGCAATTTTTCTATCAATATAAAAGCGAAGCAGTAGTGCTTTGTATTTCGATGAAACGTAAGTGAGGCTAAAAGTGCAGTGGCTAATTTCTTACGTTAATGTGGGAATAAAGATGGTACGGCCTTCGAAAGATGTCGTAGCAGATAATAGCTAGAAAACATTACTGGACACAGCCAGTGGAAGAAGTAAAGTTCTTCAAACGGCTTAAACTCAAAGACATAAAGGACGATTGCTATTGGGGCATTTTCTGTCTTCAGTACTTACAAACGAAAGATGTGAAAATAAATATTTCAGAATTGTTTTGATCAGTTCTACAACATCAAGATTTGTGCCATATCTACAATGGTGGAAGAAACATCTGAAGTAGACCAATTGTGCTTTTCTTTGTTTAACAATGTCGAACCATGTTCTGAAATTTGCCAATGTTCCTTTGCAAATACTTGTACCAATGCATCTGCTGAACGTGTGTTACGTCTCGTAGTTGCTCAGTAGACAAAACAAAGGAATGGTTTATTGATATATTTAATGAAAATAATTTTACTGGTTGACACAACTGTGGTAGGGATAGCTTTCAGGAACACACATGGAAAGTGGACCTACATACTTCGTTATTTGTTGTTTCATGTGATACACTTCATTACTTAACAACAATATTATTATTATAATTGAAAAGAATTTATTAAAAGAATCAGAATTTTCACAATCTGAATTTGAAGAGGATCATTTCGTTAAAAACAAATTTTAACAATAATACCATTAAGAGCAGGGCTTCAAACCAGTATCATACGGTTCGCCAAAACAAGAAAATGTCACTTCAACTGGGCATGGCAGCAAGCAGGTTTAACAAACAATTTTATCAACCAAATGAGTTACAATGATGGCTATTAAATGTACTAACAATTTCCAAGCTTAGGTAATTGTAACACAATTGGATAATAATCATCCAAATACGGGAAGGATCACAAATCACGCCACTGATTGTAGGTGTTGGAAGGCTCCTTCGCAACGTGTAAGTCTTAAATAAATAGTTCCTTAAGCGATAAAACACACAATCCTTCAAAACAAACAAGCTGGAAAGGTACAAAATTTAAGTGTAAATCCCAAGCGGTACACTCAAACCAACATTGAAAATGACCTTTAATAAATATAAAATTACCCGAAATTCGAGGAGAGACTACATGCAACTGAAATGTACTTCCAACTGGTACATACCATCAGAAATTTTGACAATAGTCTTTAATAAAAATACAATTATCAAAAAGTCAAAGAAAGCTGAGACCTACAGCAGACGGTTATCAAATGGTTCAAATGTCTGTGAGCACTGTGGTACTTAACATCTGTGGTCATCAGTCCCCTAGAACTTAGAACTACTTAAACCGAACTAACCTAAGGACATCACACACATCCATGCCCGAGGCAGGATTCGAACCTGCGACCTGCTGAAGCGCCTAGAACCGCACGGCCACACCGGCCGGCAACGGTTATCACGGTCAACAAGGAATGAGCAGCCAAGTTTCACAATAAATAAAGTTAGGGTAATGACTGTGAACCAAGGTAAGGTTCGACAGTTTCTATTGATAAATAACAGGTCTCAAACTTAATGTGCTGAGAAGTAGTAACAAGATCGCAAGCTTTAAAGGAGTAGTTAAAGGGGTATAATGAGGAGGAACCTCAAGTTTCGCAAACATGCCTTAGACCTCCTGACCTTATTAATTCACTAAATAGAGCCAACTACTGGTTCCCGATTGCTCGGTGACACTCCGCCGTAGCAAGCATCAAATGACGAACTCTACTAACTTGAGCCAACACGATGGGTAGGGCCCCGATATTGGTGGCCGACCCAGACTCTGTGCGATGGCAGAAGTGTCGCCAAGGCAAAAGGCAAACATGGCTCTGCTCCGTCCGAGGCAACAGGAACACCACGTTCGTCGCCAAAGCTACCCAGCCAACACACGTCAAAAGGGAACAGTAATCTACACAAAGACGCCTACATACAATAATGTCTAATGAGTAGAAAATGAGAAGTAATGGCACAAGCAGCTACCGAAACAGGTTACAAGTTTCACACTCCTTAAAGTTACTATAATTCAGAAACGAAAATATCAGCGCGTGCTGAAGCAATAACTCAAGCACAGACATGTACCAAAATTCCTTTGCCTCATACACATATTATACCACAATTTTATTTTTTTAACTTACAGCAGGTAATATTAGTGCATTTGTACGAAACATAGCCTGGAACACAAATTGCGGTTAGTAACATTGACCGATGATCACACACTCAGTAGCTCGTAGGCGCGTAATTATAATAGATCCAATTCCATGTAAACATAGACATGGCCTTACAATATCAAGTACTCAAAAATAAGAAAACAACACTTGACTCCATTCAGGTGCGATGGAGCTGTGGCTTGCAGGATTCCAGCTAGGGTGTTACTGCATCCAATCCTTACAGGCGGTCGCTGAGGAGCCGTAAAATTTAAGCTTGCACAGTACGTCGGGAAATTGTGGACCGGCTTGCGCGCGATGTCCGTGGGTCCTCCCACAGCCCGCCGCTACCAATCCTTAAGCCAGTCGGCGAGGCTTGACCCGGACCGACTTAACCTTTCGCGGCTTCTCAGGAACCCCGCCGGAGCAACTACTGGCCAGCCAAGTGCCCTCCAGCCAATGCTTCTCCAGGTCCCCGCCAAACCAACAACACACACGCATTGCGACCAAACACCTTAGCTCGCGACACACAATTGAACCGATAGCAGCAACATAAGTAGTTCGTCGCGCCAATGGAATAGCATTCCGCCAAGCTTAGAGGCGCCACGACTCACTGGTCAAGCACAATTTCACACATATGCTTTGTAAGGAATTTTATAGCTATATTCTTAATAACTGCGCTCTGCTCTCAGCATTACATTCTACTGGAAGATAGAATTTCAAAGGGAGCACTACTGAAAAATACTGATTACTATTTAAAAAATGATCGTAGTGTATTTGCTACAATTAAATACCATTGTTCAATAACATATCAGATTTTCATTCTATTACTTTCTGCTCATGGTGAGGTCAGAGCACGAGTATCCCTCTACTGTGTGAAACATGAACAATTCATTGATTCGAAAATAAATTATCAGATTTTTCTTGGAAACATTTTAAGTCTTTTTGTGAAACACGGCCGTGATTTTGATAATCTGCAGTTGATAACCCTAAATGTGCTAGAAGTGTGAGATGCTACAAGGTATTTTACTTCATGGGGGCCCACGAAGGACAGTACAACGCTATCTTGCATGGCTTTAGCCGTTCACCTTACAAAATTCTCAAACTGAAATATTAACTACTTACATTACTTCGAATAAGATATATAAGACCTCTGACCATTGTCGACAAAAGCACCAACCAGCATTGTCTCTAGACCGCCGTCGGGTGCCGGCAGCCGGCGTGCTGATGTACGACGTAAGCCCAGTGGCTGCTGCGGAATTAAAGCGGGCCGCCTCTGCGGACGGCAGGGAACCAGGCCGCCGCGCAGAGGATTGACAGCCCCACAGGACGCGGCAGCTCTGTCGGCGCGACGCTGCTGCCACCTGTCGCCCGCCACTCGTAGCTCTCTGTTCTCGCGATGCTAACAGAAATCAACGTCATCACATTCTCAAGTCTGGCTTGACCGCAGTCCTCCTTTGTCCATAAGCAGAATATTTCTGTTCATTCCGAAGTGTACGTAATATGAAATAAAATGTGGTGTAATCAAATGAAAGAAAGGAAAAAATGAAATAAAGTCTTGCCTAAGCATAGTGAGTTTCAAAGGTTGCGCAATTTCAAGGGGTGCGGCAGAACCGACTAAGCAGTTTCAAGCAGCAATGAAAAGTAAATCTGGATGTATACAAAAAAGTTTTTATTTTATAAATTGGTAGAATGTACGATTTTACATTGACTTAGTTTTGAAAATAATGTACTCAAGATGGCGGCCGTTAGCATCAATACATTGTTGTAGACGATCCTTGAAGTTTCGGGCATCTCTTGCACACATATCGCGGGGTATGCCATTCACTTCGTCAATAATCCGCTCTTTTAACTCTGGTAGGGTGTTTGGACGGCTTTTGAAAACCTTTTCCTTCAGATATCCACAAAGAAAGTACTCACAAATGCTCAAATCTGGTGACCACACAGGCCACCCTCAAAGAGTCGAGGCGTCCTGGAAACATTTCTCTCAAAGCACCAAGTGAAATTCGAGCTGTGTGAGCAGTAGCTCCATCCTGTTGAAACCCCAAGTCCCCCAGTCCATGTTCTTCAACAATCTCGTCTATTCTCCATTGCTGAACGTTTTGTAACATTGAATCATAACGTGTGGAATTCACTGCCACTGTCACTCCTTCCTCCTAGAAAAAGTAAGGGCCTACC